>NC_135669.1:33407961-34007961 GCF_964188315.1 Podarcis muralis | reverse complement strand
TCTCCAATAGATGGCCATCCAGCATGTGCTTCAAGACATCCAACAACCAAGAGATCCTCCATCCCTTTTGGGTCATTTTGTCGCATTGTTGAACTTTTCTTGCAGTCAAGATGCTGCTTCTGTTGCAAGTGACCCACCCCACTCATTCTCCCTGCGGGCAACTTAAGTAAATTTGATTAAGTCCTGCCCTGTGGGGCAGCTGCAGAGACCAACCTTCACCAATATGGAAACCATTCAGATATTGCAACTTTGCAATCATCCTCGCTCAGCATTCTTCTTCAGGCAATTCCTCTGACCTTTCCTGGTCAGACTCCCCCCCACCCCAATTGCCCTGTCCTGAACCTGTTGTAACTGATCTGTACTCTCAAAAGTGTGGGCCCCCAAACAGGACACAGTGCTCCAGAAGAGGTCCTCCTAGTGCAGTAAAATTACTACCTATTCTGACTTGGAAACCATGGCTCTAGGAACTCAAAAACAGCATTAGCTTTCCTCACCGCCACATGCTCTGCTTGCAAACAACTGCAATCCCGAGCTCTTCCCTGACATGTTATCATCTCCATCCCTTCCAAGTTCTATGCATCTGGATTTGGCCGGTTGTATGGGGCATCCCCAGGTTTTCCTAGGTTTGAGGCTTTTCCCATTTCTTTTCTCCCTTTTGGGTCTCCTCACCCCAAAACGGGGGAGGCTGTGAAAGAACTGGACTAAAGGATTGGCTCAGAGCTCAAAAAAAGAAGAAGGATGCGAGAAACTCAAGTCACTCCAGCCTAGTCTTGTTTACACAGGGTTGGGCAACCTTTTCAGAGCTGAAGGCCTCATTCACTTGGAGGAAAGTGGTCAGGGGCCACCAACCAATGGCAGTGAGTCAAAACAGAAAAGTGGGTGAGACACCCCTCTTCTCTCTCTCCCTTATTCGACTACAGTGGTGCCTTGCAAGACGAAATTAATTCGTTCCGCGAGTTTTGTCGTCTTGCGATTTTTTTCGTCTTGCGAAGCACGGTGTCGGGAAAGTTTTGGAAAAGCTTCAAAAATCACCAAAGTCTTTAAAAACCTCAAAAAAGGCTACCACACCGCATTCTATGAGTTGCTCCTTGAAGTCAAGTCGCAACTGTATTAACGGTGTTAAGAAAAAGGAAACAAACTTGCAAGACGTTTCCGTCTTGCGAAGCAAGCCCATAGGGAAAATCGTCTTGCGAAGCAGCTCAAAAAACAAAAAACCCTTTTGTCTAGCGAGTTTTCCGTCTTGCAAGGCATTCGTCTTGCAAGGTACCACTGTATCACTGTCTTCCATTTTCTTTTGTGGAACATAGGGGAGGCATCAAAGGAGATGGAGGGCCAGTAGCAGCTGCAGATTGCCAACCTGTGGTCTAGTCTGACAGCAGAACAGAAAGGGGAAGAGCCCTGGCTCAGTGGTAAAGCAGCTGCTTTTGATGCTAAAGGTCCCAGGTTCAGTTCCCAGTGGCATCTCCAGGTGGGAGAAACCCTGAACTGCTGCTAGCCAGGGGAGTCTATGGAGCTGGTCAGTCCACTATATAGCCCACTAGGCAGCTTCCTATATAGCTCTCCCGACATCTGAGCTGAAGGTCTTTCCTTTATTTATACCCCGCCCTCCCCAGCCAAGGCCGGGCTCAGAGCGGCTTACAAGCAATAATAAAAACAAGATGAATGATTACAACTTAAAAACAAAAATAAAATACAACATCCAAATAATGGAACATCAAAATATTAAAATGTAGCCTCATTGCAGGAGGAGAAGGAAAAGAAAAAAGAAAGAGAGGGAGGGAGGGAATCAAATTGGCTCCAAGCCAAAGGCCAGGCGGAACAACTCTGTCTTACAGGCCCTGCAGAAAGAAATCAAATCCTGCAGGGCCCTGGTCTCATGAGGCAGAGTGTTCCACCAGGCTGGAGCCAGAGTTGAAAAGGCCCTGGCTCTGGTTGAAGCCAATCTAACTTCCTTAGGGCCCGGGACCACTAGGGTGTTGTTATTTATGGACCTTGAGGCTCTCCGTGGGGCATACCAGGAGAGGCGGTCCCGTAGGTACGAGGGTCCTAGGCCGTGAAGGTTTTATTAGGCAGGTTTTGCATCTGGGACCTTAGGGGTATAACCACATGCTCTTAACACTGAACCATTGAACAACCTGAGCTGAGGGAGAAGCCATCGAAAGTTCTCAAGCAGACAATGACTGCGTGTATGTTTTGGACCACAACTCCCACTAGCCTGAGACCACATGTGCTGGCTGGGGCTGATGAAAGCCATAGTTTAAAACATCTGCAGGGGAGCAGCTTGTGGAAGCTTGCTTTACACTCGTCTGCCAGAGGCAGGGAGAAAAAGGCAGACACACACACACACACACACACACAAATTACCTGCAGTTTGGATGTGAATTGATGTAATCTGATTCATCGTCGTCAGAGTCTTCTGGTTTGAGAAAAACATTCCAGGGTTGGTCCAAGACATTTTTGATGTAAAAATCTCCACATGTCTCCCTCCCAATCATGCACTAATTAGCTAGGGGCATGATCTACCACAACTTCATTCTGCTGAGGTAAAGTGGTCTTGGGCAGTTTATTGTGTTCATCCTAGGAAAACTTCCCAGATATTTGAGTCCTATAGATGCAATAGCTGACTTCAACCATCAAGCTAAACCATAGTTCAGTCCAGTGGTACCTCAAGTTACAGACGTTTCAGGTTACAGACTCCGCTAACCCAGAAATAATACCTCAGGTTAAGAACTTTGCTTCAGGATGAGAACAGAAATCGTGTGGCGACAGCAGGAGGCCCCATTAGCTAAAGTGGTACCTCTTTTAAGAACAGACCTCCAGAACGAATTAAGTTCTTAACCCGAGGTACCACTGTACAATGCAAACAGGCCATACAGCAATGAGAAGAAATTAAGAAACTTTTAGTTAACCCCAACTTGTCATGTTGCCCAGACCCGAAATGAGGGCTAACACTAACAAAAGTGGTTTAAATAAGCCAGCTTTGGTATGTTTGAAACAGATAATAAATGCTAACCATGGTTGGGTCTACACAACATAAAACCATGGTTAGCCCGAAGTGGAAGCTTCTGAACTTGCACTTGTGTGGAAGGAAGAGGGAAGAGGTATCACCAAGGACTCAGGGCACAGACACAAATTTGCCTAAAATTTGCATGTACTAATTTAAATGCACAGATGCAAATTTAGTTCATCTTTCAGAAGGGAAAAAAATAAATCTGGCTTTTGCTATCAGGGCTTACTGTTACGGGCTGGTACATCACTACAATCCGTTCCATAGCTAGAAAGCAGGAAAATGCTTTATGTGCAGAGCAGATAGCTCAAGAAAGTTAGCCAAGTCACACATGACATGCATCATATAATCAAAGAATTGAGATTGTAGATGATTTCTAAGATTTCTCAGAGAATTTGCAGCCCGTAGTTCACCTGCGATCTGCGAGTGCTTCCATATATGGATCGTCGTGCTGTTTTCATAGACATCCACATCTGCCAAGACTACAGAAAGGAAAAAGAATCCAGTCAGGGGAGGGAGCTGAAATTATTTGATTATTATTACTACATAAAATGTCTCGAAGCAACTTACAATTGTAAAAAGAAACAAGCAAAGAAACAAACAAACAACTGCAAGGACTTAAAATGTCAAACAAGATGAAGATTGCCAGCTGAGCAAATCTCATCCAGGTCCTATAGGTAATCGGTTAGGGACCTAGGATTCTGCGGGCAGGTAGGGTCTTAACCTGCGTACCAGATAGAGCTGGTAAACAGCTGCCCTGGACACAGAATTGACCTGTGCCTCCATGGACAGCTATGAGTCCAAAATTACTCCCAGGCTGCGCACCTGGTCCTTCAGGGGCACAGTTACCCCATTCAGGACAACAAATTATAATCCTTATTAACAAGGCTGAGTTGATGAAATTATGCCTGGTGTTTAGAAAGTGGAGAGATAAACACCCAAGTAAGTAGAATTTACCAAGCCCACTGCTTCTTGATGGGCCAGCCACGTTTTGATAAGAGTAGGTATCGTCATCTGAAAGAGGAAATATTTGAGAATCAACATGGCATAAAAAAAAGCCCAGTATCGATTAGGTGCTTGGCTGAATGCATATAGGAGGAGGGATGTGTTCGTGTGCCCCCGACCCAGCCCCTGGGTGCGCTGAGCACGGTATCTTCAGGACCCTCCACACATCCAAACTGCACACTCTTCATCTGTGTATTCTTGTCTCGTCCACTTACCACTGGATTGCCTTACGAAACTCCCACAGTTGTAATAAATATCTGCAGCGATTGGTTTGCTAGAAGAGGGAAGAAGAGGGAGGGGGGCAGGAAATCCTTATGGAGTCAGAGAGAAGGATTTCCACCCAGAGCTCAATATTTTTGCTACTGAAAAGGCACTGTGACTTGCCCAGGAAGCATTTGCTACGCAGCTCCAACATTTATTTATCACTGGCACCGCCATATGAAATACCACAAACAGACTAAAAACACAGTATTACAATAAAGCCACCAGGCACATCAGCAAGAGCCGGTTGGGAAATAATCTTAGGCCCAAAAGGCCTGTCCAAATAATACAGTTATTAGAAAAGCGAGCAGGGGTGGCTCCTGGTGAACCTCTATTGGCCAGGAGTTCCACAGGGCACTGTCCTGACAAACTAAAGGCTTGGTCCCTGGTACAGGCCAGTTGAAACTCAGGAGCATGTGAGACCAGTAAAGGTGGCCTACGCTCCTGCATTATTGCGCCTGTTTTCTGAGGTGAAATGCTAAGAAGAACATAAGAAGAGGCCAGCATCCTGTTCTCACAGTGGCCAACCAGTTGCCCAAGAGCCCTCTCCTCTCCCTGCAGTTTCCAGCTGCTGGTATTCAGAAGCAATAGTGCCTCCAACTGTGGAGGCAGAGCAGAACAATCCTGGCTAGCAGCCGTTTGTAACCTTCATCTCCATGAATTTGTCTATTCCTCTTGTAAAGCCATCCAAGATGGCGGTGTTGTGAGAGGCAGGAGGCACTGGAAGAGGCCATAGCTGAAATGCTTTCCATCCCAGTGACAACGCCAAGCATTTTGAGACTCTCTGGGCCAAAGAAATACGTTTTTTGATGGACCACTCTTTCCATCTAACCCTAAAAGCCTTCCGAAGGAAGCAGCTTCCGGAAGACCTCATGGGGGGCACAAAAAGATTGTAGGAGCAATTTGATAAATATGCATGTAGGGCAGTTTAGGGGCTAGTTTTGGGTGTGAAGCTACTGGATATTTTTTACCAGAGCTTTATGCTCCCTTCAATATTGATGTACATTAAAGGAACTGCTAATTTGGGTCAATTTGTTTTTTTAAACGTTACGTTGTAGCGACATTATACTTTTCATTGTGTACCCTTATGGTACTACTGAATTTAGACTGTGAACCATGTAATCATAGACGTGGAAGAGTTGGAAAGGGTACCTGAGGATCATCTAGTCCAACCCCATGCAATGCAGGTATATGCAGCTGCCCCATAGGGGAGCAACCTTGGCATTATCAGTGCCATGCTCTAACCTTTAATTTGAATTCAGCCTGATCTTTTATTTCCCTTCTCTTCCCTCCCCCTCCCCTTTTATGAAGATCACCTGCTCTGAGACCCCACAGCTAATTCTCCCCTGGCCTCCTCGCTGGCCCAAGTAGGACCAATTCAGCCAGCTAGCCCTGGGGATTATCTAATTGATTTTTGATTTTTATTGGTATTCATGTTTTTATACTGTATTTTATGCTGCTTTTATAATTTATAATTAGGTGTTTTTGAACCGGGAAGGGCAGGGTATAAATAAAAAAATATTATTATAATATTATCATCATCATTATCATCATCATCACCAACTGAGCTATGTCGAGCGCAGAGGCATTTGTGGAATTTATTATAAGAGGGTATTGGCTATGACCAAGATTTCACGTGGCCTATGTAGGGGGGAAACAGAGTCCGCTGTACCTAAGAGATCAGGAGAGTTTCAAAATAAGCAACACACACACACCCTCCTGCCCCCAAAGCCTATTGCAACCCTGGACTTACACATATGCAGGATCTTGCTCCATCTGCAGCACTGAAAGTACAATTGAGTGACCGTTAGTTCAAAGGCCATGCACATCATCAAGATAAAATTCAGAAGACTGTGCTGAGGTTTCCCCTCCAAATCCCAGTGGTGCTGGGACCAAAGTTTATGGCAGAGAATGGAGAGATGAGTTCATCCAACAAGCCCTTGCACACAGGGTGAGGAAACAAGATGGCTTTGCTCTTGGCAAGGGAGAGGGGACAGGGCAGGGCGGCGAGAGAGTTGGGGCCATGCTTCTCTTGCGCAGAAAGATTCTGCTTCAGGATGATCCTGGCTCATTCTCCTCCCATGTTCAGTGGCAGCGGCGCTGGAAGGGGGAAAACGGGACACTCTCGGATAGCTTCTGTAATTCTGTGCATGTTCAGGGGAAATAGGGACATTTGACGGGTATGGTACTGTTGACTCATGAAACAGCAAGGCTCCATTTATGGGGAAAGGGATACCCTTCATGGGTATTCCATCTTCTGATTGTACACACCCCAGTTTTGGACAAATCCTGGCCTCTTGTAGTCTCTTGGAAACAGTGGCCAAAGGGGGCTGGATCCCCTCTAGCCAGTGGCGTAGCGTGGGGGGTGCAGGGGGGGCCGGCCGCACCGGGCGCAACATCTGGGGTTAGGGCAAATCCATGGGTTAGGGTGCACAAATCCACGGGTTAGGGGGTGCAAATCCATGGGTTAGGGGGCGCAAATCCACGGGTTAGGGGGCGCAAATTACTTGCCTTGCCCCGGGTGCTGACAACCCATGCTACGCCACTGCCTCTAGCCCTCTGAAATTCACCCAGCACCAGTCAGTGCTCAAATCACATCATCCGTTTCCTTTACCTTCGATATGCTGAAGTAGCGCACTTACCTTTTTCAATATTTTGATACCTGGGCTCAGGGCAGGCTTCTGAAAAGAAAAACCATGACTGGGTGTGATGAAGTCCTGCCTGTTTCTGCCTGTGTTTGGCACGTGTTCATTCATAATTTCACCTTGCCCCATTTCAACATTTATTTTTAAATCTACATGATATGAATACTATTGAAACACACATTGTTCTGGCACAATGTATTGACAAATGTATTTTATGCAAATGCGTGCATTTGTCAACGTTTTGTTTATCCTTTGAGATCCACTTGGGTACTTCAGTACTAAAAGAAAAGAAAGAAAGGCAAAATATGGAAAGTGCAAAATCTGAAGAATGGTTCTATTCAATTCTGAACATGAATCCCCAAAGTCAGTGAGATCTGTGGGTCTTTCTTCCTCCCAGACCTTTTTTTAAAAAAATCTGGATCTGAGTGATTTCGAGTCTGAGTGGAGCTTGTCAAGCACTAAAACTGCTTGGACATTTGCAAAGCAATAAGCAGGGGCAGGGATGGTTTCAAATTAGATGGGCATTATTGGTGTGTTGACATTCCTGCATTGAAGAGGGTTGGATTAGATGACTCTCAGGGTCCCTTCCAACTCTACAAATCTATAATGAGAAATCAAAAAAGAGTTTTGTTCCCCATCACTTCCCCAACAAGCTAAATTAGAAAGGCTACAACGCCGCCACCCTCCTGAGGGTATCGTGGAGAACGAGTTGGGGAGGGAAGTGTTCCCTCTCTGACCCTGGAAATATCTGCCAGCCATGGGTCGCTCTCTTCAGAGGCTGCTCTGTGAGGTCTCCCCAGTACAGGCCTGGGAAACCTGTGGCCCTCCAGATGTTAGGATCATAGAATCAGAAAGGACCCAGTGGAAAATCTAGTCCAGCACCCTGTAATAATCATAATAATAATTATTATTTGTATCCCGCCCTCCCCGGGCAAAGCCGGGCTCGGAGCGGCTAACAACAGGTAAAAATAGCAGAGTGTACATAAAACCGCACAGTCAATTAATTAAAATACATTCTATAATCAATTCAGAATCAAATTAATGGCAACCATGGGGTTCTACGAAGATTACAGAAGGAGAGAGGGGGTCAGACTGTGCCTTGGCCGTAGCAGGAATATGTAGCTGTCTCTTCTGGGGATCAAACCTGCAACCTTGGGGTTATCGGCACCATGTTCTAACCAACTCCATCTCCCATCAGGCATCTTGCCCAATATTCAGGGATGGTGGGAATTGCGGTCTAGCAACATCAGCCCTATTTAGGAAAGTTTTTAATGTTTGATTCTATTTTTGATATTCTGTTGGGAGCCGCCTAGTGTGGCTGGGGAAATAATAATAATTATTATTTGGAGAGCCACAAGCTCATTGCCCCTGCAGATTTGCTTCAGGCAACATTCAAGGTCTATGATGAATATTCCTGAACATAATCCTCAATTTTGATGTATATTCTCTACTGATTTGCAATGAAAACCACTGCTTGCTTCCAGAGGTAGCATTCCCCAATGCTACTACCTTCAGTATCTTAGCTGAGTTGCGTACATGCTTGCATTCAAGTGATGTGGATGCTGGTTTCAGCCACTCCTCCTGGGGCTTCTCTATACAGTGGTACCTCAGGTTAAGTACTGAATTTGTTCTGGAAGTCCGTTCTTAACCTGAAACTGTTCTTAACCTGAAGCACCACTTTAGCTAATGGGGCCTCCTGCTGCCGCCGCACCGCCAGAGCACGATTTCTGTTCTCATCCTGAAGCAACGTTATTAACCTGAAAAGCACTATTTCTGGGTTAGCAGAGTCTGTAACCTGAAGCGTCTGTAACCTGAAGCATCTGTAACCCGAGGTACCACGGTATCGTTTAACCAGTTTTTCCTCCTCGCCCTTTGCGAACCACAGTTCCCAGGATTCTTTGGGGGAAGCCATGCCTGCCCAAAGTGGTGTGATACTGCTTTAAATGTCTGGTGCAGAGGTCACAAAAACAGGCTTTTCATGTGGCCTGTTTCACAGAAACACGCCAGCATCATGGACACGACGCTATCAGACTTGCACACTTTAAAATCCCCATCAGTTCCAGCGAGAGAATATTGAAGCCTATGCCTGAGTTTAGTCTGGCTCATGGGGCCTTTTCAGGTCCTGTTAAATGAGTAAGAATACTTACGAAGGTGACTTGGGAGGGGCGGATGTTTGCTTCTTGTGCTAAAATATAGAGGGACATATTTAGAAACGGAGGAAGAATACGAGAAAGCAAGGAATGCTAGATCGTGGCGTGCCCAAGCCTACCCAATTGCTTAGACTGAGTGCTTGGCCAGGCAGATGGTAACCGGACACAGCACCTTTTCAGCAGTGGTACCTGGTTTCTAAATTAAGGTTACTAGATTTTTTTCAAAGAATCCGGGGACACTTTTTTTAAAAAAAGAGAGAAAAAAAGTTATTTAAAAAGTTTTTGTTTTTTAAAAAAGAAGTAATATCTTCTCTTCTGTGGGCAGTTGGCCGGGTGGCTGGGCGCTCTTGCTCCCGGCTCGATTTGGGTTGCGGAGGGTTCAGCGGTTCCCCCAGTTGATGTGCCAGGCGTCCCCGGTTCCCCCTTGGCAGTGGCAGCAGCAGTCTCAGCAGCCCAGAGCCAGCCTGGTAGTGCAGTTGGCTCTGGCTGGCTTCAGGAGCTGTTCGCTGCTGTGGCACCTGCCATTTTGCCTTGCCGTAAGTCCTCATATGATGTATCTTCTGCCGTTGAACCAATCGCACAACATTCATTCCCTACTAATAAATCTACAACACTTAAAATATAAATCCAGGGACATTAAATGAAATCTGGGGACATTCTGGGGACGGATTTTGTCCGGGGACAGATTTGTAAATCTGGGGACTGTCCCTGGGAAATGGGGACATTTGGTAACCATATTCTAAATGCGGGCGAGGGGGGAGGAGAGAACCATATTCAATACCCTAAGCGCCCACTGGGGTAAAAATGAAATAAATGCATCAGGCTGATGGAGGATGGTCTCTTTCAGAGGCTGCCAAAGCAGCCCGACGTACCTTTGTCCTGGCATGTCACATGGGATTTTTGGACAGTCATGTCTTGACACTGAAATCAGAGAGGAGAGAGAGAGACAACAAGTAGTCACGCCTTTGGAGGGGAAAGATTCAAATGCTACTAACTACATCAATGCAGAAATGTCGTTTCTGCTACCGCCAAAAGAAGGAGGTGATGCCTGGGACTGGTTGGATGCAGAGGGATGGTGAATGGAACCAGCTGGGAATTCCCCAGGGGAAGAAGGCTCAGAGCCCGGGGAATGGTGGTGGGACAGGGGAGAAGACTTGGAAGAGGAGGTGTCAGAAGCTGAAGAGGTAACAGGGCTTAGTGAGCGGGGAGAGTCTGTGGCAGAGAGCAGTGCAGAATCGGAGGCAGAATCAGAGATGGGCCAAGAGGCAGAGATGAGTCAGGCTGGTGAAGAACCACAGGCAGGGCCGGATTTAGGTTTGATGAGGCCCTAAGTTACTGAAGGTTGTGGGGCCCTTTATATGTCCAGCTGACCTTCGTCAACAACAAATTGTTGCTGTTTTTTGTGTTGAATATATGCTATGTGGTAATTTATGGACCTAATAGGTATCTAAAGCCATTTGTACATAACAAAATATGTATTTTATCAAAATAATTGTTGAACTTATATTTTGGAAATGTACATCCAGGTTATTTTTCCTTTAATTTTTTGGGGGCTCCCAAGAGAGTGGGCCCTAAGCTATAGCCTGTTTAGCTTATACATAAATTCAGCACTAATCACAGGCGTCTCCCCCTCCTGCTGTGACCAGCTTCATTCCGCCCTTGCATCCCAGAACCAGAAGAGGCATGAAAAGGGCGGAGGAGGGCTTGGCTGTACGCAGGCACAGTCTCCAAATGCTTGGAACAAACCCTTGAGAGATGAGGAGCTTGTCGCAGCAGGAGCGGGAGAAACTCATGACTCTTCACCAGCCCAACTCATCTCCGCTTCTCGGCCTCCCTCCTTCTACTCTCCTGCTTCAGCTTCTGCCGCTGATTCTGGACTTCTCTCCATCACAGACAGAGAAGTGGAGACAACCACCCAATGGTAAACTCTCTAATCCTGGGCTAAGCTGGCTAACTGCATCATCCTTCAAAACGGAACATGGTTTCCAAAGACCACATATCAGGTGCAACGCACAATCACCTATATGGATCCACTTTGGCCATAGCAAACAGTGGGAGTTAACTCAAAAGAACACACTGACACCTCTCTCACCACCGAAGAAATAGCAGAGAACCTACACAAGTGACGCTGACACAAAACCCCACATATATTAAGTAAAGTAGAAACATTGCTACCTGACCCCACCCCCACTCACCTTTCCCCCCTCCAACTTTCCCCCCTTTTCTTCCTAATGTCTCAACAAATGAAACTGATCTGTAAAAAATGTTACTTGAAAAAAGAGAGAGAGAGAGAGACATTGCACATAGTTTTGAAAACCAAGAAAATATTGAATAATAAAAAAAACCAAAAAGGGGGGAAAAGAACACACTTACTCGAATGGGAGCGGACCGCCTCAAACCTTTGCTGCTCTCCATAACTGAAAAGATACGGGGAGAATCTTTGGTGTTTAGTTTTCAACATTTTGCTGCCAAGGACTGCATTCCCTACATTATGTGCAAAGATGTGGGAGAAATTCAACTTAAAGTTGACAGAATATGCACAACTTGCAGACTTAACATATAGAATAAGAGAACAAGAAGAACATACGTTTAAAGAAGACTGGAAAACGTTTATTGAATATATGGAAAATAATCGAGTGCAGCTGAAAACGCTGGCAGCTTTAAGATAAATTTGACAGCGTAAATGATTTTTGATGGATGCAATAATGGAAAACCGATTCATATAGTTTTTGTAAAATATGCAGGGATATAAGATATGCAAAATGAACCATGGAAAGAGAAGAAGGGTAGTCATTGATATCTTAAGTATGTAAAATGTTTACCTGAAATTGTAAAACAGAAAATTTAATAAAAATCATATTAAAAAAATGGAGAAATTCAGTTCAGTTCATGTTTAAAGGCAAATCTATCAAATTCACACTTTCAGAAAAATATGATTATTCCTGCATTGCAAATCACCCTTGGGATGCCTTTCAACTCAACAATTTGATGCTTCTATGAGAATTGAAACACAGCCATCCTTTGAAATTCCTATTTATCCAAATTTTGCAAATGCAGTTCTCTCACAAATGTCTACACATGATATTAGGGGGAGATGTGCTTAGCAATTAGCATATTATTGGAAATAACATAAAAAATGTGCCACATTAGGATAAACTGCTTGCAAAGGCGTATTCGTTAGGGAAAATTCATAACAAAATTCTGAAGAATTTTCATGAAGGTGTTTTAAAGAAAAGATCGCAAATTCCTGCAGAAATTTGGAGAAATGGTTAAGGTTGGAAAAAAGGAGAAACCGAGAGAGCCAGCAGTAGCCAGGGACAAGCCAAAAGTGGGCAGCTCACCCCTTCTCTCTCTGCCACCCAACTCTCTCCACCTAAACCAATATGAAATTAGGCAGCATGCCAGCTATGGCTTTTAAGACACCAGTTTGCCCATCCCTGGCCATTGGCCACATGAGCTGGAGTCCGATAGTAAGGCCACAGGCTTCCCCATCCCTGAATGAGAGAAAGCAGAGCCGACCTCAGTTACAGAGTAGACTGCTGCAATGCGCCCTCTGTGGGGCTGCCCTTGGAGACTGTTTGAAAATGCCAACTAGTGCAGGATATGGAACACTAATGTTGGAACTCAAAGCACACATTGCACCAATTCTGTGCTGTTTGCATTGCCTACCAATTCGCTTCCACACAGAATTTATGACACTGCTTTGGGACTCCTTCAGATTGGTGTTTTGCTGCAAAATAATAATAATAATAATAATAATAATAATAATAATAATAATACCCCACCCAAAAGGGCCGCGGGTGGTGCTGTGAGTTAAACCACAGAGCCTAGGACTTGCCAATCAGAAGGTCGGCGGTTCGAATCCCCGCGACGGGGATGCTTGGCCCCTTCTCCTGCCAACCTAGCAGTTCGAAAACACATCAAAGTGCAAGTAGATAAATAGGTACCACTCCAGCAGGAAGGTAAACGGCGTTTCCATGCGCTGCTCTGGTTCACCAGAAGAGGCTTAGTCATGCTGGCCACATGACCCGGAAGCTGTACGCCGGCTCCCTCAGCCAATAAAGCGAGATGAGCGCCACAACCCGAAAGTCGGCCACGACTGGACCTAATGGTCAAGGGTCCCTTTACCTTTACCTTTATACCCCACCCATCTGGCTGGGTTTCCCCAGCCACTCTGGGTGGCTTCAAACAAAATATCAAAATACAATAATTAATCAAATATTAAAAGCTTCCCTAAACAGGGCTGCCTTCAGATGTCTTCTGAAAGTCAGATAGTTGTTTATTTCTTTGACATCTGATGTCCTTGATGCAATTAGTTGTGGGTTGTACTGGAACTTCCAGACATCATTCTGCTTCTTTAGCTGTTCTGGGATGCTTCTGTAATGTCACTGAATTATTGCCATCTGGAGGAGCCCTCTTGCATCATAGTACAACAACAACAAAAATCCGAAACATTTCCGATATTTAATTTATATGCCGCTGGTTTGTAATAAAACCTCTTTAAGCATTCTGTGTTTGGTTAATCTGCTGCTTCCCTGAGGGCCCTGTTACTGTTCCTCAGCTTGGGGATGGTTTTAGTAAACTGTTTGATTTTATTAAACTTTTTTACATGCCGACTTGGGAGAGCTAAGGCAGGTGTTCTAGGGGTTGCTCGTGCGAAAGCCGGTGCCCACACCTGGCTCGGTTGCCTAAGTGAACCTTTCCTGTCCGGAGAGCCACTCACCCGTGGCTGTCCCAATCGCTGGCAGAATCCGTCAGTGGGCGTTTCTTAAACTTCTTCCAACAAAGAAGTTCTTTCACGCCCAGTCTCCTCCTACTTTCCCTGCGCGGAAGCCTTCTGTGCAAGGAGGGCGTTGGCAGCGGAGGACCCTTCCTCCCCCCGCTGGTCCCCGGCAAGGAGTCATGTGACCCCCTCTCAGATTCCCCCATCTGCCCCCCTTCTCCACTGGAGCTAAGCTGATTCCCCCCTTCCCCAGAAGATGGACTGCCTCTCCCAATCCCAGGACGCTCTCTGGGATCCCTCTGGACTGGAGCTTGCTCTCTGCCTCCAGCACTGATGGCAGTTCCCTGACAGCAGGGTAGAAAACTCTGGCCCAAAACCTGTGCTGCCTTGCAGCTATGCTCATTTGTGAGAAAGGCTTTCTTGAGGAACAATCTGTACCTGCTGCCTTGTGGGATATCTTTGGGAAAATAAAAGTTTAAGGAGTAAATTTGGAGTGGATGGCATCTTGTGCGCCCCCTTCTGGCAACTCCTGCAGTCAATATGGTGCCAAACATATTGCTCTGCTTTCCTTTGGACCACATCAGTGAGGCCAAGAGGAGGGTCTTGTTGTCTGGGCAGCCCAGGACCTCCATACACACTGCCCAGGCTTACACCCCAGAGAGAAATAAGAGAATCAGACATGCAATGGTGATCAGCTACTTACTGATTCCTCTGACTGTCCAGGCCTGTCTGCTCCTGTCTCCCTCCTACAAGGAGGAGAGAGAGAAACACAAACATTTGTGAGCTAAAATTATACAAAAGGTGGGAGTGGGGAAAACTAACATAGCATGGTCCAGAACAAAAAGTTGTCATTTGTCAAGAGAAGATGAAAAGGGGGAAATCAGGGTCATTCTAAGGTTGTGTGTGGTAGGTGCATTTGCAGAGTGTGTTTGGCAGGGCAGTATCATTGTGCCCATTTTACAGATAGGCAAAACTGAGGCTGAGCAACAGTCGTTTCGTCAACACATATGCTTAAGGTGTCTAATCCTGCGCACTATAAGCTTTCCAACTGCCCCATTTCCCAATAATTGTGTCCAACTACACACCCAAAAGTGGGTGTGCTGTGGGTAAAAGCCTCAGCGCCTAGGGCTTGCCGATTGAAAGGTCGGCGGTTCGAATCCCCGCGGCGGGGTGTGCTCCCGTTGCTAGGTCCCAGCGCCTGCCAACCTAGCAGTTCGAAAGCACCCCCGGGTGCAAGTAGATAAATAGGGACTGCTTACTAGCGGGAAGGTAAACGGCGTTTCCGTGTGCGGCTCTGGCTTGCCAGAGCAGAGATGTCACGCTGGCCACGTGACCCGGAAGTGTCTCCGGACAGCGCTGGCCCCCGGCCTCTTGAGTGAGATGGGCGCACAACCCTAGAGTCTGTCAAGACTGGCCCGTACCCTGGCAGGGTACCTTTACCTTTACCTTTACACACCCAAAAAAACCTTTAACGTTCTCTTTGTGGCCATAGAGGAGGCCCATTTTTCACAATGTGTTGGGGACTTATATTAAGAGGGGAAAGCCTCTAAACATGGTTCCAGATCCGTGTTTCAAAGGAAAGCCTTACCTGTCCGCTGGCATTTCATGCACATGCTGACCAAGGCTCCTAAGAACATCAAGGAGAAGGCGCCCCAGATCAGCTCCACTTGGCTCATAGCTCGATCTTGCCGCAACTACAACCTTGGAAATGCAAGAACAAAGTGGGTGGACAGCTCAAACCACAACACATTTATCTCCCCCACTCCAGCTGCACGGAAGCAGGTGAAGACTATCATACCCTCCAACATTTCTCCAATGAAAATAGAGACTTTCCATTCCATAATTATGTTTTTTTTCTTCTATTTATACCCCCACACATCTTACTGGGTTGCCCCAGCCACTCTGGCTGGCTTTCAACATATATAAAAATGTAATAAAACATTAAACTTTTTTTTTTAACCCTTCTCTATTCAGGATTGCCTTCAGACGAATCGGGGTCAGATAACTCCAAACCCTCCAACATTTATCCAATGAAAATAGGGACATTCTAAGGTAAAGCGGGACATTCCAGAATCAAAACAGTACTTGGGATGGCTTCTCTAAATCAGGGATGTCCTGGGAAAATAGGGACACTTGGAGGGTCTGGACTATGCCTGTGTGTAATCTTCTGCTCCTCTCACTTCAACCCTCTGCTGGTCCTGGGAGACAGTGGAGCAGGAGGAGGAGGTATGGAAACCCTTGACTCTCCACCAGCCTGACCTCTCTCTCCCTTCTCCTGCCTCTGACTCTTGGGTTCCCCCAAGGAATCCTGGGAGCTGTAGTTTGTTAAAGACACTGGGAATTTTAACACTGTGAAGGGGTAAACGACAGTTCCCAGGATTCTCTGGGGGAAGTCATAAGCTATAAACGTGCATTAAATTATGCTTTCAGTGTAGGGGGTGGAACCACCCTTTGCAATGCACATGATTACCTAAAGAGGGAGAGGTCTCCCCCATGGCCTTCACGCCCGGAGTCAAACGCTACCCAAACGCATCACATTCCCACCGCGATCGAACGCCTGTCTGATGACATTTGAGTGCTCGGCTTGGATATTTGAAGGGAACAAAGCAACTCACGAGGCCTTGGCTCACCAAGCAAGGAGGAAAAGCTGGAGACTCTTGCTCAGACAACTTCTCGTGCTGCCGTTGGAAAGTCTAGAATCATAGGCCTGGGGTGACCGGAAACATTGAGAGCCAGCCCTCATGGCATGCTGATCACTGGATCCCTCTAGCTCATAGAATCATGGAGATGGAAGAGATCTGGGTCGTCTAGTCCAACCCCCTGTAATCTCAACATGAGGTCTCCCATCCAATTTGAAACCATACCAGACTCTGCTTCGCTTTGCAAGTGTGCTAGCAGTTTTACGGCTGCACCACTAGGAGCTAGTGTCATCTAAGCTGACTGGCAACAGCTTTCCTGGATTTCAGATGGAGATGTTCTCAGGCCTGACTGGAGATACTGGGGTCTGCTCTCCTGCTGAGTCTGCAGCCAGTCCTTCCCTCAGCCCCAATCCTCCCTAACCCCACCAGTACAAGAAAAGACTAATAGGTTTCAACATGTGAATAAAAAAAACAACGGAAGAAGCAGTTGCTCTCTCCTGGGGATGTAACCACTGGCGTGGTTTGCAGACTAAATCCAACATCTCTTCCTCTGCCTCTCCTCTGCTGCTCAGCTGGAATTGTCTCCTAATTTACCTGAGCAACGCTGCATCCCTGACATCCATCCATCCCCTTCTTCAGAATCCACCTTTCCTGAGTGACTTTTGCTACAGCTCCTTCACGCCTAAATCCAGCCAGAGTACATGCACCTTAAATAAAGCCAGAAGCTGGTGGGAATTGTAGTGCAAAACGTCCAAGGGCACCAGGTTGGTGGAGGTCAGCCAATAGTGTCCCGGGAGAGGGAATGGCCAGGTTATTGGACACAAGCCAGAAGAGGAGCCCTTGTGCTAGGAGGGAAGGGTGTGCGCCATTATATGGCACCTTTTTGTTGCAATTTCCACATTGTAACGGATAAAGGCTCAGCATGTTGGCACATTTTTCGATTTTAACTGCCTAGCAGATAGCCTCACATCTAAGTTCAGAAAGAAGGAGAGAGATTCAAGGATATCGTAGGCTGGCGGTAGAGAGAGAGATATTAATGGGATAGAAGGAGAGCAAGGGCGAGAACCTAAGATAGATAGATAGATGATAGCTAGCTAGCTAGATAATTTATTACGGTCGGAGACCAGCTTATAACACACTTGGGAGTACAGTCACAGAAGGAAAACAAACAATTGAAACAATGTACAACAATAAATTTAAAATTTATAAATGCAATAAGCGTATAGACACTTAAAACTTTAAGATAAACTACGGCAGGGAGTTGACCCAGAGTCACCCATGGAACCGAGTTTGGGGATTTTCTTAACGAACTAGTTTGAGTCAGGAGATGGTCTGCGCCTACAGATCTGTACACAGAACCTGGCGACCATCCTAGAAGCTATTCATGCAGAGGAATGAAATAAGGTCTTAGCGGGTGACTGCCTGGACAGACAAATTAATACCCCTAAATTAGTCTTTCGCCCAAAAGATTCCCCCATTTCTCCGAGAACCCAGAAGTGCAGTGTCTGGAGTTGAGGAAGGAGGAGCAAAAGTGAGAAGGCACCTGAAGGCAGCCCTACCTTCTGGCTCCAGTTGTTCTCAGGAGCTGCAGCTGATCCTTTCCCCTCCGGCCATCTCCCCTCGCTCGCTCGTTTCTGCAGAAAGAGCTGACCTCAATGTGGTCACTCGCTCACAGAGACGGTGAGCAGACCTCTCGCTTCCTGTTCCCCTACGTGAGTCACCAAACCCAGCATCCGGCAGCCGGGCTCGGACGCGGCCCTCTCATCAAACCACAAGACCAAAAGCAGAGTCATGGGCTGGAACGCCTGCGCGTCGCATTCAGGTCAACCGCTCAGCCAAACCTGGAAAAGGCTGGCTTAAATCCTACAGGTTGACTTGGAGGAATATCGGAAGCTGCCTTCACAAGAGAGGCAGACCACCGGGGTCAGCCAGCTCAGTGCTGCCCACAATCATTGGTAGTGGCTCTACGGGGTTTTGGGCAAGTCAACCTGGATAGCTCAGTTCATTAGAGCATGGTTCGGGGTTTGGACTGGGTGTCCATCAATATGCAGATGATACCCAGGTCTACCTCTCTTTCAAATCGGAACCAGTGAAGGCGGTGAAGGTCCTGTGTGAGTGCCTGGAGGCGGTTGGAGGATGGATGGTGGCTAATGGATTGAGGTTGAATCCTGACAAGACAGAAGTACTGTTTCGGGGGGACAGGAGGCTGGCGGGTAAGGAAGACTCCCTGGTCCTGAATGGGGTAACTGTGCCCTTGAAGGACCAGGAGCGCAGCCTGGGAGTCATTTTGGACTCACAGCTGTCCATGGAGGCGCAGGTTAATTCTGTGTCCAGGGCAGCTGTCTACCAGCTCCATCTGGTACGCAGGCGCTAAGACCCTACCTGCCCGCAGCCTGTCTCACCAGAGTGGTGCATGCTCTAGTTATCTCCCGCTTGGACTACTGCACTGCACTCTACATGGGGCTACCTTTGAAGGTGACCCGGAAACTACAACCAATCCAGAATGCAGCAACTAGACTGGTGACTGGGAGTGGCCGCTGAGACCACATAACACCAGTCTTGAAAGACCTACATTGGCTCCCAGTATGTTTCCGAGCACAATTCAAAGTGTTGGTGCTGACCTTTAAAGCCCTAAATGGCCTCGGTCCAGTAGACCTGAAGGAGCGTCTCCACCCCCATCGTTCTGCCTGGACGCTGAGGTCCAGCGCCGAGGGCCTTCTGGCGGTTCCCTCATTGCGGGAAGCAAAGCTACAGGGAACCAGGCAGAGGGCCTTCTTGGTAGTGGCACCCGCCCTGTGGAACGCCCTCCCACCAGATGTCAAAGAGATAAACAACTACCTGACATTCAGAAGACATCTGAAGGCAGCCCTGTTTAGGGAAGTTTTTAATGTGTGACATTTTAGTGTATTTTTTGTCTTTGTGGGAAGCCACCAGAGTGGCTGGATAAACCCAGCCAGATGGGTGGGGCACAAATTAATAATAATAATAATAATAATAATAATAATAATAATAATAATAATAATGGCTGATAATGCCAAGGTTGCAGGTTCGATCCCTGTATGGGACAGCTGCATAATTCCTGCATTGCAGGGGGTTGGGCTGATCCTCAAGGTCCCTTCCAACTCTATGAGTCTATGATCTTCCCTAGCCCTTTCTGGAAATTGAACCTGGGACCTTTCCATGCAGAGCGTGCACTGAGCTACAAGCCCCTCCCCTAATAATAAAGCGACTTTCCACTCCTCGTGGTTTTGAATGACCGAGAATCATAGAACTATAGAGTCAAAAGTGAACCTGAGGGTCAAACCTCCTGCAGTGCAGAAATCACAGCTAAAAAACTCCCTGGCAGATGGCCGTGCAACCTCTGCTTAAAAACCTCCAAGGAAGGAGACCCCCACCATCTTCCGAGGCAGTTCATTCCACTGTTGAAGAGCTCTTACCATCAGAATCTTCCTGATGCTCAGTTGGATTCTGCTTTCTTGTCATTTGAATTCGTTGGTTCAGGAGAAAAGGAGCAGAAGAAAAACAAGCTTGCTCCATCTTCCACCGAACAGCCTTTCAGATACTGTACTTGAAGATGGCGACTGTATCTCCTCTCAGCCTCCTCTTTCCGAGGCTAAACAAATATACCCAACACTCTGCAACTAGGCTTGGTTTCCAGACCCTTGATCAACCCATTAAAAAAAAAATTACAGTGGTACCTTGGTTTACAAACTTCATCCGTTCTGGAAGTCCGTTCTTAAACCAAAGCATTCTTAAACCAAGGCATGCTTTCCCATAGCAGCGGGGGACTCAGTTTACAAATGGGACACACTCAACAGGAAACGGACCATGTTCTGCTTCCAAGACAAAGTTCACAAACCAAAACACCTACTTCCAGGTTTGCAGTGTTCTTAATCCAAGTTGTTCATAAACTAAGCTGTTCTTAAACCAAGGTACCACTGTATAGTGGTACCTCGGGTTAAGTACTTAATTCTTTCCAGAGGTCCGTTCTTAACCTGAAACTGTTCTTAACCTGAGGTACCACTTTAGCTAATGGGGCCTCCCGCTGCCGCCGCACAATTTCTGTTCTTATCCTGAAGCAAAGTTCTTAACCCGAGGTACTATTTCTGGGTTAGCGGAGTCTGTAACCTGAAGTGTATGTAACCTGAAGCGTATGTAACCCGAGGTACCACTGTATTTCATTTCACCAACAAATCTCTTTCCAAGAAACATCGCAAGCTGATTTGACAATAATAATGTTCAAAAATGAAAATGTACACAAAAACTAATTTCAAATGCAAGACAGGTAACAGACTGGGATAAAGGTCTCCACCGAAAAGGATGCTTGATAGGCACCAAAAAGGCAATAGAGAAGACAACAATCTGATATGTAAGGGGAAGAAGTTTCAAAGGGGGGGTGCCACCACAGTAGAGGCCCAGCAGTCCGCAATGTGCCACTTTTGCTATACAACACAATAGCTGTAACTCAGTGGTCGAGAGAGCACATGGCTTTGAATTCAGAAAATTCTAGGATTGATCCTCGGCCTCTCTAGCTAAGGCGATCAGAGAACCAGGAGAGCTGCTGTCAGTCAGATCAGACAATATGGAGATGGATCTGATCTGATAAAAGGGAGATACAGGCCTAAGATTCCAGGGAGAAACATCCCATGGGATGTTTATAAAAAATATGTTCAAAAATACAATAATAGTTTTGACTCTGTGCTAGCATTCGAGTGATAAAGGAAGTAAAAGGAGGTGGACTACAATTAAGGATTTATTATGTTTTCAGAATGTATTAGAAAAATTTGAATGTAAGATAAAACATATGCAAAGGGACTTGACAGGAAGTCAAAGTTGAAGAAAAGACTTTGGAAGATAAAAAGGGAAAAAATATTTACTTTCATTATTATCATTTCTGTGCGGGTGTGGGTGTGTTGGTGTCTGCACATATGTGTTGTTGTATGCAATGTTTGGGAGGAAATAAGACGGTAAATAACAAATAACAAACTAAATATCGATGTATGTAATTTTTATTTCTTAATTATATTTAGTAGTAGTATGGCTGTATTGTTTTTTGTAACATAAAACCATTCAGTTGCTGTGCGATGGTGCCAAACCACGACATCCCTCTGAACAGAAGGAAACATTTAATGTGAAACCAAGGTTCCCCCCAGAGCTGATACAGACCCTAAAAGATCACCCCACTCAGCTGCTAAATTGCACTTGGCAAAAGCTGGCTTCAGGGCCATTTGTGATAAAAGCCATGCAATAACAGGTGGTTGTATGTTTTTCATAAATGGAGTAAGCACTAAGGGTGGAACACCAAATAAGAACATCCTGTGGTAAAATTATGGGGTTCAGGACCTAGAGCATTCCAGGGAGGCATTGCTATTGTTACTGTTTTGGTTTTTATTATGAATTTTGTGTTGGGTTTTTTAACATCTTTATTTAAAGTTCAAAAAGTACATAATTATATGTGCACTAAACATGGTAAATAAAAGAGAGAAAAAGAAAAACAGAACCCGTGTGGAAGGGAAAATAAAAGGGGGAGGGGGAAAACCCCAAAACTGTGTATTTTACAAGGTTGTTATTGTACTTCACCAGATCTTAACCTATTACAGTATTTGTAAGGATTCCAAACATCATTGAATTTGTCCATGGCAAATCTGCGTTTACATGTTGCGAGTTTGTACAAGTCTTCAATCCAATCGTAGAAGGGAGCCACATTTTTATTTTTCCAATTCATCAATATCAGTTTTTTTGCTGTGGGTCCACTCACATTGCCCTTTTGTAAGGTTCCATGTGCTGGGTATACAATTCAAGAGGATATTTTGCTCTGTAAATGTTAAGGTTGTTCCGTACAGTTGTGTTGATAGTTTCAGTTACCTTCTGCCAAAAACCTTTCAATATAGGACAATGAAAAAGCATGTTTTAGAGAAGCATTATCCCTATTGCACCTCCAACAGTTAGATACCTTAGATAGTCCTTTTTTAAACAAACGCAATGGGGTCCAGTATATTCAAAATATTATTTTGTGTTTTTATCTTGTATTTTTATGCTGTGATCCACCCTGAGATTTACGGATGAAGGGTGATATACAAATTTAATAAATAATAACATTAGCCTCAATCCCAACAGCATGAACAGCACTCCAAGCAAAATTCTCAGTTCCTATTCATTTTTGTAGTGGAGGCAAAAAAAACCAACAAAAATAAATGGTGAGGTGGATAAAATTAAACCTCTCCACCCAGCCCAACGCTCTGCAGGGGATGAAATTTTTACCCTCCCCAGATCTGAGCAATTATTATGAGTGGGCTCAGCAGATCTGCATGGGACATCCGTTGCAAAAGCTAAGCTGATTTTTGAGTGAACATCTTGTCCAGGCCAAAACCCAGAGGGTGTGCAGCTTCCGCCACCTAAGGACCAAATCAGAGATGACATCCAATGTACGCCTGCGGTTTTGAAAAGGAATGTGTTGGAATGCTAACAGCATCCCGCTTTTGGGGAGCGCTGGGAAGAGAGGCAAAGAGAAGAGCTGGATTCTGAATGGAGACATGGAAGGGAACAGCTACTCTTTCCTCCTCTTGTGATCTGGAGGGGAAACTCTCCTTTGAAGCTGGTATTTGAAATGGGAGGAAACCCCTCAGAGGAACCAACGCATTCTGAAAAATGTGCATGTTACTATTGAAAGCAACATTCGCTTCTGGCTCCTCTGTATGGACAGGAGCGAGTGAAGCAGCCAACCCTCCTCGCTCTTTCAGCAGAAGGGACAGAGCCCCGGGATGTGGCTGGCAATCTCTTGGCAAAGAATCGAGCACCCACAAATAATTAGGGACTTTCCCTTCCTGCCACCTGTGTGCTGCAAATAGCAGCTGTGGTCAAACCACAGAGCCTAGGGCTTGCCAATCAGAAGGTTGGCGGTTCGAATCCCCACAATGGGAAGTAGATAAATAGGTACCGCTCCGGCGGGAAGGTAAATGGTGTTTCCATGCGCTGCTCTGGTTCGCCAAAAGCGGCTTAGTCATGCTGGTCACATGACCCGGAAGCTGTACACCGGCTCCCTCGGCCAATAAAGCGAGATGAGCGCTGCAACCCCAGAGTCGGTCACGACTGGACCTAATGGTCAGGGGTCCCTTTACCTTTACCTAGTATTGCAGCAGAATCCCAAGAATTTTACTTCGGAACAGGCTTCACTATTTAAATCAATAAACACTTTCCCGCTTAAGCTGCCTTTAATGGTATTGGTGCTTCTTTTCCTGCTGTTCAGAGGTGAGTGGCAAAGCTTTTGTAGCCAAAACCGCGTCATCCATGCACCATGCATCAGTAGGCCTGGGGGAGCCCCATTGTTTTGTAGAATAATTTTTTTTAGAATGAACCTGAACCCAGTGAAGACTGAGCATGCTCAGTGACCATGGAATGCTGACCAACTCTTTGGTGGCAGTGAGGAGGGAAGAGGGAATGGAATGGGGTATCCCAAAAACAGGATAGCTAGCACACAGGCACACTCAACCCCACATTGCTAACATTTCATTTTAGGTCCCATTTTGTCAATTTTCCAAGCTCTGTTATCACTGGTTCCTTCTACAATGCCTTATCCAACACCTGTTAAGCGGGATTGTTGGGGGGGGGGGGAATGCAATTAGGATAGACATTTTAATTTTTGCAAGAAAATTTACTAGAGCGTGTCTGCAGAACATTCTTTGGTTTTCCATTCTATAAACTGCTGCCCCTTGAACAAATCTGACAGCCCCGACAACTCTTCTCTGCCCAGATGGTGAACAGACTTCAACACAGACCAGTCTTAAATATTACTTAATGTTTTCTTTATTTAAAAGTTCATTCACAAAATACCATATCCATAAATTTACTTTGTCATGAAGCAGAATGTGTTGAGTGTTTGGAAACTTGTCTTTACACGTTTAAAAGTCAAACGGGTTGACTACCAGGTGAGTTTTGCATGGACATCCTCTTTTTTTTTCTCTTTTCTTTTGCTTTTGCTCTTAAAATCTCAGGTCTTCCACATTTTGAACGGAAGAGCGGCTACTGGATGGATTTCGATTGGAACACAACCACACACACATACACACACACAAAAAAATGCATGTCTCGAAAGAAAAGTAGTGTTAGACAAATGGTTCTTATTCTTAGAAGTGGACTGAAAGACAGGGGCAGGAAGAGACATTTATACTATGATATCCAAGGGGAGGCTAGCCCTTGGAACATTTGCCTATACAAATTGGAACCTGTTTTTACACAATGGACATGTCTTTTTTTTTTTTTAAGGGGAGAGGAAGAATAACACATCTGCTGCTTTCAATTCTACCTGTTCCAAAGCTACAACCGGATACCCTAAGCATCCATGTCAGGCACTGCAGGTGTTCACACCTTGACCAGACCTCACACTGAAAGCAATAACCTGCGAGCGAGAAACAGCTCCCTTCTTGGTCACCCAATGGCTCGGTATTCTGCTCGCTCTTTAAGTGCGCCATCAAACCTTTTCAAGCAGAATCCTTCCGTTATGGAGAGACAGGGGTTTGCAATCACCTGTTGCCTTTAGCGGCACAAAGACACTGGGGTTCTGCAATCCAAAGAGAGCGTCACCCCCTCCCGTCTGTTTGAGAGGCGAAGCACGAAAGCAAAGCAAAGTTCTGCACGGCAGCCCAAGAGACAAGAGCTGAATGCTGGAAGGGCAGAGTCAAGAGCCGTTTCCTTCGAAACAGAGCGGAAGGAAGGAAGGAAGGAAGGAAGGAAGGAAAGTAAACTTTATTGGTTTCAGAAACTAGTTAAAAAGTGGTTAGCAAATATGTAAAAAGAAAACGCAAGAAAATTCTGGAAGAAGACAGTCCTTGGGTGCTACAGGAGGCACGAGCTTCCAGGGCCAGGGAGAACTTGGCAGGCCAAGTCAAGGAAGCAGCAGAGCAGGGGTCCCTGTCTAGATTTGGCTGCTGACACGCAACTCATCCCCAGGCAGGGGTCTGCAAGGTGCTGGCGGCACTGCCGGGAAGGGGAGGGGTGGAACTGAT
Source organism: Podarcis muralis (assembly GCF_964188315.1). Lineage (NCBI taxonomy): Eukaryota > Metazoa > Chordata > Lepidosauria > Squamata > Lacertidae > Podarcis > Podarcis muralis. The sequence continues at coordinate 33,982,529 of NC_135669.1, read as the reverse complement.
TTTATACAGTATATATATATACATATATTATTCCAAAGTGCCTAAGGGCTAACGGGTGGCAATCCTATTTAACGTTGTGTTGCATAAGCTAATTCTACAGGGGCTGTATTCTAGAGCTCGAGACGTCTTCCGCTTGGCCGGGACTCCTCGGAGTTGAGGGGCCACGAGGTTGTCGGTGGTAAGCATGCAGTGGAGGTAGAGAAGCACCGTGGAAGGCAGAAGGGAATGACGTGGAGCAGCAGGACTGAACCCTAACCCGGGTGTCTCGGAAGTGGGAAGAGCCAGAGAGGAAGAAAAGGTGAAAGCAACACCCCGGGGGAAGAGAAGTCGACCTCTGTGGAAGAGGGCAGCGCTTTATTGGCCAGAAGCCATGTGCTGGGTTTGGGAGAAATGGCTTGCGGGGGGGGGGGGGGGAGAGGGAGAAACTTAAGACAATGCAGGCACTAGATACAGCAAAGCCAAGAACGTACTAAAAACCACTTGTTAACAGCTGACATGCATTCGCAAGCTCTGGTTTGTTTTGTTTGGATTTTTCCTTTTCTGTTTCAAGGAGGACAGGTGTCAGATGGTAGGAATGGTGGTTGCAGGGTTAATGTTCCGAGCACAGTTAGACACTCTGGGCTGTCTTGCGTTTTGTCTCCCACCCCCACCCCCAGTCCCCTCCCTCAACCCCCTTCTCCCGCCCGCCCCCTCCCATTGCATCCCACCCCTCAAGCTCATTCTTGCTCTTCCTTTACTATTTCCTCCCTCGGCTTGGCTCCACCAAAGATGGCAGAATTGGGGTTGGCTACTTGATTGAGAGGAGTGGCGACCGTCCGGGGCTTGAGCTGGAGTCTGGGCCGCTGGGCTCTTTCCTCTGCAAGAGAAGAAACATTTCTGCTTGAGATGCAGCTCAGGCGGTCCCGTGAGCCAATGTACGCCCCGCCGCACAAAGGATCGTAGGGCACCTGTGACGGATTGATCAAGGACAGGAAGCCTCCAGGTGCTGAACTCCCAACTCCCATCAGCCCCGGCCAGCATGCACAGTGGTCAGGGACAACAGGAGTTGTAGTCTAACAAGATCTGGAGGACCGCAGGATCCTATATTTGGTATAAGGCTAGAGCCCACTTCAAATGCATGAAGGTAGCAGAGAAGTCCTCAAGGCGGCAGATGAACTGAGAGCAAAAAATGCAAAGCCTTATATCCCCTATCATGTTCATCTCTTTGCCACTGGCAAAGCCTTATATCCTCTGCTCACTATCCTTGCAAGTGTGTGATGTATTTTACATGGACTGTAGCATCCCCCCCCCCCCTGCAAAACCTCATGCCAGGTGCCTTTAAGAGATCCATAAGACTCTCCAGTGTATCTATTATAGAAGACGATTATGGCCTGCTACTCTGGAATGTCTCATACTCACAAGTCCAAACCTCTGTTGAAATGAATGAAACCAAAAAGGATTTCAAAATCAAGGTGTATCAGTGTCGCCGCAATTCATGTGCGACCCTCCAGATGACATCACTGAATGCTGCAGGCCAAGAGTGGTGGACAGTAGCAATTCAGTTGGGCCAAAATGCAGGAGAAAGCAAAGGCTGCCCACCTTCAGTTGGCTCTCTGAAATCCATGGAAGCGCCACGCACTGGAGGCCCATCCCTGAAGCGACCGGTGCCTCCCATGGGTGGACCGGCTGCTCCTCCTCGCCGGTCCCCGGGACGGGTCCGGCCTCCCCGGCCTCCCAGGAAGTCGTCATCTCTGAAACCTGTCGGGAGAGACGCGGCAGTAAGCACCAGCTCTTTGGACGTGTCTGAAGCAACAGCCTTGCTTCTCACAGAGGCAAACCCACCAGCAGCTTCATCCAACCTGCGGGAGCATCTTGCTGAAGAGTGGTGGCCGAAGGACCAGCTTGGCATGCGTGGCTTGCCAAGAGACAGAAGTGGTTTTAGTTAAGCAGGATGCACTGGAGAGATTGGGCTAGGAGATGACGGCCACGAAACAGGAAGAGAAGAGGCACTCTGCCGTTTCATATAACTAGCTACAGAAAGTGAAAAGCTCCTCCAACAGTGAGGACATGTATGGGCCCTAATGCTGTCCAAGGTTCGTTGAGACGTAAAGGCATGGCTTTTTTTTTTTTGAGGATTGCCTGGTGCCGATGCTATGCCGTGGCTCTTGGTGGTGGTGTAAAAACTTGGCGCTCTTGATTTTACTGTCAAGTGCTTATTTCATTCTCTTAGTTTGATTGGGTTGCTGCGTTAGATTTCCTTGCAAAAGGAAGAGGTTTTTTGTTTTTTTTTAAAAATAGATTGTTGATATTATGAGGGGGATCAAAGAAAGAGAAAAGGTTCACACCTGCAGACTGCAATGTAAGATTGCTGCAGCCTGAAATCACGATCCCATACGATTTCTTCCTTTTGGAGAGTGTCAAGTATGAATGCACTGATGCAAGAGTGGTTGCTTTGGAAAGAAGGTAATCCTTGCTGCTAAAATCAAGATGCATACATGCATTTTTGCTAAGAGGTTTCTTATGACCAACAGGCAATCCATCCCTATTGCAAGTACTCTCAAAAATAAGATGGGAGGATAATTTGCACCAACTGACATATGCATACCTATGCAAGGATGCTAGAAGAAACCCCAAATTTCTGACTAGAGAAAAATGCATGGGCTGTAATTATAATGACTACTTTATTATTAGGCTGTCTGTCAGTATGCTTTTTATTATGTTTTTATCACTGACATTCTGTAATGTGTTTTTAATGTTGTACACTGACCTGGGATCTTCTGTTAAAGGGCAGTATATTAATTGAAATGCTACTACTAATAAATAAATACTACTACCACCACTACTACTAGACTTACAGAGGCTTACAGAGTTAAGTTTGAAAATTTTCTGGCCAAAAGGAGGGTGGGGGTGGAAACATGATCAAATACAAGGAAAAAGCAGTCTAAGTGCATCAGGAGCAGGACAGGAGAGGGAAGAATGAACTACTTGAGGATAAGATGATCTTACAATCTCCAGCCACTATGGGATGCCTCCAGCATCTTCTTGTGCAAGAATGTGGCTGAAATTCAAGTACAACCATCTGCCATGAACACAATGCGTAGCCACAAGCATTTGGTTTATACTCCCAGATTCTCATCTGTTAAACAGGAATAACCCTCATCAAGGTAGCTGCGGAGGTTGGATTGTACATACAAAAAACATCTTGCTAGTTTAGTGCTGTGTAGCAATAAACAGGAATAAAAGGAAAGAAGCAATCCAGCAATCCACACACCCCGCTTTGAGCTGTTCTGCCCAGTTGATGGAGCCAACTTAGTCCTACAGCCAGAGCATATATTTATACCACCCCTTCCAATTGCATCTGGCCAAATTGCAAGAGGAAAGAAGCAATCCAGCATGTTCAGCTGAAAGGCAAGTTAGTAAGCTTTCAAGAAGGGGGGGGGGGATAAGCTACCTGGGCCTATCCTCATCTACTTCTCACCCAGTGGGCCTGATGCTTTTATTACAGGATCCAGAAGTGTTGTGTGCACCAAAAAGAGACAGACAGATGGAAGCAGAGTCCCAGCTGATGCTAAGACTGAGTTACTCAGAACTGCACAATCCAAGCCATGCCTTCTGAAAGCAATTCAGGTACTTGTATTTGTCAAAAAGATCCAACACTTATTCATGCCCTCAAGTCTTCAAAGACTTTCAACTCCCCCCCCCCCAACTAGGACTAGACATTGAGATCCTTCAAATCAAAACAGAACACAGACGACTTGCAACCTTTTGCCACTGTCTTCAAAAATTAAGAAACATCCAGATAAAGTTTTGGGATTCTGCCTTAGTGGCCAACCAGACTGCCATAGGATGATCTGTGGTCACAGGCATGTCTGACAGAGAAAGGCAAAAGGAAATAAAAACATTTTTTTGGTGGGGTAAGGGACGAGAAGGAATCAGGAAAATGAAAATGGAGAAATACTGCTACCAGAACTGAAGTCCTCTCTGGAATCCCATCCACCTCCTCGTGGTTCCCGTGGACCTCCTCCGCCCATGCCTAAAAAGAAAGCCACATTGCAAGCAGGGGTCAATGGGGAAGGTGGGAAGATCTAAAAGGTTCCACTGCCAGTGGGCGGAAATCCCAATGCTCTCTCAGCCCAGTGCAATCCTCACATTCACAAACATCGGGCAATTGTACTCTGCAGGGGAATGTGTCTAGATCAGAGGTATGGTTGGCACATGAAAACCCAGGAAAGGACACCGCTCTTAGCTCTCAAAGAAGGAGGCTCATCCATCCAGGCCTGGGCAGGAAGGTTGCAATGAGGAGACCTGTGAAGTGCCAGCATCTTCAGAAAACGCAAAAGTTCAAAGGCAGCTTTTCCGTTATTTCCCTGAGCTGAGATGCACTTAAACCACTTACATCACAAAACTACACAAAGAGGCAGAGGGGACCTGCTAAGGTTAGGAAGATGGCACATATTCTGCAACAATATCTACTACACAAACAGTCTCAGCTGCTGCACCTTTATCTGGGAGCACTCAACCTTGTGACACATGTGGTTGCCCAGGCTATGAAGTAGAGCATTAGCAAGCTCAAGGTTCTTGATGTAAGTTAAACAAGAAAAAAGTTTGTTTCCTTTTGGATCCAACAGCTCAAACTGTATGGTATTAATAAAATAGTAGATGAACACTTGTGAGCTCACGCTGCTGCCTCCTTTTGTTTTAGAGAGAGCCATAACATGAAATAGCCCAGCCTTTGAAATACCTTTCTGCTCCGGATACTTTTCTGCCTAGCAAAACACATACAGCTGTTCAAATCTGTCTGTGTGAGCCTGGAGCTCTTTAGAACAAAAGAGGCGGCAGCATTAAAACAGTCCAGCATTACTCAGAGCAGTAAGATGCCACGGTTTTGAAGACGCCAATTAAATCATTAATAGGTTATGAGTTAACTGCTCATTTCTACTTTAGCGCCTCAAGATACACCATGCCAATCTTGTTTTCCCACGTAGTTTTAAACTCCATACTTAACTTTAGTTGGGGGAAACTCAACATAGTTGGGGGGAACTCATGTCTTCAATGGCTGGCCTACCAGTCTACACTAAGCCTTTTGTGAGCATCTGCCTACCATCAGAGCTAAGCAGTCACCTCCCATGTTTGCGGAGTGGCAGTACATTAGGACACATTTGCTTTCAAGCAAAATGGAAAAAGGCAGGTTGAGGCAAACTATTTATTCTCCTTGCCCTCCAGTTAGCCAAGAAAGCAAGAATATTCCCTCCAATTCAATTTCTCATTGATGCACAGGAGCATGCAGGGAGACCCAAATCTCTGGCCACAGTTCAGTCAAAACTGCTTTTGTGACTACCACACCTTGAAAAGTCACTGCTTGCAGCTCCTCAGATTATAATTGAGCCTAGGTAGCTCCTTCCCCGAGTCACTCTCCTTCAGTTTACTTCCTTGAGGTTCCTCCCATGCCAGCCTTTAAGGAGATAAAGCTACTCACCTGCCTGGCTCCGTGCCTACCTATGAGATTCTCGTACTTGGAAGAGTCATCCAAGAACACTTGAAGTCTCCTAAGCAGGCATTTGCTGGCACACGATATGGCCACTTGGTGTGCAACACGACCTGGCTTGCAGCCAGAGCACCAGAGAGGTTGGAGAAGAGGACTTGCCACCACTGCCACTCCCTTTTGCTGCCTGCCACCAGCCACTCCTGGAACCAGCTGTGAACCACCCAGCCCAGTAGAGGGCAATGTTCAAGCTTGCAGGATCTAATTTGCGTTTTACTGGAACTCTGTCAGCTGGAGCCAGGTGCAAAAGACATACCCTTAGAATTAAAGAACAGGGTGCCTCTATGCAACTGCTGAGCGCATGAAATTTGTTCTGAGCCCAAAAAGTGAACTGAACTCAGTCCTTCCACACATAAATCAATTTCTTGTTAAATATTGTTTGCCTTTTAGACAGTACACTCTGTGTATGTGTGTTTAAATGCTTTAGATTTATATTCCAAGATTTCTTGATTTCAGCAATCTAATTTAGGTATGTCATTTTGCTTGTTGCTATTGTTAAACAACTAGAAGTCAGAAATCCTTGCCAATAAACCACGAATCACCCAAATATCTAGATCACAAACTACCTTCTGCCTACCCCGATCTAGGCTGCCCACCTCTTCTGAACTGCTGTGGCCTCCTGGAGCGCAGCAAGACTAGAAACTGATTAGCTTCTTGATTTATTTACTGGCCTGTTTGTTTTGATTTAGCTCTGAACTTGTGGTGCATGAAGTCTAGATTACACCACTCCAATAATACATTATCACAAACTCTAGATTGTTCCACCATTAAGACTAATTTTTCCCATATGTATTTAACTGTGTTTCTTGTCTTTGAATTTATTGAAGTTCAATACAGAAAGTTTTCCCCCAAATGTTTTGTCTTTTGATAATACTAACATTTATATAATACTAACTTATTGTGAGCAACTTTGGGCACAGTTTACTGTTGAAAAGTGGTAGGTAACTAAACTGAAAGCTTAATATTATACATACGCACATGCTAGTTTAAGGCAGCACTAATGCACTCATTCCAATTTGCCATATATTAAAGAGCAGCTATTTAAACATCACCTCTGTCCTCTGGGCCGCCACCTTTTCTGAAACCGAAGCCACCTTTGTCTTGTTTCCTGCCTTCGGCAATGTCCACTCGGAGTGACCGGTCCCCCCAAAGCTGTTGGACGCAGAAGAAGAGGAGGAGAAATCTTACCACCAGTCATTCCAGCAAGGGCAGCTATCAATTTTCAAATACTATTTTACAAAAATGGTAAGCTTACTGCTCCATCGTATGTCAGAGCTTCTTTAAGTGATTCAACCTCATCAAATTCTACGTAACAAAATCCTGTAAGACAGAAAGAGATTAAAAACAAAACAAAAAACAGAAGCCAACTTTCATCTCAGTATTTGGAAAGTTGTGAACCCAGACAGTGTACACAAGTGGGCTGTTAGGCAAGGAAGTCAAACTAGGATATCAGGGCAAACAGAAGTTCATGAGATGATCTGTCTCCTTGAGGTACCACTGATTTCCATCCTGTTCCCCAACCCCTTCCCTCACTTCTGCAAACAGAATAAGGAGATTTGAGAGATGGGGGAGAGAACATGTAAGCAAACCTGAAGGACAATGTGTTCCCACACAAAACTCCCCCAAAGCAAATGTCTTCAGAGAAGTTAAGCTGAGTGACCACCAGAGACTGCCTGTTCTTTCTATGACTGTAAGCAGACTATGAAAGCTAAATGGTACAGCACATGCTCTGCAGGGAGAAGGTCCCAGTTTTAATCCCCATCATCTTCAGGTAGCTCTTGATTAGCAGAGTATGACTGAAAACTACTTAAGATGGCATGTGCACCTTAAAACCAGGTATCTCTCACCACTAATCAGCTGCCTCTCTACCTCAAACTTGGTTATGAAGGAGAGACATAGAAGCACCTACCTTTAAATTTATCTGTCTCTTTGTCTCTAACTAATCGCACACTCCTTACACTGAGATCTTTGAAAATGGCATCGATGTCTCCTTGGACCGTGTTGAAAGGGAGGTTGCCAACGTACGCTGTGAAGGGGGGCTCTGTTGGAAGCTCTTTCTGTCTACGTGGGCCAACACCAGCACTGCCACGAGATCTGTTGACAAGCACAGAATTAGAGCCTAGGCCAGAATGCTACTGGGATCAGGGAGCAGCAAGGATGCTCCGTGTGGGGAAGGCAGGAAAGAGATGTTACAGTAGAGCTGTATCTCAGTTATACTATGCTGTTGTTGACAATTCAAATTTAGCCAGTAGAGAGAAAGGAGGGTGTTAATGTATACAGACACAGGGGCACAGAAAGTAGAGTTTTTGTATTAATTGGGTATATGGGTTAAAGCCTCAGTGCCTAGGACTTGCTGATCGAAAGGTCGGCGGTTCGAATCCCTGCGGCGGGGTGCGCTGCCGCTGCTCGGTCCCAGCGCCTGCCAACCTAGCAGTTCGAAAGCACCCCCGGGTGCAAGTAGATAAATAGGTACCGCTTACCAGCGGGAAGGTAAACGGCGTTTCCGTGTGCTGCGCTGGCTCGCCAGATGCAGCTTTGTCACGCTGGCCACGTGACCCGGAAGTGTCTGCGGACAGCGCTGGCCCCTGGCCTCTTGAGTGAGATGGGCGCACAACCCTAGAGTCTGGCAAGACTGGCCCGTACGGGCAGGGGTACCTTTTTAACTAAAATATTGCTATTAATTAGCCACACAGTGCAGCCCCAACAACAGATGCCTGTGAACAAATGCAGTTCTCTGCAGCTCCCCAAGTATGAAGAACAGCAGTCAGCCATGCCAAGTTCAATCACTGTGCTGCCTGATCCTATGCACATCTACTCAATGTGGTTCAAAGATTTGAAGGGGGCAACTTTCCTCAACCTTTCAGTGCAGGACACTTGGTACAGGCAGGAGGGTTTCGTGAGCATGAGTTGAAACCCAAGGGCAACTTGCTTTTTATACAAAATTAATTCATATACACATGGTGTTCAATTTGTTAACTTGACTGAATCGGGAGTGCATAAAACCAACCTCATCATCTTGAAAGGCATCTGGAACAGCAAGGTGGCTCTAACCAGCTGGCTCTGTCATTTGGTGTCCGTGATGGAAGATGTTGACAGGCAGTTAAAAAATGACATACTACTAACCATATGCAGGCCATTTTATACACAGGGCAGGCAGGAGGTAGATCAGGATGTACTGACAAGAGCTCTGGATGAGCTGCAGCTACAATTTGGGACTCCCAACAGTTTAAGAAGAGCAAGTACAGAACACTTTGCTGATATGGCTAGCCTTGTGCTGATAGATAATCTCCAAGCCTATTTAAGCCAGTATTAACTGGTAGGCTTTCTAGGACTGGGCAATATCTGGTTTTCAACACCGCAATATATCACTAGCTACACATCAGGATCTATTACAATGTGTAAAATAAGGATGGAGCTGTGTAGTCATTGGCTGGCTTCATGGTTTTTCCCATACTGTGATTTTTTTTGCATAGCACAAACATATTTATCATTATTTGTGATGTATTGACAGGTCAAAAAATATGAAACTGGTATCATGATATGAGCTTCAAACCTGTTTTGGGCTATGTATCAATATACAGCCCAGCCCTATTGACTACATCTTTGTATAGCTCTGCTAGCCAATTTTAAAGCTGTATTGGAATCCTATCTCTAGTGACTCAGATGTAGATTGGTACTTGCGTATTTATTTAGAACATTTAAACCCTGCTCTTTAGCTGAAAAGGCTCTCAGATTGACAGTCCCTGGCTACAATCTGCTAGGGATTGGCAGTCCCTAGTCTTACAGTCTAAAATGCATGAAATAAAAGGGGAAAGGGAAGAGGGTTGAAGAAGGGAGAAAGTAAGCGAGCCCAGGCTCCAGTTCTAATTGGTGGACCTGAAAGGTTTAGTAACAAAGCATTGTAGACCTGCACACCTCTATTTTTGAATGTTCTAACAGGCAAGGAGGGCACCCTACTTGCCTATGCCCTTCCCAAGACAATCTTTCTGCAGTCCTTATGGGAAGAAAACTATTCCACAGCCAAAGCATGTATTTGTAGTTAAAATACAGTCATACCTCGGGTTACAGATGCTTCAGGTTATGTTTTTTCGGGTTACGGACTGCCGAAACCCAGAAGTACCGGAATGGGTTACTTCCGGGTTTCAGCAGTCGCGCATGCGCAGAAGTGCTAAATCACGCTTTGCACATAAGTGCCAAATCACAACCCGCGTCGCTGTTGGCTGAGAACGCTGCAGGTTGCGAACGTGCATCCAACACGGATCATGTTCGCAACCCAAGTGCCCACTGTACTTTTTGGTATAATGCCCCAGTCAAAAATTCTGCTAGGGCAGCAAGCGTTTTAGATAAGTGGCACATAACTGCTAAGAAAAACTACTATGCGAGCACACAAAAAGCAGCAGATTTCAAGAACAATGAAGGATGAAGGGAGAGAGCTAACTTCTCAGTTAGGAGGGCAGCACTTGGACAGATGCTAGCCAAACGCTTTTGGATATTTTATCAGTCCTCCATTTGGAATACATCCCAGTTGCCTTCTTTTCACCTGATCAACATGCTTGATATGCCTAGAAAGAAGCCACAGGTGTCAACTGGCCAATTCCAAATATACCTGGAGCTCTTTGCCTTTTTTAAACATGAAAAGCAATGCAGAAAAGGTGCAGATATGCCTAGGTAAATATTCAAGTACAGTAATGCTATTAGAAAACATAAAAAGATGCCTTCCAACTAAGGTTAACTAAATTGATAGTCTAAACTAAGACCATTTCTAAACTTAAATACATATTGAAAAAGAAAAGATACTGAAAGCTAGGACAGGGTAAGTGTGTAGTTGAGTGTGGTGCTGTTGAGAGACTGTACTGTATCAAATGCTTATCGGTCCTATCAGTCCTAAATCTACTTCTTAAATAGAAGCAGTCACCATAACCTACTCAGTTTTTCTTACAAGAAGAAAAAGAAAAAGAGAAACCAGTTGGTTCAGTGCTAGAACACGTGCAAAGATCTACTTTACCTGCACCCAACTGTGCATTAAAACTCACATCATGGATACCTTACGTATAACAGCAATGCCAGCAGTATAGTCTCATGGATATGCCCACTACGTTTATCAATGGGTGACAAATTATATTTGTCTTATGGAGTTCGATCACAAAGAGCTTAGGGAAACTGGCCCGTCTTGCTTTGTGTCTTCCTTTCCACATCAACTAGCCATAAATAGGTTGGGCTTGGTAGAATTCTTCACAACTAACAGAGGCAACAGACTGATGAAGCATGTCACCACCAGTCCTATGAAGAGACGATGAACTATTTTCTGGAAGGGTGACTTGGTCTTATGAGCCAACCATGACTAATTCATGTGCTTTCATAAGGACACTCATAAAGATGTCACATTAGACACACTTTAAGAACAGTTACTCAACCCAGTTGACTGGCAAACCAACCTCAGCACTATGAGCCCTGGATGAAGACTCCCCCCTAGATACTCCCAGTGACACACCTATCCCATCATGTTTCCTAATGACAATCTGTAGCCATCTAAATTTATGAAGTTGGTTAGCCAGGGGTGGAAATTGCTATTCCATCAAGACAGAGACTATAAAGGAAATGGGAACTAGGTAAAAAGCAAATTATCTGATACACTCTGCAAGAAAGGATGTTTAGAATGATGCATGTAGACATGATGTACCCTAAACACAATCTACTCTTAAAAAAACCACAACCATAAATGCTTCTGTATAGCTTTCTGATGAGAACTCAATTTCCTTGTCAAAAATTTACCAGCCGCCTACATAGAGGCAACATACTATTTTAAGATACAACTTTTCTAAAGTCCATATTACTGCAGAATCCAATGAAATTAATAACTAACATAATGCTATCACCCTTGCAGCACAAGAGCATGTGATGATTGTGGAAGATTCATGATTCTTCCCTAGCTATAAAGAGAGTTCTCAACTCCCTCTCACTCCCATGGGGTCTGCCCTAGCCTGGATGAATCACTAGCCCTGGATCAAGTCTTCTTGAGGGGAAGTCTTCATGCAAATGGCCTCAATTTCACTCCTGGCATATCACTGGCACCGGTATAATACTCATTAGAACAAGCACAGCTGCCAGCTATGAAGTCAATGCCATTAATAAAGAGTGAGGAAAGAAGAGGCAAAGTCGTATCACTCTGACTGCCTCTCTAATAGGAAAACACCACCTCCTTTCAAAGGTGAGGCAGCTTATAAAGCTGAGATACAATACTAGGTTCAACAGATGTGCATAACACCCATAAAAAAGTATACGTAGCCTCTACCAGCTAACCTGTGACCCTCGCATATTTTTGATTACAGTTTTCATCAGCTGCAGCCAACAATTTATTACAGTTTACAATCACATAAAACTAAAATAACAGCAGACTATTATTAAAACAACAATGAAACAATAGAATACAAAGTAATGTAAAAATTTAACATACAAACAGCCTGAAAGGAGAAAAGAGTCTTATCTTGATAAATAAATAACTGTAAGCTCAGCACAAATGAAACCACTTTGGGGGAAACTGAACAAACAGGACTAACATATCCTCCTGTTGTCACATCTGGTGGCAGGAAACCCAGAGACCAGCTGGAATGGGAGCAGGCACTTCTCTAGACACCCCTGTGTGACAAGAGCTCAAGGCGCGCTGCAATGCATCAGTACACTTTCTGCCAGAACAGAATCAAAAATATTTTTGCTGCAGACCTAAATCTAATTTCCAGTCCAGAAATGGGGGCAATAACTTTAACATATAGTTACAGAATGGCTGCAACTGAATGTTTAGAATTAGGTTGTTTCACTGCAGTTTGATAGCACTTGAAATTGCAACTTAAGGAACTAGGAAATTACCAATACAGTACAATAAAGGGGCTATCAACATGTGCTGTTTGTTATCTTCAGCAAATCTGAACAAACTTTTTCAGGCTTGTGTCCCAGCTGTGTTCAAAAGTTTAACTTAGATTATTTAATTACTGAAATTAATTGCACTGAGACTAATACAGCCACAGCAGTCAGCATTTTTGCAAAAGGCAGCAGTAAACAGCTCAACCAATTTCCAAGGTATTATGCCTACCTACTGCTTTCAGGAGCCTTTAAATAAGAATGCTAGTGAACAAATGCTGGAGACGATAAAATCTGGCATACACTGATGAGTTTTCCATCTTAGACTACACCCATACTGTAATCAGCTCATTTCCCAGTTTGATAAACTCGAACTGAAAAGTAAGCTCCAAGTACCAAATGTTCACTTCCCTTTCCATAGGCCAGTGTTTCCCAACCGGTGTTCCGCGGCACACTAGTGTGCCGCCGGACGTTGCCTAGTGTGCCGTGGGAGTAGTGGCGTAGCGTGGGGGTGCCAGGGGTGCCAGTCGCACCGGGCGCAACATCTGCGGGGGGCGCGAGTCCAGAGGGAAGGGACAAGTTCCTTCCTCCGCCGGGCTCCCCGCCGCCACCACCAGCCTTGCGCCCTAGCGCGCGCGCCCCCCGCCGCCGCTGCGGCTGCGCTCCACTCACTGCTCGCAGGAGGAGCAGCCACTGCAGCAGCGCTGACACCGCCACCGACGCCTGGCCGGGCACGGGCAGCCTCCGCACCCCGACGCCGACGCCATCCCCTTCCCCCTTTTTTTCCAGAGCTGGGGGAGGGGGAGGTTTTAAAAGGGGGTCTTGCATTGGCGATCCTGCAGCACTTTGGGCCGCACGACGCGAGCGCGCAGCACGGATCAGCCACGACCCCACCCTGTGCATTTCCCGGGGAAAAGTGCTCCACGTGGGAGGCGCGTTTCCCCTTCATTCCCTCTCGTGCAAATCCTCCTTGGGTTCCCTCCCCCGTCTTTCCTCTCCCTACCTCACAAAAGCTTCACCTCGTCGCCTCCTCGCTGCCTCTCGCCTCCGCAGGAGCGTTTCCCTCCGCGGAAGAAGGAGCAGGGCGCTTTTGCAACTTTGCCTTCCCCGCCCCACCACGGAGCACATTTTCCTCGCCCCCCCAACCCCCGCATGTAGAATAGAAGCCCTCCAGCCTCCACGGTGCACAAACTCTCCCCTCTGCAACGAAGCGCTTTGTTGCATATCTTTGGTGAGGTTTTTAGGCAGTCTTGGTGCACCTTAAATCAGCGCTAATTGCGCCTGGACGCAGTATTTACTTCTGAGTAGGCCCCCTTCTCCCCCCCCCCCGTAGCACCTGACGTTGCTATTCGTATCATCAGGTTTGTTTGTTGATAATTTAATTGTTTTAAAAGCATCATGCTAAAGAGCTCTCTCCCACCCCCAGACCCTTGGGCAAAACAGAAACACACACATACACAAACACAGAGATTGAGCCCTGCAGGTTTTATGAAATGAATGGATTCTGAATGCCTGTTTCAGTGGCTTGTCCGCCTTAGGCTGCTGGGCCAGACACCTGTTACACGGTGCAGTCCGTAAGCTGTGAGCGCTGCTACCTGCCGCCGAGACCACGTAACGACAGTCTTGAAAGACCTACATTGGCTCCCAGTACCTTTCCGAGCACAATTCAAAGTGTTGGTGCTGACCTTTAAAGCCCTAAGCGGTTTCGGTCCAGTATACCTGAAGTAGCGTCTCCGCCACCATCGTTCAGCCCAGACACTGAGATCCAGTGCCAAGGGCCTTCTGGCAATTCCCTCACTGTGAAAAGTGAGGTTACAGGGAACCAGGCAGAGGGCCTTCTCGGTAGTGGCGCCCGCCCTGTGGAATGCCCTCCCATCAGACATCAAAGAGATAACCATTACCTTCTATGCTGTTACTATTTTTTTATTTTTTTTTACATAAGTAAAAAGTGACTTTTCCGCATCTGGCATGGTGGTGTGCCTTGAGATTTTTTTCATGAAACAAGTGTGCCTTTGCCCAAAAAAGGTTGGGAAACACTGCCATAGGCAACACACAAGCAGCATCAGCCACTCCTCATAGCCCTACTCCCTTGTTTGATTTTAGTCAGACTCTTCTCTGCCTTTTGCTTGTTCCTTTCTCATGCTTAGCCACTGCAAAGGGTTAGGAATGCAGAGCTCTTATGCCTTGTAGCAAAAGGTAAAAGCTATGATCAAGTCAGCAAGATGCCTGGCAGAGATGCTGGGGAAACGAACCTCCAGGTGGCAAAGCAGATCACCTCCATACACCTGCCAGATCATGTTAATGTGGAGAATAATACAGTGCAAGGCATATGCAATTCCTCCCATACAAAAAGTATCACCTAAAAATACTGTTCAGGGGCCTTTGTGGGAGGCATCAAGTGACCAGAAGGCCATTAGTCTCTGCTCCACTAGATTCAAAACTAGCCAGAAGAGTAGCCATTGACTTCTCCTTTGCTCCACCTCATAAATGTATAAGTGCCTTAACCTACCTCCTCACCCTAAAGGATAAAAGGTAAAGGTACCCCTGCCCATACGGGCCAGTCTTGACAGACTCTAGGGTTGTGCGCCCATCTCACTCTATAGGCCGGGGGCCAGCGCTGTCCGCAGACACTTCCGGGTCACATGGCCAGCGTGACAAGCTGCATCTGGCGAGCCAGCGCAGCACACGGAACACCGTTTACCTTCCCGCTGGTAAGCGGTCCCTATTTATCTACTTGCACCTGGGGGTGCTTTTGAACTGCTAGGTTGGCAGGCGCTGGGACCGAGCAACGGGAGCGCATCCCGCCGCGGGGATTCGAACCGCCGACCTTTCGATCGGCAAGTCCTAGGCGCTGAGGCTTTAACCCACAGCGCCACCCGCGTCCCCTACCCTAAAGGATACAACCCTGTATTTCACCCCCTATTTCACCTTCAATCTCATTTTTATGCTTATCCCATTATTTCTATTTCATCTGAACTCTGTGCTCCACCTTACATCCAAAGGATCTACCTTCCCTGACCCCTAGATTCATACCATTCATCCACACTCCTGCTTAACCTATCGATTGATCCATAATCTTACTTTCTTCTGCTCTATCAAGATTTTGATTTGGCAGCTCCTTGAGGAATAGCTTTGTTCTATTTCTTACTCATGTTACTCTGTCAAGCAATGCTGACATTAGCAGCACTACGTATAGTAAATTCTCCGCGGTCCATACAAACCATACTGTAAGGTAGACAAAATAAAAAGGGCCACCCTGGAAAGACATATGAGATAGAAGGGGCAAACTGAGGAGCTAAGTAAATCATCCTATCCAGTATGTTTCACACCCACAACCATTTTTGTAAGAGATGCATATATGCTTTTCTAAAGAGATACGCAGTCAAATTGAATGCAGACCAGAAAACAAATTACAACTCCTAGCAGAACCCATCCGCCTGCAAAAGAATAGGAAATGTTTAAAGTGATTCCATTCACTTGCGAAAAGTATCATCCATCCTTCGCCAAATGGTCCTAGAGAGGAAAAACCACAAATATTACTTTAAAAATCATTAAAACAAAATACTCAACTAGATGACTCATCACTATCTCTGGCTCCTCCTGCAGGCCTGGACAAAGAGCTATGTCTTCCGTAAACGAAAGTAATACTGCTCTAGATGCACCTCAGAAGGGAGGTGAGAAGGCGCCCAAAGAAAGCTCTCATATTAGTCAACTTTTATCAATTTCATCCCAAAGTAGAATCACACACCAGGCTGCCAATCTTCAAATATTTGCATCACAGGTAGTTTAAGGCTTTATACATCGATGAGAGTACATTGAATTGTACTCTGAAGCAAACTAGCAACCAGTGCTGAGACTTTAAGATCAGTGTTAAATGGGTGTAGCCCTCTGAAACATGTGATGGCAGCTCCACATAGATGATGTGGACAATAATTTTATCAGGAGGTTATGAGAATATGAGTTACTATGGCCAGGCTCCCCCCCCCCCCCCGATTGTAAGATGAGCCTGAAGGGTCAGGCCAATGGCCTATCTCATTCATTATCCAGTTCTCACAGTGGAAAGCTAGCTACTTGTAAGAAGCCTGCAAGCTAGGCATGAGCACAACAGCACTCTGCCCACCTGTGATGCCCAGGAACTTGTATTCAGAAGCACAATGCTTCTGCAGTTGAGGTAGACCATAGTCTCATGGCTAGTAGCAGTGGCTACCCAGGAATGGGTGTAGCTGGTGAACCAGGAAGTAGACATGCCTAGCCACTGAAGCAACTTGGACCTCAGGTAACATAGCTGTATTATGCACCATCCCAAGGTATCCACCTGCCTTTCAAGGAAGTGCAACCCCATTTAGTTCTTGGGTTCAAGAACCCAAAGCACACCTCCATCTTGTATGGATTCATTTTCCATTTATTGGTCCACATCCAGCCCATTACTGCCACCAGTCCAGTCAACACTCTGCCTCACCTGTTTCAGATGGAACAGAGAAAAAGAGTTGGGTGTCATCTGCATATTGATGAAACCTTGCTCCATATCTCCTAATGACCTCTCCCTGCAGCATCATACAGGTGTTAAAAAGAATGGGGGACAGGATGAAACCCTGTAGACACTTACCATGCAGTCAAGCAGTAGCTCCCCATTACTACTCTGTAAGTAAACCTAGAACAGTGTGGTCACCTCCCAAAGCCACAGATTTGTTTGTGAGCACAACACACATAGTACTTCTTGACTGACCCTAAAGCTTTTTTCTTATGACAATTCTTTATGCTGGTTCTTTCTATTTTCTGAACCTGTCAAGATAACCCAGATGATTTCACATACTGAAGACTTCTTTGGGCATTCCCCCTCCCCTTCACTCAAAAACTTATTCAGGCAAGTCACTCTGACTCTCCCCCCCCCCCCCCACTCTATATTCGCTATATGAAGATAATCGTGATAAACCTACAGGGTTGTTATGAGAATGGCTGAGATAACTGTTCTTAAGTGCACAAGATATAAAACTTCATAATTTTCTCACTTATACCACTTTTAAACAGTTTACAAAGCACTATATCCCAAATATACTCTCTACTATTAAAAATAGAAACCTCTCAGCTTCTCTCTGATAAGAGATCACACATTATTCTTACTGGAGTAATAGGACTGGTCAATAACTCCAGATTCTCTCACAAAGACAGACCTGCAGTTATGGTTTAATGTTATGTGTGAATGCAGTCATGAGATGTGGAAAAAGAGGAAGCAAAAATAAATAAACAGGCAAAGTAACTGTTACTTTTTTATGCCCCCTTCCCTATATACTATACTTACCCATCTATAAGTTGCTGGGTGGGTGTGGAGAAGAAGACAACATTTTCCTCCAACTTCCATCCATTCCTCCATATTATTCTTCCCTATGGTATGACTCATATGCTCCCCACTCCTTGAAATTACCACCTCCCTTGCCCACAAATAAGCACCAACTTGGGGAACAAACTCAATTACGAAAACAAACTCAGGTCCCAAGCCAGAGCTAAGAATATAGGATGAACTCCTTATTGAACTACATGGAAAGGTTACAATATGAGGGGGGGGGGGTAGTTTAGAAGAAAAAGTAGAGTAAGGGATGGACCACTTGACAGAGATGAAAAAGTAGGTAAGGAGAAGATTCTCTCAAATTTATTCATCAAATAAAACTGAATGGCACAAACTATGGGATTCACTGCCACAAAATGCAGGGACAACAATGGGCATGGACATGGACACATTTGTAAAGTTTAAGACCATTTACTAGTCATGACAGCTATATGCTACCACCTTCAGCAGCAGAGGCAGAAAATACCTGAATAATAGTTGCCCAGGCATTACAGCAGGTTCCTATTGCCCACCACCCTGTCTACCTCTGGACTTTCCAGAAGCATCATGTTGGTCACTGTGATGCTGAATTAAGTAGGACCCATCTTATTCACCCTTCTTCTCCCGTGGGACTGCAATCCCAGTTCCCATGCAAAAGCATCCAGGCCTGAAACTTCTTCCCCATAGGCTTCACTTACACCCCACGGAGTCCCCTCCCGCTTTCCCCTTTAACCAACCTCAGTCTTCCTGCCCCCCAGCACCACCCACCTCTTGACACCCCACTAAGAGACTAAAGAAGCTGGAGCCCTTTCCCCACAAGCTTACACCTTCCTCGACCCGCCTCCCTTATCAGAGGCCGCTTACCTTCCACCGAAGCCCGTTACCCATTCCCATAAGAGATATCTCAGGCATGGCCCATTTCCTCCCATAAATTATGCCCTCCTGGATCTCCCTTTTTTCAGCCCCCCTTTCCTGTCAGAGGCCACTTCCACCAGAGCCCAAAATACCCCCCCCCCGCCCCAGGAACACCTTTGCTCACACCTTCCTCGATCCCCCTTGCCCTGACCCACCTCCTCCCGCCAGGGGCCACTTCCCTTCCGCCAGAGCCCGGGTCCGTCTCCCCCGCCCCTTCTTGGCACCCGCGTGAGAGGCGCTCCAGGCCCGACCCGTCCCCCCGCCGCAGAAGCTTCGCCTCCGGCCCTCCCGGACCCCGCGCTCGCTCTGGCCCGCCTCCCCCGCCCGGAGGCTCCTTCTCCTCCCTCGACACACGCGCTCGCCGCCCCGCGCACGGGCCCTCCTGCCGCCGCCGCCACCTCGCTCCTCCCCTCGCCCGGGCCCTGAGGCCTCCCTTCGCCTGCCCAGCCGGCCCCGCTCCCCTTCCGCGCTCACCCGCGGCCGCCGCCGAAGCTGCTGTAGGCCCGGTCGTCATAAGCGTCGAAATCCGCCATTGCTGCTGCTTCTGCTCCTACTGCTGCCGCTGCTCCTGCCGCCGCCTCAGCCTCCCCCGAGCGCGAGCGAGCGCCGCAGGACCCCCGCGCCGCTTATATAGCGGGCCTCGGCCAGGGGCTGCCCGGCGCGGTGCCTGCAGCCGAGGAGCGCTCTGCGCCTGCGCGCAGCGGGGTTGGCCGCGGCGGTGCCTGACTGGAAAGTGAAGTGTTGGGGGGGGGGAGAGAGGGAGGAGGAGAGGTTTCAAAATGACCCAGCCCTAGCAGGCAGAAGAGCCGCATGTGGGGATTGGAGTGGTGGAGGATTGAAAGCTTCCCTCCTGCTACCTGAGGAGAGAAGTGGGAGGCAGTGCAGCTAGCTTCCCTCTCTGACCTGCTGGGAGGTGCAGAGAAGTGCTTTGCCATCCCATGCGTGAAATCCTAGCCTTGCAGCGCTGGCATTTCCAGCTTACAGTGGTACCTCGGGTTAAGTACTTAATTCGTTCTGGAGGTCCGTACTTAACCTGAAACTGTTCTTAACCTGAAGCACCACTTTAGCTAATGGGGCCTCGCACTGCCACTGCGCTGCCGGAGCACAATTTCTGTTCTCATCCTGAAGCAAAGTTCTTAACCTGCAGCACTATTTCTGGGTTAGTGGAGTCTGTAACCTGAAG
The DNA here is from genome assembly GCF_964188315.1 of Podarcis muralis. Classification (NCBI taxonomy): domain Eukaryota; kingdom Metazoa; phylum Chordata; class Lepidosauria; order Squamata; family Lacertidae; genus Podarcis; species Podarcis muralis. The sequence continues at coordinate 33,962,732 of NC_135669.1, read as the reverse complement.
CGTCTGTAACTGAAGTGTCTGTAACCCGAGGTACCACTGTATAATCATTCCTCTGAATGCCAGCTGCTGGGAATCGCAGAGGGCAGACCCCCAGGAGTCTGGTTGGCCACTGAGGGCAGGGCACAATGAACGTATGTTGACATCTGCCTCTCTCTCGGAAGACAATGGAAGAGTGCACCTTCGGGGCTAAAGCCAAACTGTTGGAGAGTCACAGCGCCTGCTGTGGCTGTAGAGACCAAAAATGGGAGAGACATGTTTTGTTGCAGCTGGGACAGAGGAAGGCGTCCGGTTGTGCTGCTGCAGGTGCACCACGGCATTTCTTCTCTGCGCGCTCCTCTCAGCAGTCGGTCCTCCTCGGGTCACTGCTGTGGATACACAACCTGTCTCCAGGCGCTGCGGTCGTCTGCAAGGGATTTAGACAGGCAGGGTTGATGTTGCCAGCTTTTATGTCTCATTTGTAACGCAGAGTTGGTCTGCCAGGGGTGCCTGAAGACAGCTCTGCATACAGCATGTCTATAGGAATCCTGTCATCTTCCATGCTGTGTACATGACCAAGTCAGCATAGATGCCGCTGAGACAGGACTGTGAACATGCTGGGGACGTGAACTTGGGAGAGCACATCTTTGTTTGAGACTCTGTCCTGCCATGTGGTGCCCAAAATCTTCCTGACGCCGTACATTGAAGCAGCGCTCCTGGTGGGTGTAAGTTGCCCACAACTCACTTCCATAATTCTGTGAGCTTTATACACAGGGTGCTGTGCTATCTGTCTGTCTGTCTGTCTTCCACCTTTGTCTCCAACAATCTCAAGCTTGTGCATTTGGTTTTCCTCCATCATTTTAGCCTCAAAACAACCCTGTGAGGTAGGTTAGGCTGAGAGGCAGCAACTGCCTCCCCTCAAATCAGTCAGTGAGCTTCATATGTCTAAGTAGGGATTTCAAGCCTGGACTCCCAGGTCCTAGTCAGATGCTCTAACTACTACACAACATGACTAGATGAGCCACTGACTTGATCCAGCAGGGATTGTTTTATGTTCTTAATAATTACAAGAAGGTTAATAGACAAGAAGGTATTTGTTTCATGAATTATCCCCAGATTAAGTTTATGGGAGAAAGGCCCATAGAATCGAAGTGGGCTGACTTCTAAACAGACATGCACAGGATTGCAGCATCACTGCGTATTCCTGTAAACACCACTTCATGCTGTTTTGTTTCTCTTTAAAACCAATGGGGAAATAATTAAAATATATAAAATAATTAAAAAGTAAACAGGCAGAGAAGGGAAGGGAAGCACCCGCTAAACTAGAAGAATCACTAATCACCAGCTATCTGTAAAAAAATTTTTTTCTTTAACCGTCTGCATAAACCTAGAATTGTTTCCAGCAGACATCTAAAAGTTAATACTGAGGATGCTTGCTGAATCTCTATCAGAAGACCATTCCACAAGACTGAGATGATGAAAATGAAGGCTCGATTTATATACCATGTCCACATCTAAAAGATTTTTAATCACTTACATAAGATCAATAACAAGACAGTCCCTGCCCGCAGGCTTATAATAGAAAAGACACAACGCAGAAGGAAAAAGGGATGGGGAGGGCACAGAAAAAGAAGCAAATTCATCACACTGTCTTATGCAGGTTTATTGGTAACAATTGGTATTATTGGTATTGTCAGGGGGGTGATAACATAAAAAAACCCTTTTCTTTCTAAATATCAGGCTATTGTTTGTTCCACATTATGACATTCTCACTTAAAGCTAAAAACTAACCAAGAATTCCAAACAGTAGCATTATCTCACAGGGGGCATTTAGACATTGTTGTCCTCATTAATACATAAAATAATTTTTTGCCACATAGTTGAAAATTAATATTTGTTTTGTTTTGGTATAACTTAATATTTGAGTTAATTCTTCAGCAGCAGCTATGGAGACCACAAATCCTCATTTAATCCATCTATGTACTGTTGCATGCCATCCCAATCTCCGAGAGGTGCAAAATTCCAGGGGTTCCAGGCGCCTACCCAGGGTTCCATTTTCTTGGAATGATGGGATGGCGGAGACTGTGGTGTCTTGCTGATATATGGCTTATTTACACATATATACAAGCTGAGCCTACGATGGAGGGCTCACAGCATTAGCCCCCAAGAGGATCTTGCTTCTCCCATAGTCACACAGCCTTCGATTCCACCATAAATCAGGCATGTTTCTGTCCCTCGGCTACCCAAGCCTGCAGCCTTGCTTTGAGCTCTCACACACAACATCCATTTTGCCTCTGGCACAAAGCCACCCATACTTTAGGAACCACTGTGGCCCTTGGCTGGCTAATTCAGCAATTGAATCCCTGCTGGATCCATGAATTCGAAGAGACTCAGGCAAAAAGCCTACCCCTCCCCCACGCCAAAATTCACAGCCATACTTTCCATTTTCTTGCAATAACCATCCCAATCTCTGCAGCTAACAGTGAACCCTTTCTCCAAACCGTTTCCATTTGCCCAGCAGACAGTGGTCAGGGATGGCAGGAATTGGGAGCCCAGCAGAATCTGCAAAGCGCCTAGTTCCTCCTCATTGAATTTTGCGCCCTGGGCAAGTCTTGCAACACCCCTAATTGCTAACTCCAATTTTCCAAAACGAAGTATTGTAGGAAAGCACAGCACTTGAAACGGCAAAGTTCATTGCAAGAATAAAGAACGCAACGACGTTTGATTGCCTTTCTCAAAATACGTCTTAGCACACGAATCCTTTGCAAGAATGTGAATCTATAGAAAACAATGCCCCGCAAAAGTCAGTGCTGCGCCTTTCTGTGGTCTGCGCCCCAGGCGGTCGATAGCATCCGCCTTAGGCAAGCAAACGCGCCACCAAAAAACCCCCCCGAAAGAGCTCACATCCCAGGCAGGGATTGATGCGCACGCAGAGTCTGGCGTTTCCACGTGGGGCAGGCAAGGGCGTTGTGCAAAGGAGGAAGCCGAAGAAAGCCAAGCCCCGGCAGGCAGGCTCCTATCCAGCCTCTGCTTTCCTTAACCCGGAAGGGGAGGTTCTCACGTGCGCCCCTGCATTCCCTACTTCCACGTGCGTCTTTTTGCTGCGCTGCCTCCAGCATGGCCGGGGATGGCAGCGGTGGCGGCAGCCCCGGCGATGAAGCTGTCGCCGCGGCCCCCATCTCCCACCCGGGCCGGCTCCTGGGCCAGAACCGGCAGTTTTTGGATTTCTTCTGGGACATCGCCAAGCCCCAGCAGGAGACGCGCTTGAAGGCGACGGAGGATCTGCTGCGCTACTTGCGAGAGAACCAGAAAGTAAGAGAGACGGTGGAAAGTTCATACTGTACTGTATAAGCTTTTTGCAAACGCCACGCTCCCCCCCTCTGGGTTAAAAGGGCGGCTGGTAATGATAATGATAATAAAATATATTGCCAGCCATGTGACTGGGTTGCCCCAGCCACTCAGGGCGGCTTCCGAGAAAATCAAACATCAAACATTAAAAACACAAAACATTAAAGACGCGTCTCTCTCTCCCCCCTCACCTACACCCGAAGTATGTGTTTGCAAGTATTGATATTATATATTGTTTAAGTTCCAGCCATAGGAGTCCCTTTGAATTGGGTCTTGTCCCGCTGATTTCAGTAGGTCTTCTCTGACTATGGCTCAGTACAGCCGATTGTTTTTAAATTTTATTTTAATAGCAAAAACGACGTCTAAAGTCGTATAGCCCCTAGACAAAACAAGACAGTCCCTGCCTTCAGGTTTGCAGTGTTAACAGACAGGATACAAAAGGAAAAGGAATAGGGAGGGAGGAGGAAATGGATGGGACCAGGTTGGTCTCTCTCTTCCCATGGTGAAACACAGGGTGCAGCTGCCCAGTGGGTCCTCTGGCCGAAAGCAGTCCCAATATAATGATGCCATCACATTAACTTTTCTGTAGCATTCACACATTCTGCATTTGGTGAAATTCACCTTTGGGTGTTTGTAGGCAGCAGTTTTCAGGGAAGTGCAGTCACCAAAGTTGGTCCCGCAAGTTTCTTTCCCTGAAAAACCAGCTGATTTGCAGGGGTTGGATCCTTGGGGCGCCGTCCAACACTACTGTTCTTTGATTCTATGTACAAAGCCACACAAAACCTATTGGTAGCAGCTTTGCACACCTATTTCATTAGGGAAAGTGGCTTATACATTTTATAATAAATAATTTGCTGCATGCAAACTGGAAAAAAAACACCTTACTATGTTTTCAGTTGATTTTATCATGTTGCGTTTGTGAGAAGCATAGTTAGCAAGCCTATACACACAGAGAGACATTTGATGTTGGGATTGCACTTTAAACATGCTCAGAAGTGGTTTTCCCTTCTATTGTCTCCAGGTATTTGAACAAGGGAGCTATGGATTAGAAAAAAACAGGCCCTGGAACTGAATGGATGATACTTGGGGTGGCAAAGGGCATGTTTCGGAAGAAGGCTGATGGAGTTGGCCTACTTCGGAAGGTTGTTGTTAGGGTTATGAATGTGGCTGTGGAATTTAAGAAGTTTTAGGTAAACTGATACTTTAAAAAAAAATTTGATCACTGTAAAAGCTGCTCTGAATAAAGCAGAACAATATTTTTTTACAGAAGCTATTTTAAAGGAAAATAAACATTACTGTATTTTGGTTTGTGGGGTAGTCAAAAATCCCACCATCACCACTGCCTGAACTTCTGAATATTTTATTTTAGGACGACGAGCAACTGAAATACAGCTTGAAGCGCCTGATTGACGGATTGGGAGCAACACGCGAAGCGGCCCGTCCAGGATTCAGTTTGGCTTTGGCTCAGGTTAGTGTTCCTCAGTGGAGTTCATCTGGGTTTTCTTGCTTTTAAGATTTTTTTAAAACGCAAACTTTAAAATAATTCCTTCCATAATTCTTCTGTAGAAGTTTTTTTTAAAAAAAACAACAACAACTATAAATTTGAAAGTAACGTTCAGCCCTCCTGATGTTGTTGGACTACAACTCCCATCAGCCACAGCCAAAGGTTAGGAGTGATGGGGGTTGTAGTCCAGCGGCATCCCGTTGCCTCTCTTCTCTCCGATTCACACAGGCGTTGCCTTCTTTTTCTCTCTCTCCAGGTATTGCAGGTTTTTGAGGAGATCTCCCTCCTCACAGTCCTGGACCAGATCAAAGAAAAATACGACCTCGGCAGAGTGAAGAAGGTAAGGAGATGGGATAATAATAATTATAATAAAATTTTATTTATATCCCACCCTCCCCAGCCGAAGCCGGGCTCAGAGCGGCTAACAACATTAAAACGATACAGCATTCTAAAATCATTTCATTATAAAATCAATTCAAATCAGATTAATGGCAACCATTGGGCTAGAGTTCTGTGAGGATTGCCAAAGGAGGGGGTCAGGCTGTGCCCTGGCCAAAGGCCTGGTCGAACAGCTTTGTCTTGCAGCCCCTGCGGAAAGATGTCAAGTCCCGCAGGGCCCTAGTCTCTTGTGACAGAGCATTCCACCAGATAGGAGCCACAGGCGAAAAAGCCCTGGCTCTAGTTGAGGCCAGCCTAACCTCTCTGTGGCCTGGGACCTCCAAGATGTTTTTGTTTGAAGACCGTAAGGTCCTCTGTGGGACATACCAGAAGAGGCGGTCCCGTAGGTACGAGGGTCCTAGGCCGTATAGGACTTTAAAGGTTAAAACCAGCACCTTAAACCTGATCCTGTACTCCACCAGGAGCCAGTGCAGCTGGTATAGCACCGGGTGAATGTGATCTCGCAGCGAGGACCCCATTCTGCACCTGCTGGAGTTTCTGGGTCAGTCTCAAGGGCTGGAGTTTCTGGGTCAGTCTCAAGGGCAGCCCCACATAGAGCGAGTTACAATAATCCAGTCTGGAGGTGACCGTCACGTGGATCACAGTGGCTAGGTCAGGGCGAGAGAGTTTACAGTTCATGGTTGCCATGAACAGCAGGATTTTGTTGAGAGGAGCTCTGCAGGTCTGCCGTGTTAATCTGGTGATCCAATCAGTGTCAGTCCACACGGGCCAAATCCTGGCCATTTGGGGGTTTGATTTTGTTCTGCAGGATTTGGCAGGGTGACTGATGTTGATTGGATCGCCGGCATACCAACCTGCTCCAAACAGGCGCTGAGACAATGTGCCACAGCCAAGTTTCACCCAGAGTGAGTTATGCTTGTGACCATAAGGAAGTTTGTGGGTTGCTGGTGCCCATTGGGAGTGCCTGTTTAAAGTGGTGCATTGAAAGAACGGTGCAAAGAGCCAGTTTGGCATAATGTGTAAAGTGTTGGACTACGGCCTGGGAGACCAGGGTTCGAATCCCCACTCGGCCATGAAGCTCACTGGGCGACCCTGGGCCAGTCACCATCTCTTAGCCTGACCTACCTCACAGGGTTGTTGTGAAGGTGAAATGGGGATGAGAAGAACCACGTATACCACTTTGAGATATTTGGAAGATAGAGGTGGTATGGAAATATATCAAATAAATAATTTGTCAGCGTCAAATATGGGTAATGAAACAGGCTTTTTTAAAAAAAAGCTAACTGCAGTTGGCCTAAACCGTGATCCTCTGTGCCAGCAAAATGGGACAACGTATTTAATACAGAAGCCGAAGCAAAAGCTTCTGAGATTTTCCTGGTCACACTAGAGGACAAAAGGGGATGTCACAGCAAACTATGGTTTGTCGTAATGCGTGATCATGGCTGTCTGGTTGGAGAAGGGGGAGGGGAAGCCTCTGAAAATGGGGCAAGGGGAAATTGTCTCATTGTCTGAGACAGCTAGGAACGTATCACGACCCATAGTTTGAGAAGCAACCGGGTACAGCTGGTTATTTATTCAGGCCATTTGTACCCTGCTCTTTTTGTAAAAAAAATGCTTCCATGTTAGCTTGCATGCAGTCAGATAACAAAGCAGGCTTGCAATCTGAAACAACATGACACACAAGGGAAGATGGCAGGGAGGGAAGAGGAAAAAAGCAAACTCAGGATGACCATCCGGCATGGAAACAGTTCAGTAGTAGAAGGTCTTTCAGCAGAGCCAGGGGAATGGACCCTGCTCCCCACATCTTCCAAGATGCTTCCCATGTCCCCCAAAACAGTATTTGGGGTCATTTTGGGGGGGCCCTATTCGGTCAGCGGTGAAATGTTTTTCGGGGCGGATGGGAACCCATTCAAGTGGTGAGTGTTGCTAGATACTTCCTGTTTGCAAGTTTGCTCGCTCTAAAGAGTCGCTCGCGAGATTCCACAGCCTTGCCTAGATTGTCTTTCAATGTTGGTTCCCTGTTTTGTTTCAGAAACTCTTCCGAAATGCTCTGTTTGGGAACTTTTTTGGCGTTCTGGCTCTGTTCCAGTCCGGGCGTCTTCCAAAGGTAATGCTGAATGCAAATGTTTCAGGTCTGCATGCCCCTGGTGCACACCCTGTGACGTGATGTTGATGATGATAATAATAATAATTTGCTGAATTCTCTGATGTGCATAAATTACACCAATAGAGTCAGCTCTCCTGAGTCGTCTGCTGAATGGGAGGCACTGGAGATCACTTCCACCAGTCACTGGAAATCCCAGATCACCCCCTACCTTTTCCAGGCATTGCTCACATATGCTTTCAAGCCTCGCTTGGAATCCATATGGACTAGAAACTTGAGAGAGCTCCTGCGCCTCTTAATGGAACACAAGAAGCTCCAGTGTTCTGAGCTGATTCTTTGGCACATCTGGAACATCTGCTCTTCCTGGCAGCTAGTGGTAGAGTGAGGAGTGTTTTTCCTCCATTGGCTGTTAGATCCTTTAAAGACTGGGTGGGCAATTTTTCCTGTTATGTTTTTCCCTCTGGGGTAACCTCTCAGGGAGGACTAAGACTATTCCTTGCTGAAACCCTCAAAAGCTTCTGGAAGTCACTGCCAACAGTGTTGAGGTAGATGGATCAGTTCCTCAAATACATGCTTTCCCTCTCGCGTCCCCTGGGTCCTCTCCATCCCTGTAGACTCACCCACTCTTATCTAAATTCCTTAGGATTCAAAAGCTCTCCTTGGCTGCGTCCAGCTTCTCCAGAGCCTTTCGGATCACCACGCCCACCTCAAAGACCTTCCTAGGAAGACATTGGCCGACATCGTTTCCGAGGTAGGGAGATGTGGGGTGTTGTTGCAAAAAAAGGGAGACTCTTACGGTAAATATATAGTTGCTTAACTTCTTCTGCAAGACCGGCTTGCCGGCACCAACCTGTCCCCGTTAGACCGCTGATGCTAATTATATTGCCTTGCCAGGACACAGGGAAATATTCCAGAGCTACAATTCACTTTGAGTAGTTCAACAGTCAATCCCTCTTCACAGGGAATTCTGGGAGGCGAATGTGGTTCTCCTAGCAACTCTTCAGCACTGCAGTTCCCAGAATGCTTTGCAGGGGAGCCATGTTTAAAGTGCGCTTTAAATGTTTGGTGTGACTGTGGCCTCAGTTGGATGCCACCCATACAGTGGTACCTCGGGTCACATACGCTTCAGGTTACATATGCGTCAGGTTACAGACTCTGCTAACCCAGAAATAGTGCTTCAGGTTAAGAACTTTGCTTCAGGCTGAGAACAGAAATCGTGCTCCAGTGAGGCCCCATTAGCTAAAGTGGTGCTTCAGGTTAAGAACAGTTTCAGGTTAAGTACAGAGCTCCAGAACGAATTAAGTACTTAACCCGAGGTACCACTGTAATTGTCACGTAGGCCAGGATGTCTGGCGCCTGAGTGAGTTCCACAGAAGCGAATGCTGATGTATTGCCAAGCAAACAAGTATGATGTCCAAAAAGTCCAAAGGTGGTGCTGGGAAGGATGGATTGACTTGGCTGTGGGTGGCTTTATAAAATGGAGGACAAGGCAGGTGCAGAAAGAGATGGGCTTGTCCGGGGTGCAGAGGGGGTTGAGTAGCCACTGAAGGGGCCTAGGGAGTTGGATGGTCCGAGCGATGGAGGAGGTGAATACTTTTGGCACAGGAGTCTTGCCTAGAGGTGGGAGGTTTGAGATGCAAAAATGGGGAATCTAGCATGGACGTCCAAACCCAGGGAGTTGTTCGCTTTTGTTTTTGCCGGGGACTCAGATTCCGGAGGCTGTGTTTGAAGAGGTCCTTTTCAGCTTCTTGGAAGATGACCTCACCTCGGCCTTCAGCAGTCCAGGGCAGCTTTACCTCCTGCTGGTGGGCATCCAGAAGTTCCCCAGGGTTCTCCGGCCAGAAAAACTGAAGGCCCTCTTGGGCACGACTGCCGTTATCACGGCAGAAAACATCCCCAGGTATGTTGACCAGGAACGAATGCAGGACACTTGCGTCGCTTTTCAGCTCTTTTGAAATTGAAATATTGAAGTTGAAATTGAAATACTTTATTGTCACTTGTACAACTTGTATACAGTGAGATTACACGAGCACCCCCCACTCAGCTCTCTTAGTCTTAATTCTCCTCGTTTACTGACGCACACCCACCAAACCCAAAAGTCAGTTACCCTGTTGTTATCTTTTCATTCAGCAGCCCATAGATAGAAGCTGTTCTTTACCCTGTTGGTGTGACTAATCATGCTTCTATCTCTACTGCCTGAGGGCAGGAGATCAAGAAAGTGCCGGCCAGGGTGTGAATCATCCCTGAGAATTTTCCTCACTCTTCTGAGGCAACGTTCTTCCGCTATTTCATCCAGCGGATTCACGGGACAACCCATAATATCATGCAGTGAAGGAAGGAAAAGGAGGATTCTGGGATCTAAGATTCTTCGGGGTGTTGTTCAGTGGTATATCCCCCGCGCTCTGCATGCAGAAGGTCCCCGGTTCAGTCTTCATCATCTCCAAAGAGGGCAGGGAAAGGCCCCGTCGACACCCTGGGGAGCTGCTGCCAGTCTGACTAGGCCGTACTGAGCTGTATGGGCCAACAGCCTGCTCTAGCCTAAGGAAGCTTTGTATACCCCTAGGCTTTGCCTCCACGCAACAGAAGGCAGTTTTTAATTTTATTTTTTTAAAAAATAATAATCGTTTTGCTCTTCCTTGCAGGCTGCTGGAGGTTTTGAAAATGGCGGCCAAGTCTGAGAAAAAGGACAGAAGTCTTCCTACTGTCGGACTGGACTTGATGAAAGTGGCCCTGAAGGAAGGCACCTTTGAGCTCTTCTGGAAAGAAGCCGTTGAGAATGGCCTGCTGAAGGACAACGTTGGACCTTGCAGGTTGGCTGGGGATGTTTTGGCTTGTCTGTCACTCGCCACATTCACACCACATTTTTTGAAGCACTATGATACCACTTTGCAACAGTTCCAAGAATTCTGGGAGCTGCAGTTTGTTGAGGGTCCTGAGAGTGGTTAGAAGGCCCCTTTTCCCTTCACAGAGCTGCGGTTTCTAGAATGTTTTAGCAATCAATCTCTCTTCAGAGAGAACTCTGGGAATTGTAGTTCAGTGAAGGAAATAGGGGGTCCACAGTTCCCATAATTCTTTGTGGGAAGCCATGATTGTGGTAATGCTTTAAATGTATGGTGTGAACATGGCTTCAGTCTCTCTTTGCAGTTCTTTCTCCCATTTTTATAAATCCCAGTGGTTTTCGAACTGTGCTCTGGGAGGCTGTCAAATTCTTCGCGAGTTTAGCAGGCCATTCTCAATTTATGAAATCGGTAAAGGCAGGCCCCTTGAAAGCCAGAAAGCTGCTTTCACGCATTATTTCTTATCCTGTGTGTCTTATTCTTCCTCAGTTACATGTGTTACCGGTTGCTGGGCAGCTCTCTCCCGCTCCTGTCGACTAGGCAGCTAAGGATGGTTCTCCGAGGGGAAGTCATGCGTCATTACGGGACCCATGTTGTGTCCACCCAGGTAGGGGAATGGCAACAATATCCCTTCCCCAGTATGGTAGCCCCCATAGTTTACTGGGAAAACAACTCCCAGCATCTCTGTTGATCTTGCTCTTTGGGACAGATGTAGTCCAAAATGCTTGGAGGCCACTAGGATGGTGAAGGCTGGTCTACCCTGATCAGCAGTGGCTCTCCAGGATTTTAGACAGTAGACGTTCCCAGCCCTCCCTGGAGACACCAGGGATTGGGCCCTTCTGATTGCCAAGCAGGTCTCCTGCTGCTCAGCCACAGCCCTTCTCCTACCTGTGTTTTTCAGATGCATGACAGATTCAAGTTTGCCCCAGAGATGGAGGCCTACGTCGACGCGTTCTTAGAGGGATGCAGTGACCCGGCCAAGCAGCTGGCGGCGATGGTTGGCTTCTCCACGCTCACCAACCAAGGCTACCCGGTGGTGCCCAGCTTCTGGAAAGTGCTGAGGCACCTGCTCCCCGGGGCGTTGCTGAAGTACACGGCCTGGCTCAAGAACATGTTCCTCAACCCGGATTTGGACGCCTGCGTGGATTTCGCCACCAGGCGGCAGCAGCAGAACGAGAAGAAGACGGACGCGTGAGTGGAAGCTGGGGGAAAGGCGGAGGCACCTCCGGCCGAATAGGAAGCAGCCAGTGTGGTGTAGTGGTTAAGAGCGGTGGACTCGTAATCTGGAGAACCGGGTTCGCGTCTTCGCTCCTCCACATGCAGCTGCTGGGTGACCTTGGGCCAGTCACACTTCTCTGAAGTCTCTCAGCCCCACTCACCTCACAGAGTGTTTGTTGTGGGGAAGGAAGGGAAAGGAGAATGTTAGCCGCTTTGAGACTCCTTCGGGTAGTGATAAAGTGGGATATCAAATCCAAACTCTTCTTCTTATGGTGCTTCAGACCACTGCATGGAGGACAGATAAAAGAAAAGAAAGTCCTTCAGGCGGAGCTTAGTTATACTGTGGAACTCCCTTCCACAGGAGGCTGTGATGGCCACCAAGCTAGATGGCCTTAAAAGAGGATTAGACAAATTCATGGAGAAGAGGGCTGTCCTTGGCTACTAGCCATGATGGCTGTGCTCTGCCTCCACAGTCGGAGGCAGCAGTGCTTCTGAATTCCAGTTGCAGGAAACCACAGGAGGGGAAGAGGGCTCTTGTGTTCGAATCCTGCTTGTGGGTTTCCTTTCAGGCATCTGGCCACTGTGAGAACAGGATGCTGGACTAGATGGGTCACTGGCCTGATCGAGCAGAGCTTTTCTTCTGCTCTTCTCTTTCCCAGTCAGGAGAGTTGCCAGGGATTGGACCTGGGACCTTCTGCACTCAAAGCAGATGCTCTACCACCGAGATTCTATTTTTCACATGCGCGTGACGCTCCTGTTGGTATTAGTGAGGCTTTGCCACTGGATTCTCCTCAGGTGTTAATTTCTGTGAGGTTTCTTGGCTAGGGCGGGCCCATTTGTACTTTCCACCAAGGCACCGTGAAGTCTTTAGGCTGGCCAAAGCTCCCTATAGTTCAGTTGGTTAGAGCCTGGGACTCTTAATCTCAGGGTCGTGGGTTTGAGCCCCAAATTGGGCAAAGGTTTCCTACTTTGCGGGGGTGGGACTAGATGACCCTCGGGGTCCCTACTGGCTCTACAGTTCAAAGATTCCCACCTATATCGGGGATGGTGGTCAATTGATTTGGTCAACTGTTGCCACAGGAACATAGGATGCTAGGTGTTGTTGTTTTTTAACCAAAACCACATTCCCACCATTTTAAGTAGCCATGACTTCCCCCAAAGGATTCTGGGTACTAGGAGTTGTTACAAAGCCCCTGTTCCCCTCAGAGAGCTACAATTCCCATAGCGCCCTGTGAAGAGGGATTGATTGTTAAACAGCTCTGGGTATCTTAGCTCTCTGAGAGGAACAGGAGTCTCCTCTTAACTCTAAGCACCCTAAACAAATGAAAGTACCCAGAATTCTTTGGAGGAAGCCATGACCGTTTAGTACCCTGGCGCTTTAAATGAATGGTGTGAAAGTGGCCAAAGGGGGTGGGGGTCCCCGGACCCACCTGGGAACGCTGGAGGTGTCTCATAACACTAAATGATGGCTTAGCATGACATATGAACTGGCCTGCTGTCCGCCATCTTTTTACTCCAATAAGATGGCAAGGCAAGGGTCTGCTTTAGTGGCTCATTACTTCCAATTGCTCTCTGTCGATGCAGGGAAATGACCCAGCACTGTGTGACGCGCCTGAGGAAATGGATCATAGCTCGGCTGGTTGGCCTAGTCGAGAACCCGCAGATCAAGAAGGGAGAAGAGTTTGTGACTGATGTGACCAGGTAGGAGGGACAAGATGGTTGACAACGGCTTGCCCCACCCTCTTGCTGAGGAAAGGGTTTGTTGTTCAGTCGAGACAGGCTGAATACTCTAAACCAAAGACCTGTACTGCTCACAACCTTTGTATGACCTTAGGCCGCAATCTGCACTATTCCTTTAAATCAGTGTTGTACCACTTTAAACAGGGGTCCCCCCAAAGCTTTATGGGAATTGCAGTTTGTTCAGGGTGTTCAGAGTTGCTAAGGAACCTCTTTTTATCCTCACAGGGCTAGAGTTCCCAGAGTGATTTAACAGTCATTCCCTCTTCCTCCAAACCTTCCTCAAAAGCTCAGGTTTCTGTGATATCTTCAATCCTCTCACTGGAATGAAGACCAAAGACGCATATTTGAATAAAAGTACATATTCTTCCCTTTCCCAGACCTGTTTCCATTTCCCTCCGCATCCCATGTCAGAAGTTTAGCTTGTAAGGTCCTTGGGACGGGAGCTGGTCCTCTGGTACTTGATAGCGCAGTGTGTATATTGATATTGCCAAGATAGGAACTTAAGATCCTGCAAGACACGTTTGGCATTTACATTACTGGGTGGTTGCCACAATGCAAGCTAGATCTAGCCGAGATGTAACCAGTGCTTATTTTCTTAAAAAATAGATACTGGTACTCACCATGGAGTTGTTACAGTAAGTGCCACACTTTTTTTTAATTAAAAAAAGGGGTGCTGGTACTGTGTACCTTTGAGTAAAGGTAAAAAAGGTAAAGGATCCCTGGATGGTTGAGTCCAGTCAAAGGCGACTATGGGGTGCGGTGCTCATCTCACTTTCAGGCTGAAGGAGCTGGCATTTGTCCACAGACAGCTTTCCGGGTCATGTGGCCAGCATGACTAAACCAGTTCTGGCACAACGAGTGCCAGAGTGCATGGAAACGCCATTTACCTTCCCGCCACAGCAGTACCTATTTATCTACTTTCACTGGTGTGCTTTTGAACTGCTAGGTTGGCAGAAGACCTCTGAGTACCCCCTGAAAAAAAGCACTGGATGTAACAACCTCCCCCCCCAGTCTATATTTACTTGCCACAAACATGAGGACTAGAAACTTCTTTCCAAGTGAAAGTGGGTATTCTTGGCTTTCTAACTGAAGTGTCTCTAGAGTTGCAAATCATTTGGGAAGGCCGCTTTGTTCGAGCAGCCTGTATTAAGAAGTCGCTGTTGTCTTCTGCCAGGTTCTGCTTCTTTCACGCTTTTTTCAAGACCAAGAAACCGACCCCTGAGATAACCGAGACGAAAACCACACCATCGGTGCCCCTGAATGAGGCATCCCGCGCAGCAGCCGCAAACTCGTTTTTCAGGTATTCCCTTTGCTGCCTTGCTAGTTTTGAGCTTGAAAACCGTACGCGGATCACAACCCCAGCACCTCAAGGACTGCCTCTCCCCATATGAATCGACCAGGACCTTGCAATCATTCCTTGAGGCATTTCTCCATGTGCCCTCTTCTTGAGAGGCCCAGAAGGTGGCAGCACAAGAAGGGGCCTTTTCTGTGGTGGCTCCCCCTTGCGGAATGTTCTCCCCAGGGAGGCTCGTCTGTCAGCACCATTCTACATTTTTAGGCGTTAGGCAAAAACGTTTTATTTTCCTCCAGGCCTTTGGCTCTCAGTTATCTGTGGCCTCGTTGAGTAGGTGGGATGTTTTAATCCTCCCTTTTAAAAACAAGATTGCCGTTTTCATTTTTCTTCATTTTTCGTTTATGCCACCTTTTAATGTATGTGTGTGTTAGTTTATGTATCGCAAGTGGCTTTGAATTAGCTTGGATGGTTGAGCTCTCAGTTATCTGTGGCCTCCTTGAGCAAGTGGGCTGTTTCAACCCTTCCTTTTAGAAACAGGGTTGTGGTTTAGATATTCCTTTGCTGAGCGTCTAAGACCAAAGCATAGGAAATAAAACCCCACCAGGTGACACACAAGTGTTGTGGATCTTCCATCTCACTGGAAACACACAGTTCATGTCTATTTCCCCCCTCCTTGATAGCCAAAGTCCATAAGTTCTTACACCATGAAGTCAGATGTGGATTTATTCAAGGTTTTCCATTGCTGGGCTATTGAAATCCTGGCTGCAGCTAACATCCTTGTCAAAAGTTTTTGTTTTTTTTAAAGACATAATTTTAAATTGATTTTCACATGTTTTTTCTTAAATTTTGGATTCCCACCCTTACTTCCATGTTTTTATTCCTACCTAATACCTGCTGCTTTATAAGACATACAGTGGTACTTCGGGTTAAGAACTTAATTCGTTCCGGAGGTCCGTTCTTAAGCTGAAACTGTTCTTAACCTGAAGCACCACTTTAGCTAATGGGGCCTCCTGCTGCTGCCACACCGTCGGAGCACAATTTCTGTTCTCATCCTGAAGCAACGTTCTTAACCCGAGTCTGTAACCTGAAGTGTATGTAACCTGAAGCGTATGTAACCCGAGGTACCACTGTACTTTAATACAACTATCCTCTATTTCACCTACCAATGTTTTCTTTCCACGTCAAAAGTTCTTTAGAGCCACAAGCTTTCACGTTGTCGGTCCTTATATTCAGCAACGACAGCTGTCGAGGAAGCCTGATGTAACTATTTTTGACATTTCTGCATATCCCAAGCGGCGGTTCCTGTGTTCATTCGCTGCTTTCTCTCTCCCTGCAGTTTGCTCCAGCACTTGAACACAATGCCCGCCCTGGGGGACTCTGCCAAAGCAGAAGAAATGAGGAAGAAGCACCTTCACGGCTTGACCGCCAGCGGGGACTCCTGGCTCTACCTCATCGTCCAGTACGCCAGTGCCCTCCTCTCTCACCAGGCCCACGTCGCAGTTGTGGTGCCATTTAGCGATGAAGAGAAGCTTGCTTGGGACAGGTACGAAGAAGAGTTTGGATTTGATATCCTGCTTTATCACTACCCGAAGGAGTCTCAAAGCGGCTAACATTCTCCTTTCCCTTCCTCCCCCACAACAAACACTCTGTGAGGTGAGTGGGGCTGAGAGACTTCAGAGAAGTGGGACTGGCCCAGGGTCACCCAGCAGCTGCATGTGGAGGAGCAGGGAAGCGAACCCGGTTCACCAGATTACAAGTCCACCGCTCTTAACCACTACACCACACTGGCTCTCGAGGCACTTAGAGCGGGGTGGGGAGCCTGTGGCCTTCCAGGTGTGGTTGAACTCGAGGCACCACACTGGCTCTCGAGGCACCGCTCTTAACCTCTACACCACACTGGTACACAAGGCACTTAGAGCAGGGTGGGGAGCCTGTGGCCTTCCAGGTGTGGTTGGACTCTCTTCTCAGTGGAGCCTGCCTAGCAAGCCATTTTACCGCCCGAGGTGGAGGCACAAGTTGCTTCATTCCCCATTCTGTGTATAAAGTCTGACTAGACTGGCCTCTTCTCACCAAGCTCTGCTGGCTGGAGCAAGCAAAAAACAAACAAACGCAGAGCTGCGTGTCTCAGCCTGACCATTCTCTCCCCATCACAGAATGCTCCAGACGGTGGAAACCTTGCGGAAGAGAGAGAAGAAAAGTCAGAACCTGAAGTCCTCCGCCTTCCAACACCTCCTGCTTTTGGTTGGCATTCACCTCTTCAAGGTAATATCCGGCACGCTGGAAGCGGCTGTTTTGGGTGAGGCTTTGAATATGGCTGTGGCCATAATCCCTGAGCCAATAATGATGATGATAATGGAAGGGGAGAGATATTTTGCAAAGGGCTGCCAGGGCTTGTCTTGGGAAAGGCATAGGAAACTGCCTTATATGAGGTCAGACTATTGAGCCTACAGTGGTACCTTGGTTCTCAAACTTAACCCGTTCCGGAAGTCCGCTCCAAAGCCAAAGCGTTCCAAAACCAAGACGCGCTTTCCCATAGAAAGTAATGCAAAACGGATTAATCCATTCCAGACTTTTAAAAACAACCCCTAAAACAGCAATTTAGCATGAATTTTACTATCTAACAAGACCATTGATCCATAAAATCTAAGCAATAATCAATGCCCTGTAGTATAAAATAATAAGACAGTATTGTAGATGATAAAAATTAAAAAATAATAATTCTTACATGTATTGATGATAGTCATTGTTTGGATGGAGGGGGGCTTTTATCCATTTCCGCAGTCACACAATCAATCAATCAATCAATCAATCAATCAGTAGCTGAACTGGGTTCCACAGTGTCACCAAAAAAATTAACCGAAAAGCCTCAAAAACAAAAACGCAAAATAAATAGCAAAAACAAATCTTCAAATAGAGTGGTACCTTGGTTCTCAAACTTAATCCGTTCCGGAAGTCAGTTTGACTTCTGAAATGTTTGAAAACCAAGGTGCGGTGTCTAATTGGTGTAGGGACGATGATAATGACATTTGACTCCTTTTTTCTTTCTTTCTCTTTTGGTTCCCTCCGCCTCTTGCTTCCTCACTCGATTCTCGCCCGGCTAGTCCCCTGCAGAGTGTGTGAACCTTCTGAGCGACCTGCAGAATTGCACCCAGAGAGCCTTTGGAGAGAAACCCAAGAAGAAAAAGACAGTGGCTGCTGGTGAGTCTCTGTTCACAGCCTGATTTATCCACCACACCCTTGTAAATAAGCCCTTCATAGTTGCTGGCCTGATATTTTTTGATTTATATAATAAACAACAGGAGACTGTAGGGATAGGTGTGAAGGCAGAGAAAGAAAGGGAAAACTTGCTCTTTTTTCTGTCTGTCTGTTTGGTGGGCCTCCAGGTCCTATGCTAGTTCTACTCAAGAGTAGACCCATTGATTTTAACAGACATGACCAGGGTGGATTTGATTTAAATCACAATTTAAATCACTAGTCAGTAAGACTTGATTTAACCCCCCCTTTTTTTTACAGAAAGACTTATTCTTGCTGGTATAACCTTAATCTTTACAATAGATGAGGGTTTCATTTTTCTAATAATTTTCAGAGTAGTTTTTACATGAAAAATTACTGATTTGGTTATACTATTAGAAATACATAGATAATCATGAAATTATTGTGAGGTTTAATAAGTTAATGGTTTATATCTGGACCACTTTTCTGCTGTCCTTTATTCTAAGGAGAAAAATAATTATTTCCTTAATAACAATTTATTTAACTAAAACAATAACATAGCATATGTATCCTTGATTGTTAACTGTTGTAGTTAAACCATTTTTTTAAAAAAAAAAACTTAGACTGAGTTTTAGCACACATGAAAAACAAACAAATCCTTATTGCTTTATGAATAGCCTTTGGACTATAATGTAACTTAAACAGAAAACTATCTTTAGAAAGATGTTTCCTCCAAAAGCATTTCATTTTAAAATTCGATTTTAAAAAAAATCATTGATTTTTATCCTCCCTGGGCATGACTAACTTTGGTCCATCAGTGGGTCTATTCTGAGTAAATCGTGGCTGGATGTAGGCCCTAGGCAGCCTTTGGTGCTGGTTTTAACCTTTAAAGCCCTATACGGCCTAGGACCCTCGTACCTACGGGACCGCCTCTCCTGGTATGTCCCACAGAGAAACTTACGGTCTTCAAATAAAAACACCTTGGAGGTCCCAAGCCACAGAGAGGTTAGGCTGGCCTCAACTAGAGCCAGGGCTTTTTCGGCTGTGGCTCCGATCTGGTAGAATGCTCTTATCACAAGAGACTAGGGTCCTGCAGGACATCTTTCCGCAGGGCCTGCAAGACAGAGCTGTTCCACCAGGCCTTTGGCCAAGGCACAGCCTGACTCCCTCTTTCGGCAATCTTCGCGGAGCTCTGGCCCAGTGGTTGCCATTGGTTTGATCTGAATTAATTTTATAATGAATGATTTTAGAGTGTTGTGTTGTACTGTTGTACTGTTTTATTGTTGTTAGCCGCCCTGAGCCTGGCTTCGGCTGGGGAGGGCGGGATATAAATAAAATTTATTATTATTAGTATTATTAGTATTATTATGCCTTCTAGATTGCTGCAAGTGTCAGCAGCAGCTGAGGCATGATGGGAGTTGTAGTTCGTCAACACCTGGAGGGGCCAAGGCTGTTGATAGCATTTGGGTGCGCAGGAGGGATTGGGCTGCACCCCAATTCCCTCCTCCACCAGCCCACCTATGTGCAGCTCCTTGTCTCTGCTGCTAGTAGGATTAAAGGCAGGCTGGATTTGCTGGCCAGGCCAGTGTTGGGAGGCATTCAGGCTTTCCCTGTGTGTTTTTCTCTGCTCAGGTGGCGAAGAAGAACCGGAATGGGTGGAGGTGATCATCGAAGTCCTCCTTTCCCTCCTGGCCCAGTCCAGCGGGCTCATCCGACGGGTCTGCAAAAGCGTCTTTGGGCTCGTCTGTCAGCACATGACAAAGGGCGCCCTGCAGCTCATCTTAGACGTGAGTAGCCTGTGGCTGTCCAGAGCAGGAACGGTGACATTCCCACCCTCCGGGGCCGGGTGCTCTTGGGGGGAAAGCGGTTGGGGGCCACATCCCAGTGTGGGGAGAGTCAAAGCTGGGTGAGGTTAAAGTGGGGGGGGGGCAGGAAATACGTGTTCTTTTAAAGTGCTAGGATACAGTGGTACCTCGGGTTAAGTACTTAATTCATTCTGGAGGTCCGTTCTTAACCTGAAACTGTTCTTAACCTGAAGCACCACTTTAGCTAATGGGGCCTCCCGCTGCTGCCGCGCGATTTCTGTTCTCATCCTGAAGCAAAGTTCTTAACCTGAGGTGCTATTTCTGGGTTAGCGGAGTCTGTAACCTGAAGCGTATGTAACCTGAAGCGTATGTAACCCAAGGCACCACTGTACCCAAATAATCCTGGGAACTGTAGTGTCTTAAGGTTGCCGAGACCCGTATTCTCACAGAGCTACAGTTCCCAGAGCTTGCACCACTCTGGGAATTGCAGCTCTCTGAGAGGAATAAGGAGTCTCCTGAGAAAACCCAGCATCTCCCCCCGCCCTCAGGCCTGTGGGGCTTCGACCCCCAGTAGAAAAACGCTTCCACACTTCTGCTTTTGACGATGGCTGTCAATGAATTCTACTCAGCATTGTTCCAGAGCAGAACTCTGATGTATAGTTAGCAGAGAAAAAACATAAACACCTTGAAGGATTCCCAAAAATAGACCAGAGGCAATTGTATTTCACCCAGCAGAGCTTTACTGCTACTGAAGGCAAATGAACATAATGGCCACAAATATATTCAGGATTGGCACTGTCCATAAGAAATCCAGTTGCAGCAGACTTGACTTAAACTTACAATAACTTATAATAAGACTAAATCTTAACACTGTACAGTGGTACCTCGGGTTACATACGCTTCAGGTTACATACGCTTCAGGTTACAGACTCCGCTAACCCAAAAATATTGCTTCAGGTTAAGAACTTTGCTTCAGGATGAGAACAGAAATTGTGTTCCGGCGGCGCGGCGGCAGCAGGAGGCCCCATTAGCTAAAGTGGTGCTTCAGGTTAAGAACTGTTTCAGGTTAAGTACGGACGTCCGGAACGAATTAAGTACTTAACCTGAGGTACCACTGTATACAGAACACCACACCAGAAGGAAGAGAGGTAGAAAGAGAAAATGAAACCCAGGCTCCTTCTGGCCTTACTTTTATAGTCAGACAGAAAAAGAGAAGAGAACCAGTTTAAAGCAGCTGTACTCAGCTTCTCTGAAGGTATAACCCAAACATCTCGCACCTTCTGCTTGTTTCTTCCACACAGAGCAGCTTCCAGAACCCTCTTGAATTAAGTAGACTAGGAAAGATCTCTGCTTTCAGATCAATGCTTTCTGTACCAAGAAATGCAAACTGACAGTGACAGCCCTGTGCCACAGCAAATGCATGCTTTGTGAGAGCCACTCCTTTGCGCGTGTGAGAGAAGGGGCACATCTTTGTCAATATGGCGCCTGCAACTTAGGTTTGAGCATCAGTACTGACCACCTGTGTAAAAAATATATGTGTAAAATATATATATTTCTTCTCAAGGTTCTCGACCCACAGCACGACCAGGATGAAGAGAACGCCGTCGTCGTGATGGAGGAAACTCAAAAGAAGAAATCTTTGCCGGAAGATGTGGTAACTGCTACCGAATTTGTTATAATAGTGCCTTTAGCCCTGGAGTGTCACTAAGGCCACTTTCCCCCTTCACATTTTAGGACTGTGTCTAATAAACTGTATAAAAGGCGGGGAACGGCTGTTCCAACTTCAGGCTAAACCTTCTGACGTTCCTGAGACGCTGTATTTGCATATAAAATAAGACGGAATGGCAAAAGGAGCGATTCTGAGCTCTTTTAGCTTGATGCACGATTTTTCTAAGGACGGAGATTTGCCAAGTCTTGGATTCCCGATAAACTGAGTTGAATCTTCCTCTTTCTCGGCAGAGCGAAGAGGATGATGGTGAGGAGAGTTCTTCTGACGAAGACGACAGCTCTGAGGACGATGAGAGTGAAGGGGAGGAAAAGGAGGCTTCGGAGACGGATAATGAAGACGAGAACGTTGAGGCCGATGAGAAATTCCGCGCCATGCTGCGAGGAGTTCTGCAAGCTGGGAATGCACTGGTAAGTGTCGCAGGAGGTGAGGGCGAGGTGTGGAAGGCTTAGCAATGCGGCACTGTCTTATTTTTTTAACCATTTTATTTTAACCATTTACAATGGTCTTCAAGATGAGTTAGAAATTTTCCCCATTCCCCTTATTAAAATTTTGGTCTTCCTGATTTCTGATTCTTCCGGTCATTTTAGCCATTTTGGCATAGTCCATCAACTTGATCTGCCATTCTTCTCTGGTAGGGGCTGTGGCGTTTGCCTCCTAGGTGGGTCATTAGGAAAGGGTTCAATGAGTGAGAATATGATTGGCCAGTGGGAATGCAAGGGAGGAGTAAAAGTTAGAGTGGGAGGTTTTGAAAATCAGTTGAGAGTTGGAGAAGGAAGAGGGAGGTTAAGTCTGTGGGTTGGTCGAGTTGTGTTGTGAGGGAGCGAGAGGAATTGTTAGGTGGAGTCAGATAGATAGTTGGAATAATCAGTTGTTTTGAAGTTGTTAGGAACGCATACATCAGTTAAGGAACTAAGATTAAGAAACTGTCAAGAAAAATTAACTGAAACCATAAGTTTGTTCATGCCTATAAATAAACTCGATTATTTGTTAATGTTAACAACTGTCTGAACTCCGTGTGTACCCGAGAGAAACGGGTTGGTGGCAGCGAAGAAAGCAATCACAGTGGTGGCACAGGGTCAATAGACCGTCAAATGTCCGGGGACCCTGTGTAATCGCCACAGGGGCTTTATCTTCTTTCCATCTCTGGGCCAATAATGCGGCCCTGTCTTCTGCGCTGAGGGAACCCCGAGTTCTGTGGGGAAGAAAGCTGAATTCTACAGCTTGGAAACCCATTGGGTTGTCCTTCCTGGAGTTGACCCACTAAAAATGGATAGACTTGACTGACCCCAATCTCTCAGTTCCAGTGTTTCTACTCTGGGTCAAACTTAGTTGGATACAACCCAAACAGTGGCCTAGGACCAACACTGGGTACAAAACTTTAAAACACACACACATTTTTAATATTTAAAAATCCCAGGGTGGCGATGACAGTGACGAGGACGTTGATGACGAAACCATGATGTCCCTGGACGAGAACCTGTCGGCCCTCTTTGCCGAGCAGAAGAAGCGCATCCAAGCCAAGAAGGACGAGAAGGAAAAGATGCGCAAGGAGAAAATATTACGCCGGGAATTCAAGATCAAGGTAGGAGGAGACGAGGTGTTGGCCCCAGGGGAGAGAAACCCTTTGAAATTGCAATAAACGCAAAGCCATTGAGAGCTGGTTCAGATTGCTGCCTCCCAGTAACTTAAAGGTAAAGGGACCCCTGAACGTTAGGTCCAGTCGTGATCGACTCTGGGGTTGGGGCGCTCATCTCGCTTTATTGGCCGAGGGAGCCGGCGTACAGCTTCCAGGTCATGTGGCCAGCATGACTAAGCCGCTTCTGGCGAACCAGAGCAGCGCACGGAAACACCGTTTACCTTCCTGCTGGAGCGGTACCTATTTATTTACTTGCACTTTGACGTGCTTTCGAACTGCTAGGTTGGCAGGAGCAGGGACCGAGCAACGGGAGCTCACCCCGTCACGGGGATTCGAACCGCCGACCTTCTGAGCGGCAAGTCCTAGGCTCAGTGGTTTAACCCACAGCGTCACCCGTGTCCCCCCAGTAACTTAAGCAGAGATAAAAATGAAATAAAAATGGATTCATTGCCCCTGGGTGTGTTTTCAGCCTGCATCTAGAAAACATTGCATTGAAAGATGGGTTAAAGGTAAAGGTACCCCTGCCCGTACAGGCCAGTCTTGCCAGACTCTGGGGTTGTGCGCCCATCTCACTTAAGAGGCCAGGGGCCAGCGCTGTCCGGAGACACTTCCAGGTCACGTGGCCAGCGTGACAAAGCTGCATCTGGCGAGCCAGCGCAGCACACGGAAACGCCGTTTACCTTCGCGCCAGTAAGCAGTCCCTATTTATCTACTTGCACCCGGGGGTGCTTTTGAACTGCTAGGTTGGCAGGTGCTGGGACCGAGCAACGGGAGCGCACCCTGCCGCGGGGATTCGAACCGCCGACCTTTCGATCGGCAAGCCCTAGGCGCTGAGGCTTTTACCCACAGCGCCACCCGCATCCCTTTGAAAGATGGGTTAAAACTACTCTAATCATAATGACCTTCAAACCATGGATTTAGGATCCTGGGTTTTTATCTGACTTGTTCTGAAGCTGATAGCCAAAAGCAGTCTTTGTAGCATGAGTTTTTATTATTATTCTAACCAGAGGTTTTCGACCTTTTTGAGTCCACGGCTCCCTTGACCAACTACAGTGGTACCTCGGTTTAAGAACTTAATTCGTTCTGGAGATCCGTTCTTAACCTGAAACTGTTCTTAACCTGAAGCACCACTTTAGCTAATGGGGCCTCCCGCTGCCGCCGCATGATTTCTGTTCTCATCCTGAAAAAAAGTTCTTAACCCAAGGTACTATTTCTGGGTTAGTGGAGTCTGTAACCTGAAGCGTCTGTAACCCGAGGTACCACTGTACATTCTTTCTGCAGGGCTCAGGAGCCCAGTTGTGTTGCTCTTTGCCTGCAGAACTGGCAGCCTCTCACCCTTTTTCAAACACCCTCCCTTGTGGAGTGTTCCCTCAGCCTCCTCTCCTCTCCCCTCTCCTTCGGAGTCCTCTGGGCAGCCGCTGCCGCCGCCCCTGGTCTCTGAGCTGCCTCCTCACACTGCCCCACAGGGGCCTGGGTGGACTGGCTGGCTGGGCTTCCTCGCCCACTTGCTTGCTTACTCCAAGGCTGCCTTAGCTCCTGGCAACCAGCACCCCCTGGCCAACCCCAGAGGCACCATTCACCTGGGGGGCTTGTAGCCAGGGCTGCTGCAACAAACAGCCATGCAAGCCTTTGGGAGGCAGAGATGCAAGAGGCATCAGAAGAAGGGAGGGAAGGAAATAAGGACAGAGGCCAGTGTCGCCCACAGCACCCCTGACCACCATTCAAGGCACCCCAGGGTGCCATGGCACACTGGTTGAAAGCCACTGATTTAAACATTTTCAGCCCACCTTTCAAGGCGCAAGATTCTCTTGGAGCCACGTAAGAAACTGCAAAACATAAAAATAGCACTACCGTAAAACGGTACATATATATATATATAACAGCAGCTGAGCAGTAAAACCACAGGAGATTTGCAGACCTTTATGCTCTTGGAAAGGGACAGTATCTATTTTTGTTCTGATGTACAACTTACCGTTTTTAATTTAGAACTGCTGTCAATCCCTCTGTGGCTGGATCTGAGGATGAGAGGATGCAGTTGGGTTTGGGGTTGTTTTAATTGTGGCCTCCAGGGGTCAGCATAAGCTTGGGAAACAGTTTTTCAGCATGTGAAATACTGTTTGGTGGCAAGAATCCAAACTGGAGCAGTAGAGCCAAATACTGAGCTAGCTTCTGAGTTACACAGGTCTCTTCCCTGATGTTCCCTGAAAAAATAAGTGGATCAGGGAGGGAGAAGAGGGAAGGTCTTGTTCTTTACCAACATGACAGAGGCCTTGACAGATGGCAGGGGAGGAACCCTTTTGCAGACTATTTAGGCTGCGATCTTATACTCACTTACCTGGGAGTGAGGCCCATTAAAAACAACTGGGATTCCTTCTGAGCATAAGTCAAGTTGCATGATGGTCACCTCCAGACTGGATTATTGTAACTCGCTCTACATGGGGCTGCCCTTGAGACTGACCCAGAAACTCCAGCGGGTGTAGAATGCCGTGGTGAGACTCCTTATGGGGTCCTCACTGTGGGATCACATTCACCCAGTGCTATACCAGCTGCACTGGCTCCCCGTGGAGTACAGGATCAGGTTTAAGGTGCTGGTTTTAACCTTTAAAGCCCTATACGGCCTAGGACCCTCGTACCTACGGGACCGCCTCTCCTGGTATGTCCCACGGAGGACCTTACAGTCTTCAAACAAAAATATCTTGGAGGTCCCGGGCCACAAAGAGGTTAGGCTGGCCTCAACCAGAGCCAGGGCTTTTTCGGCTGTGGCTCCTATCTGGTGGAACACTCTTATCACAAGAGATTAGGGCCCTGTGGGACTTGACATCTTTCCGCAAGGCCTGCAAGGCGGAGCTGTTCCACCAGGTTTTTGGCCAGGGCACAGCCTGACCCCCTCCTTTGGCAATCCTCACAGAACTCAAGCCCAATGGTTGCCATTAACCCGATTTGAACTGATTTTATAATGAAATGATTTTATAATGTATTATTTTACTGTTGTTAGCCGCTCTGAGCCCGGCTGTGGCTGGGGAGGGCGGGATACAAATAAAATTTTTATTATTTTATTATTATTATTCTCTGTCTCTGGAAAGCTTGTGTTGGCCTGAGTCCCTTCTGTCCCTCACATTTCCAGGTTCTAGATCTGGTCGAGGTGTTCCTGTCGAAGCAGGCAGAGAACCCCCTCGTGTTCACCATCATCGACCCGCTCCTCTCTGTGATCGAGCAGAGCATGAGCAGCGGGTCCGACAAGCAGGAGCAAGACTACCTCCGGAAGACGGCCGATATCTTCACGTGAGTTTGTGGCGAGGTTTCAGCCGGTAGAACAGAAGACTCTTAATCTCGGGGTTGTGGGTTTGAGCCCCACATTGGGCAAGAGGTTCCTGCATGGCAGGGGGTTCGACTAGTTGACACCCCCCCCCCCTGGGTCCCTTCCAAGTCTGTGATTCTATGATTCTATATACCGTATTTTTCGCTCTATAAGACGCACCAGACCACAAGACGCACCTAGTTTTTGGAGGAGGAAAACAAGAAAAAATATATTCTGAATCTCAGAAGCCAGAACAGCAAGAGGGATCACTGTGCAGTGAAAGCAGCAATCCCTCTTGCTGTTCTGGCTTCTGGGATAGCTGCGCAGCCTGCATTCGCTCCACAAGACGCACACACATTTCCCCTTACTCTTTAGGAGGGAAAAAGTGAGTCTTATAGAGCAAAAAATACGGTATATACTGCTACTGACAAACCCCAAAGCAGTTTACAAGAACTTAATACGTACAGTAAAAACCACATAAGAAGTTAAAAACAGACAGCACATTATTATAGCTAGGAAGTGGAAGGGGCAAGCAGAATATAAAATGGAAGAATGGTATAAAGAGGTGTGGGATATAGCTATTCATGATAAATTAACATGTGTCGTTAAGGTAGGAGGGTGAATATGCAAGAGAAATGATTTTGAGGGAATATGGAGAGTGTAGAATTTGTACAAATGGAAAGGGGTCAAACCATTGCAAGAGGTGTTTGTTGAAATTTTGGGAGGTTGGATAGTTACAGTGGAATGGTCTCGGGGGGGCACATTTTTATTCTTATTTATTTATGATTATTACTTTGTCAAAATAAAAAATTAAAACAACAACAACACAGAGACACAAAAACAGACATCAGCGAAAATATTCCTCATTGCCTATGTACGTCTGATGGAATAGAAAGGTTTTCACCAGGTGTTGAAATGGAAGATGTCTTGCTCAGTTTTTCTACTGGCAGACCGTGATCGGCCAGTCTTTCTTTGCCATGCTGGAGTTTATTTCAAGGACCTTTGCTACATTTTTATCCAGAGGTGCAAAACGAACTGGGAGTTGCAGACCTCGTGTTTGCCTGTCTGCATCTTGATGTGGATTCAGTCCACGTGGCGGAAGATTTTCTTTTTCAGGCGGACCCCTGGATGTGAAACATCGTGTATCCAAGTGCCAGTCCTACTCGGAGTAGACCCACTGAAACTAACTCGAGTCCGTTAATTTCAATGGGTCAACCCCGAGAAAAATGTAGATGGATGTGACTCTATACCAGGGTCTGCTGCAAAGAGAGAGTGTTCAGGTCTATAGTTTGTTCCTATTTTTGGTTCAAAATTGTCCAGCTGTGCTCTCAAGTCAGCATTTTGAATGTTTTTAGGTAGCTGAGCTACTGGAACACTTTAGGTGTGTGGGGGGGGGAGTGCAGTAATAATAATAATATAATAATTTATTATTTATACCCCGCCCATCTGGCTGAGTTTCCCCAGCCACTCTGGGCGGCTCCCAATCAGTGTTAAAAACAGTACAGCGTTACATATTAAAAACTTCCCTGAACAGGGCTGCCTTAAGATGTCTTCTGAATGTCAGGTAATTATTTATTTCTTTGACATCTGATGGGAGGGCGTTCCAGAGGGCAGGCGCCACTACCGAGAAGGCCCTCTGTCTGGTTCCCTGTAGCCTCACTTCTCACAATGAGGGAACCGCCAGAAGGCCCTCGGCGCTGGATCTCAGTGTCCGGGCTGAACGATGGGGGTGGAGACGCTCCTTCAGGTATACAAATTATGAATAAAACAAGAACGGAATCATACCGGTAGGGTTTCTTTGGTTTACTGACTGCGTCCTGCCTGAATGTTCCCTTGGCTTTCAGGAACCACCTATGTCGATCCAAGCAGTACTGCAAAAACGTGGCCCCCATCCGGGAAGAACTGCACGTCCAGCTGGAGAGTCTGGTGAAAAGAGCTTGCAAGCAGAGCGACTCCTCTGTTGCCCTTTACTGCTTCAGGTGGGTCGTTTGGGCAGGTGTGTGGGTTTAAGACACACACTTTATCTTCTCATTTAAAGCTGCAGTTGAAAGGGGTCGGATTTTCAAAGAAAAACAAAACTCGTTTTTCTAAGTTTAAAAGACTTAAAGCAGGTTCCTAGTTCTCACGGTTTTGGAGGAGCAGGGACCGAGCAACGGGAGCTCACCCTGTCGCGGGGACATATAATATTCATTCCTTACAAATCCAACCATTCGGTCTTCTATAAACCAGTATTATTTCAATCCTCAAATCCCAATATTGCCAGTTCATTTTCACTCAAAAAGCCCGTAAGAAGTTTCCAGTCTACAAATCGTTACATACAACAAGCACCAACGTTGGAATGAATGTTCGTTTATATTTTTCTTTGATTACTTACGTTAGATAGTTTTTAAAACCAATAAAGCATTTAACGGGGGGGGGGGGGGAGTTTCCAATCCTTAACAGATGTCAGTAACGATTTTTCTCTTAATTAAACATGTTAACTTTGCCATCTCAGCCAGATCCAATAATTTTACCCGTCATTCGTCTATAGTGGGCAGGGCTTTCCATCTTTGTTCAGTCTCGACACTGTAGTCGTATATCGGAGTAATCTGTAGTCCTTTTCTAACTGTGTGCCCTTAGTCCTAAGAGAAAGGAAGACGTGTGTATTATACAGGGTGCAGAAACCCCAACTCCTTGCCACTAGAAACCTATCCCTACCCCCTGCCTGGCATTTCTCACCCACAAGCCTATCCTCGCAGCCGTAATAAGGTCTAGAAACTTGCTTTTGAAAATGGAAAGGTGAGGTTCATGGAGGTTCTGAACCTAAAAGATATTTCTGAGCTGGTGCAGCATGGCATGATATATACGGTTCTCCCTGACCCTTCTCTTGCGTATCGCTCTGCTTTTAGTGGGTCCCTGTACCTCTTCCGGGTATTGAAGGGGAACACGGCTGCTGAAGCTGCTCCGCAGGTCGCTCAGCCAAAAAAGAAGCTGAAGAGCAGTGAAGGAAGCGGTGCTCCAACCGCTCAGGTGAGGAGGTCCTGCATTTCTGTATCTGTGTCAGTAAACTGCAGCCTGCGTTCTGCTAGCATGGGGGCAGTCCTGGCTGCCATAGCAAATCCCACCCTCTGCCTTAAAGGTAAAGGGACCCCTGACCATTAGGTCCAGTCGTGACCGACTCTGGGGTTGCGGCGCTCATCTCGCTTTATTGGCCGAGGGAGCCGGCGTACAGCTTCCGGGTCATGTGGCCAGCATGACTAAGCCGCTTCTGGTGAACCAGAGCAGCGCACGGAAACACTGTTTACCTTCCCACTGGAGTGGTACCTATTTATCTACTTGCACTTTGACGTGCTTTCGAACTGCTAGGTTGGCAGGAGCAGGGACCGAGCAACGGGAGCTCACCCCGTCGTGGGGATTCGAACCGCCGACCTTCTGATCAGCAAATCCTAGGCTCTGTGGTTTAACCCACAGAGCCACCCGCGTCCCTTAGCCTCCTCCAATCAGAGGCTGGCGCAGGACTCTTCCTGAAAAACTTACCCTCATATATAGCAGTGGCAGATTTGTTCTATGCTCTTTGTGTCACCAGAGATGTGGCATCCACAGATTACAGTGGTACCTCGGTTTTCGAACGTCTCCGTTGACGAACATTTCAGTTTTCGTACTCGCCTCAGTAGTTGAACATGCTGCACGGCTTCCGTATTGAGTTTTCTGTATTGAGGCTTCCATACTGAGTTTTCAGTTTTCGAACGTTTTGGAACTCGAATGGTCTTCCAGAATGGATTACGTTCAAAAACCGAGGTAAAAAGGTAAAGGGACCCCTGTATTATTATTATTATTATTATTATTATTATTAGTAGTAGTAGTAGTAGTAGTAGTAGTATACCACCCTATACCCGAAGGTCTCAGGATGGTTCACAAGATAAAATCCCAAGACAAAAACACAAAATACAGAATCAGAGCAAAAACAACCCAGGAACACACACACCCTCTGACAGATTTTCAAAGGGCATTGGATGTCAATCAGCCAAAGGCCTGGTTAAAGAGGAACATGGGGAGAGCATTCCACAAGCTGGGAGCCACCTCAGAAAAGGCCCCACTCTTGTATTGCCAAACACTTACTCCTTTTATGCCTTTTTCTCCTAGTCCCTTGCTGTCGGCAGCCTGGACCTGGACCGAGTGTCCGCTGTGTACAAGGAAGCGTTGAACCTGTTTTTGACAAAGCGCAAGAGCCCGCTGACAGGGCCCATGTTTCTCGACCTCTTTGAACGCCACCCGGTAGGTAGCGGAAGAGCCCGGTCTCGCGTCCTTTCCACACCACGTGGGCACACAAAATGCACATTGGTTGTCGATCGGTTTCACGGGATCCGAGTGACGTCCCAGGAACGGAAGGGTTGTTCTGGTGTCAAAGCCTTCACAGGGTAGCTAGTCTTCTGTACCTCAGAATTTATGACACATCTCTCTGACCAGGGAGAATTCACACCATGAATTTAAATTACAGCGGTACCTCGCAAGACGAATGCCTCGCAAGACGAAAAACACGCAAGACGAAAGAGTTTTCCGTTTTTTGAGTCGTTCCGCAAGACGAATTTCCCTATGGGCTTGCTTCGCAAGACAAAACGTCTTGCGAGTTCTTGCGAGTTTGTTTCCTTTTTCTTAAAGCTGCTAAGCCGTTAATAGCCGCTAAGCTGTTAATAGCCGCTTAGCCGCTAAGCTGCTAATAGCCGTGCTTCGCAAGACGAAAAAACCGCAAGACGAAGAGACTCGCGGAACGGATTAATTTCGTCTTTCGAGGCACCACTGTACCACTTTCAACTGCCATGGCTACTGCCCTCCCCCAAAGAATTCTGGGAACTGTAGTTTAAGGGTTCTGAAGGTTGTTAGGGGAGCTTGATTTCCCTTTGCCGGCCAGATTTGGAGACCTGGCAGGCCTGTGGGCTAGAAATCCTGCTCCTTGCTTGTCCTAAAACACCACTTGCGATCCTGGTGATGCGAGGCTCCACTAACACCCACATCTCTTCTTTTTCCCTTGGAGATCATGTGCAACCAACTGATTGACACCATTGTCAAGTCGATCACAGAAGGCGCCCGACAGCACCAGCAGGTAAGTGCAAAGGCAGCCAAACTGAGCGGGGTCTGGGGTGGAATTTACCTTTTGTGTTTGTGTATATCAGTGCAAATGATGCGATGCCAATGACTTCTTATGTACATTTAAGAGATTTTTTAAACCAATCACAGCTCCCTCTTTCCACAAATTCTCCCTCTCCTTCCTAGGTTTAACAGCAGCTTAGTGTTAACATCTTACAGCTATGCTAATTGCAATTAATGTTCACCAAGGTCCCCGAGTTTTAAGCAAGAAATAGGGGTGTGTGGTACATTTACTCCTGACCCTGACATATTTCTTCCTTTCCTGTTGGCAGTGTCAGGATTTGGCTTATCTTGTAAAATGGCCGACGCTGCGATTTGTAATAAATAGCTTTGAATACATACTAGGTGGGAAAGCAAGTCTTGATGGGACTACTAATGGTTTGCCTCAGACGTCTGGCTCTCGCAGAGGGAGGTTTTGCCCGTTCCAATAGTTATAATTACTTGTGAGGCAGAAATGTGTCTAGAATATGAAGTGGTGCGAGGAAATTGCCTTGGTGTTTCCCTCTCGGTTTTCTTCCCTTTTCTGTTTTTTCCTGTGGGTCATTGAGCTTCCTACCATTGTCAGCCTGACATTGTTCATATGCATCGAACTCTTACCTCCCAAATTCCAGACTGAAACATGCACAGAAATGAGGCTGAATTTCCCTCGTCTCGCACACACAAGCGCACACACTCTAATGCGGTTCTGATCTTATTGCTGTGACAATTTCCCCCCTCAGGGAAGTTGACCTTCAAAATGGCTTCCTCAAGTTGTTTATCCCTGAATGAAGGGGATTTCTGATTGTGTGTGTGTGTGTGAGAGAGAGAGAACTCCCTCATTTATTTCCTTTTTCTCCTGGATGAAATTTAATTTATCTCTGTATGACTTATCTACCTATGAGAATCCCCTGAGTTTAAAGCAAGATAATGGCTTTAAACTCAGCCAAAGTCTCTGCATAGCTCCATCCTTATTTCAGACATTGTGATGTATCGGTGTATCACGATGTTTAGCTGGTGACATACCACAATGTTGAAAACTAGATGTAGCCCAGCTCTAATATGAACGTAATAAAATAAATTAAAATAAAACAAATAAGATGGAACAGAGTCTGTCTGATTATTTTTTTAAAGAGGTGATTTATGTTCTAGGCTGCTTCTGCAGCCTTGAGACTTCGATTTGCCAGGATAAAAAAAGCAACCCCCCCCCCAAAACCCCCAGCAACTAAAAACTACACTCCAGCACATGGCGTCTTATGACTAACGTACAGCATGGCATTAAAAGAGGGGGGAAAGACGCCTCGCGTGAGTGCTCACTTCTGCCCACACCGGCAGCGAAGTGATGACTCAGTTGCACGAACGCATTTGGAGTTGAATGCCTTCACCATAGATGTTTTTCAGCAGGTGGTAAAGGGAGAATTAATCAAGGAACATTTTGCATAAAGAATGAGAGGCAATAAAGTGGCTTTTCTTTTCAAAGAAAAAAATAATAATCCTGCTCTGGTTAGTGTTGCCTACTCTGTCTTTCTGAACTGCAATTAGCGCTTTCAGTGATGATTAGAGCTTATTTTGTCGATTGCCCTTTTATCCCACTCTTTTGGCCAGAGAGCTCAAGCCAGTGTGTGCGCTGTCTTGCCCCTCCCTGTTAATGGTCACAACAACCTTGCGAGGAGGTTTTGGCAGAGAGAGAGAGAGCGAGCGCGAGCGCTAGAAGTGGCCAGTCCACTTTGGCAGCCCCCTAGGTGAAGGGGTGGGGAGAGAAGGGGGTGTCAGAAAGAAGAGGGGAAAGGGGCACTCTTCCCGCTTGTGACTTAGCCCACTGCCAGCATGTGGCCTCCAGCAGATCACACCAGAAGGAATGTGGCCCTCGGCAGAGAAAAAGAGTTCCCCATCTTCACCCTGGTCCATGAGGTCCTCCCCCCTCCCTCACATCCCTTTAAATAGAGCTTGTATTAAACCTGAAACCTAAAGTGTGGCCTTACCTGTCCTCCATCCAGTCAGCGATTCCTAATTTGGCATTTTCCTCCTTTGCATAGGAGAATCTTCTCTCTCACTGTTTTTAAGGAAGTGGCCCTTTTTAGACGAGATGGGCAAAGAGGAAAAAGCTTCAGGCCTTCAAAATGGAGAGGACCCTGGCCCCAGGCCAGGCAAGCACTTAAGTGGTTTTAATTTTAGGCCAGCCAATCGATCTTAATTCTGCCTGTATTATCACGCACCTCCCAGGGGCCAAAGCTGTTGCATCGGTCCCCCCCCCCCTTTCCTCAGACATCACGTTTGTCTCCGTCTCTCCTGATTTCAGTTCTTTTATTCAGAAACAAGAGCCTTTGTGGCACTCTGAAAACCAAACAGATACATAAGGTTTTGTAGACTAGGTAGAGTCCAGGAAGCATTTGGCTGTGATTGACATGATGATGATGATTTATTCTTTCTGCCCCACCCCTCTGGCTGGGATTTCCAGCAAAATATAAAAAATAATAAAATGTCAGACGTTAAAAACTTCTCTGAACAGAGTTGCCTTCAGATGTCTGTTAGAAGTTGTGTAATTCTTTATCTTCCTGACATCTGATGGGAGGTTGTTCCACAGGGAGGGTGCCACCACCGAGAAGGCCCTCTGCCTGGTTCCCTGTCACTTTACTTCTCTCAGTGAGAGAACCGCCAGAAGACCCTCGGAAGTGGACCTCAGTGTCCGGACTGAATGATGGAGAGGTATAAACGTTCATTCACATACAATGAGCTCAGGCCATTTAGGAGCGTTCGGAGTCGGACAGAGTCCCTAAGGTACTCTGGGCCCAAGTTCTTTTCTCACATTGCAATTTTTGCGTAGCACACAAACAAATGAAGCCTGGCTTCAATACAGTTCAGAGGGGAGGAATCCTCTCACCAGTCCAGATGGCACGCAGCTGGCTCCCATGACCTTACTCCAGAGGAGGCTAGCAGAAGCAAAACAGAGTTGTCCAGGAGGGCAGTTGTTGTCAGTCTCTTCCCCAGCTGTTAGTACAGGTCTTATTTTACTGATGTGTGCAAGTTCTAGTAGTGTTATTTCATGGTTAACTTGATGGCTACCAACTTGAGCTGCTTTAGAAGGGAATCAAACCAATTCAGGGAGGATAAGGCTGTCCGGGGCCACAAGTCAGTGGCAGCATGTCTCCCGATACCCAGAGGAGCATCGATGGGAAAGGCTGCTGCTGCTGCTGCTTGTGGACTTCCTGGGGGCACCTGATTGGCCACTGTGGGGCGGAAGGGGAGGGGGAGATGCTGAGCAGATTAAGGTCTGTTGCAGCAGAATTATTTAAGCCCAGCTTGCACCTCCTTAGGTTGCTCAGGCGATGCCCTTCTAAGGTCTGCTTTGGCCTCCTTATCTTCATTGCCACAGGTTGGAAGGGATAATGAGAGCTCCCCGCCTGGAGCAAAGCAGATGAATTGCTCACCGGAGCGTAGCTAACCTGTCTCTCAACAGCCGACTCTCTCCGTGGAAACGGACCGGGGCAGTCCGCAAGGACTTGTAGGGTTGAGTAATTTCCCTAATGCGCTCGAATTATATTTGCCGTTTGATGCGTAGAGAGCAGAGGCTTTTTTTAAAAAAAAAAAAAAAGATTGGAGACTGACAAGAATCCACACCAGCCTTTTCTTCCTCTTCCTTTTTTGCAAAGTCCACCAGGCGTAGCCTGAGGGGAGTCTGTTGCCTCAGTTGCAAGGTCACAGGTAGGTTGCAACTTTGAGGTGCCAGTGAGGGACTTTGCTAAGACATCTCTCCTTTCACCAAAGCGTTCGACTAGCAGGTGGAGCAGGAACTTCTGTCGCATATTGACATTTCATCTCCTCGGAATCCCACTTTAGCAAATTCCGGTGTCAAATGTTTACTAGGTAAAGGGACCCCTGACCATTAGGTCCAGTCATGACCGACTCTGGGGTTGCGGCGCTCATCTCGCTTTATTGGCCGAGGGAGCCGGCATACAGCTTCCGGGTCATGTGGCCAACATAACTAAGCCGCTTCTGGCGAACCAGAGCAGTGCACGGAAACGCTGTTTACCTTCCCGCCAGAGTGGTACCTATTTATCTACTTGCACTTTGACATACTTTCGAACTGCTAGGTTGGCAGAAGCAGGGACTGAGCAACGGGAGCTCACCCCGTCGCGAGGATTCGAACCGCCGACCTTCTGATTGGCAAGTCCTAGGCTCTGTGGTTTAGACCACAGCGCCACCCGCGTCCTGTTTACTAAGTAGTTTTTCAAAATTGTAAATATTCACTGGAATCGTTGGTCGAACACCCGTTATTAGTATCTGGCATCCAGCGAAGCCCAAAAGCTTAAAAGAACAAAGAGGCGGCATTTCAAAGACTAACACATTTCTTAAGACTGTAAAGTTGATGTTATCAGGTGCAAGATAAAAGCTTCGGTGCGCACCATACATTGTAAGCACTTTTGCGCCGCTTTAGCAGTCATGGATCCCCCCCTCTTCCCCGCACCCAAGAATCTTAGGAACTGCGGGTGCTGAGAGTTGTTAGGGCACCGCTCCCAGCGCTACAGTTCTCAGCACCCTTAAACTACAGCTCCCAATATTGTTTGGGGCCATTTCCTTTTAGAGAAAGCACTGTAAAATTTTTCTCCTGCTCTGGAGGGTAGGACTCGAACCAGTGGCTTCGAGTTATAAGAAGTACTTTGACTAAACATGAGGAAAAAAACTTTCTGATAGTAAGAGCTGTTTGACAGTGGAACAGGGTCCCTCGGGAGGTGGTGGACTCTCCTTCCTTGCAGGTTTTTAAGCAGAGATTGGAGGGCCATCTGTCGTGGATGCTTTAGCTGAGATTCCTGCATTGCAGGGGGTTGGAATAGATCAGGCATGTTCAACTTTCAAGAGACTGTGATCTTCTCCCACTATAAAAAGACTGGCAGTGATCTACCAAAGTTGTTGAGCTTTGGGGGGGGGGCAGGGCGGGATCTTGCGGTCGACAGTGCACCCACCCCGATCAACCAGTAGATGGCAATCAACCTGTTGGACATCCTTGGACTAGATGACCCTTGGGGTCCATTCCAACTCAACAATTCTCCCAGTCTTCTCCTCCTCCCTCTGACCCCTCATCATCATCCCACAACCAATCCTTGGGCTCTCACCACTTCTCTGCAGCCAGCAAGTCCATGACAGTAGGCATCAGCTCTGCCCCACTCTGGGAGCAACGCCCCCCTCCCCCCAGATCCAAACTCAGGAGCTCTTTGGGGCATAAGGGTTGGCCAACTTCCCCCTCTTTATTTTTGGCCCGTCTCAGAATCTGGCTGTGTTCCCTTAGGTCAGCAGGTTGTAACTGGCTTCTGTCTTGGCCACCGATATACGATTCAAAATAAAGCCGCAGCTCCTGCCCGGAAGTTGCACAGCGACAGGTCTGGTCCTGGCACAAACTGGTATATCACAGCGTTCATCAAGCTGGTGCCCTCCAGGTGGCTTTGAGTTGAAGCTCCCATCACCGTTGACCACAGCTGGAGCTGATGGGGATTGTAACAATATATATTTTTTTAATCTGGAGGGCACAAAGTTCACAGAGCTGGGCTTTATTATCTGGAAAGTGATGGAGTTTTTGCCACTAGCTGATGAAATAAAAATGGAAGCGCTTCCCAATTCTTCCTAATCTTCTTTCTCCTGCTGGCTTAATTTCCTCAATGGTTCAAAGATAGGAAGAAGCAAAAGACCTTTAAGTGTCTCTGTGTTGAATGGCTCTGGCTGTGGCCTTTAGGAACCCAACCGAATGAACCAACCTTTCTGTGTCTGATGTGCTTCCGAGATGCAGGTTGTTAAAGGCTAGGTTATCTGCGTGTGCAAGGATCAGGGCTCAGAGACAATCAGTACTTGTGCAAACATCCACGGGGTTTGAGGTTTCTTTTGCCTGGGAGTTTCCAGCTGTTTTTACACACTGCACATCAACAAGCCTGTTGGCTTCCCAGTGTGCATTTAGAAGGGCACTGTGCCCTCAGGGGGGTAGGGTGTCAGGGGATGAGCCTGAACAGCAAAGACTTGGGGTGTGTTGTGGTGGGGTGGGAGGTAGAATCCCCTGAAGTCTTAAAAGCAGCTGCAAAATGGGATTTTGATCAAGTGTCTTCCTCTGGGAGGATGCGTAGGTCTCCTTCTCCCTTCTATCACCTCCTTGCGCCTCAAAACTACTACAGTGGTACCTTGGTTTAAGAACAGCTTCGTTTATGAACAACTTGGATTAAGAATGCTGCAAACCCAGAAGGAGGTGTTTTGGTTTGTGAACTTTGCCTTGGAAGCAGAACATGTTCTGCTTCCTGTTGAGTGTAAATTGAGTCCCCCACTGCTATAGGAAAGCACATCTTGGTTTAAGAACGCTTTGGATTAAGAATGACTTCCAGAATGGATTAAGTTCATAAGCCAAGGTACCACTGTATTAGACACAGGCTTAGGGGTGTGTTGGGGAGATCGCTTCCCATATTGTACCAGTTTCCATTAGTTCACCTGCTTTTCCACCCCTTTCTTTTTTTCAGGCCCAGGCATGCATGCTTCTTCAGAAAGCTCTGCAGACCCGGGATTTCAAGCTCTCGTTGTCCGAAAACGAGTGGGAGGAGCTGATCAGGGAGAGCACCAATCAGATAAAAGAGGTGAGATGTTCTAGCCTGATACTAAAACCAGTGTTTGGTTCCCCCCCCCCCCCAGATAAATCTCATACCTCTACTCTACTGCTATCTTGAGAGTATGATCTGGTCCGTAGACAGGAGAACTGCACTCATATGCTTCTGAGGAATAGGTTGTGTTCATGCAGAAGTTTATTCTGTTTCCCTAACTGTTAATTTGCACATTTTATTTGAGCTTCCTCGTGATGTAAACACCACTTCTGGAACCATAGTGGAAGTTTTAGCACCCATTTTCGTATCAGTTGCCTTCAGAAAAAAAAAACATTAACAAAGAAAATTGCAGGAGTAAAGTGACGGAATTTCAGGTGGTTCAGGGAACTGCCATCGGCTCAGGGGCGAGAGGGGAAAAGCCGGATGGATTACAGAGAGTCTCCAAAGATCGTGGGAAGCAGCACCTCCTCAGCGGAGGAGAGTAACCACGCCTCCAGTGGAGAGGAGCTTCAAGGCTCGGAGGAGGAGAGGCGGTGCCAGGACACCTTGCCTGGGCAAAGCGGGGAGGAGAGAGGTCCTCCGTTACCTACGCCCTCCCCGCGCAGTAGGCTTCCACGCTGAGAGGGGAGGCGCAGATTGGGCGTCAAGAAACTACTCTGCTGGGGAAGGTTTAAGGACCGCTCACTCACAGATTCTGCCAGTGAATGAGCCAGCCACAGGAGAGTGGCGCTCTGCACAGAGAAAGTTTATTTTGGCCTCAAAAGCAAGGCTTCACAGCCGAGCAGGGAGGCCTTTGCCTACTTGCTCTCGAGCAACCCCTTGGTACCATAACAACCGGCATATGGGTCTTTCCTGCTTTTGCCATGGGGGAATTTGGGAACAGAGGCACACATGTGCGGGAAGTGGAGGGGGGCGAGTAGCAGTGTTGTCCAATAATGTTTGCTGTTGTACCCACTCCTGGCATGAATGAAATTTAGCACAACGTAGCAGTGTGTCCGTGAAAAAGGCCACAGTTCTATAATGCAAACGGTGAAAGGAACATTAGAGAACAGGACAGAATACAGTTGGCCAAAGTCCTTACCCAAACTATTCCTTTAGATATTTAGCAGGTCGTGCTGGCAAGGGCTGGTGGGAGTTGTTGGCAAAAACATCTGGAGGTGAATGTATACGATACTTTGAAAGGGAGAAGGGCCATTACTTTCTTCCACTGCAGTATTTAAATCCGTTTTGCAACCCAGCATGGTCAGATAGAATTAGGCTTGCTCGCTAAGATGGCAAAATGGACATGTTTAATCAGAGAAAAGTCATTGTTAACATTTGCTAAAGATTGGAAGCCTCTCACAGACTTTTTGCGTCAGAAAGAAATAATGACATCTGGATTTGAGGGTTGAAGATGATGTTTGTTTATAGAAAGTGGTTTTGTGGGGTGTTATAGTAGATTGGACTATAATACTGTTTTTATATAGAAGACAGATGAAGAATCAGAAGTTCTTTACTTTCAGAATTTTACGTTTCTATCTTTCTCTTTTAACCCATTTTCTATTCTTTTTTTTCTCCCCCCCCCCTCTATTCTTCCTCCCCTTCTTTATCTATATAAAAAGTCTTGGTTTGGTTAAAAAACGGGAAAATATATCAAGTTTTGTATTTTTCTCTGTCAGCCTCAGTAACATTTATTTTGAAAAGAGAGAATTGGGCTTGCTTAAGACCCACTCCATCTTACAAGGTAAAGAGAGACATTTCCTTGCCCTTTTTGCCCACCCCTCCTCCTCTTCCCTTTTCATCTAGCCTGAAGAAGCGTTGTGGAAAACTCAAAAGTGACATTTCAACTAGCTGTAACACAGATATTACCTCCCTGCTATTCCTAGATATTCTCTCTCTCTCTCTCTCTCTCTCTCTCTCTCTCTCTCTCTGTGTGTGTGTGTGTGTGTGTAATGGACCCAACACTGCCACCTGCATTTCTCATATATAAATCTCAGGAAACAGACACCTGGAGCCGTTTTTCCCTTTGACAGGTGCTTCTGCTAAATCGTTCGCTGGGGCCCAGTTTGCTGCAGCCTTTCGCTTCCCGCTGTGCCCTCCTTTTCACCCCGGCTTGTAATTTAATAGGGCAGCACAGTGTCTAGTCCACCTGCTGCAGGTGAAGCAAGACAGATGATTGCAGGAGTTAACAGGTTGGGGAGCAGTCCTTTTTCAGCGTGTTGTGTAACAGGAAGCCAAAGGAAAGGGAGTCTGGGGGAGGAGAAAGAGGCTATTAGGGGGGAATATGTGACAGTCGCCTAAAATAGCATCCTAACTAGCTGCAGGCCTCTGCATCTCTGTGTTCACTTACATAATAAGAACTTCCTGACCTTATTTGTATCCATACTGGTTGGGATGCCATTTGCGGGGTCAGCCGTGCTTCAGGTTCTCCGCTATGCCTGAGCAATCACAGGCAACTTGTCTTCTGTGCCTTCGTTCCAAAATTGATTCCAGAAAATATATTATTTATTTATTCATTCAATTTATTCAATTTATATACAGCCCTTTTACGGCGCATCGATAGTAAAAAAAAATGATGATAAAATAATCATAAAAACCATCAACTCCCCAGCTTTAATATGGGTTTATTATTATTATTTTAAAGCTATTTGTATCCTGCCGTTCTCCCAAGTTGGGATTCAAGGTGGCTCGCAATGTTTTTTTAAAACATTAAAAACACAAAGTCGCAAAAACAAAACTATTTAAAAGCAATAGTTTGAATACAGTGAAACCCATTTAGGACCAGCCATTAAAGTACAGTTTGCCCTGATGGCAGCCCAGCGATCAGCATCGCCTGCACCTGAGTTTCCATTGGCCTTCCTGAAGAGGAGGAAGGTCTTAGCCTCCTGGAGGAAGAAGAACAAGGAGGGAGCCAGTCTAGTCTCTCTTGGGAGGGAATCTCACAATATGGGGGCTGCCACAGAAAAGGCTCTGTCTCTCGTCACCACCAACTGCACCCCTGATGTTGATGGGACCGAGAGAAGGTGCTCACCAGAGGATCTTAGCACCCTAAGGCTTCATCCCTGTCTGAGTAGACCCATTGAAATTCATGGGCATGGCAGGTTAATTTCAGTGGGGCACTCTGGTTGGTAAGGAGGAACATTTTAAAATAGGTCCAGAGGGGTTAAATTCTTTTGGTCTACTTCTGCGATCTAGGATCTAGCTAACATGTCCCATCGGTGCAAGGATGTATGTTTCCACACTGGAACTTTCCCCACCCTCCCCTGCCATGTGTGCAGCCCACCAGAACCCCCAAGAAACTGCAGATATGAAGAACTGGTTGAAAACAGGGCCCAGCGTTTGCCCCTTCCAGTTTTGAATGCTTGAGTTGTGTTTTGTAAAATTTTTGTTTTGGCAGGCATCAGGTAGGACACCACAATACGTCTTGTAGGCAACTGGAGAGCTTTTCCTTCCACCCCTGAATCAGATACTGTGTTTTGATAATAAGTGTATGTTCTGTTGTGAGCTGCTTTGGGCACAGTTTGCTCCGGAAAGATGATACACGAGCTAACCCGTGTTCTCGTCTCAAATGCTGGCTATTCAATATACGCGGAGCTCAGGTTCTGATTTGTTCGTGGTGCTTTGTCCTTGCTTAAATCCGCAGGATCGCTTCGGGGGCCTGTCCGTTTCAATCCATCACTGTTATTAAAAACAAAAGCCAATAATGAGCGACATATTTTGATGGCTTGTGGGGGCTGAACCTGGTGACAAAAACAGATGTGTGTGTGTGTGTGTGTGTGTGTGTTGAGAGAGAGAGAGAGCGCAGCAGCAGCAGCAGCATCAGTTAAGCTTGGATAATATAAAAAATACACTTCATGTGTACACAAATGGAGGAGCTCTTGCATCAACCCTAGCTTTTGCCAATCTGTATCTGGGATCCTCATAGTGGAAATATTTATTTTAATGTTGATGTTTGCGGCAAGGTTTTCTTTTGGCACAAAGGCAGCAAACAGAGGTGGAGGGCAGGGGTCCTCTACCTTAGAAATACAGTGGTACCTCGGTTTACGAACTTAATCCGTTCCGGAAGTCCGTTCTAAAACCAAAGCATTCTTAAACCAAGGCGTGCTTTCCCATAGCATCAGGGGACTCAATTTACAAATGGAACACACTCAACAGGAAGCTGAACATGTTCTGCTTCCAAGGCATGGTTCACAAACCAAAACACCTACTTCTGGGTTTGCAGCGTTCTTAATCCAAGTTGTTCATAAACTAAGCTGTTCTTAAACCAAGGTACCGCTGTATATCACTCAGCTGATGAGCTAGCCTGCTGGACTCGTAGATTCACCTCTGCATTCCAGCAGACGGAGGGAATCCCGTAAGCTGTTTGCTAAGGATGGTCCTGGGCACCCGGCCTTGCACGGCGAGAGGAGGGAAGGCATTACCATGGCAACGCAAGGGCGTGCCAAGAGGCTCTAGGCCGGGTTGTTGTAGGGATTGAATGAGGAGGGGGAGAACCACATACGTGGGCAGAGTTGTTCCGCCTGGCCTTTGGCTTGGAGTCAATTTGATCCCCTCTTTCTTTTTTCCTTTCTCCTCCTGTGATGAGGCTGCATTTTAATGTTTTAATGTTGTATTTTAATCTTGTTTTTAAGTTGTATTCATTCAACTAGTTTTTATTATTGGTTGTTAGCCGCCCTGAGTCCGGCCTTGGCTGGGGAGGGCAGGATATTAATAATAATAATAATAATAATAATAATAATAATAATAATAATAATAATTAATAAACAACCACCTGGAGCTCCTTGGAGAAAAGGGCAGGATATAAATGCAACAAATAAGTAAAATAAATAACTAGGCAGAAGCATAGCTGGGCAGGGGAATCCCCAAACCCGGTGGCCCCATGGAATCTCTGCACCAGAGTAAATTCTGGCCTAGCTCTTGCCCTGATTTGCTGGTGGCTCCTCGCAGAGCAGACTGAAGATCAGTGCTGTGCATATTGAGGCCTGCTCTGTCTGTAGGCAGCAGGATCTGGAGACAAAGGGAGCCTCACTTGCCGAACTCGAGAACAATCCTGCTATTTAAACTGCGTGTCAGACCAGCCGGAGATGATACGGGTTGGGTCCTTGGCTCAGGGAGGAGCCCGGGAGTTGCGGCGGCGTAGCTTTCTTAAATAAAAGAATAGCAATAATCCTCATCTTTGTTTCTGGCTCTTTCCCCTCCTTCTCTGGGAAACAGCTTATCTGCATTGCTCGCCAGAATGGCGAAACATAGCAACATTTTTTACTGGAATCATGGACTCCTAGAATGGTAGCATTGGAAGGGTGACCCCCACGGGTCAAACCCCTGCCAGGCAAGAATCGCGGCTAAAGGATCCCTAACAGGATCCATCAAACCTCTGCTTAAAAACTCCTGTGAAAGGAACAGATGATAATTCGGTTGGTGGAGCACCTGCTTTTGCACAGGCATCTCTAGCCGAATGAATTGGGGAGCAGTTGATGGGGAAGATTGCAGGGAGCCACTGTCCGGCAGAGGGACACGGGTGGCTCTGTGGGTTAAACCACAGAGCCTAGGACTTGCTGATCAGAAGGTCGGCGGTTCGAATCCCCGTGACGGGGTGAGCTCTCGTTGCTCGGTCCCTGCTCCTGCCAACCTAGCAGTTCGAAAGCACGTCAAAGTGCAAGTAGATAAATAGGTACCGCTCCAGCGGGAAGGTAAACGGCTTTTCTGTGCGCTGCTCTGGTTCGCCAGAAGCGGCTTAGTCATGCTGGCCACATGACCCGGAAGCTGTACGCTGGCTCCCTCGGCCAATAAAGCGAGATGAGTGCCGCAACCCCAGAGTCGGTCACGACTGGACCTAATGGTCAGGGGTCCCCTTTACCTTTACCTTTACAGAGTGGACAGGACTAGGCTAGATCAGGCCAATACAAGACCAGCCCACCCACAACACAGCAGGGGCAATGAATGCCTCTGCAGCCAATAATAATAATAATAATAATAATAATAATAATAATAATAATAATAATAATAATAATATATCCCACCCTCCCCAGCCGAAGCTGGGCTCAGAGCGGCTAACAACAATAAAAGTAACACAGTATTCTAAAATCAATTCATTCTAAAATCAATTCAAAATCAGATTAATGGCTCTACTCCTCTCCCTGCTCTCTGTCTCATTCTGAGGAGGGGAAGTGGGGTCCTTCCTTAGAGCAAGGCATTC
Organism: Podarcis muralis; assembly: GCF_964188315.1. NCBI lineage: Eukaryota > Metazoa > Chordata > Lepidosauria > Squamata > Lacertidae > Podarcis > Podarcis muralis. Next base: position 33,918,787 of record NC_135669.1, on the reverse strand, counting down.
TGGGAGGAGGGGACCAGGAAGAGAACTCGTGACCCGCTGCTGTGGAACTTCAAAGTTCTGTGTTGTGTGTCGCATACCGGGCCTGACCAAGCGTCACGTTGAACCTCTGCAAAGTTTGGCACTTGCCAGTCCCCGATTCCCACATTTATGGGGCTGCACCACTGTCCCTGACCCCAAGTTCTCACAGCAAAAACCTAAATGTATGTGGAGACCTATGGGACCCTGATGATTTTGTGGAGTTGATACTCTCACGAAAAGCTGAGGCGCCTAAGGAATAGGCCCATTGAAATGAATGGGACCCAAGCTGGTCAGGCCCATTATTTCTAATGGGTTTTCTCTGAGGAGGACTAGCACTGGAGACAATCCCTAGGCCAAGAGTGGGGTACCTTTGGCCTGTCAGATGTTGCTGAACTGCAACTCCCATCAGGCCTAACAAGCGTGGCTAGTGGTCAGGCACAATGGGAGTTATAGTTGGGGGGGGGGCTGGTTTATTTCCCTTTCATTCTATTAATAAAACCAATAACAGCAGACCAAGTTTCACAAAACATAATTCCTTCCGTTGCTTTTGTTCCCGAAGTTCACTAGTTTTTCTGCCCATGTAACTTTCCATACTTTCTTACACCATGATTCTAACGAGAGATTTTTAATGTTCTGGAGTGATAGTCTTCTGATCCTGTGCCTTATTATCTCTTTTTGTAGCAATACTGAGGAAACTGCAATAAATAACGTCAATGTCTTGAGGTCCCTCTTCATGGATATGATTTTCGTGGTAACTGATTTCATTTTCTTCCTTCCTTTTCTCTCAGACTTTAAAGACAGTGAGTGAAATCAAGGTCAAGGTGGACCAGGAGAAGATCATCAAATGTCTGGAGCTACTGAACTACCTCATAAAAACTGTGACTCAGCAGGTAGATTTTGCTCTTCCAGCCTGGTTTTATCTTTTATCTGTGACACTGGAGTCTCTTAGCTCACATAAATTGATCATATGGACCTTTCCGCTTTGGATTAAGATTGCTGTTCCACTAGGTCTTTGTAGTTGAGAATAGGTGTTTCTTGGTGTGAGTTAAGGCTGGATGGAAATTAAGTCTTACTGTACATTGGGGATGATGATGATGATGATGATGATGATGATGGTGATAATAATAATAATAATAATTTTATTCTTTATACACCACCCATCTGACTGGGTTGCCCTAGCCACTCTGGGTAGCTTCCAGAATATAACAGAACACAGCGAAACACTTGACATTAAAAACTTTCCAATACAGGGCTGCTTTCAGATGTCTTCAGAAAGTTGTATAGTTGTTCATCTTGTGTAGTTGTGTAGTTGTTGACATCTGAGGGGAGGGTGTTCCACAGGGTGGGTGCCACTACTGAGAAGGCCCTCTCCCTGGTTCCCTGTAACCTCACTTCTCGCAGTAAGGGAACCAGCAGAAGACCTTCGGAGGAGATCTTCAGGGTGGAGACACTCCTTCAGGTATACTGGGCCGAAGCTGTTTAGGGCTTTAAAGGTCAGCATCAACACTTTGAGTTGTGCTCAGAAACGTACTGGGAGCCAACGTGGATCCTTTAGGACTGGTGGTATATGGTCCTGGCGGCTGCTCCATGTTCTGCCAGCCTTGACTTCTGGTTCCTTGTCCTGTGTCTTTATCTCCTGGACCACCAGCGCTTTGTATCAACCACAAACCAAGCGGACTCAGGTCTGAGCTTCAAGGGCTCCACCTGGGATTGCCATCAGCGCTGCCTCCTGATTCAGTCAGCAGATCCCAGAGCCAATCCCTATTCCACCCTATCCCAGGTTCCGAACTTCCTCCTCCCTGAGGAGCATCTTAGCCCATCAGAGAAGATCTTGCTACCTTCTCTCATCCTGCGTACTGCCCTGGACGTGGCTTGTGCTGGGGGCTATGTTTACCTGTCTGTGTTCCCTCTGATGGCTGCTTCTGAAACCCAGCCCCCATCCACGTGTGTACCTCATTCTTGGTGTCGGGCTCTCATACCCCCCCCCCCCTTTGGACCCTGCAAATCTTGACTGCTTAGCTGCCTGTCCCCAGATGGTCCCCAGTAGAGAGTGAATGAGTTGTTGCTGAGCGACTGATTCAGCGGATGGGTGAATGAATGAAATCAAGCAATGAATGAATCATTCGTATTTTATCCCCCTTGCAGCGAACATGATGGGGAAGGGAGCAGTGGCATGAAGGAGAACAATGAGGCATTCTGCATATGCAAACATTATTCTGGCCTTGCAGGAGAGCAAGAGCAACTTCATGCCAGCCCCAGTTCATAGGTTGATTCCTCCCCCTTCTTCTTTAACTGTTATTATGCAAGGTGATCCTTCGCCTTCTTTTCGGCATATTTATTTATTGGTGGATTGTTTAGAATTGTAGGCCTAGAAGAGACCCCAAGGCATAGCTGTCAACCGTCCCTTATTTGGCGGGAAACTCCCTTATCCCAGTGCCGTGTCCCACTGCTGTCCCTTATTGATGATGTCCCTTAAATTTCCCAGGTTTCAAAGGACGCAGCTCCTCTCCCTCCCTCCCTGCCGGCCAGGGAGGAGGGAGGCTCCAACTGTGTTGCTTGGCTTCACGGCCTGCCCCCCTCCGGCCTCCTCTCACCAGCCTCGGCCCCCGGGAGCCCCTCCCCGCTGGGACTGGCGGGAGCCTCGGGCCCTTCCTCCTCGTGGCCACCGAACTGAGCTTCTCTGCCTGGGGCCTCCCCTCTGCCTGGCGCCGCTGCTCCCGCTAGGTCATACTGCGGCTGTGCCGCCGAAGGACCCGGATGAGATGGGCAGCCTGACATGGCCTATGAATTGCTGAGGAGCCTTGAGAGGAGAGCAAGGGCAACCATAGAGAAAGCAGTTCAGAGAGAGGAGGAGGAGGTGGAGGCGCGGGCAGGTGTTCCAAGGGCTAACCATAGAGGGGGAAAGCGGAGGAAGGACCGCAAGCGCTTCTCTAATAGATTTGTAGTGGTAGACTAGCATAGATGGTCTGATCTGCGGGTTTACTTCGGGCGCTATTTACCCCCCCCCCCTTCCTCCCTGATGGAACTGAGAGCTGCAGATGGAGCATGAGAGAAAAGATACAGAACTGCAGCAGCACCTTCGCAGCTTGGACTTCATTTTGCGTGAAAAGTGGTTTCATCAGCTGGTGTCTTGAGCAGCAACCTCTGGAAACGAAGGGCTAAATACCGGTGCTTCTCTCAAAAATTATCTGGTCCCTTTTAACTTCGTATTTCAGCTGGTTGACTAAAATCCCTTATTTTGGCTGCTGGTCCCTTATTTTCAAATCTGTAAGTTGACAGCTATGCCCCAGGGGTCATCTAGTCCAACCTACTGCAATGCAGGAACCATAACTAAAAGGGCTTGTAAGACCTTAGGGATCCTTAGAAGTTTGTTTTTTGGGAGGGAGCTAGATTGTCAGTGGAAAAAATCATTTGCGGCTTTTTCGACAGCTGTGTGGGTGAGACAAGGACAGGACCCTTGTGGGAGAGAGAGGTTGACAGCTCAAACAGACAGGAAGGAGCCAACCCAGGTTTCCCTTCTGGGTCTCCAGCTTCCCCTGAGCTTCCTTCTCCCGGGTCTCTTCCCTCCTCCCTCCCAATGATAGCATCCTTCTCGCCCCACTTAGACACTTTCTGTGAAATCACCGGCAATCTGTAGCCAGTGGCAGCAGGCAGGGAATCATGAGCACAGCCTTGACAATGACAGAGGCACCTCAGCAGCGATTTGCTCACATATTATCCATTTCTCAGCACAGGCTTCGTGTGTAATGATCCCAAGCAGGTGGGTGGGGGGTGAAGGGCAGGAATGCACCATAAAACTCAGGTATAAGATATCCCATTTTATCTATTTTGGAAGAAGACCAGACTCTACAGGTAGATGTGTTTAGAAAGAATTTTATTTATCAGTATAAGCTGGCCGGCCTTGAGCGCTGCAGTTCTCTTCGCTGTTTTTGTGGGTGGTCTTGAGAAAACTTGGCCCGGCTTCAGACATCCCTGGAAGGAGGGGGGGGGGGAAGGGCAGTGAGTGGGATGGCTGGAATTTAGCAGCATCACTTAGAGCACCTCCAGTGGCATCTGCCCAGCAACTTCATCCGCTAACTTCAGCCTGCCAGTTTCCACAGCTTTCGCCTGTTCACAAATATCTGCCAGTTTCCTTTTTCGCACATTGAGTTGCGCACCACTTGCCTCGACCGCATTTGAAGCCTCCTATTCTCACACACACAAACATGCAGCAGCCAACATCCACGAAGAACACCAGCAGGGACGTTTCTTCGTCATTCGCTCTCCATTCATTCCCATTCATGCCCTGTCTTCAAGTCCACAAATATCCGCCAGCTTCTGTTGACTGGTGTCGGAAAGTGAGCTTCAACCGGCCTTCTGTCAACAGACCTTTTATCTGGAACTCCTGTCTCTCTCTCTCTCTCTTTTTCTTTTAATATAATTTTTTTTAAATTAATTTTCAACAAACATACTTTCACATCTTATACCATTTTTTTTACTTCCATCAATCACATCTGAAAATTTTCCAATCTGTTCGCTTAATATACATTTCTTACTTCCACTATTACATTTAAATCTCATAACTAATATCTCTATTCTTTCTATACTTTGCAATGTTTCATATATTTTCCTTACAAAACTTCTTGTAATCCTACTAGCGTAATTTGTTGATTACAGTTGCTCTTCAAATAATTTGTATATTTCTTCAAATCTTCTGTGAATCTCTGGTCCCACAGGTTTCGAATCCTTCCTGTCATTTTATCTAATTCTGCGTAGTCCATTAATTTTGTCTGCCATTCTTCTTTCGTTGGAATAGAACTCCTGTCTCTCATTCCATAACAGCCGCTGCCTCTGTTGTCTTTTGCGCATCCATTAAAATTCTTTTTTCTCTTAAGTGGAGACATTTAAGTGGAGGTTTCCATCCTGGTTTGTCTGCTTTGAAAAAAAGCAAATAATAAAATTAAATTAAATTAAAAAAGCACAAAAAAAGCAAATACAGTAGAACCTCTACTTATGACCGCCTCTACTTGGGCCCGATCCAAGTTGCAGCAAACCCGGAAGTAAATACTGGGTTTGCCATGATTCGCGCACGCGCAGAAGCGGCTGCCGCCATCTGCACATGCACAGAAGTGCGCTGCTGCCGAATGCGCCAGCGACCCGGATCAACTTACGGATGGATGGACCTCTGGAACTGATTACATCCATAAGTAGAGGTTCCACTGTACGTATATGAAACTGTTTTTATATGTTTGCTCTGAGATACGTATCTGAAATTGAAATTAATTAACATGGCGACATATGGCTGCTCCTTCATTTCGGGAGACCCAAGAGCTCCATTGCGGGGTCGGGACCGCATCTTGCCAATTTGTGAGCGTGTAAAGATACCGATTTGCAGTTTGCGTGACTTATTTGAGGTGCAGTGTTTGGGGGACGCCAACCAATCTGGCTTTGTGTTCTTTCCCCTTCAGAAGCTGAACGTGGATCTGGCAGGGCTGCGCCATGTGCTGCAGGCGCTGAGTCAGCACGAGGGCTTCGGGAGGTCCACACGACTCGACAATATCTACTGGAACGTCATGAAGCTCCTGGGCGTCACGTAGGTGCTTTGTTTTGGGGCGAAACCTGGCCGGATGCGAATCGCATTGTTGGCCCTTGCGTTTATTCATTACTTTCATTAAAATAAAAGCTCATGAGAGGTCCCCAGCAGGAGAGCCTCTGTGGTGTAGTGGACAGACTACGGGCATGGGAGACCCGGGGTCAAATCCTCACTCGGCCAGGAACAACCTCCCTCCCAGGGTGGTTGGAAGGATGAAATGAGTAGAGGGAAGACCATGTCTGCCTGCTTGAGGTCCTCAGAGGAAAGGTGGGATATAAATATAATGCCACTGAAATGTGGCCTGCTGGTAGAACATTGTTCTGCATGCAGAAGGTCCCAGGTTCCATCCTTGGCCTCTCTAGGTGGGGCTGGGAAGGACCCCTCCCTGATTCCCTGGAGAGCTGCTGCCAGTCAGTGTAGACAGCACTAAGCTAGATGGACCAGTGGTCTGATTCTGTCTGAGGCAGCTGCCTAGGCTCCTAACAACAGCAACCTGGATTGGAACAGCACAGGGATGTCTTCAACTCCTTTCCCCTTGCCGTATTCCCAACTTTCCCCCCTACTCGCCTGCAGTTGCAGTTCCATAAATGAAGAAGATGCATCTGAGGGCCGCTCAGGTTTTGTTCGGCTCTCTGCATTAAGACGGCTTCATAATCTTTGGACTGTTAAATATGATGCCCGGTGCACTTGGGCAGCGCAGAGGGCAACGTGAGTAGGATGCAGCAGGGCAGTCATGCACCCTGTTAGCCTGCCCCCCCCCCCCGAAAAATGTGCCCAAGCTCCACGCCACCCTCCTGGCCCTATCCAGGTGTTTAGAAAGTTGATGCAAGTTTTAATTTGCTTTTAGTCTATTGTTATTTTAACGTTTTGAAATGCCATATTACTGTATTGTTGCTGGTTTTTCTTAGTGATAATTTTATTGCTTTGTTATTATTATTATTGTAGGGACCCGGGTGGCGCTGTGGGTAAAAGCCTCAGCACCTAGGGCTTGCCGATCGGAAGGTTGGCGGTTCAAATCCCCATGGCGGGGTGTGGTCCCGCTGCTCGGTCCCAGCGCCTGCCAACCTAGCAGTTCGAAAGCACCCCCGGGTGCAAGTAGATAAATAGGGACTGCTTTATAGCGGGAAGGTAAACGGCATTTCCGTGTGCGGCTCTGGCTCGCCAGATGCAGCTTTGTCACGCTGGACACATGACCCGGAAGTGTCTCCGGACAGCGCTGGCCCCCGGCCTCTTGAGTGAGATGGGCGCACAACCCCAGAGTCTGGCAAGACTGGCCCATACGGGCAGGGGTACCTTTACCTTTATTATTATTATTATTATTATTATTATTATTATTTATTATATTTTACAATCAAGCAGTGTATAAATAAATAAATGAAACATCCAGCGGGGACCCAGTTTTGGGAAGCCTGGAATAGATGAGCTTTTCTTATTTATACAGGGTGATTCTTTTAAAAGAGGCCCTGTGGAACACGTGTACTCTGTATCCACGGGGGCTCTTTTAAAGGACTCACCCTGTATAAATATCATAATAACAGGGCTGGAGGGAGCCACCGCTCTTCACCCGCCATAAAGCCGCATCATAGCTATACACACCACCCCTTTTGCTGTCTTGCGATTTATCCAGCCCGCCCGTTTCTCTGTCCCGTGTCTTTTCAAAGCAACTTGAACCATCTTCTCTTGATTTCCAGGCGACCGGTCAAGGAGAAAGCCCCGGTCCAGCCGAAGAACCCAGCCGCAGCCGAGGCGCCGAAGCGGAAGAAAAAGGGCTTCCTCCCTGCCACCAAGATACGCAAGAACCGCAAGAAGGTGCCGCCAAGCCAGTCCCAGGAGAACGGTGCCGAGAACGGCGTCAAAGAGGCCGCCACGACTGTTGCAGACAACGCCGCCCCTGCGGGAAAGAAGAGGAAAAGGAAGAGGAAGAACCGAGGGGAAGGCGGCGGCCAGAGCCAAGTGTCCCTGGAGGGTCCTCCAGCCAAAAAGCCGGCGCAGCCGCAAGGGCGCGGCAAAAAGGCTGATGCGCAGCAGGGCAGTTTAAAGAAGAAGAAGAAGAAGAAGGGAAAGAAAGGGAAGATGGCAGAGGACTGATTTGGGAAGGGAACTGGAAGGGGGAAAGTGCTGGTTTTATAAATGCTCGGAGGAGTCTTTGCCAACCTGGTGTCCTCCAGATATTTTGGACTACAACTCCCATCAGCCCCAGCCAGCATGTTGTAGTCCAAAATGCCTGGAGGGCACCACGTTGGCCAAGGCTGGAAAAAAAAACCTTTTGCACTTTTTGTTTGGTTTAAACCAAGGTTTCCCAGACTTGGGTCCTCTGCTGTGGTTGGACTACAACTCCCATCATCCCTAGGTAGCAGTACCAGTGGTCAGGGATAATGGGAATTGTAGTCCCAGAAAACAGCCAGAGACCCAAGTTTGGGAAACCCTGGTTAAATAATCCACTGAATGCAAATGTGTGATAAGCATCCCTTTTATGTATATAAAAAAATCAGCTTGCAGAGTTTTAACTATACTACTATAATGTTATTATAGTAGACTGTTACTGGTAGTATATTACTACTGATTGGAAGTTCAGTACTCTGCTCCAGAGTTACTAGCCTTGAAACAAATAAATAAAAGGTTTTGTGTCCCTTGGTTAACGTGCTCAGAAAGCCCAAAGGAAGCCAGATCACAGATAATATAACACATTTTGGGATTAAATGGAAGCAGCCTCTTTTAGATGTCGCTGTCTGAACTCCTTGGAACATTCAGATTTATGATCCTCTCCAGTCCGCTGTCCTGACCTCTTTAATAACAGAAGGCTGCAAGTTACTCCGCTGTTGGATGTGTAATCCTTCATAAAAATTACATGTTTTAAAAGAGTTAGCAGTGGTGAAGTCTCTGTTAGAGCTGGAACAGGTTTTTCTCTGCATGTCTTTATTTGATAGAGACGGGTGGGGGGAATCGATGCCCCCCTTTGCAAAAGATTTAACAGTCAATATAATAAAGGATTGTCCTAGAGCTGGAAGGGAGGTCCAGCGTCTTCCAGTCCAGCCCTCTACCAGTCAGTGCAGGAAATCTGTTTCAGAGGTCCAACCTCCTCTTCAACACCTTCTGAGATGCTCCTTCGGACTTCTTGGACCATCAGGAGTCCTTCCTCTCGTAATTTGAACCCTCTGGTGTGGCTTATGCCTTCTGGGACAACAGAAAATGATGTTGCTGAAGTTTATTCGGTGGGGGAGAATAAAACAATGAAAGGAATAGTTTCTCATAGAAAAAAATTAAGAAAAATAGTGGCTGTATTTTCTGTTTCATATCTCATGTTCTACAAATGCTGGAAGTATGCTTATACTTTATAACTTTATACTCTAGAGCTGCTAGTGTTCCTTTTATCACTTGATCTGTTTTTGCCAGGTTGAGCACAGTTTCCCTTGTTTTGGAGAAGACGGGGGCAAAGCAGGAGCTGAGAATTCCTGCATTGCAGGGGGTTGGACTAGATGACCCCGAGGCTCCCTTCCAACTCCACGATTCTGTGACTTCCATCATCTTTGCACTTCCTCTTGCACTAAACCAAAAAAGCCCTTCAAAAAATGTAATTATACAAAAAGCAGCATTCGTCAAGCACAGCGTCCAAGGACAATTTTCTAAGCTGTACCACAGCACCGTTTGTTAATCCTCACAAGGCTGTACCAGCCTGCAAATGATCCACTGTCTCCCCTGTTTATATTACCACAGTTCATGAATTCTTAAATACGCAAGGTTGTTAGCCAGCCAGATGCCAAATCTGCTTCTTGTGTTGTGTCCTGCTGGTGAATTTCTGTCCCAACGGGATGCCAAGTATATTGGCACATGCCAACCTGCAGCACTAGAGATCTCTGCTCAAGAGTTCGGCAGGGCTTGCTGACTTAGTCTTGGTTTGCGGCCTAAATCATACATCTTCATTGGACCTAAATCGTAATCTTGAATGGGGTCCGTCAATACAATTTGGGGGCTACTAAACCTAGCAGTTCGAAAGGACGTCAAAGTGCAAGTAGATAAATAGGTACTGCTCCGGCGGGAAGGTAAACGGCGTTTCCGTGCGCTGCTCTGATTCACCAGAAGCGGCTTAGTCATGCTGGCCACATGACCCGGAAGCTGTACGCCGGCTCCCTCGGCCAACAAAGCGAGATGAGTGCCGCAACACCAGAGTCGGCCACGACTGGACCTAATGGTCAGGGGTCCCTTTACCTTTACCTTTAAAGTCTAATTTTGGTTGGGTCAATATCTTGGTCCGGTTTTCTTAAAAGAGCAGATGGTGAGGCAAACCAGTGCCTGGGCCACACCACTTGAAGGCAGTTCAGTGATGGACTTCTCTGTATGAAAACTCAAGCCCCTGCATGTAGAAAACTAGTCGGGAAGAGGGTTCCTAGGGACACTCCTCACTTATATGCTAGATTTCTATCTGCAGTGCGCGTGTTTGTAATCTGCGTAGAAACAGAGCAGGCAGAAGACATGAGCACAACTCCCCAGTGTTTTTATAATGCATAAAGCTTGATATTCCTCCTCGGATCTGCTCGTCTTTAGGCCTGTCACGTCTTGCTTCTCTGCGTGTGCCGTAGAATAGGATTGGATGTGGAGAGGAGCGTAGGAAGACATCAGGGCATGTGCGTCCCCCATGTCCCTCCGTTCAGTCTCGCTGTTTTAATTATTCTTTAATGATGCAGCTACAGCAGCCCACCCTCTGCGTATGTCTTGAAGGAAACAGCTGCTCATCTTTTGTGCCTGAGGAGAAGAGGCGGCACGTCCCGTTGGAGAACATTAATAAGAACCACTAAAAAGTTTTCCGCTGAGGAGAAGCGGATCTCTGCGTGGTGTGAAAAGGACCATCTCGCCAAGCAGCCGGGCGATTCGAGGTTCCAGACCCCTTGAGGACAAGGGTACCATGGCAACGCTCCCATCTGCATCTCCCTCGTGGCCTGGAAAGAGGCCTTTTGACATATGAAGAGGATTAGGCATCTGAGGGGAAATGGGTGGGTGAAAATGGCTGGCGCCACGGGCAACAGCCTCCTTCACTAGTTCCCTCAGGGAGGTTTCCATCCTACGGAGTTCTGGGTACTTTGAAAATGGGGGCTTAAACCACCTGCTTTTTGCTGTCTGAGGAGAAGCAGTACTAACAGATGGGTGTGAGAGATTCTGTCATATTCTGTGCACCACAATGTTGCGGTGAGGAGCTCTCATCCAGGGTTGCGGCAGCCAGCCACGCTCTTTTTCAGGATACTCCATTGCACGCTCCCCCAGTTTCTATTCGCTGCTCCTTCAGCTGCCAGCCAGCATTCTGTGGCTACATCCGTACCACACACATAAAGCACTATGATGCCACTTTTTTTTTTGCCGATATTTTTTATTGGTTTTCCATAATCTTTAACCAATTGTCGCCAAAGTAATACAAATTTAATACTTATTAAAATTAAAGTGACACCGCTTTGTTGAGGCCTTCCGCAAACACCCCTGGGGACTATGTTAAAGGTGCTGATTGATTTTAGGCGTCCTGATTCCTAGATTTTTATTTTTATTTTTGAATTCTCCCTGGTACGGAGTACTGGCACCTTGTTTTATTTCTGCTGCTGTAATGAGCCAGGAGTCGGCTTCACCTGTTGAACAGCAGCCTGGAGGGGGGAGAAGATGGAGTGACTACACCTGCAGCTGATCAGCCTTCAAGAACTCAATAGAAGGTGCTGTAAGAAGCAGCTGGCTTCAGCCGCCTTAAGCCGAGCTTCCAGCAGCCATCAAAGGCTGGAAACGACATTTGCAGTTCCTGGCTTCTTGCTCGTCTTGACCCCTGACCCCATGATCATTGGATTCCTGGACCGTCTGAGCTCATGGATTGCAGTTTGCCCGACCCTAGGACTGGACCTGACTTCGGATGCTGACCGAAGTCCACCTCAGAGACACTTCTGGTGGCTGGTTTGCACCTTGTTGCTCAGCAACGAGATTATGACAACTGCCCGTGGCAGCCATTTTGTGCTGGCACCCACGGCGCTGCCCTCCATGAGGAGCGGCGCCTTGCTTACTTCTTTAATCAAAACAGCACTGTCCATTCCCCTCACCCAGCTACAATCCCAGGTGTTCCCTGCAAAGAGGGATGGACAGGTTGATAAACCGCTCGGGAAATTGCAGCACCCTTAACAACATGCGGCTTCCAGAATTCTTTGGGGAAATCCATGGCAGTCCAAAGTGATTTCGCTGTGCTTTAAATGAATGGCGCGTATCTGGCCAGAGGCAGAGGAGGTTATTGGAGATGCTGAAGGCCTGGGCTTTGCTGCCCAGCAAGGCGAAATGCCCCCACATTGCTTCCAGTTGCTGCCAGGCAGGTCGGGAGTTGGGGTGGTAACAAAATGTATCCTAAGGTTGAAGGGGAACTGACCTGGGCCTTTTGAGGGAGATTGATGCTTTGCCAGCAATGTACTTCAGGTAATCCAACACACAGCTCAGTCAGTAGAGCATGAGCCTCTTAAACTCAGGGTTGTGGGTTCGAACCCCCCATTGGGCAAACATATTCCTGTATGCCAGGGGGTTGGACTAGATGACCCGCAGGGTCCCTTCCAGCTCTTATGATGCTATGTGGTCCTCAACAGATCGCCCGTAGAGGAATGTGTTGGTTATGTGAGGGGGAATGCACCACAGAATGCCTTTTTCATTTGCTCTCTTCGCAGTCCTGTTCAGCACCATTTCTGAGATGGGGTGGTTGGTTGTGGAAACCGCTGTCAAGGTTCCTGCAGTGGGCGTTCCCTGTCGTTCATGAGAGATATCAAAAGCCAGCCTAAGCGCATTATTAAAAGGCTATGCCCCCATTAAAAGCCCTCGGATGTGACCTGGCTCACCCCCTCCCCCGAAGCTCGCCTCTTGAGCTGTGCCTTGTTATAAATTCTGCAAATTGGTTCTGCAAATGGAAGGGGGGTGGTCGCGGCCTCTCGCAACTGGCAGTCGGTATGGGGGTTGTTCCTGCAGAGACTGTGTGTCAGGCAGCCGAATTGATTTGAGAGGATGAATTGTCCAGGCCTGGAAACTTCAGGGAATTCTGCCATGCCTGGGCACATGTGCATTTGTCTGAAGATGCATTGCTTGAATGGGGGGGGGGGGAGTGTGCATGCATGATTCACCCTCCTAACATCTTTGCCCTGATAAACACACATGTACACACACCCACACCCAGGTCAGTCACTGACTTCCCCTGTTTGCAGGCGGCTTCTACTTGAATCTGCCTGAACGCAAGTAGAACCATCCGCACTGTAACAAGTCATTTAGCCCTAAGGCTAATCTCTCTGTAGCTGACAAAAACAGTCAGGGTGACAACGCTAACCGGTCTAGAGACCGATGATCTGAGCAACACAAATCTCAACAAGAGTTGCACTGGATCATATCAACAGCCCCATCTCTCTATTGATTTCCCCCTAAATTGATTTTTGAATTCTGAATTTATTGTTATTCACGTTTTATACTGTATTTTATGCTCATTTTTGTTGCGTCAATTAAGTGTTTTAAATTTGTTGTTAGCCACCCTGAGCCCGGTTTTCTGAACCGGGAAGGGCGGGGTATAAATAAAAAATTATTACAGTGGTACCTCGCAAGACGAATGCCTCGCAAGACAAAAAACCCGCAAGATGAAAGGGTTTTTTGTTTTCTGAGCTGCTTCGCAAGACGATTTTCCCTATGGGCTTGCTTCGCAAGACGGAAACGTCTTGCAAGTTTGTTTCCTTTTTCTTAACACCGTTAATACAGTTGCGACTTGACTTCGAGGAGCAACTCATAGAACGCGGTGTGGTAGCCTTTTTTGAGGTTTTTAAAGACTCTGGTGATTTTTGAAGCTTTTCCGAAACTTTTCCGACACCGTGCTTCGCAAGACGGAAAAAATCGCAAGACGACAAAACTCGCGGAACGAATTAATTTCGTCTTGCGAGGCACCACTGTATTATTATTATCCCAGACCCTGCGGTCATCATCTGAGGCCCTTATCCATGTGCCGCCTCCACGAGGGGTCCGGACGGTGGCAACATGAGAACTGGCTTTTTCTGTGGTGGCTCCCCACTTATAGAACGCTCTGCCCCAGGAGGGTTGCCCGGTGCCATCATTACTGAGATTTAAGGGCCGTTGCAGTGGGGGGTAAGGGGCCCACCCTGAATCGCACCAGCAGAGCCCAGGAGAACACAGATGGCAGCCCCCACGATTGCTTCCTAGTGGTCAGAGAACAGTAGCGCCTCCTATTTGCCAAGACGCTGCTGTAGAGGTGGCATGGGGGGGTGCTGCCAAGGAGGAGGCAGACCCAGCTTCCAAGGAGCACATCACAGGTGTTGCTGGAGACACGTTCCTTAGAGGCCGGATCTGCTGCCCCTGTGTATCCTGCCGCCCGAGGCAGTTGCCCTGCTTTGCCTCCTGCGTGGGCCGGCCCTACTTGTTTGCAGCAAGTCTCTTCAGATCTCTGCACAGGCATGGCTGTAAGCGCTGTTGGAGGAGAAACACCCGCGGTTTCTTTCAAAGCCACTGTCTCACCTGGAACCCGCGTCTCCCGACAGGCAGCCGAGCGAGAGATGAAAGCTGGCACAAAGTGTTTAAATAGCTTTATTTCTTAATTTACATAATGCATATATTTATATTTAATTCTTCTTCTTATACTCTGAGATCCATAATCAACTTCATTGCTCTTTAAAATATAAAATAGCCATTTTTCGTCTTATTTGTTTTTGTTTTGCTTCTGAAAGAAAATCAGAAAACTGGTTCGAGTCCTGCCTTGTATAACAAGAAAACGTACGTCACATTTCCATCCCTTTCACCATTTGCCAAAGCGATTGTTTTTAAGTGTCTCTTTACAAGGAAAGAAAGACGGGGGGGAAAGGACGGAGCAAATGACAAAAGCCCGGCAGTGAGAGGCAGGGTGAAAGGTGGAACATTTGAGGAGATGCGGGGAGATGATGAGGGTGGAGGTCAAGATTACTTTCCCATCTTGCGTGGTGATGCTTTGACCTGATTTATGCTCTGAGAGCGCACCTTTTTCTTAATGTTCTTCTGTGGCTGAAATTCAGACCATGGTGATACCTTCCCCTCCAGGCCCTGACAGCTATGTTCTCCCTGCCACTGCACCATTCTCTCTGGCAAATAAATTCAGCCTAATCCCAGAGTTGGCTCATAGCTTTCCAATGCAAAAGTGGGTGCGTATAATAAACAGTAAACTTAGCTCCACTGTCTCTTCACTTTGTATTTTTAGGCCTCTTCTGGAGAGCAGCTTCCTATGTGCCTATAGCCCGCTCCAGGCTTTCTACATCCGAGTCAAGTAAACAGGTGAAGGACAAATGTCCTACACAAACCCACCCCCTGCCGCTATTCCTGTTGAGCCCCCTGGAGTCCTCATCCTCAGGGGTTCATGCACAGAAGAGGCTCCCTTCTTCAGAAGTTTGCCCTCCAACACACCTGACTTGCGGTGTCTATGTGTGTGTGGAGTTAGCTTGCTTGTCTCCACCACCCCACGCAGCTGCAGAAAGCTTGTAGCACCAACAACAGGAAGTGGAAGGGACTGACACTTCTATCAGGGATCTGTCGTAGAGAATTGGCACCGTGTACCATGCAACTTAGGGACGTGGGTGGCGCTGTGAGTTAAACCACAGAGCCTAGGGCTTGCCAATCAGAAGGTTGGCGGTTCAAATCCCTGCGACGGGGTGAGCTCCCGTTGCTCGGTCCCTGCTCCTGCCCACCTAGCAGTTCGAAAGCACGAAGTGCAAGTAGATAAATAGGTACCACTCCAGCGGGAAGGTAAACGGCATTTCCGTGCACTGCTCTGGTTCGCCAGAAGCAGTTTAGTCATGCTGGCCACATGACCCGGAAGCTGTCTGCGGATAAACGCCAGCTCCCTCGGCCAATAAAGCGAGATGAGCGCCGCAACCCCAGAGTTGTTCACGACTGGACCTAATGGTCAGGGGTCCCTTTACTTGGCAGGCCTTTCGTCTTCCAAGGTGCTACAACCTTTCAGCAGAGCCTCGAACCCCCATAGGAGTCACTACCCTCCTGGCCCTTGCTAGAGGTGGGAGGCAATATTCCTGACTATATGTGCATGTTCACTGACAAGAGATGGCTGATGTTAAACCCAACACAGCAGAAATCACGTTCTTTCTGCTTCTCTGAGTGAGTTGACAGGCGCTACTGGGAGCCAATCAGGTTCTTTCTGAACACACAAATTTCTTGGAACAGCAGAGACTGGAGATTTCGGGATCTGGGTGGGATCACTGTGGCTCCACCACAGCCTGCCCTACTCAAAGAGTTCCCTAACATCAACCTACTCCCATAGCATTTGACTCCAGCAGGAAACAGCGGTTCTTCTCCAACCTAACCTTGACCCAAAAGCAGCAACTATCTCACATTCACTTGCATTTAAAGAAACGGACACTCTGGGCAGCTTCATTTCTGACCCGGAGGACCATCAGTAGGTAGGTAACGTTCTCGGCTAAAGCTGCCCACGCCGCCTCTTTCTCTGTTACTTCTCCCCACCCCTCAAAGGGCTTGAAATTACGCTTGGATTCCCCAGTAGAAAGTTGAAACACCAAATTCCTGGCCAAGACCAAACCCTGCAGTGGCCTTGAGGTAGCTCCAGCAGCTTCCTAATAGTGCAAAGAACACCTTTAAATTAAATATATATATGTATATATGTGAATGTGCCCATCCGGCCCAATCTTTTTGACCTCCTGCAGGAAGTGTCCTATGCCATGATTCAATAATACAAAACAGATCTTGGCTTTCACAACCCAAAGCTGAGGCTCTGCTTCTCCAACTAGGATGATGCCTCTGGATGGAGACAAGAGATGGATGGCAAGAGCAGCAGTGTGTTCAATGGGGCAGGGAGTCTTCGCCGTTGACCCAAGGGAGCATCTTCATGGAGCCGAAAGCAAAGCTGTACACCGGTCCTTCAAGTGACTTCTTTTTGGGAAAGATGCCAGCCAGGAAGGTCCCTTCCCTCTGGAGCAGGGAAGACGGGAGCTCTTCTTTACGCAAGACCGCAAAAGCACAGGACTCCACGTCTGTTGAGATGTGCTCCGAAGGACTCCCCCTCTCCTCTGGCTGAAGTAACACCATGTTGCTGCGTAATTGGTTCCCCGGGATGAATTTCCCGCGGCTCCATGTTCCGGGAAGGGTGGATCGGAGGGGGGAGGGCGTCTCCTGCAGGTGCTCGTTTTGGGGTTTGGCGGCTGCTGGAGCTCACAAAAGCTTTCCTTCATCATCCGGGACGTCAGCTGTGTGGAAGGGAACAAAGACAAGTTGTTAGCGTGGAAGAAAGGAGACACACAAGCTTTCAGAGCAAGGGAGACAGTTGGATGTGTATTAGCTCGGACCGCTAACGGGAATATGTGTGGCCATAATCCAACAGGCTGCAGAACTGGGCCAGAAGTAAGGGAGGGAAGACAGGTTCAGTTGTTTTCTATGGAAGTCTGCTGCATCAGGCAAATTGCTTACAGTGGTATCTCGGGTTAAGAACTTAATTTGTTCTGGAGGTCCGTTCTTAACCTGAAACTGTTCTTAACCTGAGGTACCACTTTAGCTAATGGGGCCTCCTGCTGCCGCCACACCGCAATTTCTGTTCTCATCCTGAAGCAAAGTTCTTAACCTGAGGTACTATTTCTGGGTTAGCGGAGTCTGTAACCTGAAGCGTCTGTAACCTTAGGTACCAATGTATTTGTAAAGACAGAAATACGTGAGGATGGTATGGGCCTGACTTCATTCCTGGTTTCGATGTAGGATTTTAAAATTGGGCAGTTTTATCAACTCAGCCAACCCAAGACTTGCAAGTTACCTAAAGAGGGTTTTATTCTCCTGTTCCTCCACGGCACACGGCTGTAAGCGGTGATAAGTCTTAGGCTTAATTTTCCTTTATAGCTGCTTCAGATACAAAGCAATTTTTTAGGACATGGATCTGTTCCGATCAGGCCCTTATTAAACACACTACAATGCCGAAGTATTAAGTTCTGCTGATCTAGTCTGTTCTTGCAAAATTAAAGAGTGAACATGGCATTTTCCTCTAGCAATGAGTGACAACCTGTAATTAAATTGTGACTCTCTCAATTTATTTTACAACAGTCACATCCTGTCTGTGCTGTGAGAGAGCTCAAGCTGGCAAACACTGGCATTCCCAGGTGGCCTTCCATCCAGGAACTGACTAGTCCCAGATCAGCTTAGCTTCATTGAAGGGCCTACATCTCCCCACAGCTATAGGTCATGTGATGCTCCCACTTATGTGCTGTAAGACCAGACAAGTTTTTTCCCCCCAGCGGCTTTTTACATGCAAACATATTCAATGGTTTGTTACATGCCCAAATATGCAATGGTTTGCGGCATACAAATATATGCAGTGAAGCTATTATTTAAGCAATACAGGTAAAGCCACATTTTGGGACTGGGATCAGCTAAAGGAAGCAAGGGGCTCACCCAGTTTTGGAACCCCAGAGTGGGAAAAGCCATTGTGAACTTGGAGGTGGGGATTTGGAGCAGGAAAATGGCAGGCTGGGGAAAAGTAAAAATGCCCGCTTCCACTTCTAGAGCCTAACAGCTCCCTCTGAAGTGGCATTTTCTGCATTAAAAATGGAGGGGCTGCTGAGCTACTAATACACTTGAAAAGCCTGTTTGCCTAATAATGTACCTAAAGTGATTAAAAAAGACTAAAAGGACTGTCAAATGAATCCCTTGGTGTTCATACGATTAAATTTAATCACAACTGTAAGAGCTACTTAATAGGATTGTGCAAAGGCTCCTACTGGGATGGCCGGATTCCTTTTATGACTCCTTTCGCTGCTTCCTCCTAGGAATGCTCTGTCCAATTTAAGAGTCACTGAGGGGAGTCTTGAAGTCCACGTACTCAAACCTGCTGCATTTCCAATACATGGATAGAGGAGCAACTCAATTCAGCATACCTTTAAAGCCAAACATTTCCCATTTTGTCATTCTGAAAGGAATATGCACGAATCAAAGGAGCCAAGCCTTCAAAATTTGCACTCATCCGAATTTTTCAATGCCCAATAAAGCTTTACGGACACAAACGCTTCTGCCTTGTGGTTTCACAGGCTTCCTGGCCGCAAACAGCCAGCACACTCCTAAGGTTTTGTCAGAATCTCCTCCCCTGCATTTTGGATCCATTGGCTCAGATCCTCCCCTCTGGAGCAGCGGAAAGCAAGCTTGCTCTCTCTTCCATGTGACAGCCCTTCAGGTATTTGAAGATGCTCCCCTTCAACAGGTTTAGCTCCCCTTCAACACATCAGCCCAAAGGCCCGGCAACCACCTTCCAACCTGCACACACACACAGAAGACGCACACATCTCTTTGGGTTTACTCACCACCTTAGACTTTCACAGAGGCTGGAGGCATCATGAGTTGATTTACTCTGCAAAGCAAGAGGGGGAGGAAAGGTATCAGCAAGTTCCAAAAATTAAAAAAAAAAACACCACAGAAACTACAGACACAGACCCTGACACCGAGAGCAGCCGTCACTGGATACTCAACCAGCCAATGCTGAAGCCTATCCTGCTGGCTCACTTGTCATTTTTGGACAGGCGAGCCATTTGTGGAAGAGAACAAGAAAACAGGCAAGCGGAAATGGCATCGCCCAGGTGCACTGGGCATCCCTCCCACGGTGGCCGTGCAAGAGTCGCGCTGCTCCCACACTGGGAACAGTCAAAGACCCAGCAGCATAAACTCCCGAAAGGTTTCTGCAAGCAATGTCACCCCTTCTTTAGCTGGGGGGAGATGGTTGTTTTTGTACAGTGGATGTTGACAAGCCATCTTTAGACGACTCCCTGCCTGTCATCCATCCATCCCCTCTGGCAATACAACAACATCTGCCTACTTCCTGTCCTTTCCTCACTCCCCATTATCTATTTGTGAGAAAGGATAACAAGCACAGCGTGCCAAGCAGGGGTCTCAGATTACTGGCGCAAGATATTAGAGGCAGGGTTGTGTGTGTGTGTGTTTAATAAAATGGCTATAACACTTTTCTAAAGAGAGAACAGAAGAGAAAAATCAGACGACAGGCCAGCGTACAGGAATAGAAAACAGAAAACCAAACCAGCCGCTCAATAAAGTGAAAAAACAAGGCGGCTTAGTATTAAAGTTAGAAAAAGCTAAAACAACAACAACCCCAAACTTCAAATTTTTAAAAAGAAGACCACCACACATTTGGCGCAATGCTGTCCTTGAGAAAGGCATCCTTTGCCTGGGCTGCTTGAACCTGGCCACACAAAGCACAATTCCTGCTGGCATTGCCCCTCAAGGGCTTGGGTGCTGTCAGGTGTTGGTGTGGTTGCTCGAGAGCAAGCAGGCAAGACTCTGCCCTGTCTTTTCCAGCTTTACTATTAGTCCAAAATATTTACGGTGAAGAGCGTCGCAAGTTCATGTCTGGCTCAGTCGCTGGCAGAATCTGGGAGTAGCCTGTCCTTGTACCTCCCCCAGAATGATAGCCGTGCGACCCCCATCCTTCTCCTCCCCTCTCTGCGCCAAAACCTACTGCGCAGAGTGGGCGCTGGCAAAGTAGTACTTCCCTCCCCTACGCTTTGCTCAGGCTCCCCTAGCATCTCCTGGTCCCTGCACCTTCTCCCCACTGGAGGCAGGGCTTTCCTCCTCGCCAGAGGAGGAACTGCTTCGCAAGATCTTCGGAGGTTCCCAATAACACAACTGCCCTTCCACCTCTCGCCTCAGAGCTGATGGCAGTTCCCTGACAGGTGCTCTAAGGGAGGGAAGCAGCACTGCTTGGAGAGGGGGCTTTGTGAGCTGTGGGGCCCCCATGGATGCTTCCCCTGAACACCCTCTGCAACACAGACGGCGGTTGCTTCCTCCGTTATGAGAAGGGCTGGGGAGCCAGTGGCCCGCTAGGTGCTGCCAGACCGTGACTCCCATCCTCCTTGACCATAAGCCAGGCTGACTTGGGACAACAGGAGTTGGAAGTCCACGAATATCTGGAGGGTCACAGATTCCCCTGCCTGGCTGTAAAGGAACAATTTGAGGGTCAAAAGGCCTGCCTTGTACTTGAGGTGAACCTGATGAACACGCTCCAAATAATTATAATCATATTCCCAAGCTTGGAAATATTGCCTGCTGCTCTTGTCACCTCAAGAGTGCCTGCTTACCCACCAATGGTTCAGGCTTTCTGGGTTGGAACAGGGCTGTAGTGTCTCAGGCCATATCTCTGCCTTATAGGGAACCTCAGGCTCAGGGGCAAAATATGGCCCCCAGACCCCTCTGACCGGCCCTTGGGAACTCTTGTCAAGTGCTTCTGCATGGTCAAATGTCACCAGGCTTCTTGGTTGCCTGGATGAAGGATGCAGAGATGTGCTCTGCCTTTTGCGTGGCCCTAATGAGCACAGCCTCCTGTACAAAGAGTCACACCTGTTGCCACACCCACCAGTAGTGTGCCATCCCCAAGTTTTTTTAAAAAAGTCCTTTCCCATTATAGAATTAGAACGTCATTGAAAGCAGCTCAGACCGGTTACCTGAGAGCCCTACTATAGCTCCACGTGGGGTACCTTATTAAAGTCGCTTTGAGTTTAATTTAAAAAGCGACGAATAAGTGCAGTAAATAACTAAAAACAAACCTACTCCAACCTACTGGGGACAGATCTCCTTTATAAATAGCCCTCCCAAACAAATCTATTTTTCTTGAGATTGCAAATCTTTTTGTTCCTTAAAGAGGGGGAGGCAGCGACATCCTTCTCTGCTATTTTCTGAAAGGAAATAAGCTGCCATTGTTTTCTTTTTTAAAAAAAAAAAAGTAGCAGAAAAGTAGAGAAAAATGAGATCTTGGAATTCGGAAAAGCTCTTTGTCTGCTGTAGCCTTCTGCAGGGTTTGTTTTGTTGTTTTGATTTTGGAAAACACCCTTGTCCTGTTGTCTGTTCCACCTTCTCACTCACTATAATATAGCTTGCTGCTTGCAGGAATCCGCAGTGTTTAATCCAGGACGGACTAAAACTCATTCCACAACCTTTGCGAACTTCTACAATTAAGGAGGGTTTGCAGCAGCTGCTATTTTATTCTCGCCTACCTGCTCCAAAATGAGTCATTCAATTATTTCTAAAGGTATGTGAAAAAGGGATCTAATTTGATGCCCTGAAAGCTTTCCTGGAGAACCCTCAGGGTGTCTTCGCGCTTCTATGCCCCTTCTACTGGTAAACCGCTGGTTTCAGCGGAACGCTGCAATTTCCCCATATGTCACCAGCCTGCATTTTGACCCTTCCACGTGTCCCTCCTGGCGTTGTCTTACTTTCCTACGGCACTGGGAAGAAAGCCAAAAGCAGCATCACGTTCATTGCAGGAACTTCAGGTGAGCCCTGTCCCAGGGATGGGATGCGTAAACCTGTCAACTGCAGTTTCGCTTTTCCACGTTTCCACACCTCTGTGCCATTTTTAAAAGTCCTCAGGAAAATTCACCAGCATTTTAGTGAAAATTTCTCCCATGCACATTTTTGTACTCAATTCTGCCAAATATAGGAATTTTTGCAATGCATTTTCCTGCAACATAATGTATTTTGTGCATTACTTCCACTCATATATGCATTTTAAAACGCACACTTATGTGCATGCATTTTTTAAATGCGTTCTTTTAAAAAAAACAGGATTAATTTAGGGGTGGGGAATCTGTGGTTCGCCACAAGTTTTTGGACTCCAATTCCCATCAGCCTCAGCAGCAAGGCTTATGGTCAGGGATGATGGGCTTTGGAGTCCAGCATCACTGGAAGGCTACCCCTGATCTCCCCAATGAATCTGCTAAACGTTACAGCCCAAGAAAAGCGAAATTTGACCATTGAGTAGGTTTGGGAAAAGGCCTGGGCTGAGTGAGCTAAAAATATTCCATCTAGTTACATATTGCTTGATAAGCAATGACAGTGACTCCAAGCCTTTAAGGGAGCTGGCTGTGCTTTGGGAACCAAAGGCCGGTTTGCTCAAAGGAAAAGTCACAACCGATTAGGCCACTTGAAAACGTTAGTGCAAGAATGAGAGAGGATGCTGTTCCTGAACAGATCTGGGAGACTCGTGTGTTGAAGGCCAGCCAGGGGATTGGACATACTAATGGAGGATAAGAGGGCCTTACCAGTAGTCATTTGTTACGAAGGGATAGACAGAATAGTGTGGCCGCACCCTTGATTTTATGGAGTTTTATTTGAAGGAGTCCTTTATTTCCAAGTCAACTTACAAAGCATGGGTTATTAAATTGGCTTGTGCACAGTTAAGATTAACCACAGTTTAGCATTCAGATGCAACACTAAACCGGAGTCAATCAAAAACGGAAGTGAGAGCTTCCCGACTCATGGCCATGCTGGAGGAGTCAAGGGCAGCACATGAGTCCAAGACTTGCCTTGGCTCATTCTAAATAACTGGTTGTGTTTGAGTGCTACACTAAACAACAGTTCATCACGTCATCCAAATGCAGCCAGCTACTCAGCCCTGATTCGTCTCTTTCCGCCACTGTTATCTCCAATGCTTCTCTCAAGGTTTTTACCTTCCCAGCCTGTTTTGCTTCAACAATTTGAAGGGGAGAGGGATTCAGGTCCGTCGTCTAGCTCCTTTTCCTTCCAGAGGAAAACTCGGGAGGATAAAAGCCAGCATTAAAAAAGAGAACAAAATCAATAGCGTTCCCTTCTCTCTTCCCCAGGCAACAAAGCGTCAAGGGCTCTTCATTAAGCAACCAAGTGTCGAGACAGAGATAAAACTCCAAAAGACAAAGCTGTCCTACACTTTCAGCAATTAGGACTGAAGCTGAAAGCTTGCCATTCTCCTCCTTATAATGGCGGATTTGCATACGGACAACCTACCGTATTTTTCGCTCTATAAGACGCACCAGACCACAAGACGCACCTAGTTTTTGGGGGAGGAAAACAAGAAGAAAAAAATTCTGAATCTCAGAAGCCAGAACAGCAAGAGGGATCGCTGCACAGTGAAAGCAGCAATCCCTCTTGCTGTTCTGGCTTCTGGGATAGCTGCACAGCCTGCATTCACCCCATAAGATGCACACACATTTCCCCTTACTTTTTAGGAGGGAAAAAGTGAGTCTTATAGAGCAAAAAATACGGTATATACCAGGTGCCTGCAAGAAAGTTGTTCTACTCCAACTCCCATCAGCCTAAGCCAGCAGGGCTAAAGTCAGGGCTGATGGGAGTCATAGTCCGAGGCTAGATAGCTCAGTCGGTAGAGCATGAGACTCTTAATCTCAGGGCTGTGGGTTCAAGCCCCACTTTGGGTGAAGAAATTCCAGCATAACAGCTTTCAACAAGCAGAGAGTTGCCATTTTGCATGGAGGAACAGTCCATACCATGAACCCCTTCTGACCTGTAGTGGCACAATGCGAGGCACACCTCAAAGAGAACTAGCCCCTGGAGTCCGAAACCATCAATGGCTACCCCAGTCCTGTGATAAGCCCTTCTCACTTTGCACAGCTTAATTGGTTGCAAAACAAAGATCTGCCACCTCCAAATCATCTGCCCTAATCATTTTTAAAGGATGCACTCGTCATCGCTCCTCCACACTTGTAAAAGCTGCTAAAAGCCTGCCAATGTTTCTGTCACACAGGAATATTCGCAAACACACTGAGAGGGAGGAAATGTCAAGATTGTGTGTGCGCATGCGCTTGCAACTGCTTTTGAAGCTGTTGTGCCACATTTTGGTACATCGCAAATATAAAATATTCGGCAGTTTACTTTCCTGGGTGACACCAGATTAAATGCAATGAACTCGGGAACTGGGGCAAATCAGCCTGTTGTCTGAGCTTGAAATGGACCCTCGTCTCCTGATATCTGTGAAAATGAGTGTGATTTTTATACTGAATTTGTCTACATTATTCTGTGTTACACTTTTATTTCTGTTTTAAACCTAATTGCTGTACAACAACTAATACCAGTGAACTAATACCAGTGTACTGGAAGAAGCAAAGATCACCAGTGCTGAAGCAATGATTCTTCAACATCAACTTCGTTGGACTGGTCATGTTGTGCGGATGCCTGGTTATTGCCTTACAAAGCAACTACTCTATTCCAAACTTAGAAATGGAAAGCGTGATGCTGGTGGTCAACAAAAGAGGTTTAAAGACTGTCCCAACGCAAATCTAAATAAATGTAGTATAAACACTGACAATTGGGAAATGCTTGCGAGCGCTCCAATTGGAGAACAGCCTTTACCAAAGGTGTCATGGGCTTTGAATAATAAAAAATAATAATAATAATATTTATTATTTTTACCCCGCCTATCTGGCCGGGCTTCCTCAGCCACTATGGGCGGCTTTCAACAAAATATTAAAATACCTTAATGCATCAAACATTAAAAGTTTCCCTAAACAGGGCTGCCTTCAGATGTCTTCTAAAAGTCTGGGTTCTCTTTGACATCTGGTGGGAGGGCGTTCCACAGGGCGGGCGCCACTACTGAGAAGCCCCTCTGCCTGGTTCCCTGTAACTTGGCTTCTCGCAGTGAGGGAACCGCCAAAAGGCCCTTGGAGCTGGACCTCAGTGTCCGGGCAGAACGATGGGGGTGGAGACGCTCCTTCAGATATTGAAGACACTCGAACTCAGGACGAGATACATGCTAAGAGGAAGGCATGCTTGGCAAATCCACACTGTGATCAACTCCCACACAGTAACCAAATGCCCCCACTGTGGAAGGACGTGTGGATCCAGAATTGGCCTCCACATTCACCTACGGCCTCATTGTTAAAACCATGTTTTATGGAAGACAATCTTACTCGGCTACAAGTGATCACCAAAGAAGCAGCAGCAGCTGTATAATGTTTCGGGAACTTACATTATGAAGGGGCAGGCAAATGCAAGTAACACCTTAACCTCTATAATTGGAAGTGTGTGAGAGAGAGAAAGACAGGGAGAGCATCTATCTTTTCATCCACTTGTCAAGCACTCTTCTTATAACTGTGATTATAGGGCAGTCAAGAGGTCTTAAGGGACACTCCATCTTAACCCTAGGATTTTGAAACAAGCAGCCTTTCAAGCCCCAACCTGTGCAGGCCAGCATGTGCTCAGAACGTGACACCCAGATTAATTCATTAGCGAAGCCTGCAACCTTCGACCCCTTGTGTCCCGGCCTTGCTTATGATAAATGGGTTTAATCTAAAGCTTATGCGCTGGAACCTATGATCAACGAATAGGTCCGCAAACCACTTACGTGCAGCCTTTCTCCAGGCCTGCCATTGGTGGGATAAATCAGGGTCTTGCTCTGAATCCAATTGGGGAATACACATATCGACAAATGATTCTGATTTCCAGGTAGGATTTTAGACACAGAGGGGGCTTTCTGGAAGGTATCCACTGCGACTGGCTACACTTCTCTGTCTCTTTTGCTTACCGTACTTTTCCATGTATAACAAGCCCCCATGTATAAGACGCCCCCTATTTTGGGGGACTCAAAATTAAGAAAATTGGGGGGGGATTGCCCTGAGTTAGTGAGCTTTTTTTAGGGGGGGGGGATTGCCTGGCCAATGCTGCCAGTAGCACACGTTGCAGAAGCCAACAATACTCAGCCCCCTCGCCGCCAGCAGCTGCCAATCACCTGCCCAATTGACGCAACAACAGCCAATCGACAGCAGCCCTCGCCGCAGCCACCAATCACCAGAACAATCGCCGCAAACAACCTCCTACTCATGGCAGCAACCAATCACCCGCCCCACTCTGAACTGCCCATGTATAAGACAACCCTAATTTTTAAACATTATTTTTAACAGGAAAAAACCTCGTCTTACACACAAAAAAGAACGGTACCTGGAGATAATTCTTATCGGATTTACGGGTGAAGTAAAATATCTGCTTTTAGACGTGTGAAGGAGATGCATCTTATAAGAGAGCTCAAACTGACAACGGCAAGCATAAAAGGAGGTTCTTTGTAAATAGAAAAATGGTAGCCCCTCCGGCACCTTCTCTGTGACTGGCTGGGAGGCCAGAGTCCCAGTTTGTAAGTCAATCAAACCATGCAAAACAGGACCTGACCATTGTTCTGAGAAAGAGAGAGACTGGAAAGAAGCATGTAAATCAAAATAATTATAGCAAATACTGGCAACAAGAGGAATCTACGTCAGCATCTTTTTGGTGATGCAGTTCTCCAACCAGGCAACGTTTAAAAAATGCACATATTATCGGAAAGTGTGCATAAAAATGAAAGTATTGGTGAAAACTATATAGAAAAATAACTTACAAAAATGCTATTTTGCACTTGCAAAAATATGAACAGTACATTAG
Organism: Podarcis muralis; assembly: GCF_964188315.1. Classification (NCBI taxonomy): domain Eukaryota; kingdom Metazoa; phylum Chordata; class Lepidosauria; order Squamata; family Lacertidae; genus Podarcis; species Podarcis muralis. Next base: position 33,891,993 of record NC_135669.1, on the reverse strand, counting down.
TCCAAACTATACACAAAAATGTGCTTATTAGGAGAAATTCACACAAAATGCTATGAATTTTTAAGAGAATTTTTTAAAAAGTATCACAAATTGCTGCAGAAATGTGGTGGACTGAACTAATCGTTGGAAAAATGAAAAATGGAGAGAAGCAAAATGGACGGATCCTTCCACCCCTAATGCAGGGCGATTGCCTGCTGAATAATACCTCCTAGGCCAGTCAGAATGGAAAGAGGAAGGATGTCAGAAGGGAGACAGAAAATAAAAATAGACAAGTTGGTACCAGAGCGTCTCTCTAGAGAGAAAGCGCAGAGGGCAGAGTTTGGATGCCTCTGGTTTTCAGAAACAAAATCAGCTGGAACACTCCTCAGAAGACCCAGCTTGGACTAGATAGCACTGAGGATCTACATGGCTGAGATCAAGGAACAAATCTACCACAAAAACATTAATCTGCCGGTTGCCAGGAAGGGGCTGGAGATTGTGATCACAGGGACATAAGAAGATCCTGCTGGATGAGCCCATCTAACCCAACATCTTGTTTTCACAGAGGCAAGCCAGATGTCTACAAGAAACTGGCAAAAAGGATGTTCTTAGGTTGGGGGGGAGGGAATCAAAACTTCTGAGTTCAGAATCAAGCATGCAGACTGGTCAGGGCAAAGGAGGAATGCCAGAGATTTTATCTGCTTGCATAATTTCAGTTTGATATTTGAGCTCCTACAAGGCGAAGTGGTAAAAACAAAACACCCCCTTTCTGGACCCTGTAACCAGCACTGACGTCAAGAAATCCTTGGCAAACGCCGATTCCTGACTGCAGAGGCAGCCAGAAAGGCATTTGGCAGTGACATCTGTGAGTTACATTTTAGGGTTACAGTTCTCTGATTCAGGCGCCCGCAAAAAAGGACTCTGCAAGGAACAATTGGAAGTTGGCCACAAGTCTCCCTACCCGCTCCCCACGCAACTCACTAACACATGCTACACTCCTTAAATCTCATAAGGAGATTATCATCTCGCTCCTTCCAGGAGAGACATTGCTAAAGGACTCATGGCGCAGCCTGATGACAAATACCTGCATTAAAATGTGCATATTCTTATCGGCATGTCTTGATGACTCTGGGAAATTAACAAGGCCAAGCCGGGCTGAGGTTCCACCAGCACTGCAATTTTTGCAGCTGTCTTTTAAGTAAAGGGTTTTTCTTTGGAAGCTTAAAAGCAGTTCAAAAGAGGTATTGTAAGAGTTGGAGAAGGTTCTGAAAAGGGCAACCAGAAAGATCAAGGAGATGGAGTGATTCCCTTTCAAAGAAAGGTTGCAGCATTTGGGAATTTTGAGTTTAGCAAAAAGGCAAGAGATGACACAGTAGAAACTTATAAAATCATGCATGACGCGAAGAAAGTAGACTGAAAAACCTTCTTCTCTCTGTCTCTCCTAACATTAGAACTCGTAGACCTCCAATGAAGCTGAAGGTTGGAAGGTTCAGGAGAGAGAAAAGAAAGTCCTTCTTCACACAGTGCCTAGTTAAACTAGGGAACTCATGTCCACATGAGGCAGTGATAGCCACCAACTTGGAGGGCTTCAAAAGAGGGTTGGGCCAATTCATGGAGGATCAGCCTGTCAATGGCTAGTAGCCATGATTGCTATGCTCTGCCTCTACTGGAAACCACAGGAGGGGAGAGGACTGCTCTTGTGCTCCTGCTTGCCAGTTTCCCACATGCATCTAGTTGGCCACTGTGAGAACAGAATGATGGACAAGATGGGCCATTGCAGGCTCTTCTTATGGTATTAAATGTGGGTCGCAAAGGGTAGAAGATTGGGGACCTCCAGTAAAAGACCCTGGGATTGTGACCCCTGGACCACCCACCAACAACGGCCCTGCTCTCAGGCAAGAGATCCCAGAACATATACATACAAAAATGCGTATTTTAGGGTAAAGTCCCCCAAGTATGTAAATTGCATACAAAAAGACACCTTCACTATGCAGCTTTCATTTTATGCTGAAGATACACCTCTTTGCCCTGGTCTTTTGCGCTTGAGATGATGGGCTCCATAATCCACACAAGGTGACCAAAGCTACTTGACATCTCAGATTGCATCCCTGAAACCCTGGAACCTTAGTGTGGTGTGCATCTAAAAATTTTTATTATTAATTATTGTTGTTATTAGGTTAATTAGTAATCGTGTGCAATACTTAAATCCCTGCAGACCTCTAGCATCGTCCAACAACCCCCACTCAGCAAATTTATCTAGGCAAGAGGACTTGTGGAAAAGTTGCTTGTATAGAAAGCTCACTCTCTAACCAGGAGACCCTGTAGCATATTTATTGTCATCGTCATTGCTAAGAGTAAAATGTTTACCCTAAACGTGTGGACTTTCTTGAAGCTTTTATAGAACAATGCAAAACAGGACGAAGCAGAGTTATGATTCAACACCTGCGAATCTGAAGCGGACTGGAGACACACAGATCTGGCCGCCCCTATCCCTGACCCCAACCACAAAAGAGGTATTCGTCCTTTCCTGCCCCACAGGGAGGAAATGCCTCTTCTGAGATTGTGCAACAGGTGCACGTGTCGCCCACAAACCAAAGCTAGCGAGCTTTCTTCCTTCATAACTTTCGGCTTTCTCAGGCGCAAATCTATGCAGGTTGAGCATCATCTAATTCCGTCAAAATAAGGTTTCTTCAGCGGAGTTGCATTGTAGGAAAAGAACAGGCTTGTTAGAATTAAGAGTCGGGATCCTAAATGCAATAGTGCCAGTGCGGTGCTCAGCTGCAGGGAGTGCACAGGTGTCGTGACACAGAAATTCATGCAGTGCTATTGCAAAAGCCTTCCAGAGCATTTGATCTCAAGCAGAGATGGGGAAACAGGGGCCCGCAAGACACTGATGGACTCCGACACCCATCAGCCCCAGCCAGCATACCCAATAGCCAGGGATGATGGGAGCTGTAGTCCGTCAACGTCCCAAGAGCCACAGGCTTCCTATCCCAGGTCTAATGGACGACAAAGCACATGCTTTCAGAAGGTTCTCGCCTCCTTCCTCTTCCGCAGTGTAGCAGCTTTGCCAGCTCTCCCCGTGCTCCGTAATTGACTTAATGTCACGGTTTCATAGCCAGGTTCTTGCTATCGTTTCCTCCATGCTGTTTTTGTTTATTGTTTCAAATCACAGGAGGTTGGCAATGCTGCATTCCTTCCGTGCAAGCAGCTAAGGTAAAGGCTGATCTGCAGTTCTGCTGGCAAAGAGGAAACCCACCATATATGTAGATATTTGAGAAATCTCCCCGAAAGGGAAAGAAAACCGGGGTGGGTTGGGGTGGGGGGACAACAACCCTGGGAAGCTTGTGGAATTATCTGCTACGAAGGTTTCCAAGGAAAAGTGGACAGATATCCCACCAAGCGTGGTAGGATGCCACAAAAAACATTGAATGCGCTTTTGAATCAATCCAGAATGCAGCTTCCTAAGAACCTCAGATTCCCTCTCAAAAACAACTGGCAAAGCTGATAGTCCTCATGGTTTTCCAGAAGGCATGTGATGCCTGCTGAAATTTCAGAAAGCAGAGGAGTGGGGTGAATAAGGTCTTCAGTGGGTGGAGGTGGGTGTGCTTCAGGACCCCACATTAGCAAAACTGGAATAAATAATGCAAATTCGCTCAAGTTGAACGAATTGCATAGCTCACAGAACCGAGCCTCGTCCCCAAGCAGAGGATTCCGTAAATGTTAATGTATTTATTTATTTAAAATCACCTTAATGTAAAGTTTTAATGTCAGCTCTGGACGAAGGAAGAGGCCACATGAATGAGAACGGATGCCGTGCCAGCCACCCCGAGCCACAAAAGGATTGGGGTGGATTATAGGTCTAAATTCATAATGCATTAAAAATAAATACACGGCTATCAAACTCTGCCCAAAAACGTATCGCATAACGTAAGAGCAGATCCACAAACATGCCTACGGAACCACATGTTTTGGAAACAGCAGCCCGCAAGAAGCAGCCTGGTCCAAAAAATAAAAAACCAATTTCCCAGCAGAAAAGAAGTTCAGATTTCTGTGTGTTTTCTTTTGGCACCGAAAATATTTACATATATGGTGGGTTTTCTTCCCCCTTCCATCCCCTGGCCAGTGAGTAGAAGCTTTCTTTTTTTCCTTTAAAGAAAGAAGACAAAAACACACACCAACTAACCCCAAGTTGTAGCGGTCATGTGGCTGTGTCTTCCGAGTTACTGGAGGTGCCCGTGGCGAGGCGGTCCAGATCCGTGCTGAAAAACACGCAGCCCCAGATTGGTTGGGTTTCACTTTTAACAAGCCCCCCCAAAGGCTCAGCAAAGATAATTACTGTATTTTTCGCTCTATAAGACGCACCAGACCACAAGACGCACCTAGTTTTTGGAGGAGGAAAACAATAAAAAAAATATTCTGAATCTCAGAAGCCAGAACAGCAAGAAGGATCGCTGCGCAGTGAAAGCAGCAATCCCTCTTGCTGTTCTGGCTTCTGGGATAGCTGCACAGCCTGCATTTGCTCCATAAGACGCACACATATTTCCCCTTACTTTTTAGGAGGGGAAAAGTGAGTCTTATAGAGCAGAAAATACGGTATTTGGTCTCCACTGATTCTAGAACAAAATGTTGTGTGTACACAGCCTGTGAGTGGCCCAAGGCTACCAAGGAGTGACAGGGCACTCAAGTATTATTTCATATTGTAAACAATATCTAGTCAGACCCTCTCTCTCTCTCTCTCTCTCTCTCTCTCTCTCTCTCTCTCACACACACACACACACACACACACACACTGTATTTGGTGTTGTTGTTTTTAATTGCATCTCTATCCCACCTTCCCTCTAAGCTCAAGGTGGCACAGTTTTTCTTCCCCACCTTATCCCCACAACAGCAACAACCCTGTGAGGTAAGTTAGGCTGAGAGACTGTGACTGGCCCAAGGTCGCCCACTGAGTTTCACAGCTCAGCAAGGATTTGAGCCTCGGTCTCCTGGCTTCCGAGTCCAGTTCTCTAACTGCTACACCATGATGGCTTATATTTCATACAGCTTGCACATTCAGCCTTATAGGTATGGCCGGGGGGTGGGGAATAATTAAAAGAAGAAGAAAAATGACTTTGGCAATCCCACCCGCCATTGCACCCAATGTGTTTTGACTATGATTTTGGCATGAAGTGTGATCCCCAGAACGTAACCCCTCACGTAAGTTGTCGGCTTACTGTATATTAGGTAAAGGTAAAGGGACCCCTGACCATTGGGTCCAGTCGTGACTGACTCTGGGGTTGCGGTGCTCATCTCGGTTTATTGGCCGAGGGAGCCAGCGTACAGCTTCCGGGTCATGCGGCCAGCATGACTAAGCCGCTTCTGGCAAACCAGAGTAGCTCACGGAAACGCCGTTTACCTTCCCGCCAGAGCGGTACTTATTTATCTACTTACACTTTGACGTGCTTTCGAACTGCTAGGTTGGCAGGAGCAGGGACCGAGCAATGGGAGCTCACCCTGTCACGGGGATTTGAACCGCTGACCTTCTGATCGGCAAGTCCTAGGCTCTGTGGTTTAACCCACAGCGCCACCCGTGTCCCTGTATATTAGGGCCAAGCTAAAATGGCTGGTATGATCCTTTTGAACATTTCCCATACTCCTTGGCAAAGGCTCTAGCCTGCTGTTTTCTGGGTCTAAATGGCACCCCTAGTTTATATACTGCCTTTCCTCTGTGCAGCTCAGGGTGGCGCACGAGGTTCTCCCCCGTCCCACTTCAACCTCACAACAACCCTGTGAGGTAGGCCAGGCTGGCGTGTAAGTGACAGGTCCAATGTCACCCAGTGAGCTTTATGGCCAAGTGGGTGGGTGAGATTTGAATCGGGGTCTCTCCATTCGCCACGCTATCTCACAGAGAAGCGGGGAGCGGAAGGAACAGAGGCAAAGATGACTGAGGCTCTCTTGCATTGACCTGCCCACCCCACAGCACAGTCAAACGTACGTGTCCGTTCAAGCAGGCCCTTTTAAATTAATTAAACTGCCTCCAACCCAGTTTCTGGCTGTGACAACATTCCCCCCTCCCCCTGCCCCCCGACACACTACATGAGCTTTTAACTTAATTAAAATTAAAAGGTGGCGGTGGGAGAAACAGCAGCTCTCCTATCCTATATTGAGAGCAGCTTCTGATATTCTGGAAGGTTGTAACACTTGCTGGATCGGGGCCACTGTAGATCGCACGTGGCCTGAAGGTTTAACTTGAGCCAAGCTTCTGAGCACGTCCAGAGTTGAAAATGAATAACCCCAGCCCAGTCTTTAAAGTGTCGTATTAGGGGGCAGGGATTCCACAGCAAAGGGGTGCAGCTTCCAGATAATATTCATCTCTGCTTCGCTCTTCTCTCTCCCCTCTCCTTATTTCTAAAATGATGATGATTGATAAATCAGTCAAGGACTGCCTATAGGCCTTCTTTCCCTTCCCTTCAATTATGACCCCAGTTGCTGCCTCATTATGCTCAGTCGCCAGGTATAAAAGATGACCGAGATGCTGTGGTCTGCCAGAAGAGCTGGGAGTCCCAGCATTCCCTTCTTCAAATCAGATTTCCCGGTCTCAGAATAATGGGGCGTCTTTACAGCGAAGAGCTTCTTGTGCAGTTCGTCAAAGCTGCTTTTTTCGAGATGGTGATTTAGAGCTTTGCGGAAAAGTCTCGGGGCCAGGAAGCTGGAAAGTCATTCCAAGGGAAAGGAGCTTGTGCCAGTTTGACAAGTGCCAGGACGGGGATCTTCCAGGCAGAGCGCCAATAAACTGGGCCCTGCTTATGCTACGAATATAAACTAGTCAGAAGTCCATTTGGCTACCAGGACTTGCTCCATCAGAGGCACTGGGCATTGGATGAGGCCCAGGAACTGACAGAGGGACAGGGGGCCACTGCCAAACTCCAGAGTCCCTTGGGCCAGGGGACGGGCTGTAGCTCAGTGATGGAGCAAATACTTTGCATGAAAAAGAACCCCCCAGCATCTTCAGGTAGGGCTGGGAGAGAGACACACCCGAGAGAGCTGCTGCCAGCCAGAGAAGGCAGCACTGAGTTGGATGGACCAGTGATCTGACTTGGTCTAAGACAGGGGTCTGCAACTTTTAAGACAAAAAGAGCCACTTGGACCCGTTTCCGAAGGAAAAAAACAACTGGGAGCCGCAAAACCATTGCGACATTTAAAGCATGCGCGCCGCTGCCCTCCGATCTGACAGCGGGTGGGAAGGTGACGTCGGGACGGTGCGTGACTAACGCACGCACCGCCCCCATGCGACGTCACAGCCAGTACAGTGCCCGCCACAGTGGGGAGTGTCGGGGCGCACAATGTGCCTCCTCCCCTTGCTAGTATCCGCCCTGGAGCCGCAGCAAAGGTGTAAAAGAGCCACATGCGGCTTCGGAGCCGCGGGTTGCAGACCCCTGTGCAACAACCATGCACAGAACCACACAATAAAAAACCATATACAAATTTGAAACCTGCTAACTATTATGGAAAGATGCATTATTCTTAATGGCCTGCATAAGCCAGCCTGATGGAAGAGAAAAGTTTTGGGACAGAAGGGGCCAGCTGAATCTCTGTTGACAATGCTGAGCCAGTGACACGAAAGGCTCTGTTTCTTGCTGCCATCAAATGGGCCTCACCATGACCCACGGTGCTCCTGCAGATGTTCAGCCCGGGATATAAGAGTACAGGCAGTTCCCTGAGGTACCTTGCACCCGAGTTGTTCAGGTCCTAGTAAATTATGTTCCTACGGAAAGGAGCTCACTCACAGAGGGAGAGAGCCTATGGAGGTCAACACACCCAGGTGCCCTCCAAAACCTGGGAACTGGCACCAGCTTGCTGCCCCCCAAACAGCCCTGGGAAATATAGCTTCATGAAGGCACTGATCTTGCTTTGTTCTAGATCACTCTCCCTTTTCATGTACCGTATTTTTCACTCTATAAGACGCACCAGACCACATGACGCACCTAGTTTTTGGAGGAGGAAAACGAGAAAAAAAATATTCTGAATCTCAGAAGCCAGAACAGCAAGAGGGATTGCTGTGCAGTGAAAGCAGCAATCCCTCTTGCTGTTCTGGCTTCTGTGATAGCTGCGCAGCCTGCACTCGCTCCATAAGACGCACACACATTTCCGCTTACTTTTTAGGAGGAAAAAAGTGAGTCTTATAGAGCAAAAAATACGGTAACTGGGTTCCTTGATCAGCAACGGCGACGGTCAAATGGGTCTGAATCTCATTTGACTGCGTAGTGCAGACATGCTTTTTTCCCACCGGCTGTAGAGGGCACCAACCCAAAGCTGGCATATATAATGTCATGTGCAAATGGCGGATACTCACTGTTGCTCTGCTTTGGCTCGATCGCTCAGGAAGAAGAGGGCCGTGGCTAGGAAAAACATCCCCCCCAGGACGACGACGAAAGGGCAGAGCATGAGCGCGTAGCCCAAGCTGAGGAATTCCCAGAGCGGCGATTCCTTTGTGCTCTGGCGAATCAGGTCAGAGATCTGGAGAGGAAGCAGAATTGGGGTCGGGGAGAGGGGGAGAGAAGTTAGCATCTTTCCGGGTGCAGTTTATTCAGTATGACAGCGATTGCTCGCTTGCAAAGATGTGTGGGACTCTCAAGAGATGTCAAGAGGGAAAGAAATATGATGGTTGCTACGATAAACCGGCTCCTTTTCTCATTGTCAGTCAGGGTTTCCAATTGTTATGCTTCCCTCCTGCTGGTCTGCAAAAACCCCTGCATGGAGGGCAGGAATAGCCAGGCTAGATTAGTCGTGGATAAGAGCAGGGAGTGTCACCCACAGCTTGGTGGTACTGCACATGCGTGATTGAAGAGGGTCCCGGGTGCAAGCCCAGGTTTCCCCAGTGAAGAAGAAGACCAGAAAAATGATTTTGCCTCCTCTTCCCCCACTCTAGTCCTTGCTACTTTCAGACCCTCCAAGTGCCCTGATTTTCCAGGGACAGTCGCAGATTTACAGAAGCCATTCTGGTTTCTTATTTTATCCTGGAATGTCCCGCTTTGCCTTAGGGCTTCCCTATTTTCATCGGGGAAATGTTGGAGGGTATGGAGTTATGCGACCCCCGAGCCAAGGAGATAAGTAACTATACAACCTTGAGAAGACATCTGAAGGCAGCCCTGTATAGGGCCTTTTTTTAAACAAAAAGTTTAATGTTTTATTATGTTTTTATATAGGTTGGAAGTCACCCAGAGTGGCTGGGCCAATCCAGTCAGATGGGTGAGGTATAAATAAAGTAATAATAATAATGATGATGATAATAAGTAGTAGTAGTAGTAATTGAATAGGACATCCCTATTTTCATCAGAGAAATGTTGGAGGGTATGCACTTTTCTTCCTTTGGTGGGGAGACACGATTGCCTTGCAAATGAGAGCCAAGCCTCTCAACACATCCCTGACCCATGACACCCCAAAAATGCACTTACAAATCCAATCAGGTAAGGGCTCCCCGCGTCTCCCAGAAGGTGTGAGGTGAAGCTTTGCAAAGCTACTGCAGTTGCCCGGCGTGTAGGAATAACCACGTACTGGCAGGGAGAAATATATTATTTATTATCATTGCATTTATATCCCTTCTTTCCTCCAATTAGCTCAACGTGGCATTTACGGACCTCCCACTCTGCGTATTATCCCTCACCACTGACCGGCTCAGGGTGACCCAGTAAGCTTCATGGTCAAGTGAGGATTTGAACCCTGGTCTCCTTGGTCCTTGTCCAACACTCTATGGGTGAAGCATTTCAACAACCAGTCCATCAAATGACTAGCCCACACTGGGATATGCCATTTAGGATAAGCATGCATTTGGGGACCATGCGATTACAGAAAAGAAAATGGTGGCAGAGCTGGCCTGATCTTGGTTGTACTTGTACCAATCTAAGAGCAGACCTACTGCAATTAGAGGCCTATACATTTAAAGATGTATTAAAACAACCATGGCTTCCCCCTGACTGCAGGAGAGAGAACCCCACAGTTGTGTGGCAAACCTATACAGTTCTTGCCATGGACTGGCTGGATGGAGAAGGAATGGTGGAAGGAACCAGCTGGGGAACTCCCAAGGGATTGGTGGTGGGACATTGGGTCCCTCAGTACTGTGAACACCCAAGGCAGGGAACCTGCAGCCCTCCCAGGGTATTGACTGACTGGGGTATTGGCCCACCCTCAGTATTGACTGACTGGGATATTGGCCCTCCCTCAGTATTGACTGACTGGGATATTGGCCCTCCCTCAGTATTGACTGACTGGGATATTGGCCCTCCCTCAGTATTGACTGGCTGGGATATTAGCCCTCCCTCAGTATCAACTTACTAAAGTTAGTGTCTAACAACATCTGAAGGGCCAGAGGTGCCACATCCCTGCTCTGTAGCCACTGGGGAAATCTATGGGGCCCTCTGGAAGTTATCAATCCATAATTCCCATCTGGAGGGCCAGAGTTTCCCCATACTTGTAGCAAAGGATGGTAGGTGCCCTTTTAAAGAGCACTTAGAAAAGAAAAAAACCCAGCCAAACATTAGTTCCTGCCCAAGTTTGGAAAATAAGTCAATTACAGGCCTGAGTGAACCAAAAGTGCACCACAGGAGCTGGCTCGGATATCCCTGCCAAAGATGGCGGCAGGTTGGCTAAGCCAGGAAGCAGAGTGTGGGATCGCCCCAGTTGCTCCAAGCTGAGCGGCACACACAGCTCAGGAAGCCAGAGGAAAGACCACAAGGGTTGCCCTGGCAAGGCCTCGCTTCCTAAAATAGAGGCCTGGGGAAAGGGCTGGCGTTGCCACCAATGTCCTCTTCGCACCACAAAAAAAATGAGCAGAGCTATTCATGGCATCACACAGAGTACCACTAAGCTGGCTCTGAGGGCCAGGCAGAGAGGCCTGGAGGGCCACATTGGGCGCCCGGCCCAGAGGTTCCTCATCCCATCCTTCTTAATATTCCTCCATAATGGCAACAGGATGCTGAACTCTGCACCAGTGCAATTGCAGCATTATGGACTGCATGTGGCCTTCACCAACACAGTTAAGAGCACTCCCCATGCCAGCTTACCATGAGTATGTCAGCAGTGATGGCCCAGTTTGAAAACAAGAGCGTCTCACCGATAAAAATGCAGACCTGTTGATGGAACATAGACAGCACCAATTGCTTAGTTTTTACCACGTTTTAAGAAGATTTCGTAAAACGGTAGTACTCACTCCTAACATAACCAAATGCACAGCAATTTACTTTATTGCACTGTGAAATTGGGCGGCTTGTTTCCTTTTGTTTGGGAGGGAGGCTGGAAATGTTCTTAGACAGATACTAGTCAAATTCTCATTAATTATGGTTGTGGGTGGAGTTAGATGGAGGAGGGAGAATCCTTATATTGCAAGGAGAGAGATAAAGGGAGCTAAACAGCAGATAGAGAATATTTATTTTATTGACAGTATTTATGTATTCACTGTGTTTGCATAGTGAGTCAACAATTTCCATTGATCTCTATGGGAACATTTCTAATGCGTTCCCGACCACAGAATTTTGATCCCCAAATGACAGGAAAAACCCAGGAAAACCCTTGAAGGGGGAAAATGCTCTCTTATTTGTCTGATTTCCCCCCCTCCCCTCATGGTTTCTGGCAAAATAGATACCATGGACCAGCAAAACACAAAAAGTAAGGCTTTTTTTAAGGCTGTTTACTTGTTTACAATACCACATGCAGGTCCAGATGTTTGGATATGTGAATCTCTAGTGCATAGCTGTCAACTTTTCCCTTTTCTTGCGAGGAATCCTATTCAGAATAAGGGGATTTCCCTTTTAAAAAGGGAAACGTTGATAGCTATGCTCTGGTGTGCATAGCAAGGTTTGGGTAATAATTCCTCATGCTTGGATAAGTGAATTTTTGTATAAAGAGTGTTTGGGTAGCGGGACCTTGGGAGCTTGTGGACTTTCCTTCCCTGGAAGTTTTAAAGCAGAGGTTGGATGGCCATCTGCCATGGATGCTCTAGCTGAGATTCCTGCATTGCAGGGGGTTGGACTAGATGACCCTTGGGGTCCCTTCCAACTCTACGATTCTATGACCTGCGTGTAATTGCAATCAGGAACTTCATTCCTCCCCCCCCCCCCCCGGACGCTACCCCAAGCTGCTTCATACATACATAGGCTCCCACAATGCTGCTCTTTGCCGCAACGAAGATCAGGCAAGTGAAGATGGCTGAACCCAGCATCCCAACGGCGCAGACTAGGGGATCCGCTCGCTGCGTCTTCAAACGGCACCACTTGGTTGCGCCGGCCCCAGTGATCACGCCCAGAAATCCGGTGAAGCAAGTGATAGCTCCGAAGATCAAGCTAAGGGCAAGGAACAATTCCAAAAATAGAGGCCTCTCTCACTGATACGGGCACATTTTTATACACAGGAAGGTGAGAGGCAGGTGGAGGCCGGGATTAGCAAAGCAAAAAGCATGAGTAAGATGTGCTAAACGGACATTTATGGGCGGAAACCCAAAGCAGGGAATTCATAAAATTAAGACGCTGGCTCTGAGGACCGTCTGGACGTTTTCCATGGGAATCTGAGGTTCTCAGGTGACTGAACCTCGGGGGGGGGGAGCACCTTTTTCTGAAGGGCGGCAATCTGTAACTGCATTTTAAAATTAACCTGGTTCACTTATGTGCTCTGTCTCTCAGAGGAGTCTATCTCTACTTTTTTCTTTTCTTCCTTTTTGGTGGTGCAATGGGGCAAGACATGTACAGTATGTCAGGCCCAGGAAATCCTTTTATAAAATTTATTTATTTGGTTTTTCGAATTAAAATTTTATAGTCACACAGTCAACATACAATGTAAAAAACAAGATTCCAAGAAATCTCTTGGACTTCCCTCCTCCCCTTTGTGGGTCCTATTGTTAATCATTTCCTCCTGAATCTTTTATGATAATCCAAATCTTTTACCTCTCCATTCCGTCCAAAATTCACTATCAAACTACAAGTGATATTCCAATCTTACTAACGATTTTAACTGTTTACGATGGTCTGTAAGAAAATTTTCTCCATTATCTATCTCTACTTTCCACTCATTGCCTAACCTTGGAGGAATCCCTGATCCTTCAAGTTTGAGTTCCTCCAACATTAAACAGGAACCCTCCTCTCTCAGTGGGTTGGCATAACAGCAAACCTGTCCAAAGCCAGGAAAAGGGCTCTGAAAAACTGAAAAGGACTTTTATACAAAGTGATGAGCTGTTAGTGAAGAGCCAGTGTGGTTCAGCATTTAAAGTGCTGGACCTGGGAGACCAGGGTTCGAATCCCCCACTCGGGCATGAAGCTCACTGGGTGACCTTGGGGGCCAGTCACTGCCTCTAAGCCTAACCTACCTCACAGGATTGTTGTGGGGGCGACCTGGGGAGGGGGAGAGCCATCTATGGCACCTTCGGTATACAGGCCACTGTATTGGTCGCGCCAAACCTGCAGCTGAATGCAGGATTGGAATATGAATATGAAATCATATTGAAAAATCAGAACTCCTATTAGAATAAACAAGTTCCGTTATAAATACTGAAATACTAAATAAGATGGATAACAATGTGTAACAGAAAAAGAAGTAGAAAGTTGGTTTAAAAGCGTGTGAAAGAAAGTAATAGAAGTGGAAAGAAATTGCAATTGAGTAGATTGGAAGTCAAGCACAGGGTGGGGTGAGGGATGGTGGTGGAAAAAGGAAGTATGTGTGGGATTGAGTGTGGGTATGTATGAATATTTTTAAGGATCATATAAAATGTATGTTTGTCTGTAAATTTGTAATATGTATGTAAGGTAAAGGTAAAGGTACCCCTGCCCGTATGGGCCAGTCTTGACAGACTCTAGGGTTGTGCGCTCATCTCACTCTAGAGGCCGGGAGCCAGCGCTGTCCGCAGAAACTTCCGGGTCACGTGGCCAGCGTGACAAGCTGCATCTGGCGAACCAGAGCAGCACACAGAACGCCGTTTAACTTCCCGCCGGTAAGCGGTCCCTATTTATCTACTTGCACCAGGAGGTGCTTTCGAACTGCTAGGTTGGCAGGCGCTGGGACCGAGCGACGGGAGCGCACCCCGCCGCGGGGATTCGAACCGCCGACCATGCGATCCACAAGTCCTAGGCGCTGAGGTTTTACCCACAGCGCCACCCGCGTCCCTAATATGTATGTATTAATGTTGAATTATTTTAATAAAATAAAACTTAATTAAAAAAAAATTAAAAAGAAGAACGCATGTACTGACTCCCCAGAAATGCCTTATTTCCAAGGAGGGTGCTATAGCTGACACTTAAGAGAATCTTAGAGCAGTGACACTGGGGGTGGGGGGCATCTAGCCCCACCCCATGCCAAATGCAAGACCGACAGCGCAAACTGCCCCCTGCGGCATCCCCGCTAGACGTAAAAGCAAAGCAGGAGCTCACCTGTCTTTGGTCCCGCAGGGCTGAGATGTGCAGGTCTCTGCGGTTTTCTGGACCACTTGCGCCCGGTGGAGGTAGAGGGGGATCCACATGCCCAGGGCCCCCGTGGCGAAGGAGACGGCCGAGGTAGCCAGAGAGGAAAAGACGTAGCTGCGGCTGAAGGGATAAAGGGGATTTGGGGGGTGAGCCAAGAAGGGGAGGCTTCATATCCCATGCATGCAGAGGAAGCTCTCGCTGCTTCCCCATAAACGATCCTGGAAGGTCCTGGTTTTAATTTTGTAATAGCATGGACAGAACATCAGAATGGACAAACCAATATAAGATGATAAAGCCATTCCAAAGAGCATGACGGGGGAAAGAAAGGCACTGTGCGTCTTCATTACACACTTTGAGAAGAATACAGTGGTACCTCGGGTTAAGTACTTGATTCGTTCCGGAGGTCCGTTCTTAACCTGAAACTGTTCTTAACCTGAAGCACCACTTTAGCTAATGGGGCCTCCTGCTGCTGCCGTGCCGCTGGAGCATAATTTCTGTTCTCATCCCGAAGCAAAGTTCTTAACCCGAGGTACTATTTCTGAGTTAGAGGAGTCCGTAACCTGAAGCGTATGTAACCCGAGATACCACTGTATATCTGTAAATGTGTATACAATGAGTGCAATTTAAATGAAAATTTGCTCTAATATATCTATATCTATCTATCTATCTATCTATCTATCTATCTATCTATCTATCTATATCTATCTAAGGTAAAGGGACCCCTGACCATTAGGTCCAGTCGTGACCGACTCTGGGGTTGCGGCGCTCATCTCGCTTTATTGGCTGAGGGAGCCAGCGTACAGCTTCCGGGTCATGTGGCCAGCATGACTAAGCCGCTTCTGGAGAACCAGAGCAGCGCACGGAAACGCCGTTTACCTTCCCGCCGGAGCGGTACCTATTTATCTACTTGCACTTGGACATGCTTTCGAACTGCTAGGTTGGCAGGAGCAGGGACCGAGCAACGGGAGCTCACCCCGTCGTGGGGATTTGAACCACCGACCTTCTGATCGGCAAGCCCTAGGCTCTGCGGCCTCGAGCGCCGCAATCCCAGAGTCGGCCACGACTGGACCTAATGGTCAGGGGTCCCTTTACCTTTACGTCAGCAAAAAATCAGCAAAAAACAGGATGCAAAGAAACTTTGAATTAGGGGGTGCAAAACTGACACAGCATGGAAACAGGCTGATGTGCCCACCCCCCCACCTCTGCATAGTTCTCTTACTTCCTTATCAAGGCCTTCATGTCCCTCAGCCACGAGGTCCGAGCCTTCAGCTGCGCCCCCAGCTGCTCGGCGTTGCCCCTCTTAGCAGCTGGAACAAATATTAAGATGAGTGTGCCGGTGATCATACCTAAAAGTGGGGAGACCTGGAGGAGAAAGAGGTGTGTGGTGTGAGGAACCAGGAATCAGAAACATCTAATAATAATAATAATAATAATTTATTATTTATACCCCGCCCATCTGGCTGAGTTTCCCCAGCCACTCTGGGCGGCTCCCAATCAGTGTTAAAAACAGTACAGCATTACATATTAAAAACTTCCCTGAACAGGGCTGCCTTAAGATGTCTTCTGAATATCAGGTAATTATTTATCTCTTTGACATCTAATGGGAGGGCGTTCCACAGGGCGGGCGCCACTACCGAGAAGGCCCTCTGTCTGGTTCCCTGTAGCCTCACTTCTCGCAATGAGGGAACCGCCAGAAGGCCCTCGGCGCTGGATCTCAGTGTCCGGGCTGAATGATGGGGGTGGAGACGCTCCTTCAGGTATACAGGACCGAGGCCGTTTAGGGCTTTAAAGGTCAGCACCAACACTTTGAATCGTGCTCGGAAACGTACTGGGAGCCAATGCAGGTCTCTCAGAACCGGTGTTATATGGTCCCGGCGGCCACTCCCAGTCACCAGTCTAGCTGCCGCATTCTGGATTAATTGCAGTTTCCGG
Organism: Podarcis muralis; assembly: GCF_964188315.1. Lineage (NCBI taxonomy): Eukaryota > Metazoa > Chordata > Lepidosauria > Squamata > Lacertidae > Podarcis > Podarcis muralis. Next base: position 33,875,659 of record NC_135669.1, on the reverse strand, counting down.
GTCACCTTCAAAGGTAGCCCCACGTAGAGCGCGTTGCAGTAGTCCAAGCGTGAGATAACTAGAGCATGCACCACTCTGGCGAGACAGTTCGCGGGCAGGTAGGGTCTTAGCCTGCGTACCAGGTGGAGCTGGTAGACAGCTGCCCTGGACACAGAGTTAACCTGCGCCTCCATGGACAGCTGTGAGTCCAAAATGACTCCCAGGCTATGCACCTGGTCCTTTAGGGGCACAGTTACCCCATTCAAGACCAGGGAATCCCCCACACCAACCCGCTCCCTGTCCCCCAAAAACAGTACTTCTGTCTTGTCAGGATTCAACCTCAGTCTGTTAGCCGCCATCCATCCTCCAACCGCCTCCAGGCACTCACACAGGACCTTCACCGCCCTCACTGGTTCTGATTTAAAGGAGAGGTAGAGCTGGGTGTCATCTGCGTACTGATGAACACCCAGTCCAAACCCCCTGATGATCTCTCCCAGCGGCTTCATATAGATATTAAAAAGCATGGGGGAGAGGACAGAACCCTGAGGCACCCCACAAGTGAGAGCCCAGGGGTCTGAGCACTCATCCCCCACCACCACTTTCTGGACACGACCCAGGAGGAAGGAGCGGAACCACTGTATGACAGTGCCCCCAGCTCCCAGCCCCTCTAGACGGTCCAGAAGGATGTTATGGTCGATGGTGTCAAAGGCCGCTGAGAGATCCAGCAGAACTAGGAAACAGCTCTCACCTTTGTCCCTAGCCCGCCGGAGATCATCAACCAGCGCGACCAAGGCAGTTTCAGTCCCATGGTGAGACCTGAATCCCGATTGGAAGGGATCCAAATGGTCCGTTTCCTCCAGGCGTGCTTGGAGTTGTTCAGCAACCACCCGCTCAATCACCTTGCCCAAGAATGGTAGATTTGAGACTGGGCGATAGTTGGCCAAATTGGCCGGGTCTAAAGATGTTTTTTTAAGAAGCGGTTTAATGACCGCCTCTTTCAGCGGGTCTGGGAAGGCTCCCTCACAGAGGGAAGCATTCACCACCCCGCAGAGCCCATCGCCCAGCCCTTCCCGGCTCGCTTTTATCAGCCAGGATGGGCAAGGATCAAGGAGACAGGTGGTCGGTTTCACTTTTCCAAGCAGCCTGTCCACATCCTCGGAGGTAACAGACTGGAATTGATCCCATGTAACAGGACCAGACAGAACTCTAGCACTCTCCCGCCCTGGCCCTGCTCCCACGGTGGAGTCTACCTCCTTCTGAATCTGAGCGATTTTATCTGCAAAAAACTTTGCAAAAGCATTGCAGGAGATCTTGGGGTCCCTACCAGGCCCCGGTGGTACAGGTGGTTCCGATAGATTGCGAACCACCTGAAAAAGTCTCCTGCTGCTGTTTTCTGCAGATGCTATGGAGGCAGCGAAGAAGGCCCTCTTCGCCGTCGCCATTGCCACTTGGTAGGCTCGACGTTGAGCTCTAGCCCGTGTCCGGTCTGATTCAGAATGAGTTTTCCGCCACCGGCGCTCTAGCCGTCTCAACGATTGTTTCATCACCCTCAGCTCCGGGGAAAACCACGGGGCTGTCCGGGCTCCATGCAATCGGAGAGGGCGCTTCGGAGCCAGACAGTCAATAGCCCTGGTTAACTCCGCATTCCAGCGTGCCACCAGGGAATCAGCTGAAAGGCCATCAACTTGGGATAAAGCATCCCCTACCACTCTCTGGAAGCCAATTGGATCCATTAAGTGGCGGGGGCGGACCATCTGAATTGGTCCCACCTCCCTGCAGAGGGGAAGGGTTGCGGAGAAGTCCAGTTGCACCAGGAAGTGATCTGACCATGGCACTTCTTTTGTTTCGCTTTTAGTTAGTGTCAGATCACCAGCATCCATAGAGGTGAACACCAAGTCTAAGGCATGTCCATGGCTATGAGTTGGGCCAAACTTATTCAGGGACAGCCCCATGGAGGCCATGCTTTCCACGAAGTCCCGAGCGGCCCCTTGTAAGGTCGTGTCGGCATGGATGTTAAAATCCCCCAGGACAACCAAGCTAGGTGTCTCCAGGAGCATATCCGCCACGACCTGAAGCAGCTCGGGCAGGGAATCCTTGGTGCAGCGGGGAGGTCGGTACACCAGTAGGAATCCTGTACTGCCCCTATTGCCCAACTTCCAGAACATGCACTCAGAGAACTGGGTCTTCCCAATAGGACGCCTGGTGCAGACTAATGACTTCCTAAAAATCACTGCAACCCCCCCTCCCCGCCCACATGACCTGGGTTGCTGTGCGTAAGAGAAACCTGGTGGGCAAGCAGCGGCAAGGACAGGCCCATCTGCTTCATCCAACCAGGTCTCTGTCACACATGCCAGGTCAAATCCTCCATCCACAATCAGGTCGTGGATGGCAGTGGTTTTATTCATCATTGACCTGGCATTGCACAGCAACACTTTCAGGTCATGTGGGTTTCCCTTGCTGATTCCAGTATCCTTCCGGTCAGGACCAGACCTGGAGGCAGGGATAGTCCTCAGACAACGACTAAACCTGCCTCCTCTGTAATGACATGGTCTGGTCTTAGCGTAACTCCTCCTCCTACCCATGATCACTGAGATCGGTTGTCCCAGTGCATCCCCCCCTGTGGAACATGCCCCAGCCATTTTGTTTGCTGGGACCCACTCCCAGGCAGCCCTGACCCCACCCCTTAAAAAGCAAAATACAAACTATATAATAATTTAACAGAATAATAATGATAATAATAAAACAAAACAGAACAAAACAAAGCAAGAAACAATAGCGCTGACTAAATGCTTATCCCTCCCCAAGCAAAAATAAAATAATAAAATAATATAATATTATAAAAAACAACAACCACCATTTAAAGTGCTGCAAATTAAAAACAATTAAAACATTTAAAACCATTTTGTCCATTGCTGCCGGTAGCTGTTCAGGCCTCTTATGCTGTGGCGGTGAGTGCAGGCCCCGCCCCTAGGCCAGATGGAGTTGGCAGAAAAGGGAGCGGTCCTCCCAACACTCACGCAAGCAGCAACAGCAGCCGTGTCCCGGAGGCCTTGATGGAGGCCCTGGCAGTGAGTGCAGGTCCTGCCCCCTAGGCTGGATGGAGTTGGCAGAGGAGGGAGCAGTCTTCCCAACACTCACGCAAGCAGCAACAGCAGCCGTGTCCCGGAGGCCTTGATGGAGGCCCTGGCAGTGAGTGCAGGTCCTGCCCCCTAGGCTGGATGGAGTTGGCAGAGGAGGGAGCAGTCTTCCCAACACTCACGCAAGCAGCAACAGCAGCCGTGTTCCGGAGGCCTTGATGGAGGCCCTGGCAGTGAGTGCAGGTCCTGCCCCCTAGGCCGGATGGAGTTGGCACAGGAGGGAGCAGTCTTCCCAACACTCACAAAAGCAGCAACAGCAGCCGTGTCCCGGGGGCCTCTCTCAGGCCTCTTATGCTGTGGCAGTGAGTGCAGGCCCCGCCCCTAGGCCAGATGGAGTTGGCAGAAAAGGGAGCGGTCCTCCCAACACTCACACAAGCAACATCTAGAGCACACGGCCTGTTTTTTTTTAAAAGGGCGGATGACTGGGGCAAAATGAACACCAATCTTCTCTAAGCAGTGCACAAGAAACTCAATACAATGGAAATGTTAAAAAAAGATGAGTTAAAAATGATACAATTGCAATTCAGTTAAATATGCTTGCTGGAATAAAAGATTCAGCGGACGCTGGATGTTCACAGGAGGGATGGGAGACTCTCTGACCTCGACAGGAAGGGAGCTGCATAAAATTGGGTGTGCAATACTAAAAGCACAACTCCCTTAGTATGAGTTGTGCGTTCGAGCCACTGGGGACCACTAAGAGGGGCTCCCCGAAAGAGTTCAGCGATTAGGCTGGGATATAAAGAATTAGGTGGTTTCTTGGGGTATTCTGGATCAAAGTTGTTCAGGGCCTTGTAAGCTAGAACAAAAGCCTTGAACCACACCAAGCAGCAATATAGGCAACTGGTGTTGAGCTTTGAGCACCTGAGTTATGCGCTGCCGATAGCCTGGCCCCATCAACAGGCCAGGAGACCTGATTTAAGCACCCCACATCATTATCTACAAAAGTTTTCACCTTCCTAAAATTCCATCCAGGGGAAAAGTCGCTCCTCCACTGGCAAGAGGCCAAGCGGAGTCAAAGGTTAGGAAACAGTTTTGCTGCCCTGTTTCCTGTTGGCTATTTCTTTTCTTTTTTTCTGGTCAAGCGCTCTTTGTGTCTGCTGTGTCCACTGCATGCTTAAAGTGTTCCCCGCACATTTCTCAAGGTCCCCCAAAGTGTATAGAAGGAAACGGAGAAACCTTCATGCAGGAAAAAGAATGCAAAAGGCAAACAATGATCCCTCCCACAAAACAAGGAAACATCCCTGGCTGAGTTTCATGGCAGCCAAGGGACACTTTGACTAAAGAGCAGCAGAGGGAACGGAATGCTGCAGCGACCTTTCGTTTTCCTGTCCTGACAATAATCTACCTCAAGCCAGAAGCATCCTAAATTCTTCAGCAGATTTTTCCTCCACTTCTAGCAAAACAGTGGTCCAGGAAGCTATTTAGCCTGCAATGTTTCCCATGACACTGACATGAGGGGGGCATTCTAATATATAGCCAACCGAAAGGGTGCCTGATTCTTGTTTATTATTATTATCTTGGGCAAGTGTTGGAAGGGGCCTTGATAGTCATCTTGTCCCCCACTCCTGATGCAGGAAACCAGCTGCTGCAGTGCCCCTGGCTGATGGGATGCCCAGCTTGCCCTGTCACGAGGGTCTTCATAGTAATAGTGCCTTGTAACCTGCTGAAACCACGTCAGAAGAGGCTCTACGCGTGCACCAATGTTTGCAGGTAGAGCTTCTCTATGCTCTCCCTCGCATAGCTCTAGCGTGCAGGGACAGCCAGTGCAGTACCCCCCAGATGCTGTGGACTACAACTCCCATCATCCCTGGGACTGATGGGAATTGTAATCCAATAACATCTGGAGAGAACCAAGCTGGCTAGACACGGTGTAGATCTTCTTCCAGCATGCCAATGGTGTGGTCACTGGGGGTGAGCATGACTCACCCATAGAAGTCCCACATGTATTCTTTTCAATGTGTGGGCAACGTGATCTGTAAACGGCACCTCAGTTAGGGGCAGAGCGGAGCAGATCTTTGAAACAAACACCAAAAAACAGGCTGCTTGCTCACCCGAAGGGCCCAGTGCCAGTCACCAGCTACTTGCTTGACGCTTGATCCAGTGATGTACCCTAAACCGCTGGGGAACAAAGCAAAAGACAAGAGGAAAAAATAGGGGGATTAGTTCATTCATTCGTTCAAGTTCCTAGCCCACTTGATCTCCCAGCGGCACCTGAAGTGCAGAATCCAACATGCGTAGAACGGCTAACCAAATGGATTGAAAACATGGTACTTTAAAACTTCACCTGTACCAATCCAACAGCTGCACCGTAGCCGCACAAAGCCTGTTTTAAAGAAAGCTCCACTAGATCATGGCTGAAAGGCACGCGTGAATTTCCAGGGGAAGGGAGTCCCACAGTCCAGGAGAACATCTAGAGCTGTTTGTGCATTCTGCAACCAGTCTCAGGAACTACACAAACAAAGCTACTGGCGTTTTTTGTCAGCATCCGTCTTTCTAGAGAGACAACGGAGTGTGCCTCTGAGGTTGAAGTCAACTGCTGCATTTGTAGGACCAAAGTGACACCCCCAGGGCGAAATCCTGGGCACTGTGTATGAAGGTCCTGGGCTGCCCAATGACAAGGCTCCTCTCTCGGCCTCATTGATATGGTCCAAAGGAAAGCAGAGTAATATGCTTGGCACCAGCTTGGCCAAAGTTGCCGGAAGGAGGTGCACAAGGCACCATCCAGCCGTCTTAGGGACTTCACTCTGGATTTCTGTAGGGTTTACTCCTTAGCTTTTTCTTCTCCCAAAGATGTTCCTCAAGGCAACAGGGGACTACTGGTATAAGCGTGCAGAATTCAGCATCCTGGCCATCTCATTTGAAAAAGTGTGATGCAATTGAGCTTTACTCAGTCTAGACACCTTGAAATAATCTGACCCAAATTAGTCATTTCCATAGTTTTCAGTAGGTCCACTCTGAGTAGGATCAGCATTGGAGAGCTCTCCAGGTCTTTAGCCCTTAAGGTTACAAAGACCTCAAGGCGTTTGGTCTAGTTTAACAGCTGCTACCTTTTCTATAGGGACCCTTGGAAATCCATAGTGCTGAGAGGAGGCCTACTGAAATCCCCCTCACCAAAATGAAACTCCCAGGATTCTTTAAGAGAATCTAGAGTAGTTTGGTTTAGTTCACAGACAGATCCTGACCATCTCTAAGTACCAGTTGCTGAGGAGCAAACAACTGGGGCTGGCTGTTGCCTTTACGAGTAGCTTTGGGAGTTCCAGGAATAATCTTACTGACCCCTCTCAGATAAATGGCCCAGGGACCCCATTTGATCTGACCCTCCTCACTACACCACCCAAACAATATCGAGCTTGCTATTTTAAAGCCAGAGTCACGGGCCAAATTCACAGCCTCGCTTCCTGCTGTTGTTCAGGAAAAAGCTGCCCCCAGCGTTCTCAGGCGGGCCTGGGGACGCATTTTTTCCTGAAGAGCTAAAAGGAATGCTTTCAACCCTTTGTCTCCAAGCTGGCCTGCAAACGGTGAGTTCAGGATAGCTTGTTCGCCAGCCCGCCACAGATGTTTTGTCACCCGACTGATTACGGGAAAGGTTTCCCCCGCGCCGATGGAAGTAAACATGCGGCGCTGAGATTCCCCGCAGGAAACGGCCCTGCCAGCTGGAATGCGGAGCGCCCAACCCGTCTGTCACCATGCCAAGCTGGGGCAAGGAGGCATTGTGAGGAGAGAGGAATCCCCAATGCACCAGGCTGATAAGGGCGGCTCGAAGCAGGGAAGGAAGCCATTAGCCCCAAGCTTGGCACCGTAGCCGAGGTTTCCAAACTGGGACCTCAGTTATTCTGTACCTCAGGGGCACTCTGTCAGGGGCTGCATGCCCCCGGTGGATGGGGCATGGACGAGTGGTGGGTGGGGCTGAAGGTAACAGTGGGCCGGGCCAGAGCAAAAAAACACAAGGCCGCTTCCACAACAGCCATTTAAAGCACTACGAACCCACTTTAAACACACACACACCAAAAATTTTCTGGGAACTCTAGTTTGTTAAGGACGCTAAAGGTTGTTAGTGCTTCAAATGTAAGGTGCAGACATGGCCCAGGGCTCAAGGCGTTTTCTGTGTTCAGAGTAAGAAAGCAAAGAAACGAAACACGATGCGTGTAGAAACAAGGAGTCAAAAGGTCCGTGGAGTTCAATACCTGCCCAAAGGGATTGCGAAGTAGAAAACGGAGAGCATGAGGGTCCGGGTGTTTTTGGTGAAGAGGTCTCCGATGATGGTGGGAGCAATGGTGGAGTAGCTGGCTTCGCCAATGCCGACCAAACCCCGCGAGAGGACGAACAGCCAGAAATACTGAGGGTGAGAGAAGGAAAAGGGGAGAAGGAGTCAGTCTGTTGTCATCGCGATTCATGCAGCAGTCCCAAACTCCCCTAAAATGCCTGAGCCACAGATCAGAAGGAACTCCCTCTCCAGTTGAAACTCTACTGTGGAATAGTGTGGTGTAGCAGTTAGAGCAGGGTTTCCCAAACATGGGCCACCAGTTGCTTTTGGACTACAACTCTCATCATCCCTAGCTAGTGGTCAGGGATGAGGGGAATTGTAGTCCAAAAACAGCTGGAGAGAGACCCAAGTTTGGGAAATCCCAGTTTAGAGTGTTAGACTAGGAGTAGCACCTGGGAGACCAGGATTCGAATCCCCCACTTGGCCATGAAGCTTGCTGGGTGCACTTGGGCCGGCCACTGTTTCTCAGTCTAACCTACAGTACCTCACAGGGTGGTTCTGAAAACAGCATGGCAGGGAGGGAAGCACCTATGCTCTCTCTGGAGTAAATCTGGGGCTGGAATGTAATAGATAAATGGAACACCCCCAAGCCTCAGCCTCCCTCGGTTCCCTCTGGCCTACTCTGCACATAACACTTAATCCGCTGCTGCCAGTCAGTGTAGACAGTACTGAGTTAGATGCACCAGTGGTCTGATTTGGTATAAAGAGGCAGCTCCCTGTTTGAATCACTTCTTTAATTTGAACGATGAGGACTAGCATCTTACTCTGCCTCTAAGGGAAGGGCAGTAGCTCAGTGGTTTTGCATGCAGAAGGTGCTAGGTTCCTACGTTCCTCTGTGCAAATGCCTCGCCCGCCCCGCGACCCGGTCTAAAAGCAGGTGGAAATCTGCTGTCCTGGCACATTGGCTCTGCACCGCGCTGCAAACCAGCCAACCTCAATTTGCCTTTTGTGCGCTTGGCAGCTCCACCTCGGTACCCTTTTTTGGGAACTGTTATGCTGCCGCGTGCCCTATAATTACAGGTCCAATTAAATGTTTCCTGCTGCCCTTGTCATATCAGAGACAGATGTGTGTGGGCTGAGCCCTAAAGGGCAGGCGCATGACTCAGGGCCATTTAATGAGTGTCCATCGCCCAACACTAAACCGCTCCGGAATACCGTGGGGAATCTGCTGATGCCCAGTGGAGCCAAGAGGCCTTTCAAGGAAGCGGCCATTCTCACAGAGCACACGCTGAACAAATTAGCTGGCAAAACATTTGTAGCAGGAAGAGACAAGGGGTGTTTCTGCTAACGCAAATGCACAAGCGTGTGCACACACAAACATATATTTGAGGAGTTTTACTTGAGGAGGAGAAGAATCACAGAATTGTAGAATTGGAAGGGACCACGAGGGTTACCTAGTGCAACTCTCTGCAATGCAGGAATCTCAGCTAAAGCGTCCATGACAGATGGCCCTCCAACCTCTGCTTTGAAATCTCCAAGGAAGGAGAGTCCACAACCTCCCCACTGTCAAACATCTCTTACTCTCAGAAAGTTGGTCCTGATATTAAATCGACACCTCCTTTCTTGTAACTTTTTCTGTGGGATTAGTGTTATGGACTGAGTTGAATAGGATCCAAAATGGAGCAGTCTGATTGGTCCTATAACAATAGGATCCAAAATGCAGCAGTCTGATTGGTCCCAGAACAATAGGATTCAGAATGCAGCAGTCTGATTGGTCCTAGAACAATGCAGCAGTATGATTGGTCTGCAGGAGCCACCCAATCTACTCCAGATGGAAGTGAATCCACAACCTGATTGGCCTAAAGGAGAATTCCGGAATTAGCCAATCACATGCAGCCCATTGTGTAAATAATGTATATAAAGCAGATACTTTGAGGGGACTTCCATTCCTCCTCACTATGAGCTGATTAAAGAGCATGAAATCCACTCTCGACTCCGAGTATATTTCAATTAGCAACACCTTTGAAGGACTATTTAGATTTAGAAACGAGTAGGGAAGGGAGGCGTTGAACACCCCCCCCCCCTTTGTGCAAATTCATAGCTAGAGAACTGGACTGAAAAATTCGGAGAAATGCTAATTTCGAAAGGTGGCAGCATTGAGGTCCACACAGTGTTCCGGAAAGCGCGAATTTAAACACAAGTAGAACTGACTTTCTCCCACTTCCCTAGCCTTGAGTGGACAAAGCCATGGAGAGCTGAGGTGAGGACCAGCCTTCACAACCAGCTTGGCACGTAGACACAGAGACTGCAAGGATGCCCAGTCCTCATCGGCCTGTTCCCAGGGTTTCCCTCACTCTGAGAGTTTCTGCCCTCTAATTTTTGTGTGTGCGCGCGCTTCTGCAAACTGGGACGCTCCCTCAAACCTTCCAAAACCTCCCTCTTTCGCGTGAGGGTGATAACAATCGGCACTTGCTGTCTAAATGTCGGAAGTAGAGGGAATGGCCCTCCTTTGGGAGCCAGCAGAATAACAACTACAGGAAAATGGAGGACAGAAATATATATATACACACACACTGCCAGCCAACTCAGAATGGATGGTTAAAGTCTGGGACATTGTCCTTTTGAGTAAACAGATACATTACACCCATACAAAAGAAATGTCAAATGGCTGCTGAGTCATTAGCCTTACTTGCTGTATGATAATGACACGGCGACTGCCCGGCATTCCTTTCGTGTGTTTTTTGGGAATAATTCGAGACAGGACAAATAAACAAGGCAACTTTTGATCTTTTTGAAGTCTGCAACAGTATTTTAAACCGTGGCTGTGGTGCAATGGGCGTGTGCAAGAATTTCATGGAACAATGCTGTCCCCATTGTGAAATACCCCACTCCGCTCCATGAAATAACGGGGAGGGGGCTGGAAAAGGGGCACAAAAACACCCACCCATTCAGAGTGAGGGCAGGAAGTACAGTTCACATGTCGAGGCTTTGAGATGACATCACATCCTGAAATCTGGTTGGCGCAGCGATGCTATGATGCTAGCTACATAGCTGGAGTAACTCAAAGCAGGGCTTTCAGTGCAGATGCCCTTGTTCTGTGCAGCAACACTCCTGTCAAGATACAACAGTATCCGCACTTTCCAAAGGCCATTTATATTTTTATTGTGACCCCCTTTCCCAGTTGGATGACCAAGTCTCTGCCATAGGTGTTGACTTTGTATTGCTTCTAAACTAAGCTGCTGTAGGGAGCCAGTGTGGCCTAGTGGTTAGAGCAGTGTTTCCCAACCGGTGTTCCGCGGCACACCAGTGTGCCGTGAGACCTTGCCTGGTGTGCCGTGGGAGGGAGGCGGGAGAGGCGGGGCGGCCCCGTGCTTCGCGCAGCTGTCCGCAAGCCTTGGGCGCCTGGGGGAACTCCCCCCCCCCGGCGCGCAAGGCTTGCGGGCGGCAGCCTGCAGCGCGGAGCGCGGGGCGCCCTTTGGAAGACGCCCCGTGCTTCGCGCAGCTGTCCGCAAGCCTTGGACGCCTGGGGGAACTCCCCCCCCCGGCGCGCAAGGCTTGCGGGCGGCAGCCTGCAGCGCGGAGCGCGGGGCGCCCTTTGGAGGACGCCCCGTGCTTCGCGCAGCTGTCCGCAAGCCTTGGGCGCCTGGGGGAACTCCCCCCCGGCGCGTAAGGCTTGCGGGCGGCAGCCTGCAGTGCGGAGCGCGGGGCGCCCTTTGGAGGACGCCCCGTGCTTCGCGCAGCTGTCCGCAAGCCTTGGGCGCCTGGGGGAACTCCCCCCCCCGGCGCGCAAGGCTTGCGGGCGGCAGCCTGCAGCGCGGAGCGCGGGGCGCCCTTTGGAAGACGCCCCGTGCTTCGCGCAGCTGTCCGCAAGCCTTGGGCGCCTGGGGGAACTCCCCCCCGGCGCGCAAGGCTTGCGGGCGGCAGCCTGCAGCGCGGAGCGCGGGGCGCCCTTTGGAGGACGCCCCGTGCTTCGCGCAGCTGTCCGCAAGCCTTGGGCGCCTGGGGGAACTCCCCCCCCGGCGCGCAAGGCTTGCGGGCGGCAGCCTGCAGCGCGGAGCGCGGGGCGTCCTTCGGAGGACGCCCCGTTCTTCACACAGCTGTCCGCAAGCCTTGCGCGCCCAGGGGAACTCCCCCCCACGTGCACGGCTTGCGGGCGGCAGCCAGCAGCGCGGAGCACGGGGCGCCCTCCGTAGGAGGCTGCGGAGGGTGTCGCGGAGCTGCCCGCGCTCCAGGGCTTCTTGCAGCTCCGCGCCACCCCCCGGATCCCGGCGCGAAGCCGCGCGGGGCTCCGGAGGGTGGCGCGGAGCTACCTGGGCTCCAGGGCTTCCTGCAGCTGTGCACCACCCTCTGGATCCTGGCGCGAAGCCGCGCGGGGCTCCGGAGGGTGGTGCGAAGCTGCCTGCGCTCCAGGGCTTCTTGCAGCTCCGCGCCACCCCCCGGATCCCAGCGCGAAGCCGCACGGGGCTCTGGAGGGTAGCGCAGAGCTGCCTGCATCCCGAAGCCTGGTGCGCGCTGAAGAGCGCCCCCGGGCTTCACGCACCTCTCCGCAAGCCTGGGGAGACCAGTGTGGCTCCCTAGGCTTGCGGATATCAGGCTGTTCTGGGGGCTGGGGTCGGGGGAAGCTTGGGCTTCCCCCGCGCCTGCCCCGTGCCTGGGGAGGGGAAAAATTTTTTTTTCTTTATTCTCCCCCCAAAAAATTAGGTGCGTCTTATGGGGCGGTGCGTCCTATGGGGCGAAAAATATGGTAGTCAATATAGGCACAGAGTTAAATTTTTTAACATTTTCTAATGGTGGTGTGCCTCGAGATTTTTTTCATGAAACAAGTGTGCCTTTGCCCAAAAAAGGTTGGGAAACACTGGGTTAGAGTGTTGGACTAGGACAGGGGTCTGCAACCCGCGGCTCCGGAGCCGCATGTGGCTCTTTTACACCTTTGCCGCGGCTCCTGGGCGGATACTAGCGAGGGGAGGAGGCGCATTGTGCACCCAGACACTCCCCACTGTGGCGGGCGTTGTACTGGCTGTGATGTCGCATAGGGGCAGTGTGTGCGTTAGTCACGCACCGTCCCGACGTCACCTTCCCGCCCGCTGTCAGATCGCGGCTCCAGAGATATATTTGTTTTAAATGTTGCAATGGTTTTGCGGCTCCCAGGGTTTTTTTCTTCGGAAACGGGTCCAAGTGGCTCTTTTTGTCTTAAAGGTTGCAGACCCCTGGACTAGGACCAAGGAGACCAGGGTTCGAATCCCCTCTTTGGCTATGAATAATAATAATAATAATAAACTAAGCTGCTGTTATTTTCCATTTTCCTTTTAACTGCTTTAGGCTGTTTTCATTGCACTATGTATATCACTCCGAGACACGTTTTTGGAAAGCGGTTAAATTATTGTTGCTATTACTACAACCAGTACTACTAATACTAATAATATAAACCCTGATTGGCTTCATCGCAAGCCAGAAAAAGGAAAAAACTGTCTTTAAAACACTGTACGAAAAGAGGGAAGCTGCGAACAGGCTGTGAAGAAAACGACAGCAGCTTTGAGGAGTTTGCAGGAAACACCCCCAGCACACCAAAACTCTTTGCCCATCAAAATTTGGCTCAGCCCAGCAATGTCCTCCACCCTGGTATTCTTCTGCAATCTCTTTAAATGCATTAAAATCGAAATAGTATTTTTTGCAAAGGTTCGAGAACCCCCCCCTCCCCACGCTAGCATTCCTCACCAACACCCCATTCCTGCATCCGCCGACGGCCAGCCATGCAAGTAATCCATACTTTAATAAGCCTAAATGTGTCCCTGCTCCTCTTGCTCTCCTCCTAAATTGCTTAAGAAAAGGAGAATTACGCTACTGTTCTCCAAGAGCTCCGCAGCCAGTGATAAAGCGATAATCTGCTGAAGTATGTCTAAAGCCCAGGGGCAAACTGCCTCGCCATCTCAAAAAGCACATGATCCTTAAATCCCGGGGTCAGAAAGCATTAGAAAACGCATGTGATGCGATCGGAGGCTGCGGGAAACCCCAGAGAGAGCTGCGAGGCCTCTGGGTGAGGCTTCCACGCATCCAGATCCTGAGATACGTTTACGTGGAACTGAAATTCTTGGGGTGTGTTGTTGTCTTTTTAGACACACATCTGGGAACAAAATATCCTAAGGCCTAGTACAGGAGAAGCCTGTAGCTCAGCACACAGAACATGTCACTGCCGTGAAGGAGGGGGGAAAGTTGCAGGTCCAATTCCTGAATTACTGTATTACTGTATTTTTTGCTCTATAAGACTCACTTTTTCCCTCCTAAAAAGTAAGGGGAAATGTGTGTGCGTCTTATGGAGTGAATGCAGGCTTCGCAGCAAAATCAAATATCTTTAATACGGTCAGCGACCAGGAAGCAATTTATAAAAAAATATGACATTAAAAGTAGTATTGCGCTACAAATAACAGTAGAAATATGGCCAATTCACAGAATTGGTGCTTATATTTATGACCAGGTTTCGACTTTTAAGGTTTTAAAAATTCAATTCAGGTGTCGCTACTGTTTATTATCGTTCCTTCGATGTTTACAATTTGAACTCCGTTGTTGACATCATTGCTCGTCTTATTCTTGTTGCAATGTAACAGTACTTTGCCATGAACCTGTTAATTTCGGGCTCTTTGTCAGCTAAGAGGTGTCTAATATAGGTGTCGTCTGTACTACGAGGTATTTTCCTCAGAATCGGTTCGATCAGCTCTTTTCTTGAGTCTCGATATAATGGGCAGTATAAGATGACATGCCCAATGGTTTCGATTTCATTGCTGTTACAGGGACATAATCTTTGTTTGATCGGTATTTTATTGTATCTTCCCTCTAGAAGAGCTGAAGGGAGAGCGTTAAAGCGGGCCCTGGAAAATGCCCATCGGTGTTTAGCGTTGTCTAGAACTTTGAGATAGTTTGCTAGATGGGGCCTTTGGGGATTGTATAAAGGTTTATAAGTTATCGAAAGTTGATTAAAGTCATTTTGGGCTTCAATGTCCCTGAGTCTTTCTTTGATTATGTTCTTGGCCCTTCCCCTTTCTAAACTTAATAAATACTCTGGGGAGAGACCATATGTGGCCAGTTTTCTGAGAGTGCCCTTCAACCAACTAGATTGGAATTTGTCAAGAAGCATCAGGGAAAGTAGTCCAACCAGCGAGTTGTTAAGTCTTAGCCAAGTGCATAAGGTTCTTATCCATACTTTGGCTTTAATGCTGTATAAACCCGCTTCCAGTCGTAGGGCGGCGTTTGGGACGCATTTAGGTGTTTGCAGGAGTGATCTAAGGAAACCTGATTGTATCTTTTCATATGGGTCTAGATTAGAGAGGGAGACGAGTGGTGCGCCGTATAGTATTTGTGCTTCGCAGCTATCCCAGAAGCCAGAACAGCAAGAGGGATCGCTGCTTTCACTGTGCAGCGATCCCTCTTGCTGTTCTGGCTTCTGAGATTCAGAATATTTTTTTTCTTGTTTTCCTCCTCCAAAAACTAGGTGCGTCTTATGGTCTAGTGCGTCTTATAGAGCGAAAGATACGGTAGATTAAAGCAAGGGGCAGGGAAACTTCGTCCTGGAAAGTTGATTGGGGTCCGCTATTGATGGTGGACATCTGGTGGTGGTAGGGGGGACACCAGAGTCAAAAGGTGGCACTTGAAGCAGTGGTGTTTGGAGCACTGCAGCCGAGCCACTGTGGTACAGGACTAGGACCCGGGAGACAAGGGTTCGAATCCCTGCTCAGTCGTGAAGCTCACTTGTTGTGTTGGTCCACTCAAAGGCAGTGTACACGTAACATTTTATTCTAGAATCAGTGGAGAGGGAGGAGTTGTTTTTTTCTACGTACTCCATGCAGAATCTAGATCTGTTGCATATATCTTCTAACCCTCAAAAGCATTTTTTTTTAGGAAACTGGTTTCATTTTGAAAACAAAACTTTGCAGATTCATCCTTCGTTGCTTCACCTGCAAGCAGTTCTCGAACACGAGAGGCCTCTCTCCCTTCCTGAGTTTTCCAGCAACTGATATTCAGAAGCATTGATGCTTCTGACAGGGGAGGCAACACACCATGCCCAGTAGCCATCGATGGCCCTCTCCATCATAAACTTGTTTCATCCTTTTTCACAGACATCCAAACTGGTGGTCATCGCTGCCTCCTGCGGGAGCCAGTTCTATAGTTTGTGTTGCCTGAGTAAGTAAAGGTAAAGCTAAAGGGACCCCTGACCATTAGGTCCAATAGTGGCCAACTCTGGGGTTGTGGAGCTCATCTCGCTTTCTTGGCCGAGGGAGCCGGCGTACAGCTTCTGGGTCATGTGGCCAGCATGACTAAACCGCTTCTGGCGAACCAGAGCAGCGCATGGAAACGCCATTTACCTTCCTGCCAGAGTGGTACCTATTTATCTACTTGCACTTTGACGTGCTTTCGAACTGCTAGGTTGGCAGGAGCAGGAACCGAGCAACGGGAGCTCACCCCGTCGTGGGGATTCGAACCGCCGACCTTCTGATCGGCAAGTCCTAGGCTCTGTGGTTTAACCCACACCGCCACCAACGTCCCTGAGTAAGTACTCTGTCCTAAATCTTCACTGCACGTCCCTGAGTTCTGGTGTTGTGGGGAAGGGAGATAAAACCTTCCTCTACCACGTGCATAATTTTATATACCTCTAGCTTTCTCCCCACAGGCTCCCCAGTCCTGCTTTATTGCGGCATTTTTCTTCCTACCTCCCCCACAATTTTTTAAGATGCAGATTTAAATGGACTTTGCATGATTAATCGCTGCATATTTCTTTGAATTGGGTGGCTGCCAACCTTCCGAATTAACTTCCAGGAGGGTGTGCAGGCCCACCTTATCTTGGCAGGTGTCCTGGACGAAGCGCCAGCGATTATGGGTTTCCCTTTCGGGCTGCATGTGTTCCTGCCGTATAATTAGAGGTGCTTTTTATTGCTCCCTCTGCATAATAGATCACCGGTTTCACCTTCAAATCGGAATGCTAAACTCCCCTTGTATTGATTTGCAACTTGCCTTGAAAGTAGGAGCGGTGGGATAAAAATAACGCAGGTTAAAAATAAAAATGAACACCTGGTTTCATGGGACAAAAGGAGTGACGGTTGTGCCCTTTGGGTTTGGGGGAATGCGGGAGGCCAGAAATCACACCCAGGGATAGCCAACAAACTCACTGTCTGCCTTGGAGGTGGTGGTAGTAGTAGTAGTAGTAGTTGTTTGTACCCCACCCATCTGACTGGGTTGTCCCAGCCACTCTGGTCAATGTTATTTTTCTTCCTGGCATAAGTACTTCTGCAGCTTAGTGGTCGGCTGGCTGGCTGTCATTCTAAACAGGACTCCTCCACTCTGCAACAATTTGTTGCAGGTACCACTTGGGCCATCCACATTGTGAGAATGAAATGGCAGTGAAGAGACACGAAAGGGCACGAGAACTAAGCTTATTCCGGGAATTTCCAAGCCGGCTATGCATTCTCACACTGCACCTCACCTCCCAAATACGGGAAGCCTTTTGCTAGCTGCCAAAGTTATAAAAAGGGAGAGAGAAAGAGAGAGAGAGAGAGAGAGAGATGGAGAACAAAGTCTGTATTTTAACATGCCAACACAGGAACAGGATGCTGCAAACTGACCCTGTCAGATATCCTGTTAATTGCTTTCCCATTAATGGATTCAATGCTTCCCGATGACCGTTGCCAGGGCAGAGGAGAAAAACACAGAATAATAGAAATAAAATAATAAATGCAGTTGCGTGCACTGATGGCTGCAAAATAAGAGAACTGGACAATTCCATGAAGATCCTTGGGAAGAGTGATTGATTGTTGTTAAAGCAGTTTCTGGAGGAAACTGTAGCTCTGGGAGAGGAACAGGAGTCTCCTAGCAGCTCTCAGCACCCTTGACAAACTATAGTTCCCAGGATTCTTCCCTGATGAGTTCTCCGAGGGAGACGGTTGTACCCTTTGGGTTTGGGGGATGCGGGAGGCCAGAAAGAGGAAGCTGACGAAGAGGAAGCTGATGGGCAGTAAGGAAGGAGGCAGGAAGGGAGTGGCTGGCTGTGGCTGGTGGGGCAGTGCCCCATTCTCTCTAATGGACCAGCCTTCGTTAGGGGCAACAGAGAAGGGAGACAATGAGAAAGTGGGCGGCTTTGAGGCACTGACCAACTCCCAGCAGCCAGAGTTTACATACTTGGCCTTCCCAGCTACGTTTTGAGGTGTCGATTGTAGGAGGGCCATTAGGTCAGTTAAAAGGTACACGAGGAAACACGATGAGGAACAAAATGTCCTCTTGCCTTTTGGAAATTGGTGGGAGGCATGAGAAATGGACGAGGTCTAGAGCCGGCAGAGAAGGAGAGCCTTTGGCTGCTAAAGTTAAGCAACATGTAGCAGCTGGTAACTGGAGGGGGGGAATTCGTTTGGACAACGGTATTCGTCACGAGCACTGGAACACCAAAAAGAACTCTTCAACTGTGCAGGAAATGGAGAGCTTTACCATTTGATGATGACAGAACTGGTAACAAGCTCTCTCTGATATGTTGGAAGTAAAGCGACAAGGCATGCAATAAGCTACCTGAAGCAGCAGGCAGAAAGGCAACCTTTTCTTCCCTTGCTGATTCCTTCTTAACTACCTGCAAGTTGGTTTTCTCTCTCCGGCTTTACTTCCTTCCTGCTGCTTCTCCAATGATTCTCCATGACAGCAGCATGTGAGCTGGCACTCAGAATGGCCTTGTTTGCCAGGACTAATAAACCTTATGTTTCTATATTCTTTCCACCAGATTCCTACTTTGCAGAGGGTTGGACTAGATGACCCTTGGGGTCTCTTCCAGCTCTAGGATTCTATGATTCTATCAGGCTATTTCTGTATGATAGGACACCTGCTAGAACAGCAATGGGGAGCCTCGCATGCAGCCTTCCAAGTCCTCTCATTCTGGCCCGTGGGACTCCCCTAGGCCACACGCACCTACCCCAGGCCACACTGCAACATTTTGTTGCAGATCCCACTTGTGCATCCTAAACCAGTTTAAAACTCTAGTGTAAATACAACCTGCAGGGTTGATATTCCATTTTGCTTCCCATCAATTAAAAAAACCCCACTCCTTGTGACTCTGAGGCGACTAGCCAAGCAAAGTATGATGGCTTTTAGAAAAGGCTTTTAGAAAAACTCGCCTTTTTGTCACAGTGAGTCGGCAGCTGAGGAGCCCAGACATGCACCCACTGACATAATTAAATGTGTATTTTTATCCCCAAGGTATCTAAACTTGAAATGAAGGGTTTGGGGGGGTGGGGTTTTGTTTTGTTTTGTTGTTGAGGCAGGCACAGACACGTTTCACCTCAAGATAGCACGCTTGCGGTAACCTACATCATGTGGCAAAACACCACTTCCTGACGTGAGGTTCAAAAAGGGGGGGAAAAGGAGGAAAGGAGAAGTTACCGCATGATGGCCAACCACCAAGTGGAAAGTGTGAGGGGAAAGGTGGGGTCCTTTGTCTCCGAGGCACACCCAGCCATCCCTGGAAGTGACCGCGGCTGTGAGGCCCTGCCGGCCACAAGGCCGGGGACTGTCGTAAGTGAAGCAGACAAGCTCAAAATGAACCACCTGGCCTTGTTCATGTATGCAACGGCCGCAAGAATACTCCTGGCCCAGAAATGGGAGCAACAAGAACTCCCCACCTTGGAAGATTGGCAAGAAAAATGGTTGAGTATGTGGAGCTGGCAAAGTTGACGGGGAAGATCCGGAATCGACGTGATGAACTGTTCCAAAAGGACTGGGGCAAATTTATACTTTATATGAAAGAAAATTGTAAACAGTTGAAAACGTTTGTAGGTTTAAGTTGAAATGTTTGGTAATGGGAAATTAAAAAGCTGATTTACTTATAAGAAGGTGATTGCTTTAAGATTGATATAAGGTAAAAAAGTGAAATATAGGAATGTGAAGAAATTGGTAAAGTGATATGGAAGGCTGTTAAAGGGAGGGAGGAGGTTGATGCTTTATTTAAGCAATGCTTTAAGTTATAAATTCTTTGATTTTTTATTCTGAAATGTAATGAAATATGGAAAACTTAATAAAAATTATATTTTAAAAAAAACAAAAACAAAATGAACCGCTTGGCCAGCAAACTGAGAGGAAGGTTGCCCTTTACGCCGGGCGCTAGCAACCAAACAAGCCTTGCTGAAGCAGATACCTGACCCATTTTACTGAAAGGAAAACTGAGAGGGCGAGAGGAAGAAGGGGACTGAGGTCACAAGGCAAAGCCCGTGGCAGAGGCAGGAATCCCTTTTGGAAATGTAAACAGTGAATAGTCCTGGGAAATGGACCTGCGCGATCTGCCCCCTCCCTGCGAGGTGACAACCAGCATTCAATTATTAGAAACGGCACACCCCATGGGATCACGTGGGTGGCTGCTCACCATCTGGGTGTGACAGGATGAGGGTGATCCCAGGAATGCAGATGGACCAAGAAGACGAGAGGAGTGTGGGATGGTTGGCTGGCTCCCTCCTTCTGGAGGGAAATGGCCCGGCACGACTTTGATTGATCTCGCCAGGAATACATTAATTAGCCCTCTTCAACAGCAGGTTGCAAAACAGGAGCATTTCTGTTCCCAGCTGCGGAGGACTGTGGCGTCACAGCGCTGGCGACGGAAAGCTGCAATGTCTCCGGCACAAACAACCCCTTCCCACTCCTGGGTCCAGAAACAGGTGTGTGACTTGGAGGTTGCTGGAGGATGCTATATTTAGCCTCCCAAAATTAGGCAAGAGCAGCGCCCGGCACGCCAAACCCCAAATTGCATCTGATGAGCTTGGAGCTCAAAGGGCAAAACAGAGGCGACAAAGAGGCAACGGCGAGGTTGTTTCGGGGCAAATCTTCCCTGTGCGGTGGGTTTTTGTCACACGCTAGGGAGGAGTAGGCCTGTCCAATTCAGTTGACAAAAGTTTCTGCTGGTATTTGTCTATGTCACCGCATATGATTAATAAATAGACTTTTGCCTCTCTCTCTTTTTAAGCTAGCAAAACTTCCACATGGAAGCTTAGAAGCAAAGCTGTGATACTTAGTTGATCAACACAGCCCAGAATAAGCTGCAGAGTAACCACTGTTTCCTCTGCACATGATCTTACCTGCTCAGTGATGAAGGAGCTGGAAAAGGTGATGGCCGACCAGAAGAAAATGCCACAGCTGAGAATAATTTTCCTGTTGAAACGGTCACCCAGATAGCCGAATATTGGGGCTGCTACCATGAAGCTGCAGATGAAAACTGTAGGAGGAGAGAGAATCAAAGAGATGGGTTGAAGAAGAAGCATTTCCCAGACTTGAGCAGGTGCTAACTTATGCTGCCCCCAAACCAAGCACCAGTCATCTCTCCTACTCCTGGGTGAATTGCCTGGCATACAATTCCTCACCTACAGCATCCTTTGCCAACCTGATGCCCTCCCTATTTTGGGGACCACAACTCCCATTAGAGCAGGCAGGAGGTGTAGACCAATGACTGGGCTGAGAGCTTTAAAAGCAACTCCAGAAAGCTTTTCGCAATGGAGGATTTGGATAAAGTGTAAGAAAACTATGACAGCACCAACAGTTGCCAAAAGATCTGCTTTATTTAGATATAGGGGTGAGATAATTTGCTCAATGACGAGGGGTGTCAGAAGACATCGTTTCCCGACCTAGCCTATATTCATTGCATGTTGTAGCTTTGTTTCTGTTCTGCTGCAGTTCTTCTTCCGTCAAAAACCACATGATTAAATAATAGAATCAATTGAATAATTATTAAATTATAATAACACAACAAGATGGAAGAAGTAAAATATTGAGATCACACATGGGTGAAGGGGAGTGGGGGGGTTATGAGAATCTATAATATCATTTATAATATAATTTGTTAATTGCATTGTATTTACATATAGCAAAGGGAAGCCTAGAGCAATTAGATATATTTTAATTTAGGTAATCTATGTAATAGGCTTATGTTCGAAAATGAATATGGATTTTGAATTTGATGTTTCTAATTTTTTTTGGTTTTGAAATAAAAATTTAAAAACACACAAACCACATGATTAGTCTCAATGTCAATTATGCAAGTTGCGTAATGGGTTACACATGTTGTGTTGTTTGGACATTATCCCACTCCATTCCTTTCGATGCAAAGGAAACTCAGTGCAAATGGGGGAGGGGAAACATAATCGTGTATCACAGAATCATAGAGTTGGAGGGGATCCTGAGGATCATCTAGCCCAAGGCTCTGCAATGCAGGAATATACAGATGTCCCATATGTGGATCAAACTTGCAACCTTGGCATCATCAGCACCATCCTCTAACCGACTGAGCTATCCAGGCCGTTTGCAAACTGAAAGCAATAACAGGAAATACCAATTGTATTTGCTAGATTGATCTCTGTTGCAGACATGAAAAGAATAGGATAGCATCTGCAAATCCCCCTGCCCCCGTTTCTGTTCTCATCAGAAGTATACAACATCCCTACCTGAGATACCTTTTTCAGAGTTGAGTATCTCCTGCTTGCACACACTGGAAAATTCCCTGCAAGATCTAGTAACCAACAGAATAGAATCCTGTTCTTGGGCGTTTCTTCTTTAGCCAACTCCATAAAAACATAATGGAAGCTGGGCTGATTCAGATTAAGGTTCCCTCTAGCCCAGCAGCCCATTCCCCAAAATGCCCAACTACATGCTTCCAGTTACCCCACTGGTACTGAATGAGAACAGATTTCCCTTGCTGTCCAACCCCTCCTACAAAGGGTATCCAAAAGTGCAAGTTAATTAAGCTGAGTGTTGCAGGATGGAGTGTTCCTGCTCAGGGTTTCAGCCAGCCAGTCAGCAGTGCCCAGCTCCACAGTGCTCCGTTCCGTTACCCCAGCATCTTGGGTGTTCTTTGCAAATATCTTTTTTTGGGAGTGGGGTATATCTACAAACCTCAAGTCTGGTGCTAACCCTGAGTTAGGCTGCTAACCCTGGTGGCAATGTTCTGCCTCCACTGTCAGAGGCAATATACTTCTGAATACCAGTTGCTGGAATCTGCAGGAAGGGAGAGTGGCTATCCCAGATAACCGACATAAGCTTGCAACCAAATTAATAGGAGTCGTCACCCAATTAAAGACATCTTAGCCAATTAATTTCATGGCCCTGATTAAATCTGCATTACCTTGCATATGAGAAAATCCAACCGCCTGCAAAGGAAGGAGGAGCCCATTTTGTTCACTTATGCAGATCTCAATTATATTAGAAAACCTGTTCCCATGGGATATAGGAAGCTGCCTCCTACAAAGTCAGACCACAGGTCTCCAGAGTTTCAGGCAACAGGCATTTCAAGCCCTATCTAGAGACATCAGAGGCTGGAACTGGGCTCTAACCACTAGGCTGTGCTATATAGGCATTGCTAAGTTGCCACTAGAGATGGAGAGACCTGTCACTTTCAGGTTTCCCCAATTCCCCACATTCCTGCAGCAATTTGTAAAAAAAACAACAACCCACCAACAACTTCTCTTGAAAAATCCTCACGAAAATTATTCCACATTTTATGGCCAATTTCTCCCAATAGACACATTTTTCTATGCAGTTTTAATTAATGCAGACATTTTCTTGCCAGCTACTTCTCCAAATAGCATGCATCTTTGTATACTTTTTAATTGATTTATTCAGTTTTAGGCACACTTTTACCTAATGCGTGCATTTTTATAAGTGCTGGTTGGAGAACTGCATGCAAAATTTGGATACGCGTGAATGTCAAAGGACAGCTGTGTTTTGGTTCTCCCTGATCCCTAGTTATTTGCAATTTGTTACACATACTTGTGTTAAAAGTAAGTTAGATGTGCTCCACAATTTACCAGCAGTTCTTTAGTCCATCAGAATGTGAACTAGATTGAAATCTCAAACATGAGTTTCTGGCCATGTCACAAGTCAATGGCGGACGCTCCCCATAGCCCCTCTGTGGGCTGCAAGGAGGTCCAGGCAGAGGAAAGCCAGGATTTATGAGGCACAAATCCTGGCAACGCTCCCCTGTGAGGTCTGGGGAGCTCACTGCATCCTGATGTGTTGCTCAAGCCTGTGTCTGCCAAGTTGAAAGGCAGAGCGGGTGCGACCTGGGAGTGTGTCCCTGCCATGGAAGAGCCTCTGCCTCCGGCATGATTTATGGCTGGTTCCTCCATAATTTGGACAATTGGCATTAATCAAGAGGCACTCCTGGACCTACATATGCTAATGGGCTGCAATCAGTCAGCTGCCGAAAGGACTGGGCTTGGCTCTTTGAAGGTATTTGAATGTTTTCTTTGAAGCTTAAGAATCCTGACAATAGCCAGGAAAGGATGGAGGAGAACAAGGTGTTTTGTGCTTCTTGTGGTTTCCAAATGGTCTCTTTTTTTCATTGTCCTCCCTGCATAATGAAAGAGTCATGTAGCCGCTGCTACAGTGGCACCTTGGGTTACGTACTTAATTCATTCTGGAGGTCTGTTCTTAACCTGAAACTGTTCTTAACCTGAAGCACCACTTTAGCTAATGGGGCCTCCCGCTGCTGCCGCGCCACCGGAGCACGATTTCTGTTCTTATCCTGAAGCAAAGTTCTTAACCTGAAGCACTATTTCTGGGTTAGCGGAATCTGTAACCTGAAGCGTATGTAACCCGAAGTACCACTGTATGTTACTCTGTTTGTTAAATCAAAAGCCCCCCCCCCTTTCGAAGTAAGCTCAACAAGGAATTTAACAAGGTTTTACTATATGCCCTCGACTGAGGATGAATGGACTTTGTTTAAAATTATTCCTGGACTGCTGTTGGAGAAATGCAGTGGGGGGGGGGAGAATGAACTGCTGCTGAACAGATGTGGTAAAGAGGCTGAATTTGAGGAAAAGATCTTGCTTTTAACTGTGTGCTGAGGAAGAACTCCAGAGTGGAATTTTAATGGCGGAGTTTGGATATGCATTCTGTGAATTATTTATGGCTGCAGCTCCTCCGCTCGTCTGTAAACAGTGGAAGGAATGGAATGTGAACTTATAACATCCAGATAAACACTGCAAAGATCTGAACAATGTTCCAATACACCCGGTCTGGAACAACAATGTATATGAAGGATTACACACGTGAAACGGATTATTTATTTATAAGATGTAACAGAGGTGCTGCTTGTAAGGTGGAAAAAGCAGCCAGCTAGAAGAGTGGTTAAACAGCAAGTGAAGGATGTCAGCTGGACTCTAAATAAGAAATGATGAGGCTATGAGAGAAAATGGTGGTGGTCATGTTTGGAACAGGAGCGGGAAAGCTGATTTTAAGAAATTGTATTAAATTAAATTAATCTGGTTTGATTTGTAATAATTTGGAAAAATAATTAAAATAATAATTTGGAAAAGAAATCTCAAACATGCTTACAGTCCTATCAAACACAGTGAAAATGACTTCCAAGTAAGCACATATAGGACTGTGCTGATAATCAGTGAGACAAACTGGTAAACCTATAGTGGAATCCTATAGATGCGCACTAAGAAATAAGTCTCACTGATCTGCACAGACTTTGGCTTACTCCCAAAGTAAGTCAGTGCAGGATTGCAACCATTAGCGTCACAGCCTTACAAAATCATTGTCTTGGATTTTTTTGCGATGGAAGTTGGGAGTGTTATTAAATGCACGACAGGACACAATCTTCCATGCACACACTTAATTATTACTCTAAGATGTTGGAGAAGCTGTTAATAATTCGAATAAAAATGAGCAGCAAACTAACTTGCTCATCAGGAAACAGCAACCCATCAGGAAATGTGAGATCTGAGCAGCATTCAGTTCTGCATACATTTTCTCCCATTACAAATAATTTGTTGGCTAAAAGCAGATG
The DNA here is from genome assembly GCF_964188315.1 of Podarcis muralis. Classification (NCBI taxonomy): domain Eukaryota; kingdom Metazoa; phylum Chordata; class Lepidosauria; order Squamata; family Lacertidae; genus Podarcis; species Podarcis muralis. The sequence continues at coordinate 33,850,545 of NC_135669.1, read as the reverse complement.
TCACCCTGCGTTGTGCAATGCGCCTTGCTAATATTTTCCATTTTCCCTCCTTGTATTAGCAAGTTACATTTAAAAGCCAACAATTAGAAGACTGATGCTGATGTGCAACATGACCGGAGAGGGGAAGAGATGCATAGAGGCGGACAAAGGAATAAATTCATTGCCAAGAACAAAGAGATGACAGAGCCCAGATGGCACAATAACGAGGCCAAGCCTGTCACAGCTATACATTTACAGGAGCCTCGAATTACGTGAGACATCCAAACACTGATTGACTTGTAAACAAATTCAGAAAACGACTCTTAGCCTATCAGACAGATTGCTTGCCAGCGAGTCTTGTTAGGCACAAATCAATTCCTGCGACGCGTTTTCATGTGATGGATGGGGCTTCTGAGCTCCGGCGACAGGTCTTTGTCCACCTAGCTTACCCTCCAGCACAACTGAATGCAGGTGAGCGCATACCAAGGCTAGTCGACAGGCAGACACTGGGCCCAAACCCAGGGATAGGGAACCTGTAGCCACACAGGTGTGGTTGAAGGACAACTCCTGGCCATTGGCCATGTTGGTTCAGGGGATGCTGGGGTTGCCTGACAAAATCTGGAGAACCCTTTGATATAGAGGAAGGAATAGATGCAGGATGCAGGGGACAAAAGTAAGAAAGCCCATCTGAAGGGGTGGGCAGGCCTTGGACCTGGCGCTCCCACAAGGCTGAGTTGAAAGGGACCTCAGCAAAGTGGGATCTGGTGGAACCCCATGTGGTTTCTGGTTCTCTCCTTGATGGCACCAGCAGCTCCAGACAGTGGCCATTTCCACAATGCCCTAGAACAGTGTTTCTCAATCTGTGGGTTCCCAGATGTTGTTGGACTACAACTCCCATCATCCCTGACCACTGGTCATGCTGGCTAAGAATGATGGGAGTTGTAGTCCAACAACATCTGGGGACCCACAGGTTGAGAAACACTGCTAGAAGTTGAACCATCTTCCATGGTGTCATGGAAAACCAAGATGTTGGCCACCTGGAGCCTGATGGAGTGGGGGGTTTGGTGTCTGATCTTAAAGGATGCTTGGGGGAGGCACCACAGGGGGATCCTGCCAGGGTACAGACCTCCCCCCCCCCAGCAGCCCCCAGAGGCCTGCCTCCATTGAAGTTGCTAACTGGGAAGACATAGCTGTTTACGGAGGATACACCACGAGCATATGGGGAACCTCCAGCCCACAAAGGGAGCTACAGAATGGTTCAACAATCAATCCCTCTTCATGAGGGACTTTGAGACTTCCAGTTCTGAGAGGGGAACAGAGTTCTCCTAACAAATCTCAGCAACTTAAACAAACTACAATTCACAGGATTGTGTGTTGGGGGGTGGGGGAAGCCTTGACTGTTCAAAGCAGCATCACAGCACTTTAAATGCATGGCGTGAAGGGTGGTCTTGGTTTGGGCAGCCATTTTGTAGACCAGGAAGGAGGAGCAGAAAAGGACCGCTTTCAGAGGCGAGCCACACCAGAGCCATTTAAAATGGCGCTGGTTAAGCTACCAAGTCCAGTCCGCAGACACCGCTGAGGGCGTTCTGGCAAATGCTAAACTGCCAGCTGAAAGGGGAAAGTAAACAAGAAGAAACAGAGCATACGAGCTTCTATCCCGTTTCTTTGAAAACTAATAAAATTAAAAATATATTTTTAAAAAGAAAAGATATTTTTTTTAAAAAAGGAGATAAACATGCTTTTTCAGCGAAAGAACAGAAATTAGCTTTTCGCAATGCCGCTGAACGAAAACCAATGTCAATTTCTGAACGACACGGTTGCTGAGCATTTATGGCAGATCGAGCGCTTCAGCGTCGCATCCCATGTTTCATTCTACCTTGCATTCTGTGGATCTATAATTTCATTAAAATGTTGCTTTTGGTGGGAGTGGGGGAAACAAGAGGCGAAAAAAGAAACAGAACATACGCCCTTTCCATTTACTGTAAGTTCCTTCCTAAGGGAGGTGGATTTGGGGTGGTATTTTGGAACTACAACACACACACACTGGAAAAAATGCATTTGTTTCGCTATAATTGTGCTTAAAAAACAAACAAAAATCAGAGGAAAGGCTGAATTAACTAGACAGGATGGGCAGTTCAGTGTCTATTTCTGCCTTCAGTTGCCTGACCCACCCCGATACAGGTGGGTCGTTGTTTCTCTCAAATATGTCCCAGTTCTTTTTTGGTATGTGGTTGGATTCTTCGCTCTATCTCTCTCTCTCAATTAAGTGAAGAGGGAAAAAGCAGTTCATTCTCTCCTGGCTCCATAGCTTCCTTCACGCACTGCTACCCATGAGTGTCCTGCTCAGTTATTCCGACTCGGGAGAAGCCATTCAACCGACAACTTGGCTCTCTGACAGGAAATGTGAGGTGCTGCTGATTTTTTTTTTTTATTTGAAGAAATAAAATAAAATAAAACCAACACAGGGGATAAAAGCAGGACGCACAAATCTGATTTATTTTCAAATACAAAACCTGGGTGTTGTAGGAGATTAATATCATTAAACGTGCTGTGGTGTTTTGAAAGTTTCTCCGCAATGTCAGAACAAGGAGATTAACTGAGGGAAACCGAAAGCCCCCAAATGGGCTTTGGATTTCAAGATATCCCCCTCACAACCAGAGACGCGGGAGAAATTTGGTTCAGTTTGGATTTACTTGCTTAAAATTCACCCTTCCTGGAAAAATAACGAGACACAACCATCGTTCGAAGTGTGCGTTTCTCAGAGGTTAGGGCTGCAGTTCCCTAGCCAAATGAAAATGGATGTATTTGCGGAAATAACTTGTGAAAGGCATTGTGCTAGGGGAGAGTGCTTGCAAAAATGTGGAAATCGGGCAAAATCTGCATTCCCTGTCAGAGGCAGCAATGTTTCTGAATATCAGTTGGTGGAAAGCTCAGGAGGGGAGAGGCCTTATGCTCAGGTCCTGCTTGCAGGGCAGAGTAATGCAAAAATCGATCTACAATAAACTTTTGTTTTCAGAATGAAACCAGTTTCTCAAGAAGAGCTTTTCGGGGTCAGAAGATATGCAACCGATCTAGGTTGTGCACGGGGTCCGTAGAAAAAACAAGTACTGTATTTTTTGCTCTATAAGACGCACCAGACCACAAGACGCACCTAGTTTTTGGAGGAGGAAAACAAGAAAAAAAAAATATTCTGAATCTCAGAAGCCAGAACAGCAAGAGGGATCGCTGCGCAGTGAAAGCAGCGATCCCTCTTGCTGTTCTGGCTTCTGGGATAGCTGCGCAGCCTGCATTCGCCCCATAAGACGCACAAACATTTCCCCTTACTTTTTAGGAGGAAAAAAGTGAGTCTTATAGAGCAGAAAATACGGTATTTGGTCTCCACTGATTCTAGAACAAAATGTTGTGTGTACACAGCCTGCGAGTGGCCCAAGGCTACCAAGCGAGCTTCACGGTTGAGCAGGGATTTGAACCTTGGTTTCCCAGGTCCTGACCCAACACTTCTAACCATCCTGCTACACTGGTCTCCGCTTCCACTCCAAGCACTTCCAGTTTAAAGGGGATCAACGTTAGCTAGGCTGGGAAGAGACTCTCTGCTTGGGGCACGGTTTCCCAAACTTGGGTCTCCAGCTGTTTTTGGACTACAAATCCCATCATCCCTGATCACTGGTCCTGCTAGCTGGGGACGATGGGTTTTGTAGTCCAAAAACAGTTGGTGGTCACTATCCTCCATTAATTTGTCTAATTCTCACTGCCCTGGGTTACTCAGAGCATGCCAATGCCCCCCTCTTTTATTTCTCAGCAGTTTCCATTTGGCTCCATTTTGACCGGCCCTCACCACCCAAGTCTGGCATCAGAAGGAGAGATGCCCCAGTTTTCCAGTCAAGTTAAGCAGGGAGAATTGGCTGCATGCTGCAGCGTTTAAGTGCATTTGTGCCACACATGAGATTATGCTGTTTGCTGATTCTTCTATTCCCCCCCTATGAAAGTTCATGCGGCAACAACAAAAATTCCTGCATTCAGCAACCCTGGGGTTCCCAAGGTCTTTAAAAAAATAAAAGGAGAAGAACGAAGTCCGCTAATTACCTTTAAGGAACAAGAAAGAAGCATGCAAATTAATATCTTTAGCCAGAAACACCTGTACAGGACAGATAAGGCAGCTGAAAAATTTGAGTACTTGAGAATCACATGTGAAGGGCTTGCACACACACCCCAATGTTAAGATCTCCCCCTCCCCCATTTAACAGTAATATGGGCTTCCATGTCTCTCACTCATGGCAAGGAGCATACACGCCAAGTTCTGGGGCCGAGGCAATTTTGGGGACCCCAATTTTTTTTTTGAGGGGGTTGTACCCCCTCAATGTTCAGAGGGCATTTGGCTCCACCCCCCGGCTCCTTGTGATGTCGCATGTGTGACATCAGGCTGTCGCATTGGGCCCCCTCAAACAACTTGTGAAGATGACGCTTCTGGCAAGGAAGCAGTTGAGCGGGTCCCGGAAGCCTGCAGCCATCGGCTTGAACTGCAGACCTAGGCTAGAGGCTGCAATTATATAGGACCAGGAGGAATCTTATTGGCTCCTCAGGTCACCTGAGCTGCTGGGCCTGAAAGCTGCAGTGCCTTTTCTGGCCTCACAGAGAGGTGGCACTGTAGTGGCAAAAAAGCGTAGGGGCAGGAAACCATCAAATGATGTCACACATTTGGCCCCTGGGGTCCCTGTCGCCTTTGCCCCTAGTTTGAGCTTCTACCATCCCAACACCCCTCTTCCTTCATTGCAAAACTCCGCAGGAATAGCTATTCAAAGGCCCCAAACCTTCAACTTCAAATTTTTAGAAGCCATAATCATGCTCACATTTCTAAGCCCCAGCCTTGACCGCAGCTGAAAACAGAACTATAGATGGAAATGGAGAATGAAGACAAATTTGCAGAGGAGGCGAGCAATTACCTTGAACTGTTTATACACCATTCTTTCCCTCACTTGGTTCTGTTTTTAGGTTTTGTCTTGTTTATGCTATGTTTGATTTGCTCCTTTCTATCCTTTTATAGAGAGGATTCAGTCAACCCCTAGTAGCGCATATTTAGAAATCTACGGGGCAGAGAAATTTGTCGCCTTCTAGCCGTTCTGGGCCTCCAGCTCTCGTCAGCTCCGGCCGGTATGGCCAAGGGTCAGGGATGATGGGAACTGGAGTCCACTAACCCACGGAGAGCACCCAATCCCTTTCCATTTGCTCCAACCATGGGGTGCCTTGCTGAGAACTATTCTGCCTTTAATAGGGCATCACAATCAGGAACAGCCTGAGGCACTTCGTGGTCTGAGGCAAAGAATAAACTGACACCCCCACACACACACACACACTTGAAGGCAACTGATAATTAAATTTTAGTTCAGCACTGCTGATGGGGCCACAGAGAAGGCCAAGTGGGTGCCAGTCCATTAGGAAAACTGAAGCACCAAGCTCAGCCTAATCTTTCGCCAGTCCTCACCTGCCTGCCTCCTTGATTAACAAGCACAGCAAGAGGGTGGCATTGACTGTTGACACCCTCTTTCTCCTCCTCTCCAGCCTTAGTGTTGCCCACATGGAGAAGGATGAGGACAAAACCAGGCCTAGCTGCCCCGGCCTATCGTTTGCCTCTGGCTTCACCCCCAGTTGTCCTCCCTGCCTTCTGACTTATCAGTCGCAATAGGCACCGGCCACCACGGGCAGCACACAGATCTCTCCTCCAGGGCCACCCCCCAAGGGTGGATCAACTATGAAACTCATGAAGCTTAAGCTTCAGGGCCCCCAGAAGCAACTTTAGTCCACATTGCTTTAGAAAAAATGGGTCTAGTAGACCCAATTTCATCATTCTGTGGCACATCATGCTTGTATAGAACATTTCCCTAATTACCATCCCCCTGCATAACTCCAAAACTACTGTATAGGTAAAGATAAAGGGACCCCTGACCATTAGGTCCAGTCGTGACCGACTCTGGGGTTACGGCCTCATCTCGCTTTATTGGCCGAGGGATCCGGCGTACAGCTTATAGTCATGTGGTCATGTGGCCAGCATGACTAAGCAGCTTCTGGCGAACCAGAGCAGCGCACGGAAACGCCGTTTACCTTCCCGCTGGACCGGTACCTATTTATCTACTTGCACTTTGACGTGCTTTCGAACTGCTAGGTTGGCAGGAGCTCGAAAACTATAAGGCACAGGAAATTTTCGCTCACTTTATTGACTTTGTTATGTGTGGTAATGCAGGACAACAATTTTAATCAAAATCTGAAATGCAGTCGTTAAAAAAATGCAGCCATCAGTTGTGGAGCAACCCCACTGAAGATGATAACATTGGTTACCCAGACCTCGTTGTTGGTTGTGAAGGGGGGCCCTTAACAGTTCAAGCTTCAGCCCCCCGCCAAATGTAGATTCACTACTGCCGCCACTCTTTGCATCTGCCGCCCGAGGCAGGTGCCTTACTCTGCCTAATAGTAGAGCCGGCACTGCTGACAAAGAAAGGTGCCAACAGTCAACCTGATTGGGCAGTGGTGCTCCCTGACCTCCAAAAGGCATGGGACATGGGTTGTGGTTTCCCAGCACAGAGGTAAAATGGTATCCCGTCTGCCCTGTGGCTTCCAGGCAAGCCAGATAAATTGAACCATGGGTTATTCCAATGGAAAGGGGAACCAAGTCACACCACCAGCTTCCTAAAACCAGATCAAAAAACCACACCAGTGGCTTGGGAAAGCACTGTTGCTTTGATGTCGCTCTCGTGTAAAAATCCAGACCTTTCCCCCCCAAATGCACATTTGAACATGCAGAGCAAAGTAGGCAAGAGCTGAAATGTCACCATTCTCCGCTCCACGCAGGGAAGGTGTGAGTATCGGTTAAAATGCAGGCGCAGAGCTGAAAACCATGCCTGCCTTTTACTTCTTTCCTGTGCCAAGGTTAATTCAAATCCTTGAAAACATCTGAAGACGCACAGCAAAGTGAGGCTGGCAGTAGCCTCTGACGATCCTCATTCTTTAAGAGTCAGAGAGACATTTGTCAAATTATATTGGAATTCAAGAAGGTGGGGGGGGGGAGTGCACTTGCAGAGGGAAGTCACTCAAGGAATGCTAAATTAACCAGCCTTGGTTTACAGTCCTTGCTCATCGCTGGGCTTTGTGTTTCTGTATTTGGCTCTTGGGCTTTATGCAAACTTCTCTCTTCAGGGTCACCACCAACAACATAAGAACATGAGCCTGCTGGATGAAGCCAATGGCCCATGTAGTCTAGCATCCTGTTCCCACAGTGGCCAACTTTAGCCTATCCAAGTTTATGCCATAGTGCGTTAAGTCTAATGGTTGCTTTTGTTCAGACAGCAAAATATACCAAAAGCCACAAATTGGTGCAAACCAAGGTTTAGTGTTACATCCAAACCAAGAAACTCTGGCTTGGGGACATTGCTCCACCCTGCTGAGGATACTCTGGATACGGGGTGAGGATGCACAAATCAATGATTCACGTGCACATTTTTACCACATTGTGGTTTGGGATCCAGACTTCATTTAGTGAAAACCATGGTTTGGTGCGACACCTGAACCAATTGTAAACACCATCTTCCTGGCTCTACAGGAACAAACGACTAATTTTGGTACTCTGGGGTGGGAGAGCAGAGGGAGGACAGACCTACAGTCAGGTTCTAGGTTTTATATGAATAATATCCACCGTGCAACAAGGAACGGAATTAGTTAATAAGGTCCCTGATGCACACACGCCTACGCTGCGTTGGGTGCAACCAAGTGATGCGGCTTCTTTCTAGCCGGGCTTGGAAAAAGCCAAGGCCGTCTGTCTGCAATATGTGTCGCGTGCAGCAGCTTCACCGAACGCCACCTTTACAAAAGAGCACCATCTGGCCACGTGTTTTGCGAGCCAGGATTGGCTGGCAGAAGATTCAGAGAGCTTTGCAGCCTGGGTGGGGAACCCGTTTGGCTCCAGATCTACTATGGAAGGTGGGCGGGACCACAGACCGGTCGATCACGTGGCGCCATCACAATGTGCTGTGACTGGCAGGTGGGTAGCCCAACCCACCTGCGAAAATCCCTTGCGTGGACTTTGGGACACACGAGAATAGGGCCGCCAATGAGGCTACTTTCTCTTTTCTCTAAATTCAAAATTCCCAAATGCTGCTGCAACCGTTTGATGTACAGCATCAAAACTGTCTTGTTCCGTGACCCCTCTTAGAACCCTCCTGTGATGGGCTAAATGCTCCAAAACCCTCTCAAAGCACCCACCCCTAATTTTATAATCTGGTTCGGGATTATTGGGGTTGCAGTCCTACAGTGTTGGAGAACCCAAGATTGAATCATTCATTTATTAAATTTATTAGCCACTCTTTTTTCTGTGGCAACTCAAATTGGCTTACAAAAAAACCCCACAACACCCACATACATTAAAACTAGGGGGGAAATGCCTTAAAGCATCCCACGCAGTCTAATACGACACAGATAGTTAAAAGCCAAAGACCTGGTTAAAAAAGGAATGTTTTTGCCTGGCACCTGAACATATGTAACGATGGTGCTCTCCCTGGGGAGAACATTCCCACCAACAGGAAACCACCAGTGAAAAGCCATCAGGATGATCTGCTTATGGTAATAAAGTGGTAAAGTAAAGGGTAAAGGGACCCCTGACCATTAGGTCCAGTCGTGACCGACTCTGGGGTTGCAGCCCTCATCTTGCTTTATTGGCCGAGGGAGCCAGCGTACAGCTTCCGGGTCATGTGGCCAGCATGACTAAGCCGCTTCTGGTGAACCAGAGCAGCACACGGAAACGCCGTTTACCTTCCTGCCGGAGCGGTACCTATTTATCTACTTGCACTTTGACGTGCTTTCGAACTGCTGGGTTGGCAGGAGCAGGGACCGAACAACGGGAGCTCACCCCATCGCAGGGATTCAAACCGCCGACCTTCTGATCGGCAAGTCCTAGACTCTGTGTTTTAACCCACAGTGCCACCAGTGTCCCTTAATACAGTGGTACCTCGGCTTAAATACTTAATTCGTTCCGGAGGTCCATTCTTAACCTGAAACTGTTCTTAACCTGAAGCACCACTTTAGGTAATGGGGCCTCCTGCTGCTGCTGTGCCGCCAGAGCACGATTTCTGTTCTCATCCTGAAGCAAAGTTCTTAACCCAAGGTACTATTTCTGGGTTAGCGGAGTCTGCAACCTGAAGCGTCTGTAACCTGAAGCGTATGTAACTCGAGGTACCACTGTGAAGTGATGGCGATTATTATGACTGTCATCTGTTTCCTAAGGCTCAGCACTGCCTTAGGCTCAGTTCAGCTCCCCAAAGCTACACAAAACAGGAGACGTTGTCTGTTTTACCTGGGATACCGAGATGCTCTTTGCCAATGGGGGAAAAAAAGATGCTACAAGCATCTATGTCATTCCTCACACCCATCACCTGCCTTGCTCTGCTTTGCTTGGATGCTGAAGGCCAAGCTGCAGCTGAGCTGAGTCAAAGCAGGGCGCAAGGATGTAAAAACAGGCGTTTGCCAGCCAGCTGCGATTTAAAACCAAGCCAGCGCTCACTCGCAAGGGCACTGCGACCTTGGATTAAGAAGCCGCACAGAAGAGGAGGGAAAACACACTCAACAGTTCTCTTACCTGTCTGCAGCAAGCCGGCTCCGCTGTCCTTGACTCCGAAATGTTGCTGAATGTCTAGCAAAACACCTGCAGGGCAGAGAATAACATCGGATGAATGAAGTTGGATTCTGAATACCTGTGAAAAGCAGCAATCCTCAAGGCATGTTCAAGAGAGCTTGCTGTCCCCATTTACTAAAGACAGGCCTGATTATTATTTTTTAGAAGGAGGTGGCATCATCAAATATCAGCTTCCCAAATTCAAATGTTAGCACTGTTGTTTTTTAAAATTAAAATTATAAATCAATACAGTAAGCTGCAGCTAAGCAGTCATTTCCTCAGACTAGATAAGAGATGGAGGGAGGAAGATGGGACCGCAGGACCTCTTCATTCACTTTGCCGGAAGATCAGGAATAAATATTTCCATTCCAGCTAGTTAGTAGGAGAGACAGTGTGGTGTAATGGTTAGAGTGTCAGACTAGGACCTGGGAGACCAGGGTTCAAATCCCCCCACTTGGCCATGAAGCTCAATGGATGGTCTTGGACTAGTCACTGCCTCTCAGACTAACCTACCTCAAAGGGTTGTTGTGTGGATAAAATGGGAGGGAATGTAAACCATTTCCAGCCTAGCAAAGAGGCAAGACACCTACCAAAGGACAAACGACCACAAAGTATACAAGGTCTAGCTTTCCCGCAGCACATTTGCAATTACATTAATCAGATAAACCAGCATAAGTGTCAGTTGATTAATCAGTCGGGGCCCAACAAAGTTGATTGACAAGTTCCGAAAGGGCAAAAAGGAAAAACTTATTTCACAAGAAATCCAAGGCTCTTTTATCAGAAGCGCCTAGTAACACCCAGGCTTAGCTGCCAGCTTCAACATCTTTTTTTATTCTTAGTGCTCTCCGATTTTGAGTCATTCCCCCCCCCAAAAAAAGTGTTCTTTGCTACTGCTTTAAAAAAACGAGCTTTAGTTGCACTTTTACTATTAAATGGTTTTATTGTTGTGCAATTGGCTATGCCGCTCTGCAAATTTTTAGCAGGCGAGCAGGATATTATGCTGATTCTTTATTGCTGTTGACAGGATTGTAACCCCAAACATCTGGAGAGCACCAGGTTGGCGAAGTCTGGCTTTAGGCATGCTTTTTTTTAAAATAAAGAAGAAAAGCATCCATGCAATGCTTAAATCAGCCTTTGCTACCACAGGAGGGATCCGCACCACATTGTCCCAATTCCAGCGTGAATACTCGGGAAAGTAATCTCCCGGGTCAGCCGAGATCTGCCGTGCTAATTGGAGCCAATTTCCTATTTCACACACAAGCCCATGTGGGACGTCCACTGGGCCCTGAGAGTGTTTTTCTACAGTTTCGGAAGAATTAAATTGGAGAGGCAGCCAGGGAGACCACACTGATGATGTAAGGGGCACCCGAGGGAAGGAGAGCCTCCTTACTTCCATGCATGACTTTTTGCCCTGAAACCTCCTTTGGGGGGGAGTTGCTGCAATTGCCAGGTTTCCTCGATTGCATTTCAACAGGCCCTTTTCTCCCTTCGTCTCCTCCAAACTCTCTCTCACCCCTTAAATGCCCGCAAGTCCTTTTTTCAAGGAGGTGCACTGACAAACTGCCACGTATCCCAGTGTGGTGAGGGGTCTGTAAACCGAGTCCCCACAAGGAACAATTAGGTACTTAGAAAACTGCTTTATCCCACATACAGCCTTTGGTCCCATCTAGCTCAGTATTGTCAACACTGACAGGCAGAGACTCTGTGGGGTTTCAGGCAGAGGTATCTTTCCCAGCCCTGCCTAGAGAGAAGAAGAGGAGGAGTTTGGATTTGATATCCCGCTTTATCGCTACCCGAAGGAGTCCCAAAGCAGCTAACATTCTCCTTTCCCTTCCTCCCCCACAACAAACACTCTGTGAGGTGAGGCTGAGAGACTTCAGAGAAGTGTGACTGGCCCAAGGTCACCCAGCAGCTGCATGTGGAGGAGCAGAGACTCCAACCTGGTTCACCAGATTACGAGACTACCGCCTCTTAACCACTACACCACACTGGCCCAGTGAGAGAGCACTGGGCATTGAACCAGCAGCCTTCTGCATCCCAAGCAGCTGCTCTACTAGGGTCTATGGACGCCTCAGAGATGTAGTTCTAGCCTGGGAACGATGTGCTGGGCCTGGAGAACGACAGGTTAAGGAGAGACATGGCAGCAGTCTTCACATATCAGAAGGGCTGCTGTCATGGACTGGCTGGACGCAGAGAATTGGTGGGAGGAACCAGCTGGGGAACCCCCAAGGGAAGAAGGCCCGGAGCCCCGGGATCGGTGGTGGGACGGCAATGAGAGGGAGAAGACTAGGAAGAAGTGCTGGAAGATGAAGAGGCAACAGGGTTTAGTGAGTGGGGAGAGTCTGTGGCAGAGAGCAGTTCAGAAGCAGAAGTGGAAGCAGGAGAGGAGGGAGACCAAGAGGCAGAGAGGAATAAGGCTGGTGAAGGAGCCAGAGTATCTCCCCCTCCTGCTACGACAAGCTCCCCTCCCTGCTGGTCTCCCAGAACCAGAAGAGGTATGAAGAGGGAGGAGCAAAGACAGGCACGCCAGCGGAGTCTCAGATTTCTTGGGAAGGAACCGGGAGAAGAGGAGGTTTAGGTAGCTGTGGGAAGATGGGGACCGTCAGTCCCCACAACTGTCTCGTAGGGGCAAGATCTACCGGGAAGAGTTGCTGTGCTCATTAGGCCTGGCACTACTCAGCAGCCCTAATTTCTTCTACTAAGGAGTTAACTTCACTTGATTATTGCTGACCCTTTCCTGACACCTGCTCCTGGAGAACAACAGGTTAAGGAAAGACATGCTAGCAGCCTTTAAATATCTGAAGGTCTGCCGTGAGGGAGATGACGAGACTTGTTCTCCATCGTACCAGAGGACTGTAATCAGTGATTGGAAATGAGAGAGAAATCAATTCTGGCTAAGCGTTAAGAGACACTTCTCAACAGTGAGAGCAGCTTTACAGTGGGCTCTCTTTCGCTGGAGACACTTAACAGAGGCTGGATTGACATCTGTTAAGGACGCTGTGGTTGCATCCTGCATTGCACGGGGGTGAGACTAGAAGACCTCTGAGGTCCCCTCCAACTCCATGGGCTGTATCCTATTCAGAGCAGGCCCACTGAAATTAAACAGGGCATTCATTTCTGCAGGTGTGCTCTGAATAGGACTAAGTTGAATACAACCCAACTATTTTACTTGGGAAATTTTTTACCACGGCAGCACCAGAGGATGGGCTGCGGCCCTGAGAGCAGAGTCACCAAGACTAGCAGCGAAAGGGATGGAAGGTGCTTTTAAGCAGCTGGAAACGGTGCATCCCGTGTCTCCTTGCCGGAACGAAGGAAAGAAGGAGCACCTGATGCAGCCGTGGATAAGCGAAGTAGTCGCCAGTGGCAGACAAAAGTTTGTGCTAATCAGAACATTCATCAACATGTCTCCGGAGAAGCGGCAGAGTGACAGCGAGTGAGCAGCCAACACCCTTCCATGAGAAATGGCGGGGATTTGGCAATCGCCATGCAGGAGAGAGAGAAACTTACGACACGCTCAAGCTGCCTAATCACCACTTTCGTGGGCCTGTATCATTATGCACACCTCTAGTGCTTGCTCCAAAAAACACCTCCCAGGATCTGTGGCTCCGGCTCTGCATTAAGCAAGCCACCCACCTGAGCCATCAGCATAGCACCTGGGTGATTTAAGCCCATTGAACAATGCCGAACGAGACAAAAGGAAGATGCAGCCAGCCAATGTACCAAGAGCCGTGACCGAGAGAGACGCAGACAGAGCGAGAGAGAACCCATAATACAGGAAAACGATGATGGGGATAGAATGCTTCGTGTATAATTAGCTGGTTTCCATTTAGCGACGGCTGGGGCTGCAGGCTGCATGCACCAGGTTCGCCAGTGCCCGACAGTGGGCTTGAAGTCCCCTCTGCAAAAAGGCTTAGGAGAGAGCGAGAGATGCAATTACCCAAAGACAGAGATGCTGTCAAAATGATAGTTGCAGGTCCCGCCCCAGACCAAACAAGCCGATTGGCACTTATCAGACTAACGCACAGTTACAGGGAACTAGGCAGAGGGCCTTCTCAGTAGCGGCACCCGCCCTGTGGAACGCCCTCCCACCAGATGTCAAGGAGATAAATAACTGCGCAACTTTTAGAAGACACCTGAAGGCAGCCCTGTGTTGGGAACTTTTTAACGTTTGCTGTTTTATTAGGTTTTTACATCTGCCGGAAGCCGCTCAGAGTGGCCGGGGCAACCCAGCCAGATAGACCGGGTACAAATAAAAAAACTACTGTTATTATGATTATTCGATCAGAACCTAGGACCTCTTCACTGGGTTTCTCACATCTCCAAATGTTTCTCAGGTTCAGAGACAAATGTGGAGATGGAACTAAGTCATGGGTGAGGGCCGTGCTTTTCCATTGCAACAAGATGCAATAAAAGGAATCCCTTAAAGAATAACACATTTATGTATCATGGCAGAAGCCAGTTGCCTGGGGCTGTTGGAAGTTTGTGGTCCAGCACTGATTTAGGGGAGGTTGGCAGGAGTTTTTTTTTTTTAATGCCAGTCTATTTAAGCTGGCACAAATCATCTATTTGTTCATTTATTACTAAAGTGGTATCTCGGGTTAAGTACTTAATTCGTTCCAGAGGACCGTTCTTAACCTGAAACTGTTCTTAACCTGAAGCACCACTTTAGCTAATGGGGCCTCCTGCTGCCACTGCGCCGCCGGAGCACAATTTCTGTTCTCATCCTGAAGCAAAGTTCTTAACCTGAAGCACTATTTCTGGGTTAGCGGAGTCTGTAACCTGGAGCGTATGTAACCTGAAGCGTATGTAACCTGAGGTACCACTGTATTTATACCCCACTTTGCTTCTTTCCTGGATTCTAAGGCAAGTCTCCCCTTCAGGCATTGACCAGGATCAGGCCGGCTGAGCATCAGCAAGGGAGTGGTCCTATGGTGCTGTCAGATCATCCTGCGACCTGTGTGTGTATGAACTAAGGACTGCTGCTCCTGCTCGTTCCATTCGCCAGCTCCACCTACCGCTTTGCCATTCCGCTTTCCCTCCTCCCTTTCCACCTCACCCACCCTCTCGCCTATCCCCTCACAGGTTGCCCAAACTTAACCTCCCCACCACAGGTCCCTCTTCCCCTCACAACTCGCCGCAAGCCCCTCCTCCAGCGGGAGGCACTTCAGAGTGCAGTTTGGCCCTGCCATTAAACTGCTTGCCTGAGCCAACTGCACCTCCCAAATGCTCCTTACTTGCTCACCTGCCTGCCTGCCTGCCTGCTGGTCTGTCACCCCAGTGGAGTTGGCATGGCCGCCTGTTGGCCATGCAGCGTGATGACAGCCTTACAGTTCTATTATATGGTAAGAAATGGGGAGGTGTGAGGTTAAGAGGAGCATAAGATGCGGGAATTACAGACTGTGACAATTTCATAAAAGACAGGCCATATGCAAAGTCCTCACAGCAGCCAATTAACAAAGCCGTGATGATGTTAATACAAACATCATGGCGTTTGTGAGATAATTAACAGTGACACGTATCAGAAGCAGGCAGATCTGCCCAACCCAGCCCCCGAGTGGCACAACCTGGAAGGCTGCTGATTAGCAGAAAGCAAGCTCTCTGTTTTTAAGAAGTTAGGGCAACATTCCTTATCGTTCAAAAGCAGCCAAGCACAAAACGTAACTAACAGTTTATGTTGTTCTTCTGAGAATAGGTCAAATTACTGGAATCCAGAGTCACCATAGACAGTAACGGCCACGACTTACGTTCACTTTCAAGGTGAACCTAGAATTCATTGAGAGGGATGGGGTTTCTGTATAGCCATCAGGTGAGATGGTGAAAGAGAACTTCTATCTCCAGACTCAGTATTCTACTTCTACAGTTCAGGACTGAGTACCCATTGGCTACATAACCAAGACAATGCCATCCACTCAAAAAGGAGGAGAGATCATCAGAACAACAAGAAGAGACTTCCATCTAGTCCAGCGTCCTGTTCTAACAATGGTCAACCAGATGACCCAATGCGACAGCACTCTCCCCCCCCCCTGCTGTTTCCAGCAATGTGAAGAAGCATACTGCCTCCGACAGGGGAGGGAGGTCATAGCCACTAGTTAGTAGCAGGCTTGGGGAAAAGAAAAGACTTAGAAACATAGAATTGTAGAGTTGGAAGGGACCCCAGGGGTCATCTAGTCCAACCCCTGCAATGCAGGAATCTGAGATTGAAGCCATTGGAGAACTAGATAAATTAACAGGAAGGATTCGAAACCTGCGGGATCAGAGATTCTTAGAGGACTGGAGTAAATATATGAACTATTTGAAAAGTAATTGTGATGAACAGATTACGCTAGTAGGACTGCAAGAAGTTTTGTAAGGTGGGTTATCTGAAATATTACAAGAAAGACTATGAAAAGAATTATTAGTTAAGGACAATTAAATGCAATATAGAAACTAAGAAATGCAGAATAAGTGATAAAAACAGAAAAGGTGTTGACGGAAGTCTAAAACATTGTATAAGATGAGAAGTTATGTTGTATGACTGTTGGAACTGATATGCTTAAAAAATAATAAAAATGTATATTTAAAAAAAGAGAGATTGAAGCCATTGGGTTCGGGTCCTCCCCTCCAGAGCAGGAGAATACAATCTTGATTTGAACCCGCCTCTCCAACATACAACCCCAGCACCCTGATCTGCCGTGCCCCAGTGACTCCCAGAAAACACCACCCGCCCCCAGGATTGTTTAGCAGAGTTAGCTACACATCCGAACTCTCAGATGCTTTGCAAGGGATACCTTGGCCTGCTCTTCTGGAAACCTTCCCAGTCTCAGAAGGAGAGCAAGAGTTTCCCCGGGCGCCATGTTGGCCGCCCTTGCCAAAACTATCCCTTTTCGCCCAATCAGCTTCTCCTTCCCTTTGTCATCATCCCTGTGGGAAGAAGAATCTCTGCACTATTCCTTCCTCCCTCAAGGGGTTCTGGCTCACCTCCAGAACGCGCAACAGGTAATTATAAACATCAGAGGGGGAGAAGGCCATGCAATTAGCTCGGGGGAAGAGAGATAGAGGGGAAAACAGCTCCGGAAAATAAAGTTAAAAATTCCTTTCGCCGTGGAAGTGGCTGAGCCAAGATTTCTCAGGAACCGATGACAGGACAGCGCGAGTGTCTTGCATGGCAAACCCAAAGAGCCTTTTAATGCAATCCATTTTTTTTGTGCCACAAATGCATTTACTTCACATTCCCTCGAGGTCTGGCTTCTCCTGTGGGTTTGTGGCAAGAGGGGCGTGGGGTCTCCTATTTTTAGAGTTCTCCAAGCAAAACATTTTTCTACTTGGGGAAAACGCCCCAAGGGTGAAGGTGTGTAATACAGTGTCTTGCTGTTGCAACTGTCACCGCTGAGAAATGCAAGTGAGTAAGTGGTATGTAAATGCCTTGAATAAATGAAGTGCTTCCCGGTGCTTCCCGGCAAAGAAAAAGGAATCAGCTCATTCTGCCTCCTTATTGTAATACGGGTTCACTCATCTCAAATAATACTTTCACTACAGGAGAACTTCTGGAAACAATTCCAGAAGTGGAAGATTGTCGGAAGAGGCTTTACACCAAGTTCAGACTGTTGGGTCATCCAGCTCACTACTGGCAGAGATTCTCCAGGGTTTCAGACAGAGCGGTCTCTCCTAGAGCTATCTGGAAATCCGAAGGATCGAACTGTGGTCCTTTCGCATGCTGTCAGGTACACAACACTCAGCTGCAGTCGTCTCTGATGCAATGGAGCTATGCCAGCATTGGATTTCGGGGACAGCCTGCCAAGGAGATCAGTAGTCTTTGGATCCTCTCCCCTATCGTTAAGGCCCCATTGGCACCATATCTTTAAAGCACTGCTATACCACTTTTTTGGGGAGGGGGGGTAGTTTCTCTGAACCATGCTAATTCTTTAAAAAAAAGTTGTTATTTTCAATGCAAAAGTACAACAAAAATTAAAAAGATACAATCCCAAACAAACAAAGCAAAGCAAAACAAACAGAAACCACACAAAAAAGGAAACACACCTACAAAGAAAACCATGCCATCATAATTGGCAAGTCCTAGGCTCAGTAGTTTAACCCACAGCGCCACCCACGTCCCTAATAAACTTTAGGTACATATACATATATTGACTTCCTTCCTCTGTTTTGAGACCTCAAAATTTTTAATCTTTCTGAATTGTTGTGTCTAATGTACGTTACCTCTATCTTTATACCTTTTGCACCGTTTTTCAGTTTCTTTAACCCTGCAAAGCTTCATTCATTACATACCGATATACTTACTCCACAACAATGTTTTTTTCATATATTCTTTAACACAATCCCATTCTTTTGCTAAATTTTGGTCCATACTCTAACATATGTACTGTTTCAAAGGCGTGAAGGGGGGATCGGGACTCTGAGTACGTGGATGGTGAGGGGTGGGGCTGGCTAGAATGACCTTAGGACCCCTCACATACCCTTTTAAAACATGGGGGGGGGGTCTGAGAGACCTACTGCACCACCATTCAAGGGATGTTCACACGGTACATAATTCAGCGAGCACACGAGCTGTACACCAGTGTTTACAAATCATTGAGCCGCACAACAGTTCAGCAGTTCACACGTACCGTTCAACCCACACGTGATCTGCGCACCTGTAGGTACGACAACTGGGTTGTACAAGTGAACAAGCGTGCCCTCTTTCACACCAACACGTGTAAACGTGTAGAGACGACTTGTCCTGGCGTTGAGTGCGATGTGCGAACAACTTCATAAGGAGCGAAAGATGAATTCTGACCGAAACTTTCCCCCAGGAAGCCTGACGCAATCTTGGGTTTGCGTCAACCCTCGTGGAATGATCCCATTGCAGACGGGGAAACGTGTGTGGCTCTATCTAGAGACATCTCGCCCACAAGAGTGTGGAATGCTAACCTGGATCGCGCAAACATCTGGCAGCGAAGCTACACCCTAATCAAGCCTTTGATCTTGCTAATTAAAAGAAACCACACAAAGCCAACCCTGTTCTCATCGGTGGATTGCCTGGGAAGCAGAAGTTCCTGGCGGGTCGAGAGGAGGGCAAGAAACCGCACAGGCAAGGGATGGCAGAGAAATTCAATTCAGTTTCCCTTTTTAAAGGCCGGTCTACCAAAACAATCTGCGAACTGAAACAGAGCAACCCATGGGAATTTGCATTTATCCGAATTCTGCAATACCACCCGCCAGCCAAACAACGTTTGAAAATATTAAGGGAAACTGCACATAAAAGCAAAGACGTTATCGAAAATAGCATACAAAGCTGCCTCGATATGAGGGGAAACCGCTTGCAAAAAAAACCAACCCAGTACATTAGACAAAAATGTGTTCACTGAGAGAAATTAGCGCTAAAATGCTGGTGAATTTTCATGACACTTAAAAATTATAATAATCCAAAACAATGAACTGCAAATTGCTGCACAAATGTGGAGACCTATATTTAAAATTGGAAAAACGAGAGAAGAGGAAAAGCAAAATTGGCAGATCCATCCTTACTCACAGGTGACAAAGCAAGGAGCAGGGTGTTTGGGGAGAATATTATGTGGAAATTGATGTCCTTCCTGAAGGTTTAAAAAGGGAAAGTCTGAGTGCTTGAGAATTTTTGTGCCTCAAGGTGCGAATTTTTTGTACACTTTTTTTATGGATTGCAAAATTCAGAGGAATGTGATTTTTAAAGGCTGGCTGCATTTTCCATTTGCGTATTTATTTGGGAAACGCTAATTAGGTAGGTTCACGTTAAAGTGAACCAATTCCCACCTTCCCCCATCCTTACTCCAAGCTAAGGGATGCAGGTGGCACTGTGATCTAAACCACTGAGCGTCTTGGGCTTGCCGATCAGAAGGTCAGCAGTTTGAATCCCCGCGACAGGATGAGCTCTCGTTGTTCTGTCCCAGCTCCTGCCAACCTAGCAGTTCAAAGACATGCCAGTGCAAGTAAATAAATAGGTACCACTGTGGCGGGAAGGAAAACGGCATTTCCATCATGGTGTTCTGTTGCGCCAGAAGTGGTTTAGTTATGCTGGCCACATGGCCCTGAAAACTGTATGTGGAAAACACCGGCGCCCTCGACCTGAAAGTGAGATGAGCACTGCAACCCCATAGTTGCCTTTGATTGGACTTAACTGTCCAGGGGTCCTTTACCTTTTTTACCTTTTACCTACTCCAAACTAAGTGTGCATTCGATTGCAGCCTTAATTTCTCCCAGTGGTTACGAAACCAGTTCTCTGGCAACATATAACTTGTGGGCATCCATTGGATCTGAATGCTGGAAGTTTCGGGAAGCAATAATTTCTTCACACAGCACATAGTTAAAAGATGGAACTCACTCCCACAAGAGGCAGTGATGGCCACCAACTTGGATGGCCTTAAAAAAGGATTGATTAAATTCACGAAGCAGACTATCAATGGTAGCTCCACTGTCAATATGCTTCTGAATCACGAATGAGGAGAGTGATGTTGAGCTCAGGTCCTCCTTATGGGCTTCTCACGGGCATCTGATTGGCCACTGTGAGAACAGGATGCTGGACTAGATGGGCCATTGGCATGATCCATATGGGCTGTTGACATTTCCTGTTGCAGAAAGAACCAAACAGATGGCTGGGATTGGCAGTATGGCGGAAGCTGTGACTTGGGACCCAAACCAGCCAGCCATTCTACGGATCTGAAACTGAGCTTGTGGATCTGGAAGACTGAAGGCCAAGGAGATCGTTCTCAGAGGTGAACACCCACTTGAGGTTTACTCTTTCTGAAGTTTCTGCCCTGTGCATACTCATTTAAAATGTTAATCTGCTGGAGGGCTGGTGGTTTAAATTGGTTGACTAATTTAATTAAGAACTCAAACAGAATTTTAATTTCATCGTTAATTGAATTTAATCGTACTCTAACCAATAAATAAACGTGCACGTTGCTAAAACACCAGCGTAGGTGTCTTTCCGAAGAGGTGAATGCTAGGGTTAGAGCCAGCAGCTACTCTCGCCAATGGCCACAAGTCCTATTGCACCCGGGTCCTGCTTGTGGGTTTTCTTTTCTTTTTTTTTTATAAATTTTTTATTAGTTTTACAACAATTTTTAAAGACAAACAAACACTTAAAAAGACATACAAACACGTATAGTTTCATAACATTTTTTCATGAACCTCTTTTCCGTGACTCCCCCATACCCCCCCTTTCTGCATCCCAATGCCCATGATTTTTTAACAACTTCTAAATATTCCTTTCCAACTTCTGTCATCTTAATCTCTTCTATAATCTAATCTTATATCACTGTATCCCTTTTTTTTTCTAAAAACCTCGACATACTAACACTCATTAAGTTTATAGTAGTCCTTAAGGTAGCTTTTAAATTTTCTCCATTCTTCTTCCGCCGTCTCTTTTCCCTGATCACGGATTCTGCCAGTCATCTCAGCCAATGTCATATAGTCCATCACTTTCATCTGCCATTCTTCCAGAGTGGGTAGATCTTGTGTCTTCCAATACTTTGCGATGAGTATTCTTGCTGCTGTTGTAGCATACATAAAGGAAGTTCTATCCCTCTTTAACACCAATTGGCCGACGATGCCTAAGAGGAAGGCCTCTGGTTTTTTAGGAAAAGTACATTTAAGTACCTTTTTCATTTCATTATAAATCATTTCCCAGAAAGCCTTAATCTTCGGGCATGTCCACCAAAGGTGATAGAAAGTACCTTCAGCCTCTTTACATTTCCAACACTTATTGTCAGGCAAATGGTAGATTTTTGCTAACTTGACTGGGGTCATGTACCACCTGTAAGTCATTTTCATAATGTTTTCCTTTAAGGCATTACATGCCGTGAATTTAATACCGGTGTTCCACAACCACTCCCAGTCAGCAAACATAATGTTATGACCAATGTCCTGTGCCCACTTAATCATAGCTGATTTAACTGTTTCATCTTGTGTATTCCATTTCAGCAACAAGTTATACATTCTTGACAAATTCTTAGTGTTGGGATCTAGCAATTCAGTCTCTAATTTTGATTTTTCCACCTGAAAGCCAATTTTCCTGTCCTGTTTAAAAATCTCCATTATTTGGTAATATTGAAACCAGTCTGGTACTTTAGACTTCAGTTTCTCATAACTTTGTAATTTCAGTTTATCACCCTCCTGTTCCAAAATTTCCCAATACTTCGGCCATCCAACCTCCATATTGAGTTTCTTGAAAGCCTTAGCCTCCAAGGATGACAACCATCTAGGGGTTTTGTTTTCCAACAGATCTTTATATCTTATCCAAACATTAAACAATGCTTTTCTAACAATATGGTTTTTAAAGGCCCTATGCACCTTGATTTTATCATACCATAGATATGCATGCCAACCAAATGCATTATTAAACCCTTCCAAATCCAAAATGTCTGTGTTCTCGAGGAGCATCCACTCTTTCAGCCAGCAAAACGCTGCTGCTTCATAATACAATTTTAAGTCCGGCAGGGCAAATCCCCCTCTTTCCTTGGCATCTGTCAATATTTTAAATTTAATTCTGGGCTTTTTGCCCTGCCAGACAAATTTTGAGATATCTTTCTGCCACCTCTTGAAACAATCCATCTTGTCAAGAATCGCTGCTTGTGGGTTTTCCACAGGTTTGTGGTTGGCCACTGTGAGAACCAGCATTCAAAATTTGCCAGGCGCATTTTGCATCTGGCGATCGGCCACTTGCAACCCAAGGTGGGGCCCAAGGTGCCAGGATGGTGCCTGCCGTCTCCACCATCTGGAGGTGCATGCCTGGGGATCCCTGCATCTCAACTGTTTTCATACGCTAGCAACACATCCCACAGAACGCTTGGCCGTTCAAAGTGGTATGATACTGCTTTAAATGTCAGGTGCGGATGAGGCCAGAGTGTATAAGGAGGGGAAGATGCATGTGGACCAGGAAGATCTGAGTCTGGGGTGGGGTGGGGTCAAAGACCTGTAGTGAGGAACTTCCTACAGGAAACAACTGCCCCGCATCCCATTTACTTACTGGCAACTTTCACTTCTCTCACACACACACTCAAAAATCAGCTGGCTTGCGATTCTCAAGGGGTAACTGGGCCACCAGCAGACCTGCTTAGCTTCAACAGCAGAACTGCACCATTTTCTGGGCACTGAAGGCTGGAGATGTTAGGCCCTATCTGCACCTCCCTCCAAATATATATGTGTGTGTATATATATATTTATATATATATACTGAAAAATGTAGTTTATTAAAGGTGCTGCTGGAAGTTGTTAGGAGAGCACCTATTCCCCAGCTACAGTTCTGAGAACAGTTTAAGAATCAATTCCCTCTCTGAGGGGAATATTGGGTCTGGGAACTGAAGGTCTGCAAGAGAATACTGGTTTCCTAACAGCACCCTTAACAAACTACAGCTCCCACAATTCTGGGGGGAAAGCCATGCCTGTTTAAAGTGGTTTGACACAGTTTTAAGCATACAGAGCTGATGAAGCCCTCGGTAGTCTGTAATGTGTTGTACTTCAATTTGAACACAGCAACAACCACCCATTTTGCTTCCGAGTGCCTATTTTGGCTCTAGCCTTGTCCACCACTCGCCACCCGAGCCGACTGTTAGCAGGAATGATACAACAGTGCAAATTATTATTTATGTAGCACTGTCAATGCACATTAGTGGCCCGCAATATAGGCAAGGAAGGATGAGCCTCTGCCCCAGGAGGTTTGTTTACAGCCTAAAATTTCGGAAGAGGGAATGCTAAGGAAGGATATTGTTGCTGTTGCACGTGTCAATGCTCTCCCCACCCTCCCAGGAATGAACACACCTCAATTTCTTGACCCTCCGTTTTGGCATTCATCAAAGCACGCGCTCTGGAGCTGGTTGGAAGCGAGCGAGGCGCCAGAGACGGCCGCCGGTCGGAACGAGGGCCAAATTACAGCGTTGCGGGAACTGCCGTTCCACAGGCAAACCTGTAATCTGCAAAGAATTCGAACTACCAGGGAGAAAACAAATTAAGGCCACAATGAAGAAGGGGGGAAAAACACACACAGAGAGAGAATTAGACAGGGCTCTATTTAAGCATCATTCTTTCTGAGGTCGGGAATGGAGATGAAGCCGGGAAAAGGGAGAGAGTTTTGTTTGTTGATGAGTTGTTCAAGTTTCCATGAAATTGGGGCGGATAGCAACCACCCTTCCCCGTAATTAGCTCTCACTTCTTGGGCAGCACAAAATTAGCCCAACGTGCTCGTGGGAGAGAGGAGAGAGAGGCTTCGCTCCAAGCATCTAGAGCCCTCCTCGTGTCTGCCAGGCGGAAAGATCAGTGGTGTCGAAAAGTCTCCTTGCTTTGGGGAATTCCCACCCCCCCCAAAAAAACCTTTGTCTGTTGCAGGACTCCTGTGTGTCGCAGAAGTCTTGCACCCTGCAAAGGGTTATGGGAAATGGCCAGGCCTGCTGAGGCCTAGTTGCTGTTGACATGGCACACATTATGGGGGAAGACCAAGAGGGGATAAGATAAGAGCAGGTATGGGGAATCATCATCATCATCAAACCTTTTATTGGCATCACATACAAACATCCATAGCAAATCAATACAGAATTACCGCCTTCCCAGTGACACAAAACATTTGCCAAATGAAAGAGGCAGAGCAGTCTAACATTACATCTCTAGGTCTCCAGGGAGATCAGACGTCTGCAATGTGTTCCGACGACAAAAAAACAGATAAAGGTATTTAGCCACTAACTTGGTGAGCTCCTGATTATTCCCCAGTAATAGAAAATGGATGACCTCTGACTCTGGTTGTAAGGGGAATCTTTGGCCTTCTAGATATTGCTGAGCTGAAGCTCCCACCAGCCCTAGTAGGCATGGCCACTGGGAGCTGTCGTTCAGCAACATCTGGAGGGACAAAGGTTCCCCACACCGGCACCGGCTTCCTGAAGTATGTCAGTGGCTTTGGCGGAGGCCTCGCAGAGCAGCAGCCTTCACTGTGGCAGTGGAGGTCTTGGCCTCACTGCAGTGGCAGCAGAGGAAGCGAGACACCTGGGATTTCTAACAGAAGCCAGGGTGGCTTTTGTAAATCAAGGATGTCCTGCTCAATGCGGGACAGTTGGCAGGTATGAAACTGATGTGCAGAAGAGTCAGGGTAGACTGCAGAAAAGTGTATGTTTTAGACACATCGTTTTGTGGAATTTGTTCCCATGATGGTAGAGCCAGGATGGGGAACCTGTGGCCAATAGTGAAGGATGATGGACGTTATGGTCTAGCACAGGGGTCTGCAACCTTTAAGACAAAAAGAGCCACTTGGACCCGTTTCTGAAGGGGAAAAAACTGAGAGCCACAATCGGGCGGGAAGGTGACGTCGGGATGGTGCGTGACTAACGCACGCACCGCCCCCATGCGATCTCACAGCCAGTACAGCACCCGCCACAGTGGGGAGTGTCAGGGCGCACAATGCGCCTCCTCCCCTCGCTAGTATCCACCCCGGAGCCGCGGCAAAGGTGTAAAAGAGCCACATGCGGCTCCGGAGCCGCGGGTTGCAGACCCCTGGCCTAGCAACATACAGAGGGCCAAAGGATCCCCACCTCTGGTAGTAGAACATGTGTGTTCAGAAGGTCTCAGATCCAATTCCTGCAGCTTCAGGCAGGGCTGGGAAAGGCCTTTGAAACTGGAGAGTTGCTGCCAGCCAGTTCACTGTAAACAATTTTAAATTTGTCCACATGATCTGAGTCGATATAAAGCAGCTTTCCATATTCCCTCATCCTGATAGGAAGTCTTCCTGGCGTTTATATTTAAGCAGAAGCTTGCTTAAATACAGGGGTTTTTTTTTATTAAAGTTGCATTTGTAAAAAAAGAAAAGGGAGTTTTTCTTCTGAATGCATTTGTAAATTTTTACATGAATAATAAAGTTTAAGGAAAGGAAAAAAGGATTTTACAATGCCAAGTTATGCATATGGGCACCAAATATTTTGTGAAGCACCGTGCAGAATGGCAAGACAGAGCACCGGGCCTAGTCTCCACAGAGCTTATACCATACCCTAAACCTCCCTAGATTTTAGGAGGAGCAGTTTTCCCCTAAAAGCAACGCTTTCAAGGATTTCAGAGCACAACTTCCTACGTGGGAAGGTGCATTTATGCAACAGGCACCCTCGTCGGGGCCTGAAGGCTATTTAAGTCACAGCAACTTGAGAGCTACTATCTTACAAAAACACACACCACCAGCGAGAGGCAAGCCCAAGTCATAATCTTGCGGCGAGCTCATCCACTTAATTGTCAACAGGCCGAAAACTTCGAGCAACAGAGCCACAGCTAAATTACAGGGGGCACTGGGCAAACAGCAGCTTGGCAATTGGATTCGGTAATTTGCAGTACAAAAACAGAGGGCTGTTCCGCGCACCCATTTGCAAGATGCTAGCCTCACTTCTTAAAAGGAGATCCCATGACACACCAGAGAGGGCGGGTGGCGGGGTTGGGGGTGGGAAGGGGAAGCTGAATAATTTTCTGTAGTTTTTTTCCACCTTGAGAGCAACAAGATTTCATTGGTTTAAAAAGTTACTTCTCTGAAATTTCTCGCTAAAACCTTCCCTGCGCGCTGGACTGCACAGTTGCTAAGCTACACATCATCTTCAAAGGAAATGTCCACAGTGTTCCACCGGGTTCCATGTCCTTTGGACCGGGTTGTTAAAATTCCCTCATATGTTTAGCACCACAACACCACCAGCCCTAGGCAGCAAGCTCATTGGTCACGGATGAGCTACAGCCCCATGGAATCAGGTGAAAGAAGGCTAGCCTAGCGGTGTTCAATGTAGGTTTGTCTCGAACAATGGCAGTCAGTCTGTCAGAATTCTTACCTGGGGAAGCTTTCCAAAAAACCCAAAAAAACAGTGGGGAAGTCTGCCAGTTTGGAAAGCCTCGCTCCAACCCATAATAGATTAGGTCAATGTTCAAAAGTGCTTTGTCAATGTCAGAGGTGTCCATCCCATTTTTTACTGCGAGAGATCAGTGGCCATTTGGGTTGCTGTGATCTCACAAAAGTTCCCCTTGGAAAAAACGGGCCATGAACTCATGTTTTTGGGTGCCGTGCCTGGGGAAAAAATCACTTTGGGGGGAATTACAGTACGAAATCACGCGAGATCATGGCGTCCAGGAAGACAGCATCCCAGATTTTGGCTTTAAGGTGTTGGAGGGTATGCATCTGCAAGTCAGAAAACTGCTGCGGGAACCATACCCCAACTTTGTAACCAAGAGCAATCTATGTCTACAACAAAACGCTAGACTTCGTCTGCACTATAAATTTTAAGCAGAATCATACCACTTTAAACCATGATGGCTTCCAGCAAAGACTCCTGGGAGCTGTGGTTTGTTAAGGGTGCTGAGAGTTGTGAGGAGACTTTTTTATTACCCCCACAGAGCTACAATTTTCGGAGTGGTTTAATGTTTGATCCCTCTTTCTGGGAATTGCAGCTTTGGAAGGGGAATAGGGGGTCTCCGCGCAACTCTCAGCATCCTTAACAAGCCACAGCTCCCAGGATTCTTTGCCAGAAGCCATGAATGTTTACAGTGATATGATAATGCTTCAAATGTGAGGATGAGGCCCTAGTCTCAAGTATAAATTGAGGAGGTGGGAGATTGTGGGCCCCAGGCAAAGTTTCTGAGGGGACATGTCTACCTGCTGGATCCAGGTTGCTTATCCCTCTTGCATATTTTCCCTGTGATCTTTATGACCACTCATAAGGCAGGCCAGTATTACTGTGTCCTTTCTGCAGATAGCATACTACTCAGTTTTCCTGCTTTAAGTGGGACATACTGGAACGACAGAAGCCATCTTCTGTGATCCCAGGATGCCCCCTTTTGGCTCCCGCAACAGTCCAGTCCCAAAACACTCTCATCCCGATTTTCCTCTGTGGTAGGTTGGAGGGTAACAGGCAGGAAAGTCAAGGCGAAGGAGGAACAGCTCCAGTGAGACCTACAGGCAGCTCTCTGGGAGAGGGAAGATTCCTACAAGCAACTTCTCTATTCACAGTGCAGACTCTGCACTACACAGGGGGGGGGGGGATGTATTTAAGAGATAGAACACAGTAGGAAAAAAGCCCAAGGCATTGTGTGGGGAGCATCTGACAACTGCCCCACTTTCCCATCTCTGGAGCATCACTTTTTTTCAAAAAGCAATAGGGTGTTTCCCAGAGAGGGGGGGCATTTGCCCCACCAGCAGAGGGGCCTAACAGCGCTGCCATTTCCCCTTTGCACAGAGAAACCAAGATGTTCGGATGCAGCTTTGGAGAACTCTCTTTTTGCAAGTCCCAGGTCTTCCACATTAAGAGGGGACTCATCAGGGCTGCTTTGCTTGTGTCCCCCCCCCCCCCAAAAAAAATCACAACACCCTGGAGCCAGCTTTGGAAAGCAAGACCATTGCTTAGTCACAGCATGTCCTGCCCTGCGTCCTCCCGTTAAAACTGTTACAACACTGCAGTAGAATCTAAATTATATCTTCTAAATTATATACATTAATACGCCGCGGATGTCATCGTAAAGAATGGGTGTAATTACAGCATACTCTTATAACCTACCATGACTCCCTTTGAGAGAGAGAAAAAACCAGCCTAAAATAAAAAAAGGATTCTTTCCGAGCTGTTGCCCTCCCCCTTCTTTACCCCTCTGGTCCTTTTTCAAAAATAGAAGCGGGTTTTTTGGCATGAGCCAAAGGCAAAAGTCACACAGGCCTGCTCCCGCCTCTTTTGA
The DNA here is from genome assembly GCF_964188315.1 of Podarcis muralis. Classification (NCBI taxonomy): domain Eukaryota; kingdom Metazoa; phylum Chordata; class Lepidosauria; order Squamata; family Lacertidae; genus Podarcis; species Podarcis muralis. The sequence goes on along the minus strand of NC_135669.1, from coordinate 33,822,239 downwards.
CAGCTAACACGAGGGAGCCACGAGGCAAACATATTCTATTTCCAGGATTTCAGCTGCGCCGGTGTAATCAGAAGCCGCTTTCTAATGAGATGGCTGGGGCTATTCTGAGGGGTGAGGATGACTTTACTGACGTCAGAACAGGGAACTAACAGCACTGTCCTGCCTTCTCTCACGAAACCAGGGCTCTAGAAGCATGGCAAGCCTTTACACCTGAGCGCATGGAATGATATCTGTCAAAATGCTTTTAATGCCTTAAAAAAAGCTTTACTGCAGTTTCAATTGCTATTGGCACCTGACCCAAAGAAGCCTTTCGTAGTTCAGACTGACGCATCATCTTAAAGTAGACCTGGACCACATACATACAATGGACAGCCGTACCTCAGAAGTCAAGCGGAATCCATTCCGGAAGTCCGTTTGACTTCCAAAACGTTCAGAAACCAAGGCGCAGCTTCCGATTGGCTGCAGAAAGATTCTGCAGCCAATCGGAAGCCGCGTCAGATGTTTGGGTTCCAAAGAACATTTGCAAACTGGAACACTCACTTCCAGGTTTGCGTTAGACTTGCAAGGCGTTCGACTACCGAGGTTGTACACGACTATATTTAGTATAACCATTCTACAACCAACGATAACCGAGCAAATAAATTACAAAACAGGAAATATACATGAAAAAATATCCATAATGCATACTGCAAGACTAAAATACACTATTTAAAATTGATTTTAATCCTCATAATCCACATAGATTCTAGACAAACAGTCATCAACTTTGTTAGCACTTCCTTTTTATATGAACTATGTCAATATCCAAATCCTGAAGAGAGAGACTCCATCTTAAAAGCTTTTGGTTAGAGTTTTTTTACTCTGCCTAACCAACATAACACTGACCCCAGAGGTAAGAGTGTAGTTTATTAAGGGCTTATACTACAGGTGAGTAAGAGGGCGTGCAACTCAACCCTCCTGTACCCATTGGCAATGGCTGCATCCATGCAACCGTTCTGCTAAAAGTCATATTATATAAATATCATAATATTTTTCATTATATTTAGATCTTCCCCCAAAATATATGGTTCTTCCCTACACACACGTTTTATCCTCCTAATAACCTAGTGTCAGGGAAAGAAAAGTGTGTGTGTTGAATTGATTACGCTTGGGTCTGCTTAAATTAATATGCCAACAGACTTCGACGCCTCCGTTCTCCCTTAGAATCTAAACTATTTCTAAGCAAAGCTCATGCGACCCAAATGACATGTCTCAAAATATTTACAACATAGAAATCTTCTGCTGAGACCGAATTTACAGGTCACTCTGATACACATCTACCTCAAAAGAAGTCCAAGCGAGTTAAACAGAGCTTAAGGATGGTACATTATTCAAGAACAAACTAAAACATCCATTAAGCAACAGAAAAGCTCCCCCCCCCCTTCTCTCTCTCTCTCTCTCTCTCTCTAATCTGCAACAGTCTTAGGGTCTAGTACCTTGAGCTCCTGCCTTTAAAACTTGGACTAGATCTGCCCCAAACTCTGATGAACTGGAAGGCATTAAAACATGGACTGGACTCCCAAAATATTATATGGCAGGGGCAGGGATTTTTTTTTTGGCTCCACGGGTCAGAATTTTATCACAATTTGCATCACAGACTGAATTCGACTGATGGGCAGGTCTGCCCACTTGTCAAAATGCCTTTGACAGCTCTGCAAAGTACGCTTTGAAGCAACCTAACCTCCTCCTTTAACTTGGGTGGGGGGCAGTTTCATATGGTGCTTTGCAGCCAAGCACTTCAAGGCAGTCTTCCGTACTTCTGTCAGACACACAGGAACTTCCCTCAAAGCAGCAGAGCACCTCTGCTTCTCCTTCAAGCGGGCAGGAGGCAGGAACAAGGCAGCGTAGCCCATGCAGGATTAAACCCTGTCCTCCTGCCCAGTGATGCCAGCTGAGGGGTTGGTAGGAGTGGTTTTTTGGAGGGAAATGATCCCATGAGCCAAATTGGATACCACGGCAGGCCAAGACTAGCTCACAGGCTGAATGAAGCGGCCAAGAGAAATCAATTGAGAAATCCAATATTTTGATGTATCTGGGATTGGACACAAATACATGCCCCCCACCAAATACTCCCACTGAAACAGTCCGCCGAAGGCTGAGCATGCTCAGCGGGGAAGGATTGTTTACTTTGGGGAGGAAATGGGAAGCCCTACAGAATTATATTGTTCCGCCCATGCTCTCTTGTTGATTGTTCAGCTGTTAAAAATCGATAAAATAAATATGTATTTTAATAAAGAAAGCCAGGGAGACGGGAGATTGAATGGAGATAGCATGGCTAGCAGGCACACTGTACAGGAGAACTTCACACTACAAGAATCTGTTGCAAGAGCCATGGGTAAACAATAAAGGAATTCGTCCTCCCGTGTTTTTTATGTGGATGGGGCAACCAGGTGAACGATGACCCTGCTGCATCTCATTTGGACATGAAAAGAAAGCTAATCTCTCTAGGACTTGCCAATCGAAAGGTCGGCGGTTCGAATCCCCGCGGCAGAGTGCGCTCCCGTTGCTCGGTCCCAGCGCCTGCCAACCTAGCAATTCGAAAGCACCTTCGGGTGCAAGTAGATAAATAAGGACCGCTTACTAGCGGGAAGGTAAACGGCGTTCCGTGTGCTGTGCTGGCTCGCCAGATGCAGCTTGTCACGCTGGCCATGTGACCCGGAAGTGTCTCTGGACAGCGCTGGCCCCCGGCCTCTTAAGTGAGATGGGCGCACAACCCTTGAGTCGGACACGACTGGCCCGTACGGGCAGGGGTACCTTTACCTTTACCTTATATATATATATTACTTGTCTACCACTCCATTGCAGGGAGAACTAGAGCTTCCAAAGGCTGCAAATCTGCAGGCAATCCTGCTTGTTCAGCCTTTGGTGGAAGAGAAAATAATAATAATAATAATAATAATAATAATAATAATAATAATAATAATACGAATGTTACATCTGCAGGATGTAAACGTCAGCAGATGCTTATGGGAAAGATTACCCGGGAAAGTCAGCCAGCCGTTTCAGCTGCAGAGAAGAACGAGGGCTTGAGTCTTGGGAAAGTGCATGAAAATTCATGCCACTGCAGAGGCTCGCAGCCTCCCCCATTTAACATTAGATGTGCTTTCAATGCATGGTGTGGAGGTGGCAACATTTTATTCAGCCTGGGGGCTACAACACCCTAGGACAGGGGTCTGCAACCCGCGGCTCCGGAGCCACATGTGGCTCTTTTACACCTTTGCCGCGGCTCCGGGCCGGATACTAGCGAGGGGAGGCGGCGCATTGTGCGCCCCGACACTCCCCACTGTGGCGGGCGCTGTACTGGCTGTGACGTCGCATGGGGGCTGTGCTTGTGTTAGTCATGCACCGTCCCAACGTCACCTTCCCGCCCACCCGCTACATTGTAAGGGGCATGTACGCTGGTCACTGCATTGAAAGGGGGCATGTACGCTGGTCACTGTTTTGAAGGGGAGTGAAGAACACACACACACAAAAAAGGTAACTTGTTAATTTAACGTTTATTTCTATGAGGAGGAGTAATTCTGAGGGGTCAAACAAAGAAATAATAAAAAAGTGACAAAAAAGTTATTTTTATAATGATGATTTTTGCGGCTCCCAGTTTGTTTTTTCTTCGGAAACGGGTCCAAGTGGCTCTTTTTGTCTTAAAGGTTGCAGACCCCTGCCCTAGGAGAAAGCCAGTGGCTGGCAGTGCAATGGATGTGGCTCTATTCCAGCTATGCCCCCCCCAATGCCCCCCTCCCATGATATCTCTTCATCCAGGTAAGCAAGGGGGATTATCAAAATTCAAGTGCACCCACCAGCTCAGCATGCGTCCTTGAAAAAGGGAGCAGGGGAGACCAAGTTTGCAGCCTGGGGAGAGATTGACAGGCCAGAGAGATAGGCCTGGAGGGAGACGTGCAGCCCGAGAATCCTCACATCCCTGCTCTAACCACTACACCCCATTAACCAGATGCGCCAATCAAAACGAGACTCCATTCTACGTGGTGTCGATAAAAGTGGGCAGAGAAATGCTTTCCCTCCCTCTCTCGTCATACTGGAACTCAGGTACACCCAAGGAAGGAGGACGTTGGAAGATTCTGGGCAGAAAAATAAATAAAGTGCAGAAGAGCTGAACTCTGGAACTCACTGCCAAAAGAGGCATCAATGGCCTCCACCTTGGATGGCTTTATTTAAAGAGAGCTGGGCAAATTCATGGAGGAGAAGGATCCAGGATGGCTATTCTCTGCCACCTCGGTCAGAGGCAGTAATGCTTCTGAATGCCAGCTTCTGGAAACCACACGAGGCGAGAGGGTGTTGTTGCGCTCTGCACATGCTTGCAGGCTTTCCAGAAGAGGCATCTGGCTGGCCACCGTGAGAACGGGATGCTGGACTAAGTGAGCCACCGGGCTGATCTGGCAGGACTCTTCTTCTTCTTATATTATTATTATTATTACGCCTTCCTTTGGCGATCCTCGTAGAACTCTGGCCCAGTGGTTGCCATTTTATTTTGAATTGATTTTAGAATACTGATTTTAGAATGCTGTGTTACTTTTATTGCTTTTAGCCGCTCTGAGCCCGGCTTCGGCTGGGGAGGGCGGGATATAAATAAATTATTATTATTATTATTATTATTATTATTATTATTATTATTATTATTATTTTCCTAAAACTGGAGACTCCATGGCTGACATCAAGTTTAAAATAAGAGGACACATAAGGGGACCCAATCGTCTGCAAAATGCCTGTTTTGCAAACTTGTTCACTGCGGCCCAGATTGCAGGAGCCTTTCACTTCCCGCTCTGCTCTTTCCCTCAGGTAACCTCTGCGCATAGCTGGAAGGCTACGGTGCGCATGCCTGACCCCAAGCCTCTGGGGCGTGTGAAGAAACAAAACAGGCACACCGAGGCAGAATTTCGGGATGTTTAATAGTAATACATTACATACTAAGATCCGCATAAGTGAACAGGACTTTGTCACTGAAAGGAAACCGGACGATCCGGCAAACCAATGCATAATTTGGCAAAAGTAGCAGACGCTCTGTGGCAAAACCACCACAGGGTCTGAGGCCCCAACTACAGGATCAGACCACTTTAAACAGTAATGGCTCCCCCCCCAAAGCATCCTGGGAATTGTAGTTTGTTAAGGATGCTAGTAGGTGTTAGGAGACGACCACCACCACATTCCCCTCACAGAGCTACAGTTCCCAGAGCTCTCTGGGAAGATGGATTGCTTGCTAAACCACTCTGGTCACTGTGGCTCTGTGAGGGGAATTGTCACTTCAAATTTCACCTCTGTACAACAGAATAGTTTCTACAGACGCTCGCACATTCCTCGCCGTCCTCCACCCCTTTAGGCAAAATGCATTATCGGAATTGAGGGACACATTTCAGCCAGGCAAGGGGCACTGCTGGTGAGGGGGTGTGGCCTGAAGAAAAGGGGCGTGGCCTGTGGAGAGTTCAGAGGGCCAGATAGAGATGGTTTAAGGCAGGCATGTCCAGACTTGGCCCTCCAGCTGTTTTGGGACTACAATTCCCATCAACCCTGACCACTAGTCCTGTTAGCTAGGGATGATGGGAGTTGTAGTCCCAAAACAGCTGCAGGGCCACGTTTGGCCATGCCTGCTTTAAGGGATACATTTGGCCCCCAGGTCTGAGCTTGCCTGTGAAGTGTTCTAGAGAACGTGAATGCTTGCACACAATTTTGTGACGTTTTAGTTGCCCTAATAAAAGGGAGCATCTGAATACGGATTTTGGATTTCCCCCCTTAAATTTAAGACCAACCCCAAACTAACTCTGTTTGATTGAGACTTCTTTTTTTTTAGGGACAGAGGAGGAATTTTGCAAATGTCCAGATCGGACCAATTCTAATTGGTCCATCCCTACTTATTTCTGAGAAAACATCTTACGGTATTTATATCTTTATTGTATTTATTTCCCATCTTTTTCTCCAAGGATGAAGCAGTTAAACTGGATACAACTTAAAAGCAACAGTTCCAGCGTGGGATGTGCAAAGGCGTTCCTGTTTCAAAAGATGCATCCATATGTCTCTCTCTCTTTCTCTGTGCACGTGCCTGTCCAACTCTGTCTGAAGAAGCAAACATTCTCCTTTTTCTAATATTAAAAGTGGCAGACTCCAACTTGTCATCTGCAGTACCTGCATTAAAAATACAGTGGTACCTCGCAAGACGAATGCCTCGGAAGATGAAAAACTCACAAGACGAAAGAATTTTTCGTTTTTTGAGTTGCTTCGCAAGACGAATTTCCCTATGGGCTTGCTTCGCAAGACGAAAAATACATGAAAATTCATCAGCATTTTAGTGAAAATTATGTACCTTTGCAGGGACGCGGGTGGCGCTGTGGGTTAAACCACAGAGCCTAGGACTTGCTGATCAGAAGGTCGGCGGTTCAAATCCCCATGACGGGGTGAGCTCCCGTTGCTCAGTCCCTGCTCCTGCCAACCTAGCAGTTCAAAAGCACATCAAAGTGCAAGTAGATAAATAGGTACTGCTCCGGCGGGAAGGTATACGGCGTTTCCGTGCGCTGCTCTGGTTCTCCAGAAGTGGCTTAGTCATGCTGGCCACATGACCCAGAAGCTGTACGCCGGCTCCCTCGGCCAATAAAGCGAGATGAGCGCCGCAACCCCAGAGTTGGTCACGACTGGACCTAATGGTCAGGGGTCCCTTTACCTTTACCTTATGTACCTTTGCATGCAATTCTGTCTAATATAAACATTTCTGCAAAGCGTTTTCCTCCAAAATAATGCATGTTGATGTTATTTTCACTAATATCTGTAATTTTTCTGCATATTACATGGCACTACAAGATTAAGATGAGGGCACATTTTAAAGGATGGTTGTGTTTCAGTTCCGATCTTGCTTTGGAAAGTGTGATTCAGGTAGGTTTGCCTTTAAATGCACACTGAGTTGAATTTCTTCTCTATCCTCACCTCCAGTAAGTTCGCTCCAATCTCCTGTCCAAAAGCAGCAAGATTTCCCATTTCCGAAGCATCCCAAAAACCCGAAAGGCAGGAAGGAAATTCCACAGCCTTCCAAGGAAGTCTGGTCCGTTGACAACCTATTCTCAGCGCCATCCATCTCTGCATAACCCAACACAGCAACAATAGCATCAACTAAGTGGGATTTTGAAAGAGTGTTTGATCAAGTAGTCCCCAAACACAAATTGTATTCTCTTTGGCAACATTCCTTCTATTTCCAAAGTACAGAGTGCGAGTGCCAATCATTTTGTAGACAAATAAAAGCCAGCGCTATCTTCACAACAGCAGGCTCGGGGGAACCATAGAGTTTGGAGTCGTACCCCCAAAAATGTTTTTTTTAAACCCTGGCCAGGAGGCGGCAACCCCAAAACAGCCCAGTGAGGACTGTGTTTACTCGCTGGTCACATAATAATGCCTGTCTACTGGAGGTACACGGACGCGGGTGGCGCTGTGGGTAAAAGCCTCAGCGCCTAGGGCTTGTTGATCGAAAGGTCGGCGGTTTGAATCCCCGCGGCGGGGTGCGCTCCCGTTGCTCGGTCCCAGCGCCTGCCAACTTAGCAGTTCGAAAGCACCCCCGGGTGCAAGTAGATAAATAGGGACTGCTTTTTAGCGGGAAGGTAAACGGTGTTTCCGTGTGCGGCTCTGGCTCGCCAGATGCAGCTTTGTCACACTGGCCACGTGACCTGGAAGTGTCTGCGGACAGCGCTGGCCCCCGGCCTCTTGAGTGAGATGGGCGCACAACCCCAGAGTCTGGCAAGACTGGCCCGTACGGGCAGGGGTACCTTTACCTTTACCTTTTACTGGAGGTAGAGAGACAGAGCAGGAATCCTCAGCAGCTGCAGCGAAATAAATTATGTGCAGTTCAAATTCATGCAAATCTCTAATCCCAGCCATATTGCACTCATTTAAAACTCTTACACTCTGCCTTTCCAAGGTGACTTACAATTCCTTTCTTGTTTTAAAGTCAAATGAAATCCACAATAAATTAAAACTAAGCACACAGACGGCCGCAGAACCACCAGCAGAAAAATAGCCAGGGGGGGAAATGATTAAAAGATCATGTTATTATGCACCAAAAGCTCAAGAGAATAAGGCTGTGCACATGCCATACATTTAAAGCACAGACTTCTCCTTCCATGCCCCTCCCTAAAAGAATCCTAGAAACTGCAATTTGCGAGAATCGTAGCTTTGGGAGGGGTAAACTATAGTTCCCAGGATTCTTGCAGAAGGGGTGCTTTAAGTATGGGATTTAAAGGGCCTTTTCATATAAATGCATTGCATATGCCAGCCCTGTATGGTAAGTTAGGCTGAGAGAATCTGGCTCTGCTTTGTTTGCATGTGTGCACTTAACCCTTTCTCTAGGTAAAGGTAAAGGGACCCCTGACCATTAGGTCCAGTCGTGACCGACTCTGGGGTTGTGGCGCTCATCTCGCTTTATTGGCCGCGGGAGCCGGTGTACAGCTTCCGGGTCATGTGGCCAGCATGACTAAGCCGCTTCTGGTGAACCAGAGCAGCGCACAGAAATGCCGTTTACCTTCCCGCCGGAGTGGTACCTATTTATCTACTTGCACTTTGATGTGCTTTTGAACTGCTAGGTTGGCAGGAGCAGGGACTGAGCAACAGGAGCTCACCCCGTCGTGGGGATTCGAACCACCGACCCTCTGATCGGCAAGCCCTAGGCTCTGTGGTTTAACCCACAGTGCCACCTGCGTCCCTCCCAACCCTTTCTCTACTGGCCAGTAAAATCCACCACTCCACTCCCCTTTCACTGTGGCTTTTCTTTCAGTATAAAAATTCACAGATCTTGTATATTCCCTCCTGCCGCTGAGAAAAATGGTGATTTTGATCAGAAGGATGACCTCTGGGGGATGCGTTGAGACACCCCCTTCTCTGTGTTGTTGCTTTAATCAAATCTGAACCCTCCCCTTCACAAGCACACAGACACCCCCTCAAATGAAAGAAATGATTAAAACAACCCAGCAACAGGGGGAAACTTGAAGTAAATCTCCCATGCCATACCTAATACAGCCCCAAGACATGAATCAATGTCTACTCTTCCAACCGTATTCACAATTTAGGCTTCCAAGTCCCTGGTTCACACACACACACACACACACACACCGTCTTTGCCGTCATAGCTTGAAGGATGTAGGCTGGGAAAGCAAGCTATTTATTTTTTTTTAAATCTGCATCCGTTGGGATAGCATTGTTTTAAAAAAAAGGAATGTCAAGAGCAAAACATATTTGCATGCTTCACCTCGTCAAACTCTGGAGCCAGAGGAAAAAGTTACACCGATACACTGAGATATCTCCTCTGAGGCTCATCTCAACCACAGGATAGCTGAAGCCTTGCATACAGATCATCTTTGCTCGAACAGGCTGGCTTTGCAAGCAAGCCTCTGGAAGCGAAGTTACAGAGGGAGAAAAGGCCTGACAACATAGAGGTGTAGGGTGTGTACATCTCAGGTTTAGCGATATGTATCTGACTGACCTCAATTCATGGAGGCAACTGAGGTCTTGCAATGTCCTCTGCTGCAACCTCCCTTCTGGTGCAGCTTCTCTTGACCTCATTTAGGAAGCATGGATAAAATAATAATTAAAAAAGCCGCATGGAAGCAAATTTTGCAGTGGTAAACCAGACTCTAAATAGAGGAAGGGAAAGCATTCTGCCTAAAAATAGATCCTCTTGCCTTGCAAGTGACAAGTTTGTCTTTAGAAGGCAGAATCAAGACTCTGGGTAGTATCCCACTAAGTTCTACAGATTCTGATTAATGACTGAGTGAGGTCCGTTCATTTCAATGGGTCTACTTAGGGTAAAACACAGTTGACTCTCTGCCCTTAACTGCTAGGGGCTTATCTCCTTTCCCATAAGGTTAGAACCCAATGGGGTCGTTCCATGAAGCCTCAATATCGGGAGATACAGCGCAGACAAAACAACAAACTTCTTTACGCAACAGCTCATAGTTAACTTGGGGGATTTGCAGCCGCAAGTGACGGCCACTAATGGCTTGAAAGGGGAATTACTGGTAAGACAAATTGGAGGAAAACATCAGTGGCCACTAATCAGGATTGCTATATCAACTGCAGCCTCAGAGGCAGGGGACATGAGTGGGAACAGTGGTGGACTTCCAGCAGGGCCCTGTACAGAGCCAACATCCAGACCTTCCACTGTTCATCATTGTTGTGGCGCCCCCGGTTGTGCCCAGCGTGGGTGAACCAGTTGCGCTCTCCTAAATCTGCCTCTGAGTGGTAGAGGGGTAACTGAGCTCACAGCCCACATTCATGCTTTCATAGGCTTCTGTCTGGCCAGTATGAGACTAAATGAGCCTTAAGTCTGATCCAGTAGGGAATAAGTGAACTAGTGTCAGGAACTCCCCAGGCACGTTTTGCTACTGGTCCGGGTCACATTGCGACTGCATGAAGGTTCCTGGGCACCAGGTTGGCGACTGCAGTTTAAAAACCTCTGCCTTTGTCCATAGTCAATGCCATTTCCATTTCCACTGTGTGTGTGTGTGTTTCTCCTTCTTGCACACTGGGACAAGTGAACTGTTGTAAGAGCAAGCTTCAGTCAAGGAATGTAAGCTGAGATAATAGAATCGTAGGATTACAGCATTGGAAGGGACCCCGAAGGTCATCCAGCCCAACCCCCTGGCCAAAACAGACATTTGGTTGTGGCAACCTAGCTTTTTGGCGCCTAGTTTATATGTCTGAGTTCCTAACACCGGCGTGAACCATAGGAGCTAACTTATAGGGGTCGAGGTCCCTTCAACCCCCTAAATAAAATATTTAAGGGGGGCAGGCCCACACAAAGTTGATGGGCATTGCCATTCAGATGGTGTGCATGTGGTCGATTATGCAGGGCAGAGCTCACCTGACACACACACCCCATATTTAATTCAAGTTGGCAGCCTTGTGATCCAATACATCAGGCAGAGTAGAACATACAAAGTTACCTTAACCAAGCCAGACTGGTGGGTCCATCTAGCTCAACCGTGTCTACACCAATTGGCAGCAGCTGTCCAGAACTCCACTCCCAGCCCTACCTGGAGTTGCAAAGGATTGAATCTGGGGGTTTTTGCATCCAAAGGAAGATGCACTGCAATTGAGCTACAGCCCTGCCTTTACAGAATTGCTTTATTCGGGCAGTGACCCTTCCTCCGAGTATGGAGGTGTGTTGAGATGAGGATCCCCCTTTGCAAGATATTGGAAGGAAACTCTCCTGTGGTTACAGAAACCATAATGAGAAATCAGGAAAGAGGAAGCGAAGATCAGAAAGAATGCAAAGAGTTACTAAAAGGAGATGCGAAGGATGAGTCAGAGGCAAAGGCAAAACAACATTCCAAAGCCTCCGAATCTAGAATCCACGTGACTTTTGCGGAAACGTCATCTTGAAGGAGAGGCGGACACCGTGCCAACAGGTGTCTCTGGAATGCCGCTCCGACAATTCTCACCGTGGCGCTGCAATTGCCTCCGATGACAGAGCTCGTTCTCATATCCTCAACCACTTCCCTTCCTTAGTGACAAGAGGCACACAGTTTTCTTCTTCTCCAGGAAAAGGCATGTGTGCAGGCAGGATAAGAGAAAGCCAACTCCTAACTCCAGGCAGACGGAGGGTAGCTAACATCTTCCACGCAAGCCTTTGGTGGCAGATGAAGGCTGCAGAAACTTCTGTCGTGGTTATCTGCAAGTTGAACTTGCTGCTTAAAGGCAGAGGAGCCAGCTGTGCAGGTTTCATCCTGGTCAGTTGACAACCCAGCCTGCCAACGGACAGTCTGTTCTGGACCCTCTCAGACACTTTGAAAGCCTGCCATCATAAACTCTGGAGGGTCACACAGTGCCAATTTGCAAAGCAGTGAATCACTAGATAACTCAGTTGGTTAGAGTGTGGTGCTGATAATACCAAGGTTGCAGGTTCGATCCCCGTATGGGACAGCTGCATATTCCTGCAACTGCAGGGGGTTGGATCAGATGATCCGCAGGGTCCCTTAAAACTCTGCAGTTCTGTGATTCTATGAACGTGGGGCTGCTTCATTAGACATTAAGCCAACATGTCTCTTGAGCAAATGCACACACACACACCAAATTTCAGCTGTCTGTTGGGGAAGTCTTACAGCTGAATTTTCCCATCAGCAAGTGAATGAGTCAGTGACGACAAAATGCCAGGCAACAAAACTCATTATTATTATTTTTTATAGACGGTTCTCTGCACCACAACCTACAGCATACACTATACCCTCACAACAACCCTGTGAGGCAGGCTGGACTTAGAACATGGTGGTCCCACGTTCCTCCACCAAATGAGGATTTGAACCTGGGTCTCCCTAGGCCTAGTGAAACACCTTAACCGCTGGACCGAAGAATGAATTCCTGAGATTCTAAACAAAATCTTGCAAGCTATACTTGAAGGTGGAGATGACCACAAATATTTATGCATTTATTTGCCCACCCCTTCAGAAGAGTTTTGTTTTGTTTGTTTTTTCAAAGAGAACCAACCAAGAGCTTAACAGCTTACTCACTACAGAGCCGGAAGTCAACAGAGAAGCCACATATTGCTAACCAGGTATCAGGAAATGAGCACGTAAGGTTTGGCTTATGACTTAGCAGCCAAGCATAAGGATGTGACCAAGGCAGAAACTGCACCTTATCCTCTGACACACACACACACCGAAATCTGTCACCTTGCAGATATCCCTCTGGGTCCAGCTCCTCCCTTGCAACTGGGCCGGGGCCAAATTTCCAAAGCTGCTGCGTTCTTTAATGAGCACACCATGCTTTGGCTGCATTAAAGAGCAGGTAGTGCTAATTGCCACCTGCCCTGAGACACAAACCGGATTTTTCACCTGATGACCTGATTCGCACACAAACACACACATACATTGCTGGCACCTGTCTGGGGCTGGATGTGCACCCAGATTGCTGAATCACCGATTCCAAATTAGAGCTGGACAGGGAGGGGGGGAAGGGGGCGGGAAACACATTTGCACAAATATAGCACAGGCAGAGTAATTAACCTCAGCTAATCTTTTCATTACCTTGGGCTGCTGCCTTTCCATTTGCAGAGCTAGCAACCCAGAATTTGTACGCAAGCTACATTTCAATTACACTGGTGCTCTGCCGCACTACCTTCAAGGCTCTAGTCCTCATTTTTTACATGCCATCTCAGCCACGCCCCATGACTTTTGAGAAGCACGTCCACAATGAAAAATCCTGCATATTTCAGTGACCTGTGGATTATTATTTTTAAGGCACCCACTCAGGTCACATCTGTCCCAATGCGAACATACCTTGAATACTAAGGTAGCTGCACATTAGAGAGGGGAAGCAGAAGTGGCAAGCAAGGCACATGTCAGCTTTATTTATCCCCTTTATATCGCATATTTTTCTCCAAGGAGGTCAAGGTGGGGTACATGACTCTCCCTCTCTCTGTTTTATGCTCGCAACAACCTTGTGAGGTAGGTTAGGCTGAGAGTTCACGACCGGCCCAAGGTCACCCAATGGGCTTCATGATCAAGTGGGGATTTGAACCCTGGTCTCCCAGGCCCTAGGTCAACACTCTAGCCACTACAGGCTTATCCACAATCTTATCCACAATTACGGTGTTACTGAGGAACCCAAATAAACTTTGGAATAATAACAACAGTAGTAGTAGTAGTAGTAGTAGTAGTAGTAGTAGTAATACTGTAATAGAAATTTAAAGTTGCAAGAAACCTTGAATGTCACCTAGCCCAACCCAAGGCTCAATGAAGGAATTCTGTATCTGCCAGCATCCCTGAGAGATGCCCATCTACTTTCTGCTTAAATATCTCCAGCGATGGAGACCCCACCACCTCCCAGTGCAGTATGTTCTACAGTCAAACAGACCATTAACTTAGAAATTTGGAAGCTGCATCTCAGTGGCAGAGCATCTGTTTTGGAAGCAGAAGGTCTCAGGTCTAATCCCTGGCAGATCCAGGTAGGACTGGGACTGTCCCTACCTGAACTCTTTTGCACAGCTGCTTCCAGTCAATGTAGACAATACTGTTCTTGATAGAGCAACGGTCTACCTATGTCCCTATGAAGCAGCTACCTAGGTTCCCAAAATCTGCCCGCCCTGGAATTTCTAATCCTGATCTCTGGAGCAATGGAGCACACAAGGAGTGCCTTGTTGGATCAGGCCAGTGGCTAATCTAGTCCATCTTCCATTTGTCCTTCCTTCATAGATTTGTAAACAGCTTCCATTCCTCCCCTTAAACATTCTCTTCTCCAAATCTCTCTCTCTCTCTCACACACACACACACACACACTCAATGGTTCCTCATCTGATGCGGTTTCTCAGTTTGGAGCACAGCTTAGCGGGGAGTGTGAAACCATCGCCCTTATCACTTTTCCATTTGGAGGTGGGTTAAGTAAAGTTAGTTCCTGCCTCTCTATACCCAGAACGTGCCGCATTAAGGAGGGCTTGGGACTTCCCCAGCTTTATAGCCATCTTCAGAACCAGAAGCCAAACAGAAAAAAGGACCAAACAAAGGAATGTGTTAGGGTTGAGGAAGCCACCCATTCCACAAGGCCAGCTGACATTTGCCCAGGCTTTTGTTTACACAGGCGTTTCCTGGATTTCCTGAAAAATGGTGGCCTGCCATCGCTCCACGCCCTATCAAGAAGGTCTCTCGCCACCACCTCGTCCTGGGGTCTCTTCCCTGACAAAATGGATGTGAGGGACCAGGGTGGGGTTGCAAATAAGGATCTCATTTGTGTTCTCCCAGAGTGAACAGCGGTGGTTTTCTGCGGCGTAAGCAGATCTGACCAAACGCTAGGAATACAAAATGTGCTTGGTTTCCCATCCAGCCCAGGAGGAAGTTCCCTCCCTCTTCTTCCCCTCCCCACCCCAACAACTCCGGCTGTCCCTGACACCATTTCTCACAATAATAGCGTGTCACTGCCGGCCTGCGAGCTGTTTTTCCACAGTTTGGTTTTCACTGAAATGTCATATTGCATTTTACAGCTGTTTACGTAAGCCAGCTCAAAAGGGCCTTACCCTTGGAATGATTAAGGAAAATAGACAACCGTCCAAAAATTAGGAGCCTTCCCCTCAGCCACCCAAATGTCAGGTCTACATGACTTGCAGGCTTCCCACAGGCATCTTGTGGGTCACTGTGAGGAAAAGATGCTAGACTGTGAGCATGTTCGCACCATACGTTTTGAGCATTACGATACCACTTTGGAAAGCTGTGGCTTTCCCCAAAAAAATTAAGGGAGCTATGGTTTGTTATGGGCACTGAGAGGGATTGCTGTTAAACCGCTCTGGGGATTGCAGCTACATGGAAGAGAAAACTACGCTCAGCGCCCTTAAGAAACCGCAACTCCCAGAATTCCTTGGGGGAAGCCATGGTTGCTTAGAGAGGTATCTTATGGCAGTGGCGTAGCGTGGGTTGTCAGCACCCGGGGCAGGGCAAGTAATTTGCGCCCCCTAACCCGTGGATTTGTGCCCCCTAACCTGTGGATTTGCCCTAACCCCAGATGTTGCGCCCGGTGCGGCCGGCCCCCCCTGCACCCCCCACGCTACGCCACTGTCTTATGGTATGAATGGGGCATAGATGGGCCTAGAAATTGGTTCAATGATCCAGCAGTCAGGCTTCTTTTTGCCTTGTCAAACACCCTGAGGGGGTTACAGGGACATAGGAAGCTATACAGAGCCATGCCACTGGGCCATCAGTACGGCCTCAGCACTGACAGGCAGTGGATTTCCAGGATCCACTTTCCTAAACCTACCCGGAGTTGTTGGGGATTGAAATTGGGAATTTCTGCATGCATTGCTCAAACACAGAGCCCTGCTGCTTCCTTCTCAGCATAACTAGGGTTGCTATACATCTGGAATTTCCTGGACATATACGGTATTTGGTCCTCTTTTGTAGCTGACATGTCTGGGGAAATGAATGGCAGCCCATGTCGGAAGTGTAGGTTTTGGCGAATTTCATTTTTAAAAAACCCAACCCTCAACAGGGTTCCCCCCCCCAAAATATGGCAAACGAAGGCCCCCACTGTCCCCAAAATACCGCCTCTCATTTCTCCCCGTGGCTGGAAAAGTGCTTCTGGGAAACTGGCAAATAAAATACATTTTTATAAAGCCCTTCCCTGTTGTGTGTACTCTGTGGAAGCACTACTTGTGTCAGGAGAGTTTGCCTGTAGCCGGTGGCCCCCACCACACACTGCAGTAGCTAATCTGAACCTCTTGCTAGCTCTGTAGAGAAAATGGGTCCAATTTCAAACACAGTAAGGGGCTTTCTGAACCTGCCCACATAAAGAATGGAGAGAACATGGCTCAATAGCAGAGTGCGTGCTTTGTAGGTTCAGTACCTGACATCTCCAGTTAAGGAGTATTGTGCAGGAAGTGAAGGGAAAGTCTAGCAGAGATTTTGGAGAGTTGCTGCCAGTCGGAGCCAACAGCACTAGGCTGTAGGGACAAACAGTCCAACCTAGTATAAAGCGGCTCTCTCTGTGGGCTTCGTGGCTGAGTAGGCGTTTGAACCTTGGTCTCGCAGGTCCTAGTCCAGCTTTTCTCAAACTTGGGCCCCTAGGTGTTGTTGGACTACAACTCCCATCATCCATAGCTACCAGAACCAGTGCTCAGGGATGATGGGAACTGTAGTCCAACAATATCTACATACAAATATGTGCTTACTGTATTAGGAAAAAAATCAAACTGCTGAAGAATGTTCATAAATGTTCTTTTTTTAAGCATTAATTGCTGCAGAAATGTGGAGGATTGAATTTAAGACCGGAAAAGAAATAAGAAATTGAGAACAATGGCAGTGTCAGGTCCTTCTATCCCTATTTGAGAGTGTAGCAGTTCCTAGCAGGAATTATAAACTGCCTCCCCGTATTCTCTTTCCCAATCAGAAGACACTCTGTGGCCTTATATAAGCACTATCTAAACATGATTATAGAGGCAATATAGCATAGTAGCCAGCACTGGCTTTGGATATGGGAAGCGCAGATTCAAACCCCTCTGCTGAACCATGAATGTCCTGCAGCTAGTTACTACATCTTAGTTTAAGCTACCTCAGAGGGTTGTCGTGATGATTAAATATGTTTTCCAGGTCCCTGGAGAAAAGGCAGAATTCAAAGGCAGATGGGGGGAACTCAAGCTTCCCTTGTCCTGTTTCTCCCCAGTGACAACAGACCTGCAAGGTAGGAAAATATGCTACAAAATGGAACAAGCCCGAGGACCATCAGTTCTGCCTGCTGAACTGGCTCCAAGAAAGAGGCATTGAATTCTGAGCCATGGCACCTTGCAAAGCTGAGGACAGTACTTGTGTCTGTTGGAAATGAAGCATTTTCAAAGCATTCAGCATTTCAAGGGAAAACACACAGCAGCTCATTTTTGCTGGCTGCCAGTTCCCCTTCCAGCATGTTTTCCTCTCCAGGCAAAAAAAAAAAAAGGGGGGGGGGAGAAATCATAGCCCATTTTCTTGCCTAGAAGAAAAAAGCTCTCCTACAAATCTCTCCATGTGCTGCTGCAAAGAGCAGTGTTGAAACAGAAGCCAAGATTGCCCTCTTCTTGTGCTCCAGAAAATCCAGGATATATTATACACACACAAGCACGCACAATGACATGCTTGGGCAGTACACACACACACACCGCAATATTTCCAAACTAACTGGAAAATACCCATCCTTCCGACCCAATTCATTTTCAAAGTACATCTTATCTCAGGTCTAACAGCTGTACCTGTCATCCATGCAGAATGCAGAGAGGCATCCCATATTTCCCTCACAGCCCTTTCTCTCTCTATCACACACACACACACACCCCACAGTGTCAGGGATCTGGGATGTGCAAACACAGAGGAGTTACTTTCGGGAGCCCCATCAGGGCTGGGAAGCAAACATCTCTGAGCTGGGACCCCAAACGACTTATTTTATCGCAAAACTCAACAGGGGAAGGGACAACAGAACCTTCCTTCGTTTACTGGGGTGCACAATTAAAAGACAGAGCGGAAGACAATGCCGCAAGCCTCCACACAAGGAGTGTTTAGTTAATTACGTTGCACGGGCCCCGATTTATTTATTTATTAAAACCCAAAGCGCTGCAATTCAGCCATTGTAAACATGGGTGGGGGGAGAGAGAGTGGGTCGTCTAGCGTGGGCATCTATTGACCTGAGCAGTTTTAAATTCTTTATCATTTTTAAATGACACACAGAGAGATAAGCCTGGCTCTGAAACCACCTCCAGCTGACCTGCCTGGAATTAAGAGAAAGGCTTCAAATTCTCACACCGAGCCAGCGAAAACAGCGAGGGCTGTCTAACCACCACAATGGATTCCTTCTGGGTATGCGAAGCATGTTTGCAGCGGAGAGATGCGGACCAAAACATCCATCCATCTATCCATTCATGCCAATGGCACTGGCCACCTCCAGCATACCCAAATCCAGGAGAGGACCCCTGCTTTTCCGAGGTGCCTAGCGGTGGGCGCCCCTCACCGCCCGCCCCGCAGCTCTGCTCAGCCTTTTGTATGCACATCCCCATGGCAAACCAGAGAGCTGCTTTTTTTCCAATAGGACAGCTAAACAGCATGCGGCAGAGAGAGAGAGAGAGAGAGAGAGAGAGAGAGAGAGAGAGAAGCGCAGATGGAAGAAGGAGGGCGAGCAGATCGCTGGGGACGGATGGAGAAGAGGATGGGGAAAAGAGAGACGGGGAGAGGAAAGGAAGGGAATAGGAAAGAGGAAAGGGAGAAGAGCAGAGGAGGAAGAGAAAGGCTGGAAATGGGGAGGAAGGGAGAAAAATCAGAGGGGGAAGAGGAAGCGAATGAATGAGGGAAAGAGGAGGAAGAAAAGGATATAAACGGAAGAAAAAGGGAAGGAGAAAAAATTAGACGAGGAGGGAAATAAGAAAGAGGGCGTTGGGGAGGGAAGCGCAGGATGGAGAAACAGGAAAGGAAAGAAGGCGAATAAATGGAAAAAGAAGAAATGAGAACAGGGGAAAGTCAAAGAGAGAGAAAGATCAGATGGAGAGAGAGAATGAATGAATGAATGGATAAGGTGGAGAAGGGGGAGCGCGCGTGGGTTTTTTCCCCTCGGGGGCAGAGAAAGCCCCTTCTCGGCCCGCCTGCCGGGGATCTCCCGAAGCGCCGCCTCACCTGCCACGGTGTACCTGTCCAGGTAGTTGAGGACGTTCCCCACGCTGAGGATGGCGGCGGCCGCCACGCGCGCTCTGCCCAGGCTGGGAGGCGCGGCGCCCGCGGCCGCCGCCGCTGCCTTGTCGGCGCCGCCCTGGGGCGCGTGGACGGCGCCCGACAGGGTCTGCACCTCGCCGCTCCGCCCGCAGCAGCCGCGGTCGCCGCCGCTTCCCCCTCCTCCTCCGTCGTCCTCCTCGTCGTCGTCGCCCGCGCCGGCCGCGGCCGAGACCCGGAGGCGCCCGCTGCAGCCCGGCGGGCCGCCGCTCGACGAGCCGTCGCTCTCCAGGCACATCATGAGCCGCCGCGGCCGCGCTGCCACTAGACGCGCACCTGCCGCCCGGCCGGCCGCCGCTCAGCGCCAGCAGCGCCGCATCTTCCACCGGCCCCGCCCGGCCGCCAGGATTGGCTGCGCCGCCTCGGCTCCGCCCACCGATCCTCCGCCCCTGCCCGACGGCGCGCAAAAGGGAACCGGGCGGAGGATCGCAGATGCGCGCGCTCGCGCGCTCTGTCCCTCGCGCTCTGTCGTCGGCGGGGGCCGCCTCTGACTTGCCCCTTCCTCAAGTCGGTGGGACTTACTCCCGAGGAGACGTGCACCCAAGTCCGGTGGCGTAAAACTGCCCAGCTACGTTCCTCGACGGGCTTCCACCCAGTTAGAAATCGGCCATGGCGCACAGTGGGGGCGCTGGGCGGATTTTAGCCTATGGGCTTCTTCAGGCAGGCTAGGCTGAAGCTGAGCCTAGCTTCAGAGTCAGAGTCAGGCCTTGGGTCCGTCGGGGCAATATGGCAGCGGCTCTTCGGGGGTTTCAGGTAGGGGATGTGGCCACAGGGTTACCTGGAGAGGCTGATGAAGGAACTCAACCTGGCATCCGCGAGGGGAACTTGCTTCTGAAGAAAGGTGAGCAGGATAGGGGCGCTGCCCCCCAATAACTATTTCGTGTTTACTTGGAAGTAAACGCCACTTGGTTCCATGGGCTTGGCTCCCCCGGAAAGGTCTGACATTGGCTATGGATTATAGCACTCAGAGCCACTTTGGCTATTCATTCCCCCACTGCTTTCCCTGGAGGAACACAAGCTGGAAATGTTTTCTATACATAAGCAGAAAAAACCGGGGGTCGGGGTTAAAAACCTTCTTCCCTAGCACTGTGGTTTGGATCTGAATCACTCCGCCCTGTGGCATCTTAAAAAAATATAAATAAATGTATGCTTTTGTTCTTTTCACGATTTCAACAATGATTTATCACATATTTCATAAAACCAATTATACACACACACAAAATCTCTCTCTCTCTATATATATATATATATTCTAATATGCACACACAATCTTAATCATGTTTTCCCACATCACATCTAGCATGACTAAAGGCATGTGCAATGGGGCAAGTATGTCACTACACCGCTAGTGTTTGTTTATTTCAAGCACTTCCCCCTTTAGAGCCCCACACGCTCTCAAGGAACACAGGAGCCCGCCTATGATAGAACTCCTATAATCCGTGGCGATTGACAGGTTGTTGGCATCCATGCCTGTCTCAAGAGACAACAGAGGGTGCCTTGGGAGGTGAAGTCAAGCCACTGTTTTTGCAGCACTGAACTGATTTCCCCAGAGCACAAGCCTGAGCACTGTGTCTGGAGGTCCTGGACCCCCCTCTTGGCCTCGCTGATGTGGTCCAAAGGAAAGCAGAGCAATATGTTTGGCACAAGCTTGGCTGCAGGAGTTGCTGGAAGGAGGCATACAACATGCCATCCAGTTGTTTTAGGGACTACACTCCAGATTTGTGTAGGGTTTATTCTTCAGCCTTTCCTTCTCCCAAAGATATCCCACAAGGCAGTGGAGGTTTAGGATCAGAGTTTGCCTTCTCCTAGATGGGCCACCTTCCCAGGTTGACAAGCCCCATCTGCCCCACTCTTCCCTCTACGGTGAGGGTCAGCAACCTTTTTCAGTCCACCGTCCCTCAGACCATGTGGGGGGGCGGACTATATTTTGAAGGGGGAAAAATGAACACATTCCTATGCCCTACAAATAACCCAGAGATGCATTTTAAATAAAAGCACACATTCTACTCATGTAAAAACACCAGGCAGGCCCCACAAATAACCCAGAGATGCATTTTAAAGAAAAGCACATATTCTGCCGAAGAATTGATGCTTTTGAATTATGGTGCTGTAGGAGACTCTTGAGAGTCCCATGGACTGCAAGAAGATCAAACCTCTCCATTCTGAAGGAAATCAGCCCTGAGTGCTCACTGGAAGGACAGATCGTGAAGCTGAGGCTCCAATACTTTGGCCACCTCATGAGAAGAGAAGACTCCCTGGAAAAGACCCTGAGGTTGCGAAAGATGGAGGGCACAAGGAGAAGGCGGCGACAGAGGACGAGATGGTTGGACAGTGTTCTCGAAGCTACCAGCATGAGTTTGACCAAACTGCGGGAGGCAGTGGAAGACAGGAGTGCCTGGGGTCACGAAGAGTCGGACACGACTAAACAACAACAACAACAAAAACACTCTGATTCCTGGACTGTCCGCGGGCCGGATTGAGAAGGCGATTGGGCCCCATTCGGCCCCCGGGCCTTAGGTTGCCCACCCCTGCTCTACGGCATGTGCAGAAACCGCCTTCTTGACCATTGGTCTCCTCTGCTCAATGCATAGGAGACTGTCTTCGCAAGTAGGGTAAGTCCCTAACTCACTGAGGGTTTGAGACCCATTGTCTACCCTCACCTGGTTTAGCCGGTGAGTTGAAGCTGTTTTTCAGAATGTAGCCGCTGTCACACACTACCACCTGCCAGGAGTTGCAGGTAAGAGTTGAATATTGGGTGGGGACCAAAGATGGACAAACTACTCCAGAGGGAGCACCATGTATCCCCCACCAGAATTACTACCCCTCCCTAACACCCCATACACTCCATTGGCAGGTATATACAGGTGTATTGTCTATACCTGGGATGGGGAACCTGTGAGCCTTCAGATGCTGTTGGGCTCCAACTCCCATCAGCCTCTGCCAGTTTGGCTAATTGTCCAGTGACCAGGGATTATTAGATTTCTGTAATCGAGAGCTGAAGTTATCCTTACCCTCCCCACTTTCTAATCACCTCACCATCCAGCTTCTTATGCTTCATTTTGTAGATTTTTGGCCTTTCTAACATGTCTTCTTCGCCTTTGGCGATCACTCGTAGCCGAGTAAGATTGTCTTCCATGAACATGATCTTAGCAGTGAGTCCGTAAGGGCCTGTGGAGGCCAATTCTGGACCCACACGTCCTTCCACAGTGGGGACATAAGTGGTGGTGATGTTGATAGTGATTTTATTATTTCGAGGTCCGCTTCAGTTTTATTTGTTTTAGCCAAAAGAACAGGCACCAAAAAACACAATAAGTGAGGTAACTGCAAGGCGAGTGTTAAAATAGAAACGGAGATCAAAGGAGCAGAGCGTCGCCTGTGCAACATCCCCATTATCTAATTTACAACCTCAGAGGGCCTGCTGCCTTACTTAGTTTGTCGCAGCAAAAAAGCAACAGAAGCTTCTCTGCCACCCAAAAGCATCCTCGGGCTCCCATCAGCCCTAGCCAGCATAGTCATTGTGGCTAAGGGCTAGGAATAGGGATGAAATTCAGTCCAGTTCTCATTTTAATACAAACCTATCTAATTCCCAAAGCAAGATGTGCCCTGAAACGCAGTTATCCTTCACAATTTCCACTTGCAATGCGATGTACGAAAATACATATTTTGGGGGAGGTGTGCCAAAAATGCATATATGAGTGAAAATAGCATATCAAAAAAAATGTAATATATTAGGGGAGGTTGCTTGCAAACATTAATATTAATTATCAAGAATAATATTTATATTATTATATTTATTCACCAGCTATTTATAATTCAGTATGAAGAACAGTTAAAGCAGATCTCTGTCACCAGAGTAGGGTGGGTCCTGAAAACACACGACGCAGGTGTAAAAAGCAAGGTTAAAAAGCTGTGTGCTCAGCATTCACTGGAATTAAAACACATTTCCATATTTGACAAAATTGCATATTAAAAATGCACACTACAATGTGGATGAAATTTACCAAGGACTTAAAAAAAAACTGAGGAGAAAATAAAGGCAAACTGTACTTAAAATGGGAAAAACAAGGTACCGAGAGAAACTAAAACAGAAACGTTCATTGCTAGCTGGGGCTGGTGGGAGTTAAAGTCCTAAACATCTGGAATTCAGGGCACCAGGTTAGGGGAGGCTGCTCTGAAGACTGGCACTTAGGGCTCACCTTCACTTCTGTTTGCCCCACTACTTTCCTCGGGGGAAACCTGTGGTTTAGACCGGAATCGGGACAAATAGCCATCAGGTTTTCTGCAGATTGCTGTTTGTTCCAATTTAGCACTAAGGAGCAGGTTTCCCAGGGAAAGGTGGTACAGCAAAGGCAAAACCACTTGAACCCACTTGGAAGACAGAAGTTTTTGTGGTCCAAAATCTACTTCCCTGGATTTGTGTGTCCATGCACAGCATTCTCATCATTCTACCCATTTCACAGATCAGGGAATTGTGGCCGAGTACTAACCATTTCCAAAGGGATGCGGGTGGCACTGTGGGTTAAACCACACAGCCTAGGACTTGCCGATCAGAAGGTCGGTGGTTCGAATCCCAGTGACGGGGTGAGCTCCTGTTGCTCGGTCCCTGCTCCTGCCAACCTAGCAGTTCGAAAGCACGTCAAAGTGCAAGTAGATAAATAGGTACCGCTCCGGCGGGAAGGTAAACAGTGTTTCCGTGCGCTGCTCTGGTTCGCCAGAAGCGGCTTAGTCATGTTGGCTGCATGACCCGGAAGCTGTAAGCTGGCTCCCTCGGCCAATAAAGCGAGATGAGCGCCGCAACCCCAGAGTCAGCCACAACTGGACCTAACGGTCAGGGTTCCTTTTACCTTTACTAACCATTTCCACACTGATACTCTCAAGCCAGCCCCGCTCCTTACTGGATCTAAATTGCCACCTGAAAAAAAAATGCCACCCCACCAGCAAAACAAATAACCTTTCCTTCTGGACTAGCATACCAAAATCCACCAAGCTATCATTGGTCACCATGGGTTGATTTGATGTTTCTATGAAAAAATCCCTGTCCCCAGCAGGATATCCATGTTCCAAGTGAAATTACTTTTGCGGTCTCGCTGCAGTCCTCAGCAGAGACTGTGCTCTCCTCTGAACCACATCTTGGCACATGAGTGTGCACGCACACACGCACACACACACCCCGCTTCTGCCTGGAAAGAAAACAGGGCGGCTGGCCTTCAAAATGCTGAGGGCTTAAGATTTCCCAAGAGAGACAGCGTATATTTTAACTACAACCCAGAGCTTTCCACCTCTTCAAAAAGCTACCAATTTCTTGGAGGTCTAGTGAACTACCCTTTAGGAATCTCATGCAGAAATAACGTAAGACGAGTGTGCAGGATCAATGCCTAGTCTAGCATCCTGTTCTCACAGTAGTCAGCCAAATGCCTAAATGAGGCCCGCAATCAGGACTTGAACACAAGACCCTCCTCCCCTCCTGCGGGTTCCAGCAACTGGTATTCAGAAGCACACCAGACCGTGAGGGCAGTGTATAACCATTGATGATTTTTCCCAATCTTTCCGTGGCAAGTAACTTAAACTAGATGGTGTGTTGTGATGATGTCACATTGAACCCACTTCAAGATGAATTTGAATACCCCGGGGGGGGGGGGCACACAGAGTACTAGGTAAAGGTAAAGGGACCCCTGACCATTAGGTCCAGTCGTGGCCGACTCTGGGGTTACGGCGCTCATCTCGCTTTATTGGCCAAGGAAGCCAGCGTACAGCTTCCGGGTCATGTGGCCAGCATGACTAAGCCGCTTCTGGCGAACCAGAGCAGTGCATGGAAACGCCGTTTACCTTCCCGCCGGAGCGGTACCTATTTATCTACTTGCACTTTGATGTGCTTTTGAACTGCTAGGTTGGCAGGAGCAGGGACCGAGCAACGGGAGCTCACCCCGTTGTGGGGATTCGAACCACCGACCTTCTGATCAGCAAGTCCTAGGCTCTGTGGTTTAACCCACAGCGCCACCCACGTCCCACACAAAGTACTAGTGGACACAAAGTACTAGTGGACTTACAAATAGTTCTTTGAAGAATTGAAGCCAAGTAGGTTATTTTTGCAAGCTGGTAAGTTTTTATGAACCATTTTGCAGAACGAGTCGACCTCATCCCTAGCAGGGGACATGGCCTGGACGGAGACTGTGTGACCTGGGGAGGGCCCTATTCAGACCCCAGCCTGAGGTTGGTTCCCCGCCTCTGCCCTATGGGATGCCCACAAGCAAACATGAGAATGATCGTCCTTTCCCACTGCATTCAGATGCATTCTGCCTCTTGTCCTGAAGGCAGAATCCATCATGGCGGAAGGCCCATCCATTTTAAGCACCATCATGCCACTTTAAACAGCCATGGCTTCCCCCAAAGAATCCTGGGAACTGTAGTCAGTTGAGAGTGCTGAGAGTTGTTAGTAGGCCCCCTGCTCCCCTCATAGAACTACAGTTCCCAGCAAGCCCTTTCCCCAGGGAACTATGGGAGTTGCATACCCTCCAACATTTATCCAATGAAAATAGGGACGCCCTATCCATACCCTCCAACATTTCTCCAATAAAAAACATGGGCATGACCAGTGCTATTTTTCTAGAAAAAGAGGTGCCGGAACTCACCACAAACACCTCCCTCATTTTCTTAGAATGCCAATGGCACCCACCTGAGAGATGCCGGAACTGAGTTCCAACTTCCTATTCCATATGCTCCAACATTTCTCCAATGAAAATAGGGACATCCTAAGGAAAATCGGGGCATTCCAGCTTCTGTAAATCCAGGACTGTCCCTGGAAAATAGGAACAATTGGAGGGTATGGAATTGTACCTCTGTGAGGGGAACAGGGACCTCCTAACAACTTTCAGCACCCGTAACAAACTACAGCTCCCAGAACTTCGGGGGGGGGGGGGAGCCATGGCTGTTTAAAGCAGTATCGTAGTGCTTTAAATGGATGGTGCAGATGCTACCTCCAAGATTGCTGCTCCCTCACAGCAACATCCCTTCTAACATGTTGGGGAAGGCCGTGACTTCTAAAGTGGTTTGATACTGCTTTAAATGTGCCGTGAGCAGTGGCGTAGCGTGGGTTGTCAGCACCCGGGGCAAGGCAAGTAATTTGCACCCCCTAACCCATGGATTTGCGCCCCCTAACCCGTGGATTTGCGCCCCCTAACCCCAGATGTTGCGGCCGGGCCCCCCCTGCACCCCCCACGCTACGCCACTGGCCGTGAGGATGGGACCTAAGCGCTGGTCTACAGAAGCTCGCTGAGATGGGCGGAGGGAGGTGAAGAGACCTTTGCTCAACTCAGCGCCAGCCAATGTTCTTCAGTTCTGTTGACTCCCACAGTGCTCAGATGTGGGGAAGGTAAGCTTATGAAAGGAAGCTCTGGAAATTGCAGCGAATCATCCACTTCCCGGAGAGCTAAGGAGGCCGACTTGCTAGAAAATGCCCTAAATGCTAAGGCTACAGCCAGCGGTTAGAGGAAAAGCCTCGGAATGTCTCTGTGGCTTCCAAGGGCAGGCTACTCTATTTGATTGAAAGTCCTGCGGGCTGATGTTTTGTATTTTTTTAAAAAAGATTCACCAAAAAAATAAAATGTTTTAACGGCTTGGCAGTGCTCAGTCAATTCCTTTGGTTTGGAAAAGCTTTGCAGCAAAGTCCCATAACCGGCGTTTCAGAAAGAAGCTCATAAAACCAAGAACCTCTTTGCCGTGGGAAACATGAACCCAGATTTATAAAGGAGTCACTGCCAGGTTTAGATTAGGGTGGAGGGGTTTTTTTGCTTTCAGTTTGGAAAAGACTGAAAATAAAGGCATGTTTGAGCAGCGTGTGAGTTTGGGACATTCTGGACAGGCTTTTGGGGACGTGCGCTTGAGAGAGGGGGAGGGACAAGGACATGGGCCAGCCCCCTTGTGTTAAAATTATTGTTTTAACAGGGATGGGGTTTTAACTTGGGAGGGTGCTGTTTTATTTGGAGGATGGGGTTGTTTAAAATTGTTGTCAAATGTTATATGTTATAATTTGGATTCTTGTATTTGTATTTGCAGGCTGGAGTATTGTTTAGGGCAGCCTTTCTCGACCTGTGGGTCCCCAGATGTTGTTGGACTACAACTCCCATCACCCCTAGCTAGCAAGGCCAGAGCTCAGGGACGATGGGAGTTGTAGTCCAACAACATCTGGGGACCCACAGGTTGAGAACAGCTGGTTTAGGGGATTTTTGTTGAGGAGTGTATTGTATGATATGGTTAATTGTTTTGATTATTTATTTTTGCTTTGTGTATTGTAACTTTGTGTTATGAACTGCCTTGAGACCTACAGGTATAGGGCGATGTACAAATATAATAATAATGTTGAATAGGCTAATTAATACATATACATGCAAACATAGAAATTTCAGGGGTAATGGGTAAGCTATGGAAGTTACTCTGACAGGACGCAGTGAGGGCCACCAATTTGGATGACTTTAAAAGAGGAATGGGATGCGGGTGGCGCTGTGGGTAAAACCTCAGCGCCTAGGACTTGCCGATCGCATGGTCGGCGGTTCGAATCCCCGCTGCAGGGTGCGCTCCCGCTGCTCGGTCCCAGTGCCGGCCAACCTAGCAGTTCGAAAGCACCCCCGGGTGCAAGTAGATAAATAGGGACCGCTTACTAGCGGGGAGGTAAATGGCGTTTCCGTGTGCGGCTCTGGCTCGCCAGAGCAGCTTCATCACGCTGGCCACGTGACCCGGAAGTGTCTCCGGACAGCGCTGGCTCCCGGCCTCTAGAGTGAGATGAGCGCACAACCCTAGAGTCTGTCAAGACTAGCCCGTACGGGCAGGGGTACCTTTACCTTTACCTTAAAAGAGGAATAGAGAAATTCAGGGAGGTAGATGTCCGGAACTGGCAGGACACAGAGATGAATGTGCACCGGGGGCAGAAAGAATGGAGTCTGACTCAGGAGGAGGGGCAGCAATTTGTGTGGGGGGGGGGGACAGTTCCATCCAGGAGGCAAGAATCAGAGGCAGGGGGAGCTTGAGAGCTGGAGGGTGGAACACGGGGTGGCTCAGAAGAAGAGGCAGGTCAGGCAAGTGAAGGGCCAGGGGCTTCCGCACAGTGGTGTAGGAAGGGGGGTGCAGTGGGTGCGAGCTGCCCCAGGTGTCATCACTGAGGGTGGTGACAAAATGGTAAAAATATGTGTTTTTGAAAAAATAACTCCCACACCCACCGCAAGGGACGCGGGTGGCACTGTGGGTTAAACCACAGAGCCTAGGACTTGCCAATCAGAAGGTCAGTGGTTCGAATCACAAAAGCAGTCAAATACAGTGGTACCTTGGGTTAAAAACTTCGTTCATTATGGAGGTCCATTCTTAACCTGAAACTGTTCTTAACGTGAGGTACCACTTTGGCTAATGGGGCCTCCCGCTGCTGCCACTGCCGCACAATTTCTGTTCTCAGCCTGAAGCAAAGTTCTTAACCCGAGGTACTATTTCTGGGTTAGCGAAGTCTGTAACCTGAAGCATCTGTAACCTGAAGCATCTGTAACCTGAAGCGTCTATAACCCGAGGTACCACTGTACTACATTTCCTGTTTGCCCAGAGTGGACTCACAGGGGAATGTTGTTCTAGCCAGGAGGACTTGCTATCACACCTGGTCTGGAGCATCCTCCCCTTGTGTGTGACCAGGTAGATGGGCGTGACCCTGGCAGACCTTATAAAGGGGCCAGTCCTGCAGTCACCTTCCTCTTGACTCTCTTGATCCCATCTCTTCTCAATGCTTTTGCTGTGTGCTGGATCTCAGCCAGCAGCACATGGGCTCATCCCTCACAAGAGCACGTAACTGTAACTAAAAACTAAAGCCTGCCTTCAGGATCATACTGTGAACTGAATGTAAGTAAACCTTACCGTTGCAACAACTGTTATGTTGTTATTGTTTTAAGAGAGGATTTACCAGGAACAACCCAATCCGGACAAGCCAGACTGGATTGCTTAACTCAAATGATTCTAACGAAACTATCAACTAGCCTCATGCTATGTAGAATGGAATGTGCTCTGCTATTAGCTCACTAGCGTGAGTCAGGAAGGATAATATTTCATCAATATATCCACTCCTACTATCCTCAACATTCCCACACCAGGTAGCACTGTCAACTGGCTGAAACCCTGGAGAGCTGATGCCACACAGGGCAGGCAACAGGGCAAGTTTCAGTATAGGGTTGTATCCAATGCTAGTCCTACTTAGAGTAGAACCATTGGACTTAATGGGCATTACTAGGTTTGTGAATTTCAATGGGTCACCTCTGAGTAGAGCTTCATTGGGCACAACCCATAGCTGCCTGAGGATGTCATGTGTTGACTCCAACCCGGGGGGGGGGGGGTTCCTCATGTCTAACTGTAAGATCCTCAGGGCAGGGACCTAACTTCATTTATCTGTAAACGACTGCGCACGTTGCAGTTGCAATAGCAGCAGAAGGAATTTCTCTGGCCCACAGGGGGAGGCTGCACCAGCTGAACGTTTCCCAGTCATGCAGGACTTGGTGCTCCAGGACGTATCTTCCAAGAAAGGGGACGGTCGCCCTACCAGAGCCTCAAGATGCAGCCTTCTCCCCGCTGAATTCTCCTGGATGCAAAAGGTGGAGCCTTTTCCATTTCCTGCTTTTGTCTCAGGTGATTCAGAGAGAGGAACTCGTGGTGGGAAGTGTGTGTGTTGCATCACGACGAGGAGTTTATGAATGGCACACAAAAAAAAACATGAATTACTGCAGCATTCAGTTAGGTCCCTGACTGCAGACCTCATTTGCTAGGTGTTATTTTTAATGCACTTTATTACCGAGGTGAAAATAGAACAAAGAAAGAGCGAAAATCACAGCCAGGGAAAAGGAGAGCCTCCCCAAAAAACTAAAGAAGGGGCAGGCAGCCGAATGCAGGAGTGTGAATTCTGCCATATGTGTGATTTTTCTCTCTCTTTAGCAAATGACGTAGGTTGGAGATCTTCCAGCTTCTCTTCTGTTGCTGTGGGATTCTCTGCGGAGCTGCTTCCTCCATCCTTCAAGCTCCTTCCTCCCCTTTGCTGCCAATCATGGCAGGCTGAGTTTGACTTCTGGCAGGGGTTCAATGTTGTGGTGTCAGGGGACCCAGTTCGCTGATGCCCAAGTCACGATTGCCCAGCCACTGAGGTCCCCAGTGCTGGAGAAACTCTGACCTACAGGGCCTTCCTCTTTGGCCTGTAGGGTCATGTTGGTCCACCTTCCTTAAACCTAACATTGCAATACATCAAGGACCGCTTCTCTCCATAAGAACCTCCCTAGACTCTGCGGTCATCATCTGAGACCCTTCTTCGGGGTCCAGATGGCGGCAACACGAGAACGGGCAATTTCTGCAGTGGCTCCCCGTTTGTGGAATGCTCTTCCTAGGGAGATTCGCCTGGCAGCAAGTGAAGAATATTAGCATTATTTGGTTATCAAGCACATTGCATTTAGGGCGGTTCCCTTGCCGAGCCGAGAGGGCACAAAAGATCCATAATTGAGAAGATCCATTTGGGGACACTAGACAGCATCCTAAAAAGCAGAGACATCACCTTGCCAACAAAGGTCCATATAGTTAAAGCTATGGTTTTCCCAGTAGTGATGTATGGAAGTGAGAGCTGGACCATCAAGAAGGCTGATCGCCGAAGAATGGATGCTTTTGAATTATGGTGCTGGAGGAGACTCTTGAGAGTCCCATGGACTGCAAGAAGATCAAACCTATCCATTCATAAGGAAATCAGCCCTGAGTGCTCACTGGAAGGACAGATCCTGAAGCTGAGGCTCCAATACTTTGGCCACCTCACGAGAAGAGAAGACTCCCTGGAGAAGACCCTGATGTTGGGAAAGATGTAGGGCACAAGGAGAAGGGGACGCCAGAGGACAAGATGGTTGGACAGTGTTCTCGAAGCTACGAACATGAGTTTGACCAAACTGCGGGAGGCAGTGGAAGACAGGAGTGCCTGGCGTGCTCTGGTCCATGGGGTCATGAAGAGTCGGACACGACTAAACGACTAAACAACAACAACAATTTGGGGGCACCACACATTATGAAAGATTAAGTCCGCCCTTGTATGAAGTACAACTCCAGTTTTGCTAGGTATTCCAGATATTTTTCTGGCAGGTCTTAGTGAAATTTTTTATGCGTCCCCCATACTCCAGGAGTTCAGGCAGAGTTCCTTGGTGGTTTGAAGCATCCCCTGTTTCTATGCCCTCCAGCTGACGCATGGTGATGCTTTGACATCCCTGTGCCAAATGTCATAGAAGAGTGAGAACCAGCTTGCTAGCATTGCTCGGATGTGATTTCACTTGCTTTGAGAATCTCTCTGACCTGCAATACACAGACCCACACGCTATGATCCCCTCTCCTGTGCTAGCATAAGAGTTGTCACACTGGGTCAGAGAAAGGTCTGCCTTCATTCAACCAGCAGACTGTTGTGTCGAGACCCTCCTCAAACATTTGCAGCAAGGGAGAGTGACAACTGGTTCCCTGGAAGCAGACTGCGTGACCATGGACTGCTTACTTTCTCTCACTTCAGGCCTTCTTCCAAGGGGGCCAACTTGAATAAAATATAGGGGAGGGGGCCAGGTAAGCTGATCAAAATACACTATTTGAATGGAAGATCACTAAAGAATGTATTTATATATGCAACTACGGCCGCACGAACATTATTAGCACAACGTTGGAAGGAAGAAGGTGTCCTAGTTAAAGAATTTTGGCAAGTTAAATTAATGGAATATGCTGAGATGGCAAAGCTGACAATGAAACTAAGAGGAAGAGATGATAACGAATTCGAGGAAGATTGGAAGGACTTTATTGCATATATTCAGAAGCAATGTACTCAGGTTAATACATTATCAGGGTTTTAAGACTACTTGTAATTTAATTTTGAATGGACAATAAGTAATTTGATGGTTTATAACTTTACAATGGACTTGCAGTATGTTGATAAACAATGGAACCAAGGAAGGGATTAGGAGGAAGTCAATTTGTTTTGCTTTGTTTTGTCTTGATATTGTTATTGGCTTGTTTTTGTTATTTTTGGAAAATTAATAAAATGTTTTATATATACACACACTATTTGAATGGCAATGCTCATCAGCTGGAAGGGGTGCTGGCCCCTTTAAATGTTTTATTGGGGGGCCCAAGGGACCTCAGCACCTAGGAGTTGTCTCCTGTGCCACCTAGAATTGTGGAGTGGGAAGGGACCCTAAGGGATATCTAGTCCAACCCCCCTGCAATGCAGGAATCTCAAACCAAATCATCCATGACAGATGACCATCCAACCTCTGCTTAAAAAGCTCCAATGAAGCAGAGTGCACAACCTCCCATTGGAGTCGGTTCCACTGTCCAACTGCTCTTGCTGCCAGAATAGTCAGACAACTACAGCAGACGCTGGTCCATTGAGGTCCATCATGAAGAAGAAGAAGAAGAAGAAGAAGAAGAAGAAGAAGAAGAAGAAGAAGAAGAAGAAGAAGAAGGAGAGTTTGGATTTTATATCCCGCTTTATCCCTAAGGAGTCTCAAAGTGGCTAACATTCTTCTTTCCCTTCCTCCCCCACAACAAACACTCTGTGAGATAAGTGGGGCTGAGAGACTTCAGAGAAGTGTGACTAGCCCAAGGTCACCCAGCAGCTGCATGTGGCGGAGCGGGGAAGCGAACCCGGTTCCCCAGATTACAAGTCCACCACTCTTAACCACTACACCACACTGGTTCTCACACACACAGAAGTGCACATACACGCTTCTGGGTCTAGGTAGCTGGGACCGCTCCCTGAGTGTGTGCTCCGAGCTGAGCTTTTGGAGCAATGGGTGGCCGTGCCTCAAAAAATGGCAAATTAAGTGAGCATACATGACATACAATTAAAGCACATTCCTCTTCTCCAAAGAATCCTAGGAACTGTTTGCCCCTTGCAGTGCTACAGTTCCTAGAAAGCCTAACAAACTACAGTTCCCATGATTCTTTAGGACAGGGGTCAGCAACCTTTTTCAGCCGTGGGCCGGTCCACCGTCCCTCAGACCATGTGGTGGACTGGACTATTTTTTTGGGGGGGGGGAATGAAAGAATTCCTATGCCCCACAAATAACCCAGAGGTTCACTTTAAATAAAAGGGCACATTATACTCATGTAAAAACACGCTGATTCCTGGACCATCCGCGGGCCGGATTCAGAAGGCTATTGGGCCGCATCCGGCCCCCGGGCCTTAGGTTGCCTACCCCTGCTTTAGGGGATGTGTGCTTAGTTTAAATCAGCCTTTCTCAACCCCTGTGGGTCCCCAGATGTTGTTGAACTACAACTCCCATCACCACTAGCTAGCAAGGCCAGAGCTCAGGGATGATGGGAGTTGTAGTCCAACAACATCTGGGGACCCACAGATTGAGAACCGCTGGTTTAAATGCATGCTGTGTATGCAGCCTAATGCTCTTCTCCAGAGTTGGTAAGCTCCCAAATACGCAGAAACTAGTACTTGTTTTGGGTTGGTCCACTCTAAATCTGATCATCCCTGGACCTGACATTCGAAGGAATCCATATCATTTGATTTTCAAGCATAAATAAGCACCTTCTTCTAGGGGCTTTCAGGCTTGAACTCCAAAGGATAGACATGAAACGGAGTATTTTTGCCACTTCTGGCCCTTTCCTGGCGGGAAACATCTGTACCGTGCTAACAGGCCTGGCTACATTCCCTCAGAGAGAAGCAATTTACACTTCTGCCAATGGGCCTTTAGCAACTAAATTAATTAAGCTAATGGATACTTATTGAAAAACGTCTACTTGGCTGAAAGGGAGAAAGCAGGCATAAATAACAGAACAGGATTCTGTGGGATGACATTGTGTGGGGATGGCCATATCTCATCAGCTAATTAAAGCAGTTGCTCTCCAAACTTTGAGTAGAAGATACTCAGCCTTTTCAGAACTTGAACACCATTTCTACAAGCAAAAGTAGCTATTTTCCAGTGGGGGGAGTCAATCACACACCAGCAAATTCAGGTTACATCATTATAGATTAACATCTTATTACTATTTATTAAATTTGTATATTGCCCTTCATCTGAAGAAGAAGAGGAGTTTGATTTGATATCCCGCTTTATCACTACCTGAAGGAGTCTCAAAGTGACTAACATTCTCCTTTCCCTTCCTCCCCCACAACAAACACTCTGTGAGGTGAGTGGGGCTGAGAGACTTAAGAGGAGTGTAACTAGCCCA
This sequence comes from Podarcis muralis, assembly GCF_964188315.1. NCBI lineage: Eukaryota > Metazoa > Chordata > Lepidosauria > Squamata > Lacertidae > Podarcis > Podarcis muralis. The sequence continues at coordinate 33,787,812 of NC_135669.1, read as the reverse complement.
AGGTCACCCAGCAGCTGCATGTGGAGGAGTGGGGAATCGAACCCGGTTCACCAGATTAGGAGTCTACCACTCTCAACCACTACACCAAGCTGGCAGGGCAGTCCACAACATAAAAAAGAGAACAGGTCTGGTGCAGCAAAGCCAATTCTCCCCAAAGAGCAAACATTTTGCAACGAGGACAGTGACGGCAAGGGTGGAATAATCCTGGCTTTGAAACAACGTCATCTAACATCCCTGCAAACGAATCGGAATGAAAGCTCATTAAATGGCCAATGCTGTCTAGTCTCCCTGCAAAGCAAATCAGGATGAACGCTCAATAAACAGGCTATCTGGAAGCACCCTCTGGTCAACACTTTTGTGCTGGTTGCACAAAGCCACACCTTCCTTCCTTGAGGCAGGGGTTTGCATGGTGTTGATTGGCTAGCCCTTGTGTCCGTCATGATGCCACCCACCCACCCACCCACCCACCCACCCCATATCATCTCAGAGCATTACGATGGTAATAAAACACCAAGCAAACATTTGAGCAAACTTGGAGGAACTTGGGGGTGGGGGAAGCAGCAGACAGCCCTACTGGTGTATGGGAAAGGTGACCAGGGGGGGCCAGAGGCTCTGTGAGACTTATTACAGGAGCAAAGTCACGGGGATCATAGCACATCCCACATAGCAGAAAGATCCACCATTGCCTCTAGGGTTGCCAAGTCAGGAGCATCTCAGACCCTTGTGATGTCATAAGAGAGGCCCCTGATGATGTCACAGGGAAGGACCCTGGAGGTTAACTGGGAGAATGGAGCAGAGGAGGATAGACCCCGCACACCCAGAGTTTCTATGCTATAATTTTCAGCCAACTCCTACAAAGCTGAAGCTTGCAAGCTGTGTACAGTCTTCTTAATATGTTGTTGTTGTTGTTGTTGTTGTGACTCTTGCTCACCTGGCAATTCAAGCCTTCCACCTGCCCCCTGGAGGGTGGCCGGGCAAACCTAGAAAATTCAGGTCAGACCTGGAGGTCTGGCAACCCTAATTAGCTCCTATTTGTATCAAAGGCAGATTTAGGGCAGCGTGACCGGTTGCCCCACACAGGGCTCCCAGCTGAGGGGGCACCTTTCCTACTCTTTCCCAAAGCCTAGTAAGTACAGTGGTACCTCCGGTTAAGTACTTAATTCGTTCCGGAGGTCCGTTCTTAACCTGAAACTGTTCTTAACCTGAAGCACCACTTTAGCTAACGGGGCCTCCTGCTGCCACCGCGCTGCTGGAGCACGATTTCTGTTCTCATCCTGAAGCAAAGTTCTTAACCTGAGGTACTATTTCTGAGTTAGCGGAGTCTGTAACCTGAAGTGTCTGTAACCTGAAGCGTCTGTAACCCGAGGTACCACTGTACTTGCTTTAGGAAGGAGGTGTGAGGGCTCTGACAGGGTCCTGGAGTCCTCCCTTCTCCTTCCCTGTAAGCACTTGTCCAGCTTTGGGAAGGGGTTGGGATGGATATATAGGACCCTCATGGCTCCTTCCCAGAGCCCAGCGCCTCGCTTACCTGACTTTGGGCGCCATATTACCAAGGTCCACCCCTGTTTGTATGAAGTATAAGACTTCTGCCCACACACTTCCAGGCATTTCTTCGCTTAAGACTAGGAACATGAGTGATGGTTGTTTTCTAAAGCAGTGGTTTAGACCACAATGCCACCCATTCAGCACCACTGAGCCTCTTGGGCTTGCTGATCGGAAGGTTGGCGGTTCGAATCCGGGCAACAGGGTGAGCTCCTGTTGCTCTGTCCCAACTTCTGCCCACCTAGCAGTTTGAAAGCATGCCAGTGCAAGTAGATAAATAGATACTGCTGTGGCTCATCACATTGTGCCAGAAGCGGTTTAGTCATGCTGGCCACATGACCCAGAAAGCTGTCTGTGGACAAACACCAGCTCCCTTGGCCTGAAAACGAGATGAGCGCCGCAACCCCATAGTCGCCTTTGACTGGACTTAACTGTCCAGGGGTCCTTTACCTTTTTTAAAGCAAGCAAGCCATGGTTTTCCTCATGCTGCATTCTGCACCTGATACTAGAATCAGCGCATCAGAAAACACCCTTTGTGTGCTCTTCCAAAGTGCTTGGAAGGGCAATCCTGGATGCAGCTCCTTGACCATAAGCCCTGTTGAACACAGTGGGGCTTTCTTCTGAGTAAAACATGCATGCAATCGCAAAGACTGACAGTCCAAAGAAAGGCATCTTGCCGGATCCAAATAGGGCTGTGCTGAAATATTTATGCAAACCCTAAATAATAGATTGGGTAGTGGCAAAAAAAGAGAGACATCTCATTTTATGTACGTCTTTGCTGTCATGTTTCATTTTTGGCACTGGAGCAGGCACAATAGTTTACGGAATATAACAACTACACCCCCATTTGAAGCAAATAATAATAATTTCCCCCCTCCTTTTTTAGTGTCCATCTTTTCAGCTTTTGCCATTCCTCATCCTAAGGGGAAGAACCACACAGCTGGGTCCAGACGCTCAATCGTTCAACGTCAGCATTTGCTTATTTGTGGACACTTCTGCAATTAAACTCTCCAGATCATCTGCTCCATTTTGCATTATGTTGACCCACTTTCCGGCTGTTCGTTAATAATGTTTGTTGTGCGGAAGGGGGTCCCCATCACTCAGTCTTGCTAACGCAAAGCATGCACACAAAAAGGGGCCCAGGCCTCACACACTACCAGGGGACTCACACACCACCTAAAAAAGATAAAGGTACGCTTGCCCGTACAGGCCAGTCTTGACAGACTGTAGGGTTGTGCGCTCATCTCACTCAAGAGGCCGGGAGCCAGCACTGTCCGCAGACACTTCCGGGTCACGTGGCCAGCGTGATGAAGCTGCTCTGTCGAGCCAGCGCAGCATACGGAAACGCCGTTTACCTTCCTGCTAGTAAGTGGTCCCTATTTATCTACTTGCACCCGGGGGTGCTTTCGAACTGCTAGGTTGGCAGGCGCTGGGACCGAGCAACGGGAGCACACCCCGCCGCGGGGATTCGACACACACCACCTAGAAACCTCCAAATTTGGTACAGAGGAGTCCTAAGACAGAGGTGAGGCAATTCCAGATGTGCAGGGTCAAGTATTGCTCTCTGTGACACCCCACCAACCTGGTGCAAAAATCACACGCTCAAAAATCACACACTCAGGAATTTGTTTTGAGTATTAGAACTGGATGGAACTCTCCATCCTTCTGCTCCAAAATCCACTCCTGGTTACCCCAGACATTCTTCATTTCAGAGGCTTACCAGAATGACACCTCCACCTCCGCAAATTTGTCATTTTGGTGCACAATTCTGCCTAATGTACACACTTTTGCAAAGTCGTTTCCCGTAAAAGAACGCATTCTTCTGCTATTTTCATGAATGTATGCATTTAAACATGTGTGCATTTGCTCCCTATGCACTTCTTGAATGGAGAACTGCCTTGTGAAATTCAGAGAAGTAAAAAATTTCAGCGGGTTGCTGTGTTTCGATCCCTGGATTGTTCTGGAAAGGGCAAATTGGACAAGTTTGCCTTTCAAGGTGAAATGAGTTCAATTTCTCCCTCACCGCTCCCTGCCAGTTCACAATGGGCTGCCCTGCCCTGCGATTCTGTTGAAATCCCCCTCCCCACCCCCTAGTGCTATTTAGCTGGAGAGGAAAAGGAAGTGGAATGGAGTATCACAGATGGGGGCAAGGCTGGCTGCTGGAACCCTGAGCAATCCATGCTACGACATTTTGCTGCAGCGCCCATCCTGGTGTGAGATTATAAAAGGGAATAGCTACCAAATTCTCCTCACTTACCCCATGCTAGGCTATTACTCCTCCTTTACATCAGTCCTCTCCCCACCCACACCTTTAAGCCTCCACAATGTTTTAAAAATCACTTGGTCTGTGATTACGCCATTCCTGACGGTTGCAACAATAATCCCCCAAATTCATCGCACTGAACCTCTCAGGGTTCCTTTCAAGAACTGCACCTTAATGAAACCATGTAGGTTTGTTCCGTATCGCAGACTCCTGGTGGTTTCCTAATAGCCAAGTTGCTCCAGTATTAGTGTCGCTGAGTTCCTTTTGTCCTCACGGTCTGATTATGCCTGCTAAGACATTACAGCAATTTTTAAAAGCAGGTTTGATGCCTCTGTGGGGAAAAGAAAGAGAGAGCGCAAGAACACTCCTGAGCGCCACCAAAATGAACAACTCTCTGCATGACATTGAAAGGCAAAGGCATTTCAAAGGGAGGGGAAAGAAAGTGTTCTCATCAAGCGTGTAGCAGTTTTCAGGAGCAGAGCAACCCACGAAATCTCTGGAAGCAAATAAATTAGGGTGTGGGTATTTTGACATTTGAAAGGGGGGAGAGATATAGACTGGTCGGGAAATTTCCAGCAGAGTTCAGGCTTCTAAGCTCAGTCTAGTTGGGGCAAACATTATTGTTCACCTAGGCAGAATGGATATTTTCAATTTGAGGGCCTGAAGACATGCACGTCACCAAAGGAGAGAGACAGGGAGAACTATGCATTACACAAACACGCAAAAACAGATGACAAAGGATGCTGTTCTATAGGCATGGAATTTGCACGAGTTGGTTTAAATAAATAGATGCACATTAAAACAAAGTGGGACGCGGGTGGCGCTGTGGGTTAAACCACAGAACCTAGGACTTGCTAATCAGAAGGTCGGCAGTTCGAATCCCCGCGACGGGGTGAGCTCCCGTTGCTCGGTCCCTGCTCCTGCCAACCTAGCAGTTCAAAAGCATGTCTAAGTGCAAGTAGATAAATAGGTACTGCTCTGGAGGGAAGGTAAACGGCGTTTCCGTGCACTGTTCTGGTTTGCCAGAAGCGGCTTAGTCATGCTGGCCACATGACACGGAAAGCTGTACGCCGGCTCCCTTGGCCAATAAAGCGAGATGAGCACCGCAACCCCAGAGTCGGGCACAACTGGACCTAATGGTCAGGGGTCCCTTTACCCTTACCTTTTAAAACAAATTGCCTATTGAATTGTGAATAGCCTCCCAAGGATTTGGGGGTATTTTTAACGGAAAAGCAACCTTGAAGGCTGGATTCAGGTGAAGAAAAGCAACGTGGAAGGAAATGCTTCATTCGTTACTTTCTTGCCATTGCAAACTTTGCATCTTTCCCCATATACATAGATTATTATTATTATTATTATTATTATTATTATTATTATTATTAATTTTCCAAGTGGAGCGGGGGAGAGTGGTGGGAGTTTAATTACAAAAAAGGGGGGCAGTGGGGAAAGGGTCAAGAGTACCATCTCTCAATGCTGCTTCTCAATTCAAACTGGCAGGTTGCAGAGGTCCCATCTTTCCCCCCTCCCCATCTCAGATGGCATCCCTAACAGGTGGCTATCCAACCTCTGCTTAAAAACCTCTGAGCTCCACCACCTTCCAAGGGAGTCCGTCCCACTGTCTAACAGCTCTTACTGATGTTTAGTCGGAATCTCCTTTCCTGTAACTTGAAGTCATTCGTTTGTGTCCTATCCTCAGGAGCAGTAGAAAACAAGCTTTCTCCATCTTCCACGTGGCAGCCCTTAAGATATTTGAAGATGGCTAGCCTATCTCCTCTCCATCTCCTCTTTTCCTGGCTAAACATACCCAGCTCCCTCAACTGTCCCTCATAAGGCTTTGTTTCCAGACTCTTAATCATCTTGGTCTGCCCTCCATATAAATGGAATAAACAAATGATTTGTCTACCAGGAGGAATCCGCTGAGAAGGTTAGATCTGTGCCTTTAAACACAGCACCATGTGCCATTTCCCCATCTAAGCCCAGCTGCCAGTTCTGATTACACAGAGCATTTCTTGAAAGAGAAACACTTTCCAGTAATCTCGCTAACCGTCACACCTTTTCTGGCATATACAGGTCACTTTTAGGTAGCAGTTCAGTCTGCCAAGGTCTTTCTCATTCATGCAGTGGGATAGATAGTTGTCATTACCACCTTCCGCCTTTCGAGAGCCTAACTAGACGTTTCAGGGGATGCGTGGTGGCTGCCAGCATATACTGAAAGAAGACTAACAAATGTGTATTTATTACCTGCTCCAGAAGCTAATCGCGGAGAAAAGACCTAGGTGACCTTAAGCACACACACAAGGGTTGCAGAAATACCCATTTGCAGGTAGCTGTGGGCAGCCCAGCTTGGACAAGACAGAGAGTAGGACCCAAATTATCTCATCTGTTGCTTTGATGTCTTCCTTTCCCTGGAGCCAAGTTCCATCACTGGAGCAGTTATTGGCAAGATTCCTGGGGATTTTAGGAAGGAGTTCAATTAAGTGGCAGCAGAGTATGTTCACAGTCTCAGAGCTGAATTCGTACCCTTCCTCTCTTTATCCTCGCCCACTCTGCTGCCTGCTCTGTACTCTGTACCAGGGACCTGCCCTCTTGTTCTTACGCCGTAGCATGCCAAGAATCTGAATGTTGTACAGAGAATGGCATCAATGGTACGGTCACCTCTGAGGCAGAGATGAGAAGAACCCATCATTTTTGGGGAGATGAGGAAACAGCCCCCACCTCATCTGCAGAGCTGAAGGCAAGCGGATTTGTGCAGTTAATTAATTGCCAATTGATGTTTACATAGCGGCAGGGATAATATCGACAAAAATATTTATGAATTGCAGCGCGAAGACCACTCCATGCAAAGAGCAATAGATTTCAAGAACAAATATAAATATGGATTAAACAGCTGAAGATTGGGTTAGAAACAGTCGATTAACCTCAGGCACCTCAAGCTTTAAAAGGTAAAGGTACCCCTGCCCGTACGGGCCAGTCTTGACAGACTCTAGGGTTGTGCGCCCATCTCACTCAAGAGGCCGGGGGCCAGCGCTGTCCGGAGACACTTCCGGGTCATATGGCCAGCGTGAGAAGCTGCATCTGGCGAGCCAGAGCAGCACACAGAAACACCGTTTACCTTCCCGCTAGTAAGCGGTCCCTATTTATATACTTGCACCCGGGGGTGCTTTCGAACTGCTAGGTTGGCAGGCGCTGGGACCGAACAACGGGAGCGCACCCCGCCGCGGGGATTCGAACCACCGACCTTTTGATCGGCAAGCCCTAGGCGCTGAGGCTTTTACCCACAGCGCCACCCGCGTCCTACCTCAAGCTTTACCCAGAGATAAAAGATTGACAGCACTCCTGAAAGATGTTCTGTTCTAGTTTAGCAGATCACCCAAGAGGGAGGAGGAATAGCAGCTGAGCACCTCACCAGAAACCCTTTGCTGTCTGTCTGTCTGGGCTTATCATAGAATTGTAGGGTCATCTAATCCAACTCTCTGTGGTGCAGCTAAAGCATCCACGACAGGTTTCCATTCAAACTCTGCTTAAAAACCTGCAAGAAAGGAGAGTCCACCACCTCTCATGGGAGTCTGTTCCACTGCTGAACAGCTCTTACTGTCAGAAAGTTTTCCCAAATGTTTAGTCAGAATCTCCTTTCTGGCAATTTGGGATCCATTGGTCCTAGCTTCCAGAGGAGGAGAAAACAAGCTAGCTCTGTCTTCTATGTGACAGCCTTTTAGATACATGAAGATGGCTATCATATCTCCTCTCAGTCTCCTCTTTTCCAGGCTAAACATACCCAGCTCCCTCAACTGTTCCTCCTAAGGCTTAGTTTCCAGATCCTTTATTATCCTGGCCTCCCTCCTCTGCACATGTCCCAGCTTGTCTTTATCCTTCTTAAATTGTGGTACCCAGAACTGAATACAGTACTCCAGGTATGTTCTGACCAATGCAGAATAGAGTGTTGCTATTACTATTACGTGCGTGGAGCTGTGGTCTAAACCACTGAGCCTCTTGAGCTTGCCAATCAGAAGGTCAGCGGTTCGAATCCCCACGACAGGGTGAGCTCCCGTTGCTCGGTCCAGCTCCTGCCAACCTAGCAGTTTGAAAGCACATCAAAGTGCAAGTAGATAAATAGGTACCGCTCCGGCGGGAAGGTAAACGGCATTTCCGTGCGCTGCTCTGGTTTCAGTGTTCTGTTGCGCCAGAAGCAGCTTAGTCATGCTGGCCACATGACCGGGAAAAACTGTCTGCGGACAAAAGCCGGCTCCCTCGGCCTGTAAAGCGAGATGAGCACAGCAACCCCAGAGTCGTCTGCGACTGGACTTAACTGTCAGGGGTTCTTTACCTTTACCTATTACGTCCCTTGATCTGGACACTAGACTTCTGTTGGTGCAACCTAGAATAGCATTAGCCTTTTTTTGCTGCTTGTTGCTGCTGTTGACTCATGTTAAGACCCCAATATCTTTTTCACATGTTTTGCTGGCAAGCCAGGTCTCCCCCAACTTGTATTGGTGCAGCTGGTCAACCCTGCCTGTTAAGTATCATTGTTTAATTGATGCTGGAATTGGAATGGCTATGTGTATTGCTGAAAGGTTTAACATTGGAATACTGCCTAAGTGTAGAACCTTAGCCATAGGTCAGGAAGGTAGAGCAGCCTACCGTAACCTGGTGCCTTGCGGATGTGCTGGACTGCAACTCCCATGCCTTTTGCCCATTGGAAGGGGTTGGGCAGAAGGCAGGGAGGCCAACTGTAGGTGGCGCCAGAGTCAGTGAAAAGCAGGGCCAATATGAAGACTGAGAGGTGATATGATAGCTATCTTCAAATATCTGAATGGCTGTCGCATGGAAGATAGAGAAGGCTTTTTTTCTGCCGCTGCAGAGGGGAGGACCCAAACCATTAGATTCAAGAAAGGAGATTCTGACTAAACATTAGAAAGAAACGTTCTATGTTGAGAGCTGTTTAGCAGTGGAACAGGCTCCCTCAGAAGGTGGTGGACTCTCTTTCTGTGGAGGTTTTTGTTTTTGTTTTTAAAAATGATTTTTATTTGATTTTACAAATGTAGAATTATGACAAGACGAAATACATATCCGTTTTTAGAGATTTCTCTGAATCTCCAGACTTCCGACCCTCGCATTCATGGGTCCTATTGTCAACCTTTTCAACTGCATATTATTTCATAATCCATATTTTATATCTCTCCATATTGCCCACGATATCTGCTACATTACAAGTGTTATTAAAATCCTGCTAATGTTTTCATACCTGCTTACAGTAGTCTCCTAGATAAATTTAAATTTCCCCCCATTCTTTATTGAAGTTTTTGTCTTCTTGAGTTCCTGAGCTTTCCAGTCAATTTTGCAATTTTGGTGTACTCCAGCTGCTTGGTTTGCCATTCCTCTCTGGTAGGGATTTTGTCTTCTTTCCATCTCTGGGCTAGTAACATCCGTGCGACTGTTGCCACATAAAAAGTATTTTCTACTCCTTTGGGATATCGGTACCTACAATTCCTAATTAAAAAAGCTTCTGGGTTTTTAAAAAAAATCATTTCGTTATATATCATTTCCCAGAATGCTTTTATTACCTTACACGACCTCAGTGGAGGTTTTTAAACAGAGGTTGGATGGCCATCTGTCAGGGATTCTTCAGCTGTGGTTCCTGAACTGCAAAGGTTGGACAAGATCATGGGTAGGCAAACTAAGACCCAGGGGCCGGATCCGGCCCAATTGCCTTCTAAATCTGGCCCGCAGATGGTCCGGGAATCAGCGTGTGTTTACATGAGTAGAATGTGTCCTTTTATTTAAATTGCATCTCTGGGTTATTTGTATGCCCTGCCTGGTGTTTTTACATTAGTAGAATGTGTGCTTTTATTTAAAATGCACCTCTGGGTTATTTGTGGGGCATAGAAATTCGTCCCCGTCCCCCGCAAAATATAGTCCGGCCCCCCACAAGGTCTGAGGGACAGTGGACTGGCCCCCTCTTGAAAAAGTTTGCTGACCCCTGGACAAGATGAACCTCAGCAGGTCCCTTCCAACTCTACAATTCTATGACTCCATGATGTTGTTGTTGTTTAGTCATTTAGTTGTGTCCGACTCTTTGTGACCCCATGGACCAGAGCACGCCAGGCACTCCTGTCTTCCACTGCCTCCCGCAGTTTGGTCAAACTCATGCTGGTAGCTTCGAGAACACTGTCCAACCATCTCGTCCTCTGTCGTCCCCTTCTCCTGGTGCCCTCCATCTTTCCCAACATCAGGGTCTTTTCCAGGGAGTCTTCTCTTCTCATGAGGTGGCCAAAGTATTGGAGCCTCAGCTTCACGATCTGTCCTTCTAATGAGCTTTCAGGGCTGATTTCCTTAAGGATGGATAGGTTTGATCTTCTTGCAGTCCACGGCTGTCCACGGTACTCTTAAGAGTCTCCTCCAGCACCATAATTCAAAAGCATCAATTCTTCGGTAATCAGTCTTCTTTATGGTCCAGCTCTCACTTCCATACATCACTAATGACTCCATGATACTTGATCCCAGCTTTGTCCCCATTCTCCTCCTCTCTGCTGAGTTCTACAAGGACAACACTGCAACTCAGGAGAAGGAAGATAACAGGCAGTGCCACTCCCTGGGCTGGTTGTACCTATGTACGAAGGCAGGCAGGTGGGAGCTGGCTGGAGGCAGACTGTGGTTGGTGGGACAGTGTCCTGTTTAATGGACCAATCTCCACTATCTACAGGGTATCAGTTTGGGGGAGAATTCTCTTGACATCTCCCCATCCTTCTCTAAGAAGCATGGATGGGAGAGATGTGTTTTTTTAAACACAGAACCTGAAGCATGCAAGGAATTAGCCAAGTGGCAGGATGAAATACGATCTGGGCTTCATTCCTATAGATAGCCTGGCACACAAGGGGCAGAACGTGTGCGTAAGGGTTTAGTAATTGCCTCGGAAGATGGCATTCTGCCAAGCTCACTTCGCTCGTTCGTCTCCAGGCATTCTGAGGGCCGCACTGCATAGCTGGGGAATGGAATCCCGATTGGTACCGGGAGGCCGATCTATACCAAGGTGCTATAAATGCAGGCAAATGGAGAGTGGTCCACAGGGCATTTCGCTTATTTGGTAGGTGTTCCCGGCCCAATTGCTGGTGGCACATTAATACTCGGGTGGGGGGTGGATTGCAAATGTTAATTAAAAGCAAACAAATCTCAGGGGGTTGCACCAAATTGCTTGGGGCAAGGAAGATGCAGCTGGAAAGGCTGCCAGGAACAACAAACGAGGGATGAGTAAAGTCAATCTGTTGCCAGCTGAAATATACTCGGAGTCGAGAGTGGATTTCATGCTCTTTATTCAGCTCATAGTGGTGAGGAGGAATGGAAGTTCCCATAGAATGTCTGCTTTATACACGTTATTTACACAATGGGCCCCACGTGATTGGCTAATTCCGGGATTCTCCTGTAGGCCAATCAGGTTGCGGGTTCACTTCCACCTGGAGCTGGATTGGGTGGCTCCTGTGGACCAATCAGACTGCTGCATTCTGGATCCTATTGTTCTAGGACCAGTCAGACTGCTGCATTCTGAATCCTATTGTTCTAGGACCAATCAGACTGTTGCATTTTGGATCCTATTCAACTCAGTACCAGCCCAAGCCAATTTCACATGTACTTCACTCAAAAATCCATCCCATTTTTGGTATCAGCATATTTAAATAGTATCTCTCAACACATGGTTTTTAAAAACATATATGTCGGTAAAACAATGTCTGGAGGCCACAGCTTCCCCTTTCATGAGGACGGTGGGAAGGGAGTTCCAGTTTCAGAATTTAGGAGCCACCACTGAAAAGGCTCTCCTACAAGGTACCTGGAGAAATGCTTTTTCTCAAGATATTAGGTGATGGGGATTCTCGGGAAAAGGGTGTGCTTCTAATTTAAGAAACAACTGCTTCCTGGTTTACTGGAGAGCCAGTGTGGTGTAGTGGTTAAGAGTGATAGACTCGTAATCTGGTGAACCGGGTTTGCTTCCCCGCTCCTCCACATGCAGCTGCTGGGTGACCTTGGGCTAGTCACACTTCTTTGAAGTCTCTCAGCCCCACTCACTTCACAGAGTGTTTGTTGTGGGGGAGGAAGGGAAAGGAAAATGCTAGCCGCTTTGAGACTCCTTCGAGTAGTGATAAAGCGGGATATCAAATCCAAACTCTTCTCTTCTTCTTCTACTGATCAAAAAGCCTTTTAGCTGATTAATCTGACTGACTAAATGAGAGCCCCCTGATAACCCAAAGGAAGGGAACCCATATGGGGAAGATGCCAGAGCATCTGTCTTGCAAGCAGAAGCTTCCAGGTTCAAATCCCGGCCTCTCCAGGTAGGACTGAGAAAGATTTCCTGCCTGAAACCCTAGACAGCTGCTGCCAGTCAGTGTAGACAATACAGAGCCAGATGGACCAAAGGTCTGAGCTGGGCTGAGGCAGCTTCCTGCACTCCTATGCAGAGCATGTTTATCCTGGGATGGGCGCCATATTGCTAAATGTGACTCTCTTGAACGCGGCTGGTTCAGGGGAGCTGCCTCGCCCCTTCCAGAAAGGAGCCGCTTCAGTCGGCACACACGGGCATTTAAGGGCCCGTGGCTGAGCTATTTGGGAAGAAGGAATGGCAAGATAATTGAAATCTTCACCTGTTCTGGCGCAGCTATTAAGCGACCCCGCAGGGAGCTCCTTTAATTAGCCGCGCTGCAGTACCTAATTCAGTGGAGACCCTCAACGAGCTTCTTAATCAGGTCTCCACAAACAACGCAGAGGAGCGGCACTCTTCTGGGAAAGCTCCTGCCCGACTTTATCCTTTCCAGGCACAGAAGGCAACGGGCTTTCGACCCAAATGCGGTTGCAAGCTCAGCTGTTTCCCACTGCTGTCCCGGTGGCCCTTCTCTGCCTTGGCCCAGCGAGAGGCACAGCAAGACGGGGACATGTTGTGAGAACAAGAGTATACTTGAAGGAGCGTCTCCACCCTCATCGTTCAGCCCGGACACTGAGGACCAGCTCCAAGGGCCTTCTGGCGGTTCCCTCACTGCTAGAAGTGAGGTTGCAGGGAGCCAGGCAGAGGGCCTTCTTGGTAGTGGCTCCCACCCTGTGGAATGCCCTCCCACCATATGTCAAGGAAATAAACAACTATCTGTCTTTTAGAAGACATCTGAAGGCAGCCCTGTTTAGGTAAGTTTTTAACATTTAATGTTTTATAACAACAACAATCTTTATTACGGTCCAGAGACCCAACAAATCGTTACAAAGCAATACACAATTCATACAGCCTACCTCCAGGTTAAACAAGCATTTTGTTCAGAATATAGGGATCATTGGTTCTTGCAACCACCGATAGGAACTTTGCCACTGCTAATGTTCTAGCATTTGTCCGGTCTTCCAACAGGAACCTGACATAGTGAGCCTCTGATTTTCCCGGGAAAGGTACCAGCAAGGGTAGTATCAGTTCAGCCCTGGCATGCTCATATTTTGCACAGTGCAGCAAAATATGTTTTATGGAATCGATGTCTTGAGCACGATGTTTTATCGTGTTTTTAATATTCTGTTGGGAGCCGCCCAGGGAGGCCTGGTCAGATGGGCAGGATATAAGTAATAAATTGTTGTTGTTGCAGAAGGGTGGACAGCTCTTCTGAGGAAAGGTGGGATATAAATGCAATGTTAGCTTATTCAGATCTGACCCAGCTAGTTCCTTACAGAATTAGATTAGAGAAAAGGCAGAAGAAAAGTACCATATTTACATGTTAATCCGCGGCACTTTTTTCGCTCTTGTTAATCTAGTATCCAAAAAATGGATCTTCTAGTGTCAGATGGGCAGGGGAATAAGAATAATACTCCGTCTCACTTTAGTTGGGCTAGCTGCCTGACAGTTTAAACCAGATGTGGGGAACTTTTGGCCCTTTAGGGCACATTTAAAGCACATCTCCTCCCAGCTTGCAAAGGGTCCCTGGGAACTGTAGTTCATTCAGGGGGCTGGGAATTATACTTCTGTGAGGGGTAAACAACAGTTCCCAGATTTGGAGGAGGCGACTGTGTTAAATGATTGGTGTGTCTGCAGCTGCAGATTAATTTCCAGGCACCTTGCACGCACCTTGCTGTGATTTACCAGCACCAAAAAAGAGAGAGGAGAATACAGTTTGCAGGGGGAGAGGAGACAGCCAGGCCCGTTTGCAGGTATCTCATGAAACAGCTGCCCCTCTGCACTTTTGTGTCACAGCTTAGTGCAACATGCACCAATCTGGAGGATTTCCTTTTGACCGACTGATCTCCTGTCAGCCTTCCAAACAGGAGGATTTTACCTGTATCTGCCAGGGTCGCTCCAGGTCAGGGGCAGTGATCTGGGCAGAGACAAGCAAGCAGATTAAAGGCAAAAATGAGGTGGGTGGGTGGGTTGAGGATCCCATTTTGCTCAGCTAAAGAGAGCTCTCAGGAAAAGGTGCTGCCGGATATCGAAATTTACGTCCCTTCCTCATGTTGTGCGTAAGTGCAATGCAGAAGGTAACATGGGGAAACAGCCAGTCTTTTTTCACAAAGAGGGTCTTCGTGGGACAACTGCTTCATTCTTGAGCCTCAGGACTCAGGACAGGATTAACCAATGGTCTTACTCAGTGTAAGGCAGCTTCCTTGTTCCTAAAGAACAAGGTGGGTTCCCATAAGGCAAGACACAGCGATAACAGCAAGTCCCTTTATTGAACTACAGTAACATCTCATGTTACGTTTGCTTCATATTACGTTTTTTCAGGTTGCATCCTGCGGTGACCTGGAAGTACCAGAAAGGGTTACTTCTGGGTTTCGCCACTCACACATGCGCAGTAGCGCTAAATTGCACTTCGCGCATGCGCACAAGCACCAAATCGTGCTGTGCACCTGCGCAGATACGGCACTTCAGGTTGCGGGCTTTTCATGTTGCGAACGGGCCTCCGGAACATGTGTTTGCTTCACATTGCATTTTTTCTGGTTATGAACGCGGCAAACCCGGAAGTGTTTACTTCCGGGTTCGCTGCTTCATGCATGCGCAGGAGCAATCTATCGCGTCTTGCGCAGAGGTGGAGCTCTACTTATGGACTTTTCAGGGTGTGAACAGCACCCCAGAAAGGATCACGTCCGTAAGTAGAGGTACCACTGTAGATCAGGCATAGGCAAACTCGGCCCTCCAGACATTTTGAGACTACAACTCCCATCATCCCTAGCTAACAGGACCAATGGTCAGGGATGATGGGAACTGTAGTCCCAAAAACGTCTGGAGGGCCGAGTTTACCTATGCCTGGAATAGATTCATGAAATTAACATGGAAAACTGTTAAGGGGAACTTACTTGAAAAAATGTTTAGATCAGTCAAATCTGCATGCAGGAATGTATTCGGAGAAATGCAAACTATAATGCTGGAAAAATTTCACGGGGACTTTTTAAAATAATAATAATAATAAACTAATGCAGAAATGTGAGGAACTGGACTTAAGGGTGAAAAAACAAGAAACCAAAACTGACACAATTCATCCCTAGTCCATACAAGATAGGACCAGAGCACACAGAAGAGTTTTTGCCAAAGGGGCAGTGAGGAAAGGTCATAGTTTTGTCACGTTGTAAATGCAGCCGAGACGCGATATCAAATTTGGGCAGCGATGGAATGTGAAGAGTCCAAAGGAAAACCAACAAGTTGGACCGAAGATTCGTCTAGCTTGGCACTTGATATGTTTCTCAAGTTGGAGATTAATTCTACTGGAAGTGGCTAGAAGGGATCCTTACTGTTCTTTGCTAATCTCTCCAAGGTGTTGGGCAAATGGCTGCCCCAGGCTTTGTACCCAAGCTCTGTTTGACTCAAAGCCCCCAGGGTTGAATCTGGAAACTTCTCTGTGCAATGCATGCACTTGGCTCCTGAAACACAACTCCCACCCCCAAGAAGGAGCTGCCATATACCAAGTAAATTTAGACGGGAGGCTGGCACGTCTTACTTCCACTCGTTATGTTTTTTGGAGGAAGTTGTCACTTGAACAGCTCAGCTATGTTCCTGGCTCCTGGAGCCACCAGATTCCTTGGCAGCTTCGGAGACAGTGATGGCGGGTGGCCATGTGATTTGCAGCCCACTTTGAATGTCACGCTCCAAAGTCAGTCCCAAAAGCTTCCCCCGCCCCTCACCAGATGGAGGTTGTGTTGATAACCGTTCAGGCCTCTCCTTCCCTGATGAGAGCGTGTTTGCGAAGGACAGGAGGCAGCTCTATGACACAGGAAGCTCCCCTTGGACTTCTCCTCCATGCCGGACATAACTCTCGTTTTCTGTGCCTGCAAAACCAAAAGATCCCGTGTTAGGAAATGCATCACTTTGAGAAAGGTCTATGCTGCTGTTTCTTAAAACAGGGGTGGAGGAAGGGGTGTGTGGTGGGTGCTGTCTGCCCCGGTGTCACCACTGAGGGGGGTGACAAAATGCTGGGCGGCACTCACCACGAGCCTGCAGCGCACCTGAACCGCGCATCTCTCCTGGGAGTGACACGGTGGCTTGGGCACCTGCAGGCCCAAACGGTCCGCCCGCTGCCTCCTCCCCCCCCCTAGCTGTAGGGTGGCTGAGTGGGAGGAGGCAGGCAGACTGCAGAGGCCCCACAGTGAGCCCCCCCCCCCGGGTAGCTCGCCTCGCCCCTGGGCAGCCGCCCCAGGTGCCCTCACAGCTTCCGCCGCCGCCAGGGATGGGGCACCTTCAACCCCACATTCTCCCATCTTCCTCCCTGGCCACTGGCAATCCTGACTGGGGCTTGAAAAGCCTCCAAGTGTCCCTATTTTCCAGGGACAGTCCCAGATTCACATACGTCCAGTTTCTGGTTTGATCCTGTATACCTGAAGGAGCGTCTCCACCCCCATCATTCAGCCTGGACACTGAGATCCAGTGCCGAGGGCCTTCTGGCGGTTCCCTCATTGCGAGAAGTGAGGTTACAGGGAACACCCACCCTGTGGAACGCCCTCCCTTCAGATATGAAGGAAATAAGCAGCTATCCTATCTTTAAAAGACATCTGAAGGCAGCCCTGTTTAGGGAAGTTTTTAATATTTAATGCTGTATTGTTTTTAACACTCGATTGGGAGCCGCCCAGAGTGGCTGGGGAAACTCAGCCAGATGGGCAGGGTATAAGTAATAAATTATTATTATTATTATTATTATTATTATTATTATTATTATTATTATTATTACCACAGAATGTCCTGCTTTTCCTTAGGACACCCCTATTTTCATCAGATAAATGTTGGAGGTTATGGAGTTATGTGACTCCCAAGCCAAGGAGTTAAGTAACTATACAACTTTTAGAATATATCTGAAGGCAGCCCTGTATTAGGGAAGCTTTTTAAAAAAATGTTTTAAGTTGGAAGCCGCTCAGAGTGGCTGGGGCAACCCTGTAAGATGGGTGAGGTATAAATGATAAAATTATTATTAGTATTAGTATTATGGAATAGGATGTCCCTATTATCATCAGAGAACTGTTGGAGGGTATGGGCTTATGGGGTTCAGCATCTTGGAGGGCACCAGGTTCCTCATTCTTGCTTTAAAACCTATTCTCTTTGGAAGCTTTCCTGAAAAGACTTATTTAGCTCCTTTCCTGGAATGCTTTCGATATATTCCGAACACACTTTTCAGCGGGAGTTTTAGAGAGGAGAATGTCCTCCTGGGGATTCCCGAAACTGCTTGATAAGGAGAGCGCCAAAAGCTGATGGGTTTCGTTCACGCTGCGGTTGTCAAATTAGCATCTCCTAGCGAGAAAGCTAATATTATCTCCTGTTACTTCTGCTGCAAAGGGGCTGCTCTGCTCATATCTTCTAGAAGAATGTAAGGAGACCCCTGCTGGATCAGGCCAGTGGCCAACCTAGTCCAGCATCCGATCCCTACAGTGGCCAACCACATGCCTGTGAGAAGCCCGCAATCAGGATTCAAACACAAGAGCACTCTCCCCTTCTGTGGTTTCTAACGACTGGTATACAGAAGCATACTACCTTGGAGGTCACGACGCCAACTGCTAGGGGCCGAGCCCAGCTGGGGTTCCCCAATATATTTGGGAGGGGGCTGAGGCCCCCCAATGTCAAAAAAATCAGGGGACGGAGGAGGCCAATTGCGAAGCCGAGTGCTGAGTGGCAGGTGGCAGTGGCAGGAGGAGGAGCCTGCAGCCATTGAAGCTGTGCCACTGCTGCAGCATAGCTGTCAACTTACAGATTTGAAAATAAAGGACCAGCAGCCTCGAAAATAAGGGATCAGCAGCCAAAATAAGGGATTTTCAGAGCACAGGTATGTTCAACTTCTGAGCCCCTCCGAGCCAAAGGCAGAAAGCCCAGCCAGCAGCCAAACGAAGCCTCAAGTGGTGGTTCCCACAGCGCAGTAACTCGGCAAAGGGGATGCAGCAAGGAAAACCACCGTCACCTCTCCGCTGGGAAGCACTGAGCAAAGGCGAGTCCCCAGGCAACGCGGCCAATTTGATCGGCACAAGGCATGCAAGCTCCACCCCCCCAGTCGTTCTTAGACTCCTTATTGGGTGAGCAACGCAGCCAAGCAACACAGTTGGAGCCTCCCTCCCTGGCCGGCAGGGAGGGAGGGAGAGGAGCTGCTTCCTTTGAAACCCGGGAAATTTAAGGGACATCATCAATAAGGGACAGCAGCGGGACACAGCGCTGGGATAAGGGACTTTCCCGCCAAATAAGGGACAGTTGACAGCTATGCCACTGCTGGGCTTGGCTCCGCTCCCTGGCTCCTCCCAATGTCCTGACGTTGCACACATGACTTCACATGCAGTGTCACACACACACCCCCGCAAACTCCCTCGCAACCTGGAGCCTCTCATGGAAGCTGAACATAGCCCTCAGGTTTAGTAGGCTGTGACAGCTTTATCTTCCATGAATCTGTGTACAACAGAGGACAACAAGGATGGATGAAGAGGCCATGGAGCAGGGCCCTCCCACTCAAGCTCCCCAACTCAGAGCCAGTACCCTCTGTTGAGACTCTTGCTCTGGAAGTCTCGCAGCTGCCCCCTTACTTGGCTCAGGGTGAGGAGATGGGGCCTTCATATGCCTGGGGAGGCCATTTTTCCACCTGAGGAGAGGAGGTGGCACAGACTTAGCTACCCATGGGGGAGCAGCGTCAGACCTTGTCTCTGAGACAACAGCAGCGCATCAAGAGTCAGGAGTAAACCCAGCCCCCAAGAAGGAGCATGAACGTCTGGGAACCTTTTTCTTCTTTATATTACTGCCAGCAAATGGAGACTCAGTTGCTGGAAACTCTGCGAGTAAAATATTCGCTTATTTGCAAAGCTAGGTGTCTGTGATTTATTCTAGCCTAAGTAGTTTTATAATAATAATAATAATAATAATTTATTATTTATACCCCGCCCATCTGGCTGGGCCTCCCCAGCCACTCTGGGCGGCTTCCATAAAAACCAAAAATACAATAAAATATCACATGTTAAAAACTTCCCTGAACAGGGCTGCCTTAAGATGTCTCTTGAATGTCAGGTAGTTATTTATCACTTTGACATCTGCTGGAAGGGCGTTCCACAGGGTGGGCGCCACTACCGAGAAGGCCCTCTGCCTGGTTCCCTGTAGCTTTGCTTCTCGCAATGAGGGAACCGCCAGAAGGCCCTCGGCGCTGGACCTCAGCGTCCGGGCAGAATGATGGGGGTGGAGACGCTCCTTCAGGTATACTGGACCGAGGCCGTTTAGGGCTTTAAAGGTCAGCACCAACACTTTGAATTGTGCTCGGAAACGTACTGGGAGCCAATGCAAGTCTTTCAAGACCGGTGTTATATGGTCTCGGCGGCCGCTCCCAGTCACCAGTCTAGCTGCCGCATTCTGGATTAGTTGTAGTTTCCGAGTCACCTTCGAAGGTAGCCCCACGTAGAGCGCATTGCAGTAGTCCAAGCGGGAGATAACCAGAGCATGTACCACTCTGGCGAGACAGTCCGCAGGCAGATAGGGTCTCAGCCTACGTACCAGATGGAGCTGGTAAACAGCTGCCCTGGACACGGATTTGACCTGTGCCTCCATGGACAGCTGTGAGTCCAAAATGACTCCCAGGCTGCGCACCTGGTCCTTCAGGGGCACAGTTACCCCATTCAGGACCAGGGAATCCTCCACACCTGCCCGCCTCCTGTCCCCCAAAAACAGTACTTCTGTCTTGTCAGGATTCAACCTCAATCTGTTAGCCGCCATCCATCCTCCAACCACCTCCAGACACTCACACAGGACCTTCACCGCCTTCACTGGTTCTGATTTAAAAGAGAGGTAGAGCTGGGTATCATCCACATACTGATGAACACCCAGCCCAAACCTCCTGATGATCTCTCCCAGCGGCTGCATGTAAATGTTGAAAAGCATGGGGGAGAGGACAGAACCCTGAGGCACCCCACAAGTGAGAGCCCAGGGGTCTGAACACTCATCCCCCACCACCACTTTCTGAACACGGCCCAGGAGGAAGGAGCGGAACCACTGTATAACAGTGCCCCCAGCTCCCAGCCCCTCAAGACGGTCCAGAAGGATGCTATGGTCGATGGTATCAAACGCCGCTGAGAGATCCAGCAGAACTAGGAAACAGCTCTCACCTTTGTCCCTAGCCCGCCGGAGATCATCAACCAGTGCGACCAAGGCAGTTTCAGTCCCATGATGAGGCCTGAATCCCGACTGGAAGGGATCCAAATGGTCCGCTTCTTCCAGGCGTGCCTGGAGTTGTTCGGCAACCGCTCGCTCAATCACCTTGCCCAGGAATGGAAGATTTGAGACTGGGCGATAGTTGGCCATCGTGGCCGCATCTAAAGATGGTTTTTTAAGAAGCGGTTTAATAACCGCCTCTTTCAGCGGGTCTGGGAAGGCTCCCTCACGGAGGGAAGCATTC
The DNA here is from genome assembly GCF_964188315.1 of Podarcis muralis. NCBI lineage: Eukaryota > Metazoa > Chordata > Lepidosauria > Squamata > Lacertidae > Podarcis > Podarcis muralis. The sequence continues at coordinate 33,767,172 of NC_135669.1, read as the reverse complement.
ACCACCCCACGAAGCCCATTGCCCAGTCCTTCCCGGCTAGCTTTTATAAGCCAGGATGGGCAAGGATCCAGGAGACAGGTGGTTGGTTTCACTCGTCCAAGCAGCCTGTCCACATCCTCGGAGGTAACAGATTGGAATTGATCCCACTCAACTTGACTAGACAGAACTCTAGCACTCTCCCGCCCCGGCCCTGCTCCCACGGTGGAGTCTACTTCTTCCCGAATCTGAGCGATTTTATCTGCAAAAAACTTTGCAAAATCATTGCAGGAGAACATGTGGCCCGTACTGGGCCCCGATGTTACAGGTGGTTCCGCTAAATTGTGAACCACCTGAAAAAGTCTCCTGCTGCTGTTTTCTGCAGATGCAATAGAGGCGGTGAAGAAATTCTTCTTCGCCGTCGCTATCGCCACTTGGTAGGCTCGACGTTGAGCTCTAACCTGTGTCCGGTCAGATTCGGAATGAGTTCTCCGCCACCGGCGCTCTAGCCGTCTCAACGATTGTTTCATTGCCCTCAGATCCGTGGAAAACCATGGGGCTGTCCGGGCTCCATGCAATCGGAGAGGGCGCTTCGGAGCCAAACAGTCAATAGCCCTGGTTAACTCCACATTCCAGCGGACCACCAGGGAATCAGCTGAAAGGCCATCAACATGGGATAAAGCATCCCCTACCACTCTCTGGAAACCATTTGGATCCATTAAGTGGCGGGGGCGGACCATCCGAATCGGTCCCACCTCCCTGCAGAGGGGATGGGTCGCAGAGAAGTCCAGTTGCACCAGGAAGTGGGGAATGCTTGTTTAAAGGTGGGTGAGGGCAGATGTGAAGCCAACCAAGTTTTAATGTGCTTGGTAGCAATCACCATTGTGCTAACTATGCTATGCGACAGTGAAACTCTCTCCTCGAAACCTCTTTATTCAACACACAGGTCAGGGGTTGTCTGTAGGGCATGCATGCATTTGAGTAGTCAGACAATCTCTGTTTAAAAGCATGATGGGCAGGGAGGGCTGATTCTCGGAACAACTTCACACTCCTGTGCAGTCTCAGCTCCCATCTTCTGATCTGTATCCCTGGCCTTGTCCCTGAACCTTGAAGCTCCTCTCCTCGTGCTTTGATCCTTGCTGCATCTCTGGGCTTTTTCCTGCTCTTCACTCGTTGCTGAGCCTGCGCTGGAATAAAGTAGCTTGACATGGGACGCGGGTGGCGCTGTGGGTTAAACCACAGAGTCTAGAACTTGCCGATCAGAAGGTCGGCAGTTCGAATCCCTGCGATGGAGTGAGCTCCCGTTGCACGGTCCCTGCTCCTGCCAACCTAGCAGTTGGAAAGCACATCAAAGTGCAAGTAGATAAATAGGTACCGCTCCAGTGGGAAGGTAAACGGCGTTTCCATGTGCCGCTCTGGTTCTCCAGAAGTGACTTAGTCATGCTGGCCACATGACCTGGAAGCTGTACACCGGCTCCCTCAGCGAGATGAGCGCTGCAACCCCAGAGTCAGCCACGACTGGACCTAATGGTCAGGGGTCCCTTTACCCTTTACCTTTACTTGACATGCAAGAAAGGGCACTTGCCAGCATTCTTGGGCAGGAGACTGGGACAGGTGTAGCTTAAAGCAGTCGTCCAAATCCTTTCCTCTACATCTTTTGCCCTAATCTGCACCATCAGACCCACAGGGAACTTGAAACCACATAACGCTGGACTTATATTTATTAGAAATTCTCAGGCTTTCCTCCTATGAGCCACAGGAACGACAGAGGTGCAAAGCAGATGGGCAACCTCAAATGACAAGACCATGGGTAGGCAAACTAAGGCCCGGGGGCCGGATGCGGCCCAATCGCCTTCTCAATCTGGCCTGCAAATGGTCCGGGAATCAGCATGTTTTTACATGAGTAGAATGTGTGCTCTTATTTAAAATGCATCTCTGGGTTATTTGTGGAGCATAGGAATTTGTTCATTATTATTTTCCCAAAATATGGCCCGGCTCCCCAGTGGACTGGCCCCCTGCTGAAAAAGTTAGCTGACCCCTGGACAAGACCATTTAATAATGTTCGGCGAACTACAGTTCCCATGGTAGGAGTTGGGTATATTTAGGCTGGAAACGAGAAGACTGAGAGAAGATACAATAGACACCTTCAAATATCTCAAGGGGTATCACATGGAGGATGGAGCAAGCTTGTTTTCTCCTTCTCTGGAGGGTAGGCCTCGAACCAATGGCTTCCAGCTACAAGGAAGGAAATGCTGATTTAACATCAGGAAGAACTTTCTGACAGTCAGAGCTGTTTAACAGTGGAACGGTCTGGCCTGGGAGAGCGGCGGAGGAAGCCTGGGGCGGCGTGCCCAGGATGAAGAAGAGTAGAAGAGGAGTTTGGATTTGATATCCTGCCTTATCACTACCTGAAGGAGTCTCAAAGCGGCTAACATTCTCCTTTCCCTTCCTCCCCCACAACAAACACTCTGTGAGGTGTGTGGGGCTGAGAGACTTCAGAGAAGTGTGACTAGCCCAAGGTCACCCAGCAGCTGCATGTGGAGGAGCAGAGACGCGAACCCGGTTCACCAGATTACAAGTCTATTGCTCTTAACCACTACACCACACATAGAGGCAGGGCAAGGGCAGGGCGAGCCGCCCATATGGGCAGGGTGCACCACGGGGCCTCCGGAGTCTGCCTGCCTCCTCCCACTCAGCCGCCCTGCAGCTGGGGGTGGGGAGGCAGCGGGTGGACCATTTGGGCAGCGTGAAGCCTGTGTATACCCAAGCCACCGCATCTCTCCCAGGAGAGACGCATGGCTCGGGCACACTGCAGGCCCCGCGGTGAGTGCTGCCCAGCATTTTGTCACACACACTCCCAGTTGTGACGCCTGGGGCTGTCTGCACCCACTGCACCCCGCTTCCTCCGCCCCTGTCCCGGGAGGTTGTAGACTCTCCTTCCTTGCAGGTGTTTAAGCAGAGGTTGGGTGGCCACCAGTCATGGATGCCTTAGCTGAGATCCCCACATTGCAGGGGGTTGGACTGGATGGCATTTGAGGTCCCTTCCAACTCTACAATTCTATGACTCAACGGTTGAGCTGGAAAGGTTGGACTGGCAAAAAATGATGTCCAAAGCCAGGGCGATGCTCGCAGTACAGATGCGCTGAGCCCAAGGGTCAGAGTTACCTTTGACTGGCGGTGGGGGTGGAGGTGCGGCTTCCAGCCGATCTTCTTTGATCCGGAGGGCGGTCAGGAGGAAGCAGCCTCCCCCAAGAGCACCGACAAAGCAGCATACGACAAAGCTGTACTGCAGGCTCCGGAAGGACGCGAGGTAGGAAGAAGCCCCTGCCTGTCGCTTCTGGATTTCACTGGAGATCTGGAGGGGGAACGTGTTTTTTTACTCTGCTTCTTGCATTTATGCCCCACCCTCTTCCTCTAAGGAGCTCAAGGTGGCACCCATGGTTCTCCCACGCCCCATTTAATCCCCACAGCAACCCTGGCAGGGAAGGCTAGGTCAAGAGGCAGTGACTGACCCCCTGCCAGCTCACCCAGTGAGCTTCAGGGCCAAGTGGGGGATTTGAACCCCGTTCAGTCTGACTGTGTTGTTTTCTCTGGTTGCTTTTGGACTTGACCTCAGCCTTCCCTGAAGCTTCCTGGGCCCTAACACAGATGAAGCAAAAACTCTGGGATGCATAAACTGATGCGTTTGACGGCCTGACTGGTGCCAGCCCTCCGGTGGCCAAAGCTGGGACTTAAGTTCTTCCACATCTAGGAAATGGGTAAATATGTCATTTTCTCTCATTTTTTTCTGTCCTAAGGTCAGTTCTCCACATTTCCACTTTGCAAATTTATTTTATAAGAAAGTCCTCATGAAAATTCATTAACATTTTAGCACAGATTTTTGCTAATATACATATGCTTCTGTGCAATTTTGCCTAAGACGCACATTTTCGCAGAGTATTTTCTCTAATGTAATGCATATTTGTCTGCTATCTTCAAAAATATGTGTGTTTTTATGCACACTCAACCTCATTATAGGCCCATTAATTGGCCAGAGAACTGATTTGCAAAATTAAGTCTAGCCTAAGTATTTTTGTGGGGGATGCTTGTTTAAAGGAGAATTTCTAATTTTGAAGCGTAGAAGAATTGTTTTCGAAAGTGCAAATTAGGGAGGTTTCCTTTAAACGCAAACGGTATTGAATTTCTCCCCGTAACCCTATTCAAGACCATTTGGTTCTTGAGGGACCAACAGGAGCCTGGCTGGCTGTGTAAAACTCACTTTGTTTCTTAGTAGTCTGAGTAAATTGGCTAATATATTAGCAGTGGTGCAGGTGGTCTTGGACCTCTGATGGCTTTCCTACATCTGATCCTTTGGTCTTCATCCACTTAGCTCTCTACCTGACCAGCTGACCATCTTTCGACTGCCTATCTGCCTCTAGTCCTAGGTTGGTTCCCTTATCTGTTGCCTGATTTCCTGCCTGTCTCGGATTGTGCCTTCTGCCTCTGGTCCATTTGAACATCGCCAGGGTCAAGAACCTGCTTCAACCTGCCATGAAATGAAGCCCCAAGCTATTCACTCACAGTGCACCTATTCACTCACAGTGCAAAGAATTTCTATGCGCTTGTAAAATGAGATCACTTTGTACCATTTCCCACCAAGGGTGGGGGGGGGGGGAATTCAGCCCACCCCCACCTCTAAAGCTGCCCATATAACTTACGATTCCAATGAGATAGGGGCTTCCAGCATCACCAAACAAATGACTAACAAAAATCTGTACAGATAGTGCAGTGGATTGGCATGTTGGTTTCACGACATACTGAAAAGTCAAAGGGAAAAGACCCAATGGTCAAGGTAAGTAGGAAGTAGGAAAGACCAGCTAGATGTGCTTGAGCGAGCCAGCAGTAAATCACACTGTGCAAGTCGGGGTTAACTCTTTATCAGCAAAAAACACAATTGATGCAGGAGTGTCAGCCCTAATGAGCACAGCAACTCATCTCCAGCAGGTCTTGCCCCTGTGAAGCAGTTGTTGAGACTGAAGGTCCTCACCTCCACATAGCTGCCTAGGTCCTCTCCTTTCCAGGGCTTTCCCCCAAGCAATCGGAGACTGTGCCTCCATGAAGCCAACCTCTCCTCCACCCTTTTCATGCCTCTTCTGCTTCTGTGAAACAGGGGGGCAGGAGGGGAGCCTGTCACAGCAGGAGGGGGAGCCACCTGCGACTCTGCACCAACCTGACTCCTCTTGGCCTCTCTCTTCTGCTTCAGCTACTGCCTCTGATTCCGGACTTCTCTCTGCCACAGACTCTTCCTGCTCACTCAGCCCTGTTGCCTCTTCAGTTTCCAACACCTCCTCCCTCCTTCTCCCTCTGACCACCACCAGTCCCCGAGTTCTGAGCCTTCTTCCCTTGGGGGTTCCCCAGCCGGTCCTCCAATGTTTCCTCTGCATCCAGCCAAGCTGTAACACCTACATAAGGAAGCAGGCTGTGGTTGCCATATCAGTGCTTCTAACATGGGCCTTGCCTTCCTAGCAACATACTGCTGGTACCTGGGTTGCTAGCAGATATGCCAGCCCTACCACAGAGACTAACTACACAATTTCCTGGGTGTGCCTGGCTTTGCACTGCAAATGTCTGAAAGAGAGAGACCACTTCTGGATGGTGTGCAAGGAGGGTGGTCACACATCCCAGTCTGCAAGGACAGTCCTCTAGCTGAAGACATCCTCTTTGGCTGCAATCCAGTACACACTTTCCTGGGAGCAAGCCCCACTCAACACGGAAGGACGTGCCAGCAGGATAATATTCATGGGATTGCATGTTAACTCATTTCACATTAACTTAAAATGCCCCGCTTACCCCCCACCCCACCCCACCCGCCGTGTGACTCTTGTCTCCGCTACGTTTCTGGCTATGGACCTGAAGGGATGTGAAGGTAGAAAACAGAGAGAGAAAGAGAGAGCAGAGATCTAAGAATAGGTGTATCAGGTTATCAGCAAAATCAATATGACAGAAAAAGACAGCTGAACTCACCAGCAGTATGTCAGTCACAATGGCCCAGTTTAAGGATAAAAGAAATTCTCCAAGGGCAATAAAAATCTGAAATAGGGAAAAAGCACACAGAGAGGAAGAGAGGTAGAGAGAACGTCATGAGTTGGCAGGGCACTGGAGATTTGCAAATGCACACACAGAAAGATCAAATAGAGGCCAAATACTACTCTCCATCCTTTTAACGGTTCATGTTTTAGGTACCAGCAACCCTTACACGACCCCACCTTCCCACCAATGAGCTGAGGACGGTGTTACCAATGTTGGGTTTCAGCTGAGAGAAATTAGGAACATGGGAAGATCCTTCATTTTTGCCAGCAAGAGCAAGCAGAAGGATATAGATTTGCTCATAAACTGGCTGGCAGGAGCTTGTGAACAAGGAAGTGCCCAAGTGACTGCTTAAAGCAAAAAGCAGCTAACTTTCAGGGTGCAGATTTACCCAGTGCAATGGCCAAAAAATTAGATTCTAGATAGGGTATATTGATGAGTATGCTAGAGGCCCCTGGCACCCAATCCAGGCTTCCATGGTGATTTTGCCTGCCCACATATGTGAAATTCAGAAAGGTTCGTCTCGGTTCCTACAATATTTCAGTCTTGCCATCTTGAGGACTAGAGACCTTTCCAAGCCAGTATCTCTGCCATGAACGCCCAGTTCTCCCACAGGCAAGGTTGTCTTTGAAGAGAAGCCAGCCGCTAAGGCAAAACCCCTCTTGCCACATACTTACATATGTAGCTATAATGCTCTCCTGAGCCAGCATGATCGCCAGATACATGGATGGAGATGACGTCAGCAAGCCCACAGCACAGATCAGAGGGTCAGCCATTGCGTTGGTCTTCTTGAATCTTCTGGCGGCTTCTGCTCCAGCAATGACTCCAAAGATGCCAGTTGCAATAGTTATTCCTCCAAATATCTGGCTGGAGGACAGGAAAAAATTTGTGTGTGTTTTTTTAAGACCACAGCAGGTTATATAACCTTATAAACATTGGCTCTGTCGATTGGCTGTTTTATTATCATTATTATTACATGACTGTATCTTTGCGCTTTGGCCATGCTGTGGCAGGCAGAAATTACTTATTTTCATTATTAAATTTGCCTACTACCCTATACCCATAGATCTCAGGGTGGTTCACAAATCAAACAGGTGTGATGTTTCTGCAATGCTCCATCTCTGCCACAGCCTCCTGTTGTCACATTTCTTTAAAAATACAGTAAATAAAAAATATTCAGATAATCTCTCCTATGGAGCGTTCCCCATGCCCTCTGTTTGCTTCTCCCGAAGGAAGCTTGTCTCACCTGTTGGAGGTGTCACACGACCCTTCCTGTTGGCAGGGAGGGACAGTGTCATGGATGAGCTGAGCTCTGGAAAGGAACACCGGCATCCAGAACCCCAGAGCTCCGACGATGAAGGACATGGCTGTCACCCCCAGCGAGGACCACAAGAAACTCCAGCTGACAGGGGGTGGGGTGGAATAAGAAACATATTTAAATAGTTTCCTTGGTGTTTTGGGTTTTGGCTTGTTATTGCTCTCCAAATCAGGGGGAGGGAAAACCTCAGGCCTGGGGGGCAAATGCGGCCCTTGAGGCCTTTCTGTCAGGCCCTCAAGATTTCATCAGGCCATACTGTACCTCCCCTCCCTGGGCCACAGCCTTGGCTTGCCGCGTTCCACAATTTCCTGGAGTGCTTCTGGCTGACTGTGATACAGTGGTACCTCAGGTTAAGTACTTAATTCGTTCCAGAGGTCCGTTCTTAACCTGAAACTGTACTTAACCTGAAGACCACTTTAGCTAATGGGGCCTCCTGCTGCCGCCGTGCCGCCGGAGCACGATTTCTGTTCTCATCCTGAAGCAAAGTTCTTAACCCGAGGTACTATTTCTGGGTTAGTGGAGTCTGTAACCTGAAGCATATGTAACCCGAGGTACCACTGTAACAGCCTTTGCTCGTCTGGGTGAATGGAGAGATGCACAGATAGCTCAGTTGGCAGAGCATGAGACTTTTGATCTCAGGGTCGTGGGTTCCACCCCAACATTGGCCAAAATATTCCTGCGTTGCAGGGGACTGGGCGAGATGAACCATGTGGTCCCTTCCAACTCTACAATTCTGTGATCTATGTGTCGATACCCCTGGCCTTTACATGGCTGGAATACAGCTGACTGTCAAAAGGCAAGGGTCACACCTGTTGTTCCAGTGGAGGCTGCCCCACCAACCTCCATCTGCCCTCAGTCAGCCCCTAACCTGCCTGCCTTCTTCCTTATAACCTGCCCAGGAAGTAGGCCCAGGCTACCACCTTCCTCCTCCTCCACTTCAGTGTTGCCCCTTCTAGAACTCAGCAGGGAGGAGGATGGGGTAAAACTAGAACTAGCTGGCTTTGTTTGTCATGGGCTCTGGCGCCACCTACTGGTGGGCTTCCTGCCTTCTGTCCTACCAGCGGCCGCTGTGTTGCACTGTGTTGAACTTTGGCCTCTGGCTCCACCCACTCTTGCCTTTGGCTCTGCCTACCATCGGCATGCGGCCCCCAGAAGGCTGCTTGCGAAGTGATGTGGCCCCTGGGCTGAAAAACACCCCCCCCTCCACCTGCTGTAGAGTACCCGGATGGCTGACAGTATACTCTATGCATCTTTTAATTAAGGAGAAGGATGACAAGGTGATGTTTGGTAGCTCTGGGGGCTAGCCAGCATGTTCACCAGAGCATTCTGGGTAATCAGGTGATTTTTAATTTTTAGAGTGCCTTTCGACGTTGCTGAAAGCCAACTGCAACCTACAGAAATGACAAGATGTTAGCAGGGAGGGTGGCAAGTGTTTCACAAGCCTGGAATTTCAGTGCCTACACCATAAACAAGCATTTTGCATGCTAGCCAAGTAGGGGACACAGTATTAACCACCCAAGGGTCTTCTACCTTCCAGAGCAGACAATGTTCGCTACCTGACTTGGCCCTGAGCATGAAATGTTCAAAGGATGCCTAGAGAAGATTTCTCCAAGTCAACATCGCCCTCTACTGGATCCAGCTCAACTTGCAGCACCTTCAAGATGCACAGATTTGTCAAAGTATATAAGGTTTCGGGGACTTCATCCTGGTCTTCATCAGGGACACAGTGTCAGATGGCCGATAGAATTTATATATGCATATTATACTACCTAAGGCTAAAAGCTGCACTTTCAAGCAAAGGGTTGGCATTCCACACAGGCACTGAAAATTCAAATAATAATAATGATATTTACTTTTTGCAAAGCGATGAAATGTCCTTGAGCCAAGTTGAATCCCCTCTGACCTTGTCAGCTGCGGGCTCCGTAGCTCCACGCCGGGATGATTCAGGAACCAAGAAAATGAGGAAAGCCAAGCCTACAGCTCCCATACAAGGGGTGACCTACAGAGAAAAGAACAGTTGCTGATGTTGCAGGAAAAGGGCTTTCAACAAAGACCATGATTAAAGTGGCAACATTCTGATGATCAATTAGTTATTGGGGGAAGGGTTATTGGGTTGTTGATTTTGTTTTGATTATGCATTTTGTGGTTTTATATTCGATTTTATTCTGCGAACCGCCCTGAGACCTCTGGGTATAGGGCGGTGTATAAATAATAATAATAATGGCAGAAAAGATGGAGTTCCTATAAGCTCTTGCCCATCATTTTTCAAAGCAGGCCCTTTGTTTTAGCACTGCAGATCTCAAGCCACTCTCTTCAGTTTCAAACAGTTTCTGCCTCTTCACAAGACAGGCTGACGGTGGGCTGAGGCCAGCGGTCGGATTTGTTCAGCTGAATGAAACTCCCTTGATAAAGTGCAGAGTGGAAGAACCCTGCCATTTTGCCCCCCAAAGGGGGGGTCCATCCAGAAAAGACTCACCCTGAACCCCCAGTTCCAGTAGCCAGTAGCCATCGCCATTCCAGATGACATGATGTAACCGAGCCCACTGCAAGAGAAAGGAAACGCACTGTTTTTATCTGACTGCTTCAAACCACCGAGCATGTCTAGGGGACAGACTGAGCACCAGTTTGGTTGCCAGGTCACCAGCCTAGACAGAAGCTCTTCAGGGGAGGGGCTACAGCTCAGAATTAGGGTGCACACCTCCCATGCCAGTGGTCCAGACCTTCCAAATTTCCCTATTTCCCTATTTTCCAGGGACAGTCCCGGATTTATAGAAGCCACCCCGGTTTCTGATTTGACCCTGGAATGTGACGCTTTTCCTTAGGATGTCTCTATTTTCAGCGGAGAAATGTTGGGGGGTTTGGAGTTACGCAACCCTTGAGCCAAGGAGATAAGGAACTATAAAACCTTCAGAAGACATCTGAAGGCAGCCCTCTATAGGGAAGTTTTTTAAATGTTTAATGTTCCTTTGTGTTTTAATATATGATGGAAGCCGCCCAGAGTGGCTGAGGCAACTCAGCCAGAGAGGCGGGGTATAAATAATAAAATGATGGTGATGTTTATGATAATGGAATAAAAGGTAAAGGGACCCCTGACCATTAGGTCCAGTCGTGGCCGACTCTGGGGTTGCGGCGCTCATCTCGCTTTATTGGCCGAGGGAGCCGGCGTACAGCTTCTGGGTCATGTGGCCAGCATGACTAAGCCGCTTCTGGCAAACCAGAGCAGCGCATGGAAATGCCGTTTACCTTCCCGCCGGAGCGGTACCTATTTATCTACTTGCACTTTGACGTGCTTTCGAACTGCTAGGTTGGCAGGAGAAGGAACCGAGCAACGGGAGCTCACCCCGTTGCAGGGATTCGAACCGCCGACCTTCTGATCGGCAAGTCCTAAACTCTGTGGTTTAACCCACAGTGCCACCCGCGTCCTGATGATGGAATAGGACGTCCCTATTTTCATGTTGGAGCTTTGGTGTTCACTTCTTAGCCTCTCCAGTTTAAAAAGTTTAGAGTCTCTGCAGTTCAATAAAACATGGCTTCCAATTGTGGCCAATGACTGACCCTCTTCAAACAACAATCAGGACAGGCAAGAGTCTAGAACGTGGCCTTGGATGCAGCTGTCTTGCTGAAGTTAAGCAGTTCCAGGTTTGGCCAGTGCATGGATGAAAGGTCACCTAGGTAACCTGCATGTATGACACATGGAGTTCCGTGAGGAAAGGAAAGAGGGATATCAATTTAGTAAGTGGGACGTGTAACAAAGTGTTGCAGTGGGGACTGCTGCTGTTCCGAATTCCCATTCCACCCAACCTGGTTTTCTGTGTCCCCTCTCAAAAAAACAACAACACCCCAAAACAGTCAGCATTTTGTGACTAGTGAGCACATTCAGTTCTCATGGGGCTGTTTGAGAGGTTCTCCCTCACTGCTCCTCTAGACCTTTCTTCAATTTTCGAAACTCCCATTGTTCTAGGCGCATTTTGCAACAGGGAATTTCATCAGCGCAAGAAGTTTCTGAGCTCTGGGTGCAGTACTGTGCCTAAAATTTCAGATTAAAACTGCAGAGTGGAAGGAAAGGAGGACCTTTTTCTGCCTCCCCACTTCCAGTTACTCTCTTAAGACTGGATAAGAGACCCTTTTAATAATATTAGGGGGGTGGGCAAGGGAAGGACTAGACCATGTGAAAAATGAACATAATATTTTAGCTGCAGTTCATTCATTTTCAGCTTTGTATTCTTGTTATAAAAAGCGCACCTAGACATTCCATTGTTGCACCCATAACCTAGGTTTAAGGTGCCATTTAGCTCCTCGCTTTCATATCACAGTTTCTCACACTGCCTTTCTTCCCATAAATATGTTTTTGCAGTTCTGCATGTCTTGAGTTCCCTGAATCTTGCTGGTAATTCCTCCTAGGTGTTTTTGGGTACAAAATGATTAGCCCTTTCAGTTTGAACATCATAAATGCAAGGATGGAGTGGATAGACAGATGGCTCTCTTCAACAGCCCCACCCTTGCTAAACGGAAAATGAAGAGGCTCCAACCAGAACATTCCCCCCCCCCCCCGCTTCTCCCCTTCCCCACTTCCGTGCTGCCCCATAACCCCAGATCCTTCCCAACTTGTCTTGGAGAACAGACATCTACCTTCCAACCGGTATGAAGATATAGAAGAGCGAGAGCATGCACGTCCTGCGGTCTTTCTCAAACATGTCAGCAATGATGGTGGGCGCGATAGTGGAGTAACTGGCGGTGCCAGCACCCACCAGTCCCCGCGAAATGAAGAACAGCCAGGGCATCTTGAGGAAGGGGAGGAGACATGCAAGATATTGAAAAGGACACAGGGAGAGGAGCTGCTTCCTTTGAAACCCGGGAAATTTAAGGGACATCATCAATAAGGGACAGCAGCGGGACATGGCGCTGGGATAAGGGACTGTCCCACCAAATAAGGGATGCTTGACAGCTATGTTTCTGGGTTAGCGGAGTCTGTAACCTGAAGCGTATGTAACCTGAAGCGTATGTAACCCGAGGTAGCACTGTATAACATAAAGCTTGCACCTTTATTGCCCAGAATATCACTCAGAGTTTCTCTGGGCAGTTCCCTCCGTTCTAAATTGGGCAGCCTAGGTAAAATTGAGTTATTCTCCTAGCCAGTGTTTTTTCCCCCAGCCGGAGCATGCAGGAGTGCAGTTCCATCACCTCTCAGGTGGGCATCATTGTGAGCCGGCGCTCCCCTCACTGCCTTCTTGCCTTTATGTACTTCTGAGAAGCCCAAAATGTACATTTCAAGTCAAAACAGAAGTTGGCTAGCATGTGCAAGTCTACACTTTTTTAAAAGACCTATGAGTCCAGCTGTAGTTTTTTGCACCTCCACAATCAGTAAATGGGGCTGTTATCAAACTGGCATCTGTTCAGGGCTGCCCTAAGTTGCCTGGTGACTTATTGTAACAACTTCACAGTGAATTCTGGCACCTATTTTTCTTGGGGGGGGGGGGACATTAGCTAATTTTTAAAATATGTTTCCTTCCCCCCACCCCCCTTTCATATTTGTAATAGTTGAGCCTCAGCTCATTGAACCAGCTTTGGATTTGCTGAATGTTCGAACGCCACTAGGAGGTGTACCATTCCCAAAATGGAACATCTATTCATGCAGACACCACCACCCCCAAAAAAAACAACAACACACACACCCCCCCCAAATAATTGTCACTTACCCATTCTGGGATGAATGAGCTGGCAAGAGTAACGCCTGACCAGAGGATTACCCCAGCACTCAGGATGATTTTGCGGTTGTATCTGTCACCGAGATATCCAAAAAGAGGGGCCGCCACCAAGAAACAGATAATAAAAACTGTTGTGGAAAGAAGCAAGAGGAGTGATGAATGTTGACAGCTGTGTGGGAGTTCACCGGGGCTTCCATTTCAGTGCATTTATCACATTATTTCACTTTTCTTCAATTCCTAGAATCTTAAGAGCTGGAAGGGGCCACAAGGGTCAAACTTGCTGCAATCTTTTGCCCGATGGGGGCTCGAACCCATGGCCCCCAGATTAAGAGTCTCATGCTCTACTGACTGAGCTATCCCTGTGCCTACCCCATCTGTTAAGTTTTCCCACTTCACCATCCTTCTACCAAAGATCTAAGATTTGCCATAAGCACACACATTTTATCCTCATTACAACCCTGTGAGGTAGGCTAGGCTGAGACTGACTGGCCTAGGGTCTCCCAGTAAACTCCATGGGATTTGAACTTGGGTCTACCCAGAGTGTGGGTGTCACTCTTGGCTATATTCAAGATGAATTTAGAAAAACAGAAGCATATTTTAAGAATCTTTGTTTAGATTAAAAACATAAAAGCCCACTGCCGGATCTGACTGAAGGCCAATCTAGCCTAGTACCCTGTTTCCTCATGGTGGCCATTCCTCCTTGAAACTCCCAAGTCAGACATGATGGCCACAGAATTCAGGGTAGGGCAGATGCCTGGGCCTAAACTGGACTTTTTCACACAGAGGGGCTGAAGAAACGAGGCAAATAGAGGTGAGGAAATGTAGGCTTTATTACATGGCTCAGGACATCAATACCTCAAGGACGCCTCTCCACATAGGAACCAATCCTCAACCTTTAATCATCAACAGAGGCCCTTCTTTGTGTGCCTCCTCCGTGAGAGGTCCAGAGGGGGGCAACACCAGAACGAGCCTTTTCGGTGGTGGCTCCCCATTTGTGGAGTATTTTCCCCAGGAAGGCTCACCTGGCACCAACATTACATGTCTTTAGGCACCAGGAAAAAGCATTCCTCTTTACCCAGGCCTTTGGATGTTAAATAATCCATGCCCTTGTTAAAGCTGTGGGAGGGACTGTTATTATGATTATTTTATTATTATGCTTTTTAAAAATTATTTTATGGTTGTGCTCTGTAAATGTGCTCTGAATGTTGTACACCGCCCTGGGATCTCTTGATAAAGGGTGGTATAACAACAACAACAACAACAAATTATAAGCGAGCCAGGTTTGAACGGCATGAACTTGAGAGTTCTGAAGAACTCCCACGTGGATGTGCTGATCTTCTAACAAAAAGCAGATAACTTGTCCCTAAGCGTGGCCTCCACACCAGGGGGCTGGAAAACAGCCAGTCTAACACCAATTTTTAAAAAGAAATCTGTGTGGGAGGGCAGAATCCAGGAAATTACAGGCTGGTTCGAAGTTCTGCTCCAGATTAATTGGTGGAACGCACTTTTAGAAATACAGTGGTGCCCCGCAAGATGAATGCCTCGCAAGACGAAAAACTTGCTAGACGAAAGGGTTTTCCGTTTTTTGAGTCGTTCCGCAAGACGAATTTCCCTATAGGCTTGCTTTGCAAGACGAAATGTCTTGCGAGTTTGTTTCCTTTTTCTTAAAGCCGCTAAGCCGTTAAGCCGCTAATAGCTGTGCTTCGCAAGACGAAAAAACCGCAAGACGAAGAGACTCGCGGAATGGATTAATTTCGTCTTGCGAGGCACCACTGTAAAACAACCAAGTATATAGAAAAACAAGCATAGCTGAAGTTATGTCTCACTAACCTTGAACTGGCCCAAAACAGAGGTGCTCCCTGTGGTTTGAAACACAGCAGGGGAACCCCCTCTCATTTTTTAAGCCCTACGATAGAATATGGACAACCCTTGCCACAGGCAAGACCTACTCACACACACACAAAATCCATTTTTGTGTGTGTGTTTTTAATATTTGATTTAAGATTCAACAACAACAAAAAAATCCACAATAACTACTACAGGTGTGGGCAGGTGTGGGGGATTCCCTGGTCCTGAATGGGGTAACTGTGCCCCTGAAGGACCAGGTGCGCAGCCTGGGAGTCATTTTGGACTCACAGCTGTCCATGGAGGCACAGGTTAATTCTGTGTCCAGGGCAGCTGTCTACCAGCTCCACCTGGTACGCAGGCTAAGACCCTACCTGCCCGCAGACTGTCTTGCCAGAGTGGTGCATGCTCTAGTTATCTCCCGCTTGGACTACTGCAACGCGCTCTACGTGGGGCTACCTTTGAAGGTGACCCGGAAACTGCAATTAATCCAGAATGCGGCCGCTAGACTGGTGACTGGGAGTGGCCGCCGGGACCACATAACACCAGTTCTGAGAGATCTGCATTGGCTCCCAGTACGTTTCCGAGCACAATTCAAAGTGTTGGTGCTGACCTTTAAAGCCCTAAACGGCCTCGGTCCAGTATATCTGAAGGAGCGTCTCCACCCCCATCGTTCAGCCCGGACACTGAGATCCAGCGCCGAGGGCCTTCTGGCGGTTCCCTCATTGCGAGAAGTAAGGTTACAGGGAACCAGGCAGAGGGCCTTCTCGGTAGTGGCTCCTGCCCTGTGGAACGCCCTCCCAGCAGATGTCAAAGCAATAAACAACTATTTTACTTTTAGAAGGCATCTGAAGGCAGCCCTCTTTAGGGAAGTTTTTAATGTTTGATGCTGTACTGTTTTTAATATTCAGTTGGAAGCCGCCCAGAGTGGCTGGGGAAACCCAGCCAGATGGGCGGGGTATAAATAATAAATTATTATTATTATTATTATTATTACATCAGTTCATTACAATTGACCATCTTTAACAGTAGTTGAAAAATTACAGAACATCACTTTAGCTTGCTCAAATTTTCATATTTAACTTTTATCTCTTTATCTCTTTCTTAGCAGATCAAAAAGAAAAGGACAAAAAGAAGAAGAAGAAGGTAGAAAGAAAAAGAAGAAAGGGGGGGAGAGATTTAAAGAAAGAATTAGAAGAAAGGAAAAAAATAAAAATAAACACATTTGACTTCCGATTAGACTCATTGTATTATTATTTCTATTATTTTTTCACACACAGTTCCAGATTCACACACACATAAAATCCATTTTGAAAGCAATTTTTGGCTTCGCTTTCACAAAGCTGCAGCAAAACTGTAACTTAACCTCCTCAGATACCTTATTTGATTGATTGAATGATGATGATTATTATTATTAAAGTCCCTGCACTGAAGAGAACTAGCTTGTCAGGACAGTCTTGGCTTCATTTTTGGCAGGCTAGTTTTCTATATACAGTAATGTCTTTATTTATTTGAATGTGAAGCAGACCTTTATTTTATTTTTAAGAAACAGAGACCAGAAGGCTAAGGGAACATGAGAGGATGTGTTATAACAGACCGGTCACTTGGGAAGGTTGCCTGCACAGGTCTGTCAAAATGCCACAATTTCACAGGGAGGGCAGAGAATAAAACACAGGATGTGGTGTTGGGTGCGAAATCCAGCTTCCTGAGAAATGTTAACCGACAGGCAGATTTTATTTTGTATGGTTTTTGCATAGCACAAAATTCCAGTATTCTTAGAACGCTATTTTGAATTTCTTTCTAGAAGGCTGCCTTACGCAGAGTCAGAACATTGGTCCATCTATCTCTGTACTGTCTGCAATGGTTGGCAGTTGCTCCCCAGGGACTGAAACGGGAGTCTCTCCTCGCCCTTGCAGTAATGTAACAAGACATCATTACATCCACCCACCCCATCCTGTATTCATTGCACACAGTGCTGTTTCCTTTCTGCTGCAGTTCGCCATCTGACAAAAATGACGCCATTTGTCTCACCGTCCGCTGTGGTGAAATTATGCAACTCGCGTAATTTACATAATTAATTATATCGCTCTGCCCCATTCATTTCAATGCAAGGCAAATGCAAGGCAAAAGCAGTAGTGATCGGGGGGGAGAGATAATTGATTATGATCATAAAAAGGTAAAGGGACCCCTGACCATTAGGTCCAGTCGTGACCGACTCTGGGGTTACAGTGCTCATCTTGCTTTATTGGCCGAGGGAGCTGGCATACAGCTTCCGGGTCATGTGGCCAGCATGACTAAGCCGCTTCTGGCGAACCAGAGCAGCACACGGAAATAACGGTTACCTTCCCGCCAGAGCGGTACCTATTTATCTACTTGTACATTATGTTTTCAAACTGCTAGGTTGGCAGGAGCAGGGACC
Organism: Podarcis muralis; assembly: GCF_964188315.1. Lineage (NCBI taxonomy): Eukaryota > Metazoa > Chordata > Lepidosauria > Squamata > Lacertidae > Podarcis > Podarcis muralis. Next base: position 33,749,843 of record NC_135669.1, on the reverse strand, counting down.
GAGCAACGGGAGCTCACCCTGTCACGGGGATTCGAACCACTGACCTTCTGATTGGCAAGTCCGAGGCTCTGTGGTTTAACCCACAGCGCCACCCGAGTCCCAATTATGATCATACACATGCTGAAAGCAACAAAAGAGAATACCATTGTATTAACGTGGTTTTACCTGTGTGTAACAAGCCTGCGCTGCTGTCTCGTAGTTTGAAGTAGGTCTGTACATGTTGAAGCACCCCTGTAACACAGCAAAAATCCATTACAACCACAATGTTACAGCGATAGGATTAATTTTGACTTCTTAATGTTTGTTTGTTATGCTACCCTGTCTCCAAGAGAGCAAGCATGGTCACCCACCCTGCATTTTATCCTTTGAGTTAGGTTAGATTGGCCTAAGTTCTCCCATGGCTGGGTAAAATCCAAGTCTGCTCCTATGATTAGGCTCCATCCCCTTGCCCCAGCTTGTGGGAAGGGGAAGCAGAGGTTTAGCAAAGGTGTGCTGCTTTGATCTAGCAGCTCAGGTTATGCAAAGCTGCCTTTACTACTCGTTGTACTACTCGTCTCAACTAGGGCCAGGGCCTTTTCAGTACTGGCCCCGACTTGGTGGAACGCTCTGTCACAAGAGACTAGGGCCCTGCGGGACTTGACATCTTTCCGCAGGGCCTGCAAGACAGAGCTGTTCCGCCTGGGCTTTGGTTTGGACTCAGTCTGAACCATTATGTTTCCCTCCCCTTAGAGTTTTGATCTATGGGCTACTTTTAAAATGAGGCCGCATTTTTAATTGCATTTTAACCTGTATTTTAAATTGGTTTTTGTTTTGTTTTTCCCTATCTGAGCCGGGGAGGGTGGGGTATAAATAAATATTATTATTATTATTATTATTATTATTATTATTAAGACCAGCATCCTGTTCTCCCTGTGGCCAACCAGATTCCTGTGGAAAACCCACAAGCAGGATTTGAGCACAAGAGCCCTCTCCACTCCTGTGTATTGAAAAGCATGGCTGCCTCCAGCTGTGGGAGCAGAGCCATTGTGGCTCATTGACGTCTTATCCTCCATTAATCCTCTTTTAAAGCCACCAGGTTGGTGGCCCTCACCACATGAAGAAGTGCTTTCTTTCAACATTCAGCTTCGTTGGACGCCCACAAGTTCCCATGTGTATCGTGTAAGGGAGAAAAACCTTCCTCTTTCCACTCTCTCCATGACAGGCATAATTATCTAAACGTCTATCATGTTGCCTCTCGCTTGCCTTCTCTCTAAACTAAATAGTCCAATACGCTGTCACATTTCCTTGTGGGGGAGTCTGATACCCTCCAACGTTTCTCTGACGAAAATAGGAACATCCTAGTCCATCATCATCACCATCAGCAGCATCATTTTATTATCTATACCCTGCCCATCAGCCTGGGTTGCCCCAGCCACTCTGGGCGGCTTCCAAAATAGGTAAAAGCATAATAAAACTACACAGATATTCTTCCAAAGGTTGTATAGTTCCTAATCTCCTTGGCTCAGGCGGTTGTATAACTCCATACCCTCCAACATTTATCCAATGAAAATAGGGATGTCCTAAGGAAAAGCGGGACATTCTGGGATCAATTCAGAAACTGGGACAGCTTCTGTAAATCCAGGACTGTCCCTGGAAAATAAGGACACTTGGAGGGTCTGGAGTCTGTTAAAAAATAGTGCTGTTAAATAATAATAATAATTATTATTATTATTATTATTATTATTATTATTATTATTATTATAACTTATACATCACCCTATATCTGGAGGTCTCAGGGAGGTTCACAACAAGACCACAACATATAAAATCAAACCAAAAGCAGTAAACCAGTAACAACAACACCCCCAAAAAAAGCCATATTCTAAAAATGTGTTGGATGTCAATAAGATCAACCAAAGGCCTGGTTAAAAAGGAACGTTTTTGCCTGGCACCTAAAGGTGTATAATGAAGGCGCCAGGTGAGCTTCACTGGGGACAGCATTCCACAGACGGGGAGCCACTGCAAAGAAGGCCCCGTTCTCATGTTGCCACTCTCCAGACCTCTTGAAAAGCAGTATTAACACGGTTATCTTTCAGGGAATGGACCCCAGAAAGAGGGGAGTCATCTTACCTGGGACAAGAAACCAGTCCATGTAATTCACCAGGTTAAGGTAGCACAGCACTGCAATGGCGATGTAAGACCTTCTGGCCGGGGGACTCCTCGCTCCCTGGTCGCCTTCGCCGAATTCAATGACTCCATAACCCTTCAAGGCTATGGGAGACTGAGGTGGCAGTCCCGGGGCCACCAGCTCATTCATGGCCCTGGACCAACTCTGCTAATCAAAGGACGGGCAGGATATGAAGCCAATTCCGACCTCCTTCATTATGAGGAACTTCACTCTGCATGGTCATTTCCTGCAAACGAAAGCCACTCGTAAAGCCAGCCACAAAAGCTCTGAGCTTCCCCCTCTCGAGAAGGTTGCACATTTGCAGAGAAGAGCCAGGTCTCTTCTCCCACACGACAGCAGGAAACCACTTGACCTTGTAAGGCAAGGAGAGAGAGAAATGTGTGCAAGATTAATTTAAGACACTCCTTTTTTCGATTGGGAGTCCACCTCCGTGGTGCGACCAGAGGTGGCAGAGAAATTTGATCCGGTTTTCAAACGCCACCTACCGTGTTTTTTCGCATATAAGACTAGTTTTTCCCCCTTAAAATTAATGTCAAAAATTAGGGGGCGTCTTATACATGGATACATTTCCCCATTTTCTTAAATCTGAGTCCCCCAAAATAGGGGGCGTTTTAGACATGGGGCATCTTACAGACAAAAAACCTGGTAATTTGAAGTTCCCCAAACAATAAATGAACCTGCTTTAAATGTATACTGTAGATGGAGCCATAAAGCTGAAAAGGCCCTCAGATGCCATCTAGTCCACCCCCTGCCAGTGCAGGACATTTGCTGCTTTGGCATCCCTGAGAAGGGCCCATTTTAAAACCCCTGCTTTAAAACTTCTAACAAATCTCCTTCCAAGGGGGTTTGTCCCACTGCCAACAGCTTGTGACAGCAGGGAGTTTTTCCTGATGTTTCGTCAAAATTTCAACCCTTTTTTAAATAAAAAAATGCCTGTGTTGATATGTGTCTATGAAAATCCATCTTTTTCTTTGATATGTGGACAAAATAAAAGCAGCCTTCATCTTCACTGATGGATTCGTAATTTAGGAAGCCGAATGCCAGTTTTCTGTCTACGTAAAGCCGCTGTCCTAACCTGGAATTCAACCCAGAATAAACTCTTATATTCCATTTGTTTCGACAGGACTTAAGCATGCATCAATGCGCTTAGCCTTGCAGTAGCATAAGACAATTAAAGGTGTTGTTTTTTAAAAAAAAAATTAAAAAGCTACTTTTCAATCAAATATATTCATCACACCAACTCTTCCTTGTAAGAATGCAAAAAACCAAAAATGTGAACCTATATTAAGTTTGGTATGCTTATGTCTGGGAATTAATTTTGATGGAAAAGTTAAGGGAAAGGGTACGTGAAAGAAAACAACGTGAGAAACTACATAACTTTTCCTCCTTTATTACATATGCATCAAAGAAAGAACATGCATTTAAACCACCTAAGACACATGGGAGCATGTGGAATGATATTTTTTAAACCAGCAACTGTAGAAATAAATTTTCATTTGATTATATTACTAATGTAATTACCTGGACGTAGTTGGGACTGTTTTTTTTTGGGGGGGGGTTAGGGGAAAACTGTATTTTATTGCTTGTATTTGATTATATGTTGTTCTCATATTCAACTAATAAAATATTCCCCCCCCCAAAAAAAATGCAAAAAAAGTAAGACAAGTTATGCTGGATCAGGCCAATGTCCTAGTCCAGCATCCTGTTCTCACAGAGGCCAACCAGATGCCTGTGGGAAGCCCAGAAGCAGGATTCGAACACAAGAGCACTCTCCCCTCGTGCGGTTTCCAGCAATTGGTATTCAAAATCACTGTTGCCTCTGACTAAGGAGGCAAAGCATTGCCATCCTCCAGGAATTTGTCTAATCCTCTTTTAAAGCCATCCAAGTTGACGGCATCACTGCCTCCTGAGGAAGTGAGTTCCACAGTTTAACTTGTGCCTCTTAGGGGAACAATGTGGGGCAGACTGCTCTGAATCAGCTTCGGCTTGTAGCTGCTTAATGCCCAAAACTGCAGGCGAGGAGAGCGCAGGAGGGAAGGTCTGTGAAGCAAGCTTCCTGACTCAAACTGACAAAAAGATTGGGTAACAGGTAGGGCTGTTGCTGCTTCCCCAGTGATGGAAATGCCAAACTGGAAGTTAGAGAAGATCTGAAGGAGTGTCTCCGCCTCCATCGTTCTACTCGGACACTGAGGTCCAGCGCCGAGGGCCTTCGGACTGTTCCCTCACTGCGAGAAGCCAAGTTACAGAGAACCAGGCAGAGGGCCTTCTCGGTAGTGGCGCCCGCCCTGTGGAACGCCCTCCCACCAGATGTCAAAGAGAAAAACAACTACAGTGGTACCTCAGGTTAAGTACTTAATTCGTTCCGGAGGTCCGTTCTTAACCTGAAACTGTTCTTAACCTGAAGCACCGCTTTAGATAATGGGCCCTTCCGCTGCTGCCGTGCCGCCGGAGCACAATTTCTGTTCTCATCCTGAAGCAAAGTACTTAACCTGAAGCACTATTTCTGGGTTAGCAGAGTCTGAAACCTGAAGCGTATGTAACCTGAAGCGTATGTAACCCGAGGTACCACTGTACCAGACTTTTAGAAGACATCTGAAGGCAGCCCTGTTTAGGGAAGCTTTTAACGTTTGATGCATTACTGTATTTTAATATTTTGTTGAAAGCCGCCCAGAGTGGCTGGGGAAGCCCAGCCAGATGAGCGGGGTATAAATAATAAATAATATATTATAATTATAATTATAATTATAATCTGCAAAGACACAACACTATTTATCGGTTCTGCCCCCACCTGTTCATGCTAAGGAGTGGCACCGTTTGATGATGTCAGGTGTGCTGGATCCAGCCGATATGCCATGACTTGTCGTTCAGTGGGGTGGGGTGGGGTTTACTCTGGGTGCAGCTAAGTCTGAATGGTTCTTTGGGTCTGCTGGAATGCCACAGGGAGAGTGCTGTGGGAAGCCGGTATTTGGATACTCCACCAATGGTTTAGAATGTAAAGAGGAAACTGAGGAGAGATAAGATAGCCATCTTCAAATATCGAAAGGGCTGTCAGTGTGGTGTAGTGGTTAAGAGCGGTAGTCTCGTAATTTGGGGAACCGGGTTCGCGTCTCCGCTCCTCCACATGCAGCTGCTGGGTGACCTTGGGCCAGTCACACTTCTCTGAAGTCTCTCAGCCCCACTCACCTCACAGAGTGTTTGTTGTGGGGGAGGAAGGGAAAGGAGAATGTTAGCCCCTTTGAGACTCCTTAAAGGGAGTGAAAGGCGGGATATCAAATCCAAACTCACATGGAGGAGGGAGCAAGCTTGTTTCCTCCTGCTCCGGAGGGTAGGATCCAAACCAATGCGTTCAAGTTACAAGAAAGGAGATTCCAACAAAATGCCAGGAAGAACTTTCTGACGATGAGAGCTGTTCAACGGTGGAACGGGCTCCTTCGGGAGGTGGTGGACTCTCCTTCCTTGAAGGTTTCTAAGCAGACGTTGGGTGGCCATCTGTCATGGATGCGTCAGTTGAGATTCCTGCATTGCAGGGGGTTAGACTAGATCAGGCATAGGCAAATTCCGGCCCTCCAGATGTTTAGGACTACAACTCCCATCATCCCTGACCACTGGTCCTGTTAGCTAGGGATGATGGGAGTTGTAGTCCCAAAACATCTGGAGGGCTGAGTTTGCCTATGCCTGGTCTAGAAGCTTTCCCAGAGTTCATGCTTCCTTTGCAAATGAGGCACAGCAGAGACCATGGTGTCTTTATGATATATGGTTCATTTACATATATACAACCTGAACCTGTAATGGAGGTGCTCGCAACATTAACACTCCAAGAGGTTCTTGCTTCTCCCGTGGCAAGAGTATTGGATGCCAGCAGAAATCAGCTCTCGGTCCCTCCTATCTGCAATCGTTTTTGAGTCCATTATACAACATGCCACCAGGTGTCACTAGATTGTTTTGAGAAGAAGAAGAAAAGTCTCTTGTATGGTTGAAAACAAAAACAAAAAAAACCCAGGTGCAGTCTACAAATACATGTGATTTAAAACTATTTGGGCACAGTATGCACCTTTATTCCTCTGCTCCCCAGCTTTACATTGTATTAAAGCAGAAATTTAGGAACAAATACGTAAAAAGTTCAAAAAAAATACTATGACATCTTAGGGACTAGCGGAATGAGAATTCCATAAGGTATCACTGCTAAGTACTGCTTTCATCAGACGTGTGGCTCACAAAGGCGGTGGAGGTGGAGGAAATCCCCTAATATTATCTGCTCCGTTTTCATTACCATAACTCTAAAACTCTGAATATTCACCAACCATGTGAAGCATTGTCAACATTTGCATGCAACTGACAGTTTCCTCATTTTGCATACCGGGTGTTGGCTAGGAGCCCACGCAGAAGCACATAAAAGCCACAGTAAGTGGAAGTGATGTGAAATTTCAGGCTCCTCAGTCGTACACGGCTGGGACTGGTTCCCAACAGCCCTTGCATAACAACCACTGCCCAAAGTGGCAATCCTGCAATACTGAACAGGCTTAACCACATATTTCTGGAAAACCCATCTAGACTGGAGCAGTCTTGCGGGTATATTCTGCAGCACATCACTGACCCAATAATGATGCGTTCGTGGAGATTTTTTTACTGCACCATCCACGTATCATTCTGAGCTTTTAGTTGCTCTGTGATGCTTCCCAAATACTAGGCCAAATACCACTATAAACATCCATGTTGTTGTTGTTTAGTCATTTAGTCGTGTCTGACTCTTCGTGACTCCATGGACCAGAGCATGCCAGGCACTCCTAATAAACATCCATGGCTAACCCAAAAGAATTCTGGGAGCTGTCGTTTGTGATATGTTGGTGCTGAGCATTGTTAGGGCACCCCATATTCCTCTCACTGAGCTACAATTTCCAGGGTGGTTTTACAATCAATCCCCATTCGAAGGGAGCTCTGGAAAATGCAGTGCTCCGAGGAAGATTATAGGGCTTCCCTAACACGTTGTGTGGCGCTGTGGGTTAAACCATAGAGCCTTGGACTTGCCGATCAGAAGGTTGGCGGTTCAAATCCCCGCGACGGGGTGAGCTCCCGTTGCTCGGTCCCTGCTCCTGCCAACCTAGCAGTTTGAAAGCATGAAGTGCAAGTAGATAAATAGGTACCGCTCCGGCGGGAAGGTAAACTGCGTTTCCGTGCGCTGCTCTGGTTCTCCAGAAGCAGCTTAGCCCTGCTGGCCACATGACCTGGAAGCTGTACGCTGGCTCCCTCGGCCAATAAAGCGAGATGAGTGCAGCAACCCCAGAGCCATCCCTGACGGGACCTAATGGTCAGGGGTCCCTTTACCTTTACTTTTAACAACTCTCTGCACCTTTTAACAAAGCACAGCTCCCAGGATGTGGTGGGGGAAGCCAGGACCATTTAAAGTGGTTTCATCATGCTTTAAATGTACAGTGCAAAAGTGACATTATTGCCATTGCGGGGACACTCTTGCGTTATTGTGCAACAAAAGTAGGACCAAAAAAAAAAAAAACAACCCCAACCCTGGGAGATTCAGGGTGTGAAAAGTGACCAGATTTCAGCAGGAAACTACAGGACAGGCGCTGACTGGAATTTTGCAGGGCCAAGCAGGATTGAAAGGGGCATCGCATATTGCACAAATTGAAAAGACACCTGTGATGGGCCAGGAACTGCGCATTCCTGAAAAGCATGCCAGAGCACCATACTTGGTTTTGCGCGAAGGTCCCTCTGCAACTTGTTTCTTAGGGTGCATTAACTAGATGGGAATGGGCAATTACTTCCTACTAGGTTTCATAAATATAACTTTTGCTCTGTCCAAAATGGGGAAGTTTAAACTGAGCAGGCTTCTTTTAAATTAAAGATAATAATACAGGCATTCAGTGGAGATGTATGCTGGACTGAATAGCTCTTTTTGGATAGAAAAAACAAACAAACAAACCCAGGAGTGACTGGGAGAACAACTATGCTACAGACATGTCTAATTTGGTCCAGAGATACCCAACAGCATTTTGAGTCTCCTTTTCCAGGCTGGTTGAAGAACAGAAACATTCCTACAAAGAGCTTGGAAATATAATGCAATATTGCATTGATTGATTGATTGATTGATTGATTGATTGCATTTATTTATCTAGGGGTCTTAGTGGACCACAAGCTTAAAACGAGTCAACTGTGATGCAGCAGCAAAAAAGGCTAATGTAATTCTAGGCTGCACCAATGGAAGTATAATGTCCAGATCTTGGGTACCACTCTAACCTGCCTTGGTCAGACCCCACCTGTAGTCCTGAGCCCAGTTCTGGGCAGCCCAATTCAAGAAGGATATTGAGAAACATACAGACATACAGAGGAGGGCAACCATGACAATCAAAGGGCAGGAAACCAAGCCTTATGAGGAACAGTTGAAGGAGCTGGGTATGTTTAGCCTGGAAAAGAGGAGACTGAAGGGAGCTTTGATAGCCAACTTCAAATATTTTAAGAGCTGTCACGTGGAAGATGGAGCAAGTTTGTTTTCTCCTGCTCTGGATAGCAGGACTCGAACCAAGGTTATGGACTCTCATTCATGGGAGGTTTTAAAGCAGAGGATGGATGGCCATCTGTCATGGATGCTTTAGTTGAGATTCCTGCATTGCAGGGGGTTGGACTGCTAGGTGGCCCCTGGTGTCCCTTCCAACTCTCATGATTCTATTTATGACTATATTTATATTCTGCTTTCACTGCAGATGGTGACAGCAGTCACGAAATTAAAAGACGCCTGGGAGAAAAGCAATGACAAACCTAGACAGCATCTTAAAAAGCAGAGACATCACCTTGCCAACAAAGGTCCATATAGTTAAAGCTATGGTTTTCCCAGTAGTGATGTATGGAAGTGAGAGCTGGACCATAAAGAAGGCTGATCGCCGAAGAATTGATGCTTTTGAATTATGGTGCTGGAGGAGACTCTTGAGAGTCCCTTGGACTGCAAGAAGATCACACCTCTCCATTCTTAAGGAAATCAGCCCTGAGTGCTCACTGGAAGGACAGATCCTGAAGCTGAGGCTCCAATACTTTGGCCACCTCATGAGAAGAGAAGACTCCCTGGAAAAGATCCTGATGTTGGGAAAGATGGAGGGCACAAGGAGAAGGGGACGACAGAGGACGAGATGGTTGGACAGTGTTCTCAAAGCTACCAGCATGAGTTTGACCAAGCTGTGGGAGGCAGTGGAAGACAGGAGTGCCTGGCGTGCTCTGGTCCATGAGGTCACGAAGAGTCGGACACGACTAAACGACTAAACAACAACAGCATATTCTGCTTCTCCTCCAACCAGCTTAAGATGGTTCGCATGGTTCTTCCCCTTCTCCATTTTATCCTCAAAACAACCACCCGGCAAGGTATCTCAGACAGAGATGGTGACTGGCCCAAGGTCCCCCAGCGAGCTTCTTGGCTGAGTGGGGATTTGAACTCTGGTCTCCTAGGTCCTTGTCCAACACTCAAACCACCGCACCTGGCTCTTGGTGCGGGTTGGCCCCACTTGTATCTGCTATCCAAACATGCAAGCTGAGTATCGACTGAGCTCATCTGTGACACATCATCAGTATCCACAAAAGCAAGCAGCATGCACTGATGTTTCCGCTCCCCTTCTGCCCCCCCCCCATCCTGTTTCTGGTGAGCTGGCTGCAGAACCTCCAGTGACTTCACTGCTACATCCCTGCTCCCAAACGTTTCTCTCCAAACCTCGCCCAAGCCTGCAGGGAAAGGTCTAACACCGTATCATCAAGCATTGAATCACCTTTAGGCAAGCCTCCCCCCCCCCCCGATGAACCGCCAGTGCTCCATTAAAGAAACATGTTTACCTTCTAGCTACACCGAGATTTAGTTATTTACCCACATGCCACAATAGCATTCTGTCCAACGCCATTGTGTAACATGATGGCTGATTCCATAACCTTGAAAGGGATTTCCAGATTCTGTTGCAATGTCAATATGAAAGTTTCCTCCCCGCAATGATAAAACCGCCTCTTGTTTATTCTCTCCACTCCAGGGCGAAAGATGGGTCATAAGATAGAAATGTTCCAAGCTCCTCAAGGCTAAACTAATCATTAAGAGGAGAAGACAGAGAATTAGTGTCCAGAGGAGGAATACAGTGGTACCTTGGTTCTCAATCTCCAAAAACCCAGAAGTAAGTGTTCCAGTTTTCGAACATTTTTTCAGAATCCGAACATTTGATACAGCTGTCGGCTATTGTTTCCTGGGCACCTGCAACAGTCAGAAGCTGTGCCTTGGTTTTTGAACGTTTTGGAAGTCAAATGGACTTCTGGAACAGATTACCGGTAAGTTTGGCGCTTTTGTTTTTGCTATTTATTTTGCGTTTTTGTGGTTTTTTCGGTTAATTTGTTTTTGTGACTGTGTGAAACCCAGTTCAGCTACTGACTGATTGATTGTGTGACTGCAGAAATGGATAAAAGCCCCCCCCCCATCCAAACAATGACGATCATCAGTGCAGGTAAAAAAAAAATTAATCTTAATTTTTTTCATCTACAATACTGTCTTATTTATTTTATAGTACAGTACATTGATTATTGCTTTCATTTTATGGAACAGTGGTCTCATTAGATAGTAAAACCCATGTTAAATTGCTGTTTTAGGGGTTGTTTTTAAAAGTCTGGAACGAATTAATTCATTTTGCATTACTTTCTATGGGAAAGCGTGCCTTGGTTTTGGAACGCTTTGGTTTTGGAACGGACTTCTGGAACGGATTAAGTTTGAGAACCAAGGTACCACTGTACAGTCTTTTCCTACCTGCCAGCTTAATCTACACATGCCAGTGAGCAGCACCAAAAGATGCACATTTTTCAGTCCGACGGTCCGGCAAGAGTCAGTTGGGTCCCACCAGAGCACGGGACCAAAAGGCATGTGTTTTTGTGTACCGTGCTCTCACCTTCTGCTTGCGTATCGTCCCCTTCTCTTCCGCCCCCCAGAAGCAGCACTGTCTTCTGGAAGTACAGCAGAGATGTGCGGGCAAAGGGAGGCAGGCAAAGGTGCGTAAAGGTCCATCAGTGGGATGGTGTGGGCAGAGTGGGGAGCCCCAAGGGAGGGAGGAGGGAGCTGAGAGCTGAAAGAGGGGGCTGAGTGAGATGGGCAGGGGCTCCATCAGGGTCATGCCCCAACTTGCTTCACTGGGGCATGGGAGAATACGGTCTGCCAATCAAGATATTGTGTCTTCTGTTTTGTGTCTTCTGTTTTGAATGCCTGCTGAAAACCTTCCTACTCCATCAGGCAATTCAGAACACATCTGTCCATAATAGTTACCTGATTTCAGAAAAACCAAAAGTATAGGACTAGGTGGTGAAGCTTTCTTTTAATTAAGTCCAGTTGCAAAGCAAGCTGGCTCCCCCTTTCTCACCCCGCTTAACCAAGAATCGGACAACAGACTGAGAAGTAAGTTTAAAGTATTATTTACTTACATTCATGTGTTAGTTCTCAGCAGCAGCAGCAGTAAAATAAATGCAGGCAAAAGACTTCTGTCTACAGTATAGGTAGCCTCAGGTATATGCCTGATGCTGGAGCAGTTGGATCTGCGTGTTCTCCCATTGCTGGTGGTGGAAGAGAAAAAAGAGAGCGGGAAGGAACAGGAAATACTACTTCCATTCTTCCTGCCCAAGAGAGGAGGGAAAATGACATCACATAAAGACCTCTCTAGCAATTACATTTCTGGGTCTGCCTATCAGCAATGTGGCTCTGTGGTCTTCTCCATTCCCATGCTAACTTGCAAGAATATGCATTGTCAGATTTGACTGCAAAGTTCCCACGTCAGTTGCAGGGGTGCGTGTTGGACCTTCCTAATTCCTAAAAGCCTTGAGGCCCTGAGTATATCCATACCCTCTGTGGGGTCCTGGTTGAAGCCTCCATAATACAGTGGTACCTCAGGTTAAGTACTTAATTCGTTCCGGAGGTCCGTTCTTAAGCTGAAACTGTTCTTAACCTGAAGCACCACTTTAGCTAATGGGGCCTCCTGCTGCTGCCACGACGCTGGAGCATGATTTCTGTTCTTATCCCGAAGCAAAGTTCTTAACCTGAGGTACTATTTCTGGGTTGGCAGAGTCTGTAACCTGAAGCGTATGTAACCCAAGGTATCACTGTAGGTGGATCTGAATGGGGTCTCGTGATGATTACATACAGATCCCTGTGTTTTTGACACCTTACAGGATGACAGGGGTTTCTCTCTCTCTCTCTCTCTCTCTCTCTCTCTCTCTCTCTCTCTCTCTCTCTCTCTCTCTTATTTTTACTAGTTTCAAGCTTTTCCCACCCACCCACCTACCCACCCAAAACCAGGATCCCACAGCTGTTATCAAGATGAGAGGTGCAGCGTGACCAAAAGCAGAGAGTTCGCTTGTGTGGGAAAAGAGAGAAACTGACTTGTCACTCGTAAGCTGTCTCTCTTCTTTCCATCTGCCAGACAGCAAACAATCCCAAATTTTCAACAAGATGGAAAGTACAAACGGGTAAGTATGCCTAGGATGATGGTTTGCAGGTAGTGGCGTTCCCCAGATGCAGACCTCATGGCCAGGGCACGGGGTCTTCGTTTCCGAGCACAATTCAAAGTGTTGGTGCTGACCTTGAAAGCCCTAAACGGCCTCGGTCCAGTACAGTATACCTGAAGGAGCGTCTCCACCCCTATCGTTCTGCCCGGACTCTGAGGTCCAGTGCCGAGGGCCTTCTAGCGGTTCCCTCACTGCGAGAAGCCAAGTTACAGCGAACCAGGCAGAGGGCCTTCTCGGTAGTGGCACCAGCCCTGTGGAATACCCTCCCTTCAGATGTCAAAGAGAACAACAACTACTAGACTTTTAGAAGACATCTGAAAACAGCCCTGTTTAAGGAAGCTTTTAGTGTTTGAGGTATTGCAGTATTTTAATATTTTTTTGGAAGCCGCCCAGAGTGGCTGAGGAAGCCCAGCCAGATGGGCAGGGTATAAATAATAAATTATTATTATTATATTATTATTATTATTATTATTCATTCCTGATCTCAGGTGTGAGCCTCGGATCGCGCTGGGCAAGTTCTGAAGGGGCTGTTGCTTTGGGGAGAGCAGGTGCTTTGTGTACAGAAGGTTTTTGCCTCCTCAGTAGCTCCGTGGAAAAGAACAGCAGGGATCGAGGCTTGAAAAGAGCTGTGCTTGACTTCTTGGGCAACCGCTGCCAGTCAGAACAGATACTTCAGGGTCAAGAGGTGCTGCTGCTGAAACCTTCCTGAAAGGAGCAGCAACTGTTCAAGAGCGAGGCCATTGGAAATAAATGGCACCTTATAAGAACACAGGAAACGGCCTGGTATTGAGTCGGGAGGAAGAACGCACAGCGATACGGTTCCTTGGCAACGGGGCATCAACAACAAGAAGTCAATTTTCAGGCCTTGGGTCTTTTTTGTTGTTTACGCAATACCGTACTGCGTGATTCAGATCCGTATCGTCTACACTGACAGGCAGAACTCTTGAAGGTTTCAAGCAGCTACCATATTTTTCACTCTATAAGACGCACCAGACCATAAGACGCACCTAGTTTTTGGAGGAGGAAAACAAGGAAAAAAATATTCTGAACCTCAGAAGCCAGAACAACAAGAGGGATCGCTGCGCGGCGAAAGCAGCGATCCCTCTTGCTGTTCTGGCTTCTGGGATAGCTGCGCAGCCTGCATTCGCTCCATAAGACTCACACACATTTCCCCTTACTTTTTAGGAGGGAAAAAGTGAGTCTTATAGAGCAAAAAATACGGTACTCTCTCCCAGCCCTGCCTAGAGATACCAGGGATTGAACCTGGGACCCTCTGCATGCAAAGCAGATGCTCTGCCCACTGAGCTACGCCCCTTCCCCAGTGAATCCTGTGTGTTCTTTATGCCTTGTGTGAGCAAGTACTTTCTTTTGCCTCATGGAACCTTTGCTCATTTATTTCAACAGGTAACCTTGAATTCTAATCTTGGTGGAGTTTCTAGGCCGGAGGAGACAATTGCTTTAAAAAAAGGGGGGGGGGGGTTTGAAGACAGATGTGATTTTTTTAAAAACCCGCAGTGGTTAACAAGCTCAGATCCTTTCTGGCATCAAAATTTATATGTCAGATGCACACTCTTTCTTCCAAGTTCAGTTCCACCTAATTCTTCCTCCACTTTTTGCTGCTGTGTTTAATTAAAGGTAGCTTTACCTGTTTATATGTTCACCATTCAGCTTATTTCCCCCTGCTTCTAAACAAGGAAACTTGGTTTGGGGCGGGGGGAAGTTGGAAAATAGCTCTAGGGATTGTAGAGAGATTTTGATGATGAGATGGAGACTAGCCAGTCAGTGCTATCCACCTCCAGTAATTGCTGCAACCTTGCACATGTCTTTGTTTTCAAAGTACAGCACAGAGAAAAAATATTGAATGCGATGAGGCTGTGCAGCCCAAGGCCAGCCCTATCATGAGTCACATTGGGGCGCTTATCTTGGGCAGCGGTTTGGAAAGGCAGCGTGATAAGATGCACATTCACTGCTGCCTTCCCACAGCCCACCAGAACTAGTGTTCCCCCTTGCCAGCTGCTCCAATGCCACTCAAACTTTTGTTACTGGAAGCAGTCCGCCTGGGCACTTTGGCAAAGTTGCAGCTGCAGGTCATGCAGGTTACATGGCACCCCAAAATGTACAGTGTTCTTGTGGGGGGCCATGCTTATTTTGGTCCCATGCCCCCAAAACGTACAGCCTGAAATCACACAAGACCGCAGTGGCCATTTTGGCCACTGTCCCCTTGCGAGATAAAACAGGATGTTCCAGTTTTTTTCTGGGGCAGTTGACAGATATGGCAATCCACAGAGTGGCTTAGCAGCTAACCAGAGAACTCTTGGAATGTCTTATGTTAAATCTTAAAACGCTGGTCCAGGCAGGAAGGGGAGGCAGCTTCCTGTCCTCACAAGGACCAGCCAATCAGCTGCAAACAGGAAGAAGCGCTTGCTCCCAATAAGGCCGGGATGTAGCACAGAGCAACCCCAGGTTCCCCCAGAAAAGGCTGGCAGGGGGGAAAGAGAGGCACGAGAATTGCTGCATTGAACCCACTTGCAAAAATATAAGTAAATAAGCCAATAATGATTCGAGAGAGCCGGCGGTGACAGTAATAGCCCTCTTTTGTTTTTAAATGATGCTTGTTTTCCCCAGGCTCCTCACTCACAGCAGAAAAGAGACTCACTCCCAATTACAGTCTCCAAAGGTTATGCAGTCAGCCGCTGTTCCAAACAAGGAGTTGGTGGAATTGCTATGAAGTTTGGCTTGGCGCTCAGAAATTAAAGGCACAGCAGCTCTTGAGGTTATGTCTCCACCGGAGAAATTTAGGGTGATATATTGCATCTTAAAAAGCAGAGACATCACCTTGCCAACAAAGGTCCATACAGTGGTACCTCGGGTTAAGTACGTAATTCATTCCGGAGGTCCTTTCTTAACCGGAAACTGTTCTTAACCTGAAGCACCACTTTAGCTAATGGGGCCTCCTGCTGCTGCCGGAGCACGATTTCTGTTCTCATCCTGAAGCAAAGTTCTTAACCTGAAGCACTATTTCTGGGTTAGCGGAGTCTGTAACCTGAAGCTTATGTAACCTGAAGCGTATGTAACCCGAGGTACCACTGTATAGTTAAAGCTGTGGTTTTCCCAGTAGTGATGTATGGAAGTGAGAGCTGGACCATAAAGAAGGCTGATCGCTGAAGAATTGATGTTTTTGAATTATGGTGCTGGAGGAGACTCTTGAGAGTCCCATGGCCTGCAAGAAGATCAAACCTCTCCATTCTAAGGAAATCAGCCCTGAGTGCTCACTGGAAGGACAGATCCTGAAGCTGAGGCTCCAATACTTTGGCCACCTCATGAGAAGAGAAGACTCCCTGGAAAAGACCCTGATGCTGGGAAAGATGGAGGGCACAAGGAGAAGGGGACGACAGAGGATGAGATGGTTGGACAGTGTTCTCGAAGCTACCAGCATGAGTTTGACCAAATTGCAGGAGGAAGTGGAAAACAGGAGTGCCTGGCGTGCTCTGGTCCATGGGGTCACAAAGAGTCGGACATGACTAAACGACTAAACAGCAAGGCAGGAAGTTAGTACAGCCAACACTTTCTGTGGTCCCTTTCGAGGTCTGTGGCCAGTTGCAATTTGCATTCTGCCCCCCCCCCCTTTCTTAATTTTTTGACTGACGGACTGATTCCATTTATATCCCACCTTTTTCTCTAAGGAGTCCCAAGTAGCATACGTGCTTCTCGTACCCTCCAAGTGTCCCTATTTTTCAAGGACAGTCTCAGAATTACAAATGCCATCCCGGCTTCTGATTTGATCCCGGAATGTCCCTATTTCCCTTGCCATTACCACCACCGCTGAGCTTGGGGAGGAGGAAGAGCTGGCGCTTGTCCCGAGTGACGTTGGCAGCAGCAGTGGTGGCTGCGAGGGAGCACCCCATTGCCTCTGTGGCCTCTCCATGCCTTCACCATGGTCTCTCTGTGGCCGCTGCTGCCACCCTCCTCCCTAGGGCAGCTCATAGTGGCTACTGGAAAGCAGGCAGTCTTACACTGCAATTCTAAGCATTTTTACTCAGAACTAAGCCCCACTGAGTTCAATAGCATTTACTCTCTGGTATGTTCCTGATCATTCTCGCTGCTGTTGTTGTTGTTGTTGTTGTTGTTGTTGTTGTTGTTGTTCTTCTTCTTCTTCTTCTTCTTCTTCTTCTTCTTCTTCTTCTTCTTCTTCTTCTTCTTCTTCTTCCCCGCCTTTTCTCCTGACAGCAACTCAAGGCACCTAAAATTCAGAGGGAGAGGGTGGTGCTGTGGTCTAAACCACTGAGCCTCTTGGGCTTGCTGATCAGAAGGTCGGCAGTTCAAATCCCCTTGATGGGGTGAATTCCCGTTGCTCTGTCCCAGCTTCTGCCAGCCTAGCAGTTCAAAAGCATGCCAGTGCAAGCAGATAAATAGGTACTGCTACGACAGGAAGGTAAACAGCATTTCCATGCACTTTGGTTTCCGTTGTGCCAGAGGCAGTTTAGTCATGCTGGCCACATGACCCAGAAAGCTGTCTGTGGACAAACATCGGCTTCCTCGGCCTGAAAACGAGATGAGCGCCGCAACCCCATAGTCACCTTTGAGTAGACTTAACTGTCCAGGGGTCCTTTTTATTTCATTCCCTTTATCTGTTGAAGGTGTTGTACATTATCATGTCCCTTGCATATTTTTTCTTTATAACGTTCCTCTGAGGTAGCTTAGGCAGAGAGGTTGTAATTGGTTCAAGGTGACAGATGTGTGTAAGATGTCTATGTGTACGGCAAGATCAAATGGGGGAGAATCTTCCTGATGCAGAATAGGATGTCCCTATTTTCATCGGAGAAATGTACTAGGTCAGGGGTAAGTGATATTTTTGGCCCCATGGGCCCAGATTTTATCTCCCCCACCCCATGGGCCAATTTTGGCAGGTGGACCAGGTATCTCACCTGTCAATCCTCTGATGTCATTCTGGTGTCACGTGGCTGGTAAGTAGTTGATCCCACCCACCTGTCAAAAGCTAAGCTGCTGGGGTGAGGTGGGGTTCTGCTTTGCCAGTGCATTCTGCACCGGAAACACCTGTGATCCTTCAGATGCTGTTGAACTACCAACATCCATCATCCCTGACAACTGGCGATGCTGCCCGGGGCTGGTGGCAGTCCAGCATCTGGAGAGTCTCTGATCTAGAAGCATATTTCATTGTACACAGGTTGTACATTGACAATAAAGGTATTGTTGTTGTTTAGTTGTGTCCGACTCTTCATGACCCCATGGACCAGAGCACGCCAGGCACTCCTGTCTTCCACTGCCTCCTGCAGTTTGGTCAAACTCATGCTGGTAGCTTTGAGAACACTGTCCAACCATATCGTCCTCTGTCATCCCCTTCTCCTTGTGCCTTCAATCTTTCCTAACATCAGGATCTTTTCCAGGGAGTCTTCTCTTCTCATGAGGTGGCCAAAGTATTGGAGCCTCAGCTTCAGGATCTGTCCTTCCAGTGAGCACTCAGGGCTGATTTCCTTCAGAATGGAGAGGTTTGATCTTCTTGCAGTCCATGGGACTCTCAAGAGTCTCCTCCAACACCATAATTCCAAAGCATCAATTCTTCGGCGATCAGCCTTCTTTATGGTCCAGCTCTCACTTCCATACATCACTACTGGGAAAATAATAATAATAATAATAATAATAATAATAATAATAATACCTAATAAAGGTGTTGTTGTTGTTGTTGCTATCATCATCATCATCATCATCATCATCATCATGTGATGAGCTACAGCAACTCCATTAATGTGTGACCCCAGAATTCTGGATCCAAAACAGATGACAAAGTTTTGTGCTAGTTTTGTGCCACGTTTCGTGCTGTCCCCCCAAACTGAGTAACTGACACAGCAAATCGGGGTCACAAGTTAACGCCAAAAAATCCAACCTTGTCAAATGGACTCCAAACCAGTGCCAAAATATTGTGCTAGTTTGATGCAGCAGGCTTTGGTGAAGCTAAGCAGGTTTGGAGCTAGTCAGGGTCTGGATGGGGGACCATGTAGGAACTTAATGCATGTGGAGATGGACAGGAGGTAGATTAGGGTCTCTGGGGAGGGGGTCTGCATTTGAATTGGTGGTGAAACTCGATGGTTTAACAAGAGCATCGGCAAAGAGTATGTTAAAGTGCTGCAGTTCAATTGCAGAACAATTGATTTGCATGCAGAAGGTTTAACCCCCCCCCCCATCTCCAGTTAGTGCTGGGAATGTCTGAAACCCTGCCAGTCAGTGTGTAGACAAGGCTAAAGGTGGATCAGCGAAGGATCTGACTCAGTGCAAGGCGGCTTCCTAGCTGATCTATTTACTAGGACAAACATTTTCCCCTGTGTACAATAACAAACACACTTTCGAACTGGCAGCCTACAGAGACAGTGTGTTCCTTGAATTCCTTATAGACATCCAAGAATACTTTGCATATGATCTGGCACCTTTTACGCAATTCCCTGCATTTATCCCATTAAGTATAATTCTATTTTTTTATTTTTTATTTTTCAGAGGCACAGTGTTGAGCAGCAGGCGCACACAGCCTTCCAGTGCTTGCAAAACAGTTGGCGTCGCCGAGAGAAACGTGTATGGGATGTGCATTGAAATGATATGCATGGGATTAGATGTCTTTCTTCCTCTCCCTTTGGGGAGATCTCCCCGGCAGAGATTACTGGAAAGAAAACAGTGACTTGGCTGCAGTCCAGAAAGCTTGCCAATGAACTCATGCCTCTGCCTTCCAGATGATTCAGTCTTCTGCATTCCGCCTTGGTAACACACCAACGTCTGCAGACGCCAATAAAAGGTAATAAAAGGTTCCTGCCCATAACAAACGGACGTTTGCCAGGCCGATCCACATCTTGAAATCCAGAGTCCATGATGAAAGCAGCCATGCATCTGCACCTGGTTCACAGAATAACTGTCTGCGCTTACCAGACACAACCTCAGCTTTCTGCCAAACCCTTGTCCGCATTTTGCCTCTGAGGAGAAAATGCTTTGTTGAAATTTTGTGCAGTTGTTAGGGGTCTCGTTCTTGGGGGTTCAACTCCCTCCCTGGAGGGTCTCTAGAAATCGAATCACAGCAGGATACAAGCGCCTAGCTTGCTGTTTTACACACTGCAGCTCCTGAAGTATGTCTCAAACCCCTGATAACCTAGCGTGGGGCAAAGTGGTCAAACCTGCTCACTCTCCCAACTCTCTTTCTGATAATTCATATCCTTCCCTTCCATTCTGTCAATGTTCAGGGCTTATTAATGAACAACAAACAAATTAAATACTTGTTTTTATTTCTTTCTTTAGCACTCCACCTCTCTTCTTCCAAGGAGCACAGAGTTCTGCTTTAGCCTCACAACGGCCCTGTAAGGTAGACTAGGCTGACCTGTAAATGACCTGTAAGCTTCATTTCATTGGGGACCCGAACCTTCAGTTTCCAAGGTCCATATCTAACATTCTCTCCGTCTGCCAGCTGCTGGTGTCCAAATCAGACAGGATTGGCCCCAAAGGAGGGGGGGGGCGGGTTATCCATTTCAAAACAGTTCCTTCACTTAAAAGACTGCACGAAGCAGCATGATCTGGAGGTTTATCAAAGGGGCTCCTGAGAAAACAGAGGAGCAAAGCCACCAGACGAATTGCCTGGAGAAATTCAGTCACCAAATATAACCAAGAGAAGCCATGTGTTCTTTTCCCCCAAAGGGTTTCTCAGATCACAACAACTACAGACGCTAGGAGGTGAAGAGATACATATGAGCCCAACAGTGTGATCTTGCCATAGCTGTCAACCTTTTTTGTGGGAAATTCCCTTATTCCAGCACCGTTTCCCGCTGCTTCCTGCTGCTATCCCAGATTGTTAGATATCCCGTAGACTGTCCCCGGGACAGGTGAGACTGCTGATCCCTTATTTTCGAGGCTGCTGATCCCTTATTTTCCACTCTGAAAGTTGACAGCTATGGATCTTGTGTTGTAGGGAAATATAATCCAAAATGGAGCAAGGCATCAGGTCAGAGGAATGTTAGATACTACACAAGCAGGGACCTGCAACAAAATTTTGCAGTGTGTGTGGAGTGCTCCTGTTTTGGGGTCTCAGGAAGCTAGCCAGTCATGCTGCCTTCTAGAACATTCCATGCCGTTCCCTCCCCTCACTCCCCTTCCCCCTCGAGTCAGTCAGTATTCTGTCCACTCAGCATGCTCAGTCCTTATGGGGCTGTTTTGATTCCACCACCAGAGTTTCCCCTCCCATTTTTATATATGTGGTATTTTTTCCCCTGGAGCCAGAATCAGGAGTAGGTTCACAATAAAAAACACTGGTATCAGTGAATTTACTCTTTATTAAAAACAACACTAAACAGCAGGCCTAGTGATCCCAGCAACTCTTCCCAGTAGGTCTTGCCCCAATGAGGCCTTCCCACCACTCTCTAAGGCTCCTCCTCCCTCAGGTCCTCCCCCAGCAGCCTAAGGCTCCATCATCTTGTCTTTTGTTGCTCCACCCTCTTCATTTCTCTGCATGTTCTGTGAGACCAGAGGGGAGGGGAGCTGGTTGCAGCAGGGGAGGAAGACTCCCTGGATTCTTCAGCAGCCTGCCTCATCTCTGTCTCCTGGTCCCCCTCCTCTCCAGCCTCTGCTTCTGCCTCTGAGTCTGGATTGCTCTCTGCCACAGACTTCTCCTGCTCACTGAATCTCTTACCTCTTCAACTTCTGACGCCTCCTCTTCCCAGTCATCGTCATCTCCCTCTGACCGCTCACCGCCACCTCACCACCAATTATCCGGCTCTGGGCCTTCTTCCCTTGGTGGTTCCCCCAGCTGGGGCCTCCCACCATTCCTCTGCAGCCAACCAGTCCACGACATTACATTTATATCCCACCTTTCATCCAAGGAGTGTACAGGGTTCTCCTCTCCCATTTTTATCCTCCCAACAACCCTGCGAGGGTTGTGACTGGCCCAAGGTGCTGTAAAACAGAGCAGCTGAGAAGACTGCTCTAGAGCAACTCTTGCCCATCTGGCGCCCTGCAGAGGTTTTGGACTATAACTCCCATCAGCACCAGCCATTACAACCCGAAACATCCTGAAACATGTACACAAACACCAAAGCAATGTGCAGTACACAGCCTGCCACTGAATTGCAGATAACCTATTCGAAACAAAATATAAAATTCCTTCCAGTAGCACCTTAGAGACCAACTAAGTTTGTGATTGGTATGAGCTTTCGTGTGCATGCACAAGTTGGTCTCTAAGGTGCTACCGGAAGCAATTTTTAAATTTTGTTTTGACTACGGCAGACCAACACGGCTACCTACCTGTAACTAGATAACCTGTTGTTAGACAGCTGGGGTTTTGGGTATAGCCACCTTACACAACTGGGCACCCTCCAGGTGTTTTGAACTACAGTTCCCATCGTCTCCAGCCAGCACAAATCATCCCTGGTCTGAGCAGGCTCCCTGTTCCTTAATTGGAAGTGTATTCCTCTCCTCCTGAGCTGCTCTTTGGCACCTGGCTCTGTTTGGCGGATCTTAGGGTTTCAGTATAAAGACAAAGTAGTTCCAACACACCACCTGGTGCAATGTGTCAACAAGCCCTTAGGCTGCCCACCGCCTGCCGGCTGCCAGGCTGAGGGGACAGCCCCGACAAGAGGTAGCTGAGAACCTGGATCAAGTCAGCATAGACCATATCGCAAGTCAGTTTTATATGGCCATCGTAGCCTGGTGAAATTGAGATTGGTCCCTGGAGATCCAGTTTGGTGACTGGATTGAAAGAGTGGACTGGGGGGAAGCCCAGCCATGACCCTGCTGACACAGAGAAGTCATGGCTGTCTGGCCACAGCTGATCCACAGAATGTCCAGGGTTTATTTATAAATCAGAAGGCATGGCAAGCAGCCAGTGAGTCCTACAAGACCCTGAAGTGGGAGAGGAAGGCAGGACAAGACCCCACTTTCTCCACACCTCAAGTAGTGGCTGAAATGCAGGTGGTTTCGACACCCACATTGAAATAGAACCTGATGCCATCCTCGGGCCAGATTCCAGCTCAGATAAGGAAGGGTGCGTTGTTGCTGTCAACAGATGACCTTATGATATTGCACAGTATGGCTCGGATACTGGAGCATTGCATGTAACCTTCAGTACCCAGAACTGTGATCAAGCTTTCTATTAATAGCATTGTCAGAAGTGTGTGTTCTCAGGCAGATTGATGGCCGGCAAAACTTTTTCCCCCCCAAGAGTGATTTAAGTGCTAGTCCTAGAATGTCTGAAGAGTTAAGGCTTCCCTTTACACATGCCACCTAGGACTTGCCAATCAGAAGGTTGGCGGTTCGAATCCCCGCGACGGGGTGAGCTCCCGTTGCTCGGTCCCTGCTCCTGCCAACCTAGCAGTTCAAAAGCACGTCAAAGTGCAAGTAGATAAATAGGTACCACTCCGGCGGGAAGGTAAACAGCGTTTCCGGGTGTGCTGCTCTGGTTCACCAGAAGCGGCTTAGTCATGCTGGCCCCATGACCTGGAAGCTGTACCCCGGCTCCCTCGGCCAATAAAGTGAGATGAGCGCCGCAACCCCAGAGTCAGTCACGACTGGACCTAATGGTCAGGGGTCCCTTTACCTTTACCTTAAGTGCTAGTCCTAGCATGTCTGAAGAGTTAAGGCTTCCCTTTACACATGCCACCAGGCTACAAAATTCTTTAGAGTGGTTATGTAGCCTAGTGGCTAAATGAGCCATTGTATACTTACTTGATGAAAGGTTCAGAGGATCCGGCCTCTCAGACCTGGAACCTCATCAGAGGAAGAACAGGTCCCTCAAGCAGATCTTCACTCCACCACAGACCTGGAGGAACCACTTGATCTAGACCAGGCATAGGCAAACTCGGCCCTCCAGGTGTTTTGATACTACAGTTCCCATCATCCCTGATCACTGGTCCTGTTAGCTAGGGATGATGGGAGTTGTAGTCCCAAAACATCTGGAGGGCCGACTTTGTCTATGCCTGATCTAGACATCCCCACTTCAGCACTGGAGCTCTCCACACCACTCGCCTTGGTTTCTTGCCAGCTCTTGGACCCCCTCATCACTCCTAGGGCCACAGGAGCAGAAGAGATGGTGAGAGAGTCAGGAATTTCAGAGTCAAGGCGGAAGTCTCTGGTTAACAGTACATGAATCCACTTGGGAACTTATGACTGGGTACCTGCCATACCTCCAAAGCACATTACTTCCCCCACAGAAACCTGGGAGTTTGTTAAACGCGTTGGAAATTGTAGCTCTGCACACAGTAAGCTACGGTTGCCATGATTCTTTGGGGAAACTGTATGTTTTCAATGTATGTGTGGGGTTATTGCTTTTGTTTGTTACTACGGTATGCATTTTGGGGGGTTTTTATATTGTAAATCGCCATGTGATCCACAGATGGCAAGGGTGGCGTAGAAATAAAATAAATAAAATAATCAACTGTGGTTGGCCTGTCTCCATAATTACTAATAAATTCCTAACTCAGTTAGTCTAACCTGGCTTTCATCCAAAAACCTTAGCTAATGGATTTCCATATTGCATTACTCACTTGCCCTGTCGCCCCCATTTTGAACACAGTACACACCTGCCTCACCCCTCCTCTGCCACCCCTCCTCTGCCCCCACTTCATATGCTGTTATCATTCTGTCGGGGTGGTAGGGTGTTTGTGTGGTGGAGCCGGAGAGGGAGACTAAGAAAAAAGCACATCCAGAATTCTATTATCTCTGTATTTATATAAATGGCATGATTTATGGAGTTTTCTTCTGAGTCAGAATTCATTAATGACAGCTCTGGTTCAGTTCAGAACATCAAAACTCTCCCAATGCTCACTTTGAATTTTGAGTGTGTGCTGTGGGCACCAGTCACAAAATGGCTGTCATGGGGGTAAAGCCTGTTGTAAGGGTGTGCCATAACCACAAAATTAGAGCAAGCACTCATTGTTGCTTCCCCTTGTCCTGGACAACCTCAGACTTACCATAGTCAGCCAGTGATGTCCCGCTGGTCCTGATTGTGGAGATCACACAATATTGATTCTCACACGCATGCCCCGCAACACACACAATTATGCTGTTGCTGCGTAATAACAACTGGGAGGATTCCCCAGTACCAGGAAAATATACAAGGTGCCCAAACTACACTCACATGCATCCACACAGATTAGGCACATGTGCACCTCTCTGTCAGTCAGTCATATATGAACATCTCTCTCTCTCTCTCTCTCTCTCTCTCTCTCTCACACACACACACACACACACACACACACACAGACCACATGTACAGGGTGAGTCCTTTAAAAGAGGCCCCATGGATACAGAGTACACATGTTCCATGGGGCCTCTTTTAAAAGACTCACCCTGTACACCTCTCATTTTGTGTTTGTGCGCACTGCGCATGTGCACATGAAACTTTCCCGGGAGAGGGCAGAGGGTGGAGCGGGCTAATTCCTCACACAGGTTTAAATAAAATTTGCTTGTGTTGATTTAAATGTACCAATGCAAATGTTAAAATCATTGCTGTCATTTCAATGGAAATGCATTTCTCCATAATAGAGAAGCCTGGGACCAAATCCTCATTGGGCTCGCTTAGTCGGCTGCCTTAGTGCTAATTGCTGATGTGCATCTTCAGTATAGTGGGACACGGGTGGCGCTGTGGGTTAAAGCCTCAGCACCTAGGGCTTGCCGATCGAAAGGTCGGCGGTTCGAATCCCCGTGGCGGGGTGCGCTCCCGTTGCTCGGTCCCAGCGCCTCCCAACCTAGCAGTTCGAAAGCACCCCCGGGTGCAAGTAGATAAATAGGGACCGCTTACCAGTGGGAAGGTAAACGGCGTTCCGTGTGCTGCGCTGGCTCGCCAGATGCAGCTTGTCACGCTGGCCACGTGACCCGGAAGTGTCTGCGGACAGCGCTGGCTCCCGGCCTCTTGAGTGAGATGGGCGCACAACCCTAGAGTCTGTCAAGACTGGCCCGTATGGGCAGGGGTACCTTTTATCTTCAGTATGCCTCCAACCTCTCCCTACATAGGCTTCTTTGGGCACATCCACACTATGCATTTATTTTTATTTTTTTATTTTAAGCAGATGCTATTTACGTGCAATATGATCTACATGGCACATACATAAAACAAATGACCAGGTATATACGGTAAGCTCACAACTTACAATGGGGCTATTTTCGGGGATCACACCTAAAGCCAAAATCACACATAGTCAAAACCCATTGGGCTCAATGGCGGGAGAGATTGCCAAAACTATTTTCCTGGAACCCTGATGCCTTTTCAATTTTTAAAATATTATTTTGCCACATGCATAAAGCTGAATGCACACAAATGAGTGTAAATTGCGGACTTACTGTACATGAACGCTAAGCTTCTGTTTAAAGCACATGGCTTCCCTCAAAGGATCCTGGGAGCTGTAGTTTGTTCAGGGTGCTGAGAACTTCTCTGTGAGAAGTAGCAGGTGTTGCTCATGCTCACAGTTCTATTTAACTACAGTGGTACCTCGGGTTACATATCCTTCAGGTTACATACGCTTCAGGTTACAGACTCTGCTAACCCAGAAATATTACCTCGGGTTAAGAACTTTGCTTCAGGATGAGAACAGAAATCGTGCTCCGGCGGCGCGGCAGCAGCAGCAGGCCCCATTAGCTAAAGTGGTGCTTCAGGTTAAGAACAGTTTCAGGTTAAGAACAGACCTCCAGAACGAATTAAGTTCTTAACCCGAGCTACCACTGTATATGTATATGTATATGTATATACGGTAATTACCAAAGTGGTGAGGAAGCTAATAATGAAGTTCATTTATCTCTTTGGATCTATTTATTAAACAGGGCAGCACAGGCATGCCTTTCTGCTCCACAACCGTGAAGATTTCACTCTTAAGTGGTGCGGACACAGCTTGGTAAGAGTTGCCAGGTTGCAACTCAGATCACACAAAGATTTGTATGTGAGTGAGGTGGTGAAAGCCCTGCAGGATGGGAGTCAAGGGAAACAGCCTCCATGGTTGTAGACTGTAGCTTAGCAACTTGACGGCCATGAAGCTCTTGGGCAAATCACTCTCTCACTAAGTGCAACCTACCCTGCAGGGCTGTTGTGAAGCTGCGAAGAATGCAAACGGCAGCAGTCTGAGGTCCCAACTCTGGAATTTAGTGAATAAAAACAAATTAAGGTGCCCCATGCAGGAGCAAGAGTATGTTTATTTCATTATGAGAGAGAACCCCCACACTGCAGGGATTAGGGCAAAAGGTTGCTGCGGTTGAAGTTGCTGTTTGAGTCCTGTTACCTCCCTTTCTAGAACCTTCTACAAAATTTAGTACTCTCCAAGGATTAGCCCCCAAATCTGCTTTCAGTTGCACATGCTTTTTAATCGTGCTTTTTCCAAGTCAGAAACTGCAATACTGTTTCCTCACCACTGTGCCAATAGGCAAAAGGTTTGAGACTAGCAGTTGCCATCTTCCTTTTCTGCTGGTGCTTTCATGCTTTTGCAATCAGCCAGGCAGGCAGAAGTTCCACAGTGTAGCTTTCACCTGTGAAAATTACTGCCTGTTAAAGTCTCTCACACACAAAAACACAACAAAAACCCTTTCACAATGTGTCAGGAAGGAAGGCGAGAGATTGACATTTCTCAGTTATAAACAAACAAATGTCATGGGCTGTTGCAAATGCTGTTTAAGACCAGATTTTTTTTAAATACTATCCTACAAAGCACCATGAAAAAGGTTAAAAAGAGCATCATATAAATAAATAAAAACATACAATTACAAAACAAGGGAATCTTGGGCCTTAAGCTCAGCAACGGTGCGAGTTTACTGAAATGTCTGTATCGCTGGTTACTGTGAAGAAAAGATCCTTTTGTTAGATTATGAAGAGATATATCGTTTATATAATTGTATTTAATCTTAGATTCTACCATTTCAATAATGTACTACTGTCTCTTGTCTGATCTATGACCTGATTAAATGAAGTATTTGCTTTCTTTTCTAATATGCTCTGTGTTGTTAATATGCTCTGCGTTTCTAATATGCTCTGCGTTTATGAAATTAAAATTAATAAAATAAAAATAAAAAGGCAGCAAGTACAGAAAACTACAAATAAAACACACGACTGTGAGATTTGAAAGCCACGATTTGTGTATTACAGTTTTGGTCTACACACGAATTTATACAATGAAGGACATATTAGAAACATTTTAAATAATTTTTTTTTAAAATTGTGTGCGTGTTTTATGCGAAGTTGGAGTAACAAATTCTCTCCCCCCCCCCCCATTTTGACAAACTTTTAGGGTTAGCAAA
Source organism: Podarcis muralis (assembly GCF_964188315.1). NCBI lineage: Eukaryota > Metazoa > Chordata > Lepidosauria > Squamata > Lacertidae > Podarcis > Podarcis muralis. The sequence goes on along the minus strand of NC_135669.1, from coordinate 33,721,909 downwards.
GTCAGTCAGGACGGCTCTTGCCCTTCCCAAGATGGCGCCGAGTTCACTGAATTACCCCCCCCATCCTCCCTACGCTCTACACAGCGCCGCTTGTCTCCCTCCCACCCGTCGACCTTCCAAACATGGCGGGCGCCACCCTCGCTCCTTTGTAGGCGGACCATCGAGAGAGAAAGAAAAGGAGGCGAAAGAGCGAGAGAAGGCGCCTGCGCGGAAAGAGGAGCGAGCAGTGCGCCTGCGCGCCGCGGCGCCCGAGTGCAGTGAAATTCCGTGAAGAGGGGAGGGGGGGCTGGAAAAGAGAGAAAGGAAAGATTTTTCCTTTTTTTTTAAAAAAAGGAAGAGGGAAAGAAGAGAAAAAGCGGCAGAAGCTGAGGGGAAGGTTTCCGTGAGGGGGAGAGAGAGAGCGAGAGAAACGCGGGGCTGGCGGGACCCCTCCTCTTCCGCCACGCGTCGCCCGCCACCGCCTCAGAATCTCCTCAGGAGCGGCGGCGGCTGCTCCCCCTCCCCCTCGCCCCTTCCTCCCCCCCAGCCCCCTCCCAACCCCCGGACGAGGGACGCGAGGCGGCGCCGCGGAGAGGACGGGAAGGCCCCCGGCGGCGGGGTCGGCTTGAGCGAGGAGGGGCGAGCGCTAGCCGGCTGGCTCTAGCCCGGCAAGAGGAGGAGGAGGAGGAGGAGGAGCACGCCGTCGCCTCCACAGCGGCCGCCCCAGACTCCCCTCCCCGGGCACCGGCGGGGAGAATGACGGAGCTCCAGTCCGCGCTGCTACTGCGGAGACAGCTGGCAGGTCGGTCCGTCCGTCGGTCGGGGCAAAACACACCACAGCGCAGGCAGAGGCAGGCAGGCCCGTCTCTCCCTGCCCCCCTCGGACCTGGCCGGCCTGGGGTTGCTGAGGGGAGGCGGTGGGAGGAAGTGGGGTTGGGGGAGGGGTGGCGTGAAACGTGGTCGGAGGGCGCTGGTTTGGGGAAAGAGCTAAAAGTAGGGGGTGAGGCAGGGGTAAGGATCGTGGGGGTCGAAGGCGAGGAAAGTTCCCCGAAAAGGGGGCACTAGGTTAAAGTGGTGAGGAGGGGCGGGGGGCTTTGGTGTTTGGGGGAGGGGGGAGAACGTAAGAAGCGGGTGGGAGTGTTGAGGTGTAGGGTGGAAGTGAAGTGGGGCGCCTGAATATAGGAGGGTAGGTAGGGGGCTCTAGGTGGGCTTTCCCCCACCCCCTTGCTGGGGGATCTGCCATCAAGTGCTCTGGGTGAAGGTTTCTGGTGACTTCTTGTCAGCTGCCTTGGAAGGTTTTTATATTCTGAAAGGTGCGGTATATGGAATTGTCATAAGTGGGTGAGAACTGGTGATAAATAGGTGCTAAGTAACTAGGAGGAGTGTGGGGATCACTGGGTAGGGGTGGGCGATGCTTGTTCCAGAAAGGGGCTCCATGTAGTTTAGCTGGAGGTGGGTAAAGCCTTACTTAAGCCACCTGAGTAGGGAGTGCTGAGGTGAGGAGTAAAAAAGGTGGCTGATCTGGAACGAAGGAGGTGGGGTTAGATAGAGCGATAGAGGCCAGAGGGCATGGGCTCTGACACAGCAAGTAGGGTGTAAAAGCAACTTAGGAAGTGCGTGGGTAAGTGGGTGAGGTCGGGGGGGGGGCAGATAATGGGGTTGAGGTAGGTGGGGGCAATCTCTGTGCATGGAAAGAGGAGTTTGAAAGTACAAAAGAAGCATTACTGGGTTTTAAATATTCCTGCTCTCCAGTCTCTAGTACAGAAATTGGCAAAGAACTGGATGTGAACAGATAGCTAGGCACCATGAGGGGAAAGATAGGAGGCGTGATAAAGGGCTGGGAGATGGTAAGCCGGCTATGTAGGGCAGCTGGAGTTAAAACAAGGAGGAGTGGCTTGGAAGTGTGCTGGGAAGGAGTACAGGGGTGGGGAGACCTGAGTGAGTTGGAGAAGGGGCATGAGAAGTGCGAGAAGGATCTTGGCGATCAGTTGGGGTGGTAAGTTTGGGTAAGTTGAGAGGTAATGGGAACAGGCTGGCAAACAGTAGCTAAGGAGACTTTAAGTGAGGCAAACTTTGGGTAGCTGTAAAGTTTGATGGGGATGGCCTGAGAGCTCTGAGTGAGACTTGGAAATGAAGGAAGAGTAAGCAGGCTGAAGTGGGTTAAATAAGGGCTGAAAGTGCCTAGATGAAGTGGGGGGGAGCTAGAGAGGAGGAACATGCTGACATTTGAGGATAGACGAGGTTTTTTATGTGAGTGATAGGTGAGTTATTTGACAGATCAAACTGAGAGCAAGGTGTGGCTTGTGTGGCTGGGGTGGACATGAATGCTTGGGGTGCAAAATGGTGATGGAAGATGAAGAGGTGACAAACAGAAGAGAACATAAAATGTGTGTAGAGTGCAGAAGGAATGATTAGAATCATAACTAGAGAAACAGACCCTGGTTAGTTGTGAAGATGAGTACCATTATTTGGTGGTGGAACCTTAGCTGTTGAGTTTAAAGCATTAATAGTTGAACTCTGGTCATGCCTGAGGAATTGAAAATGTGTGTTGCTTTTTCAGTGGTGCTGTATGAAAGTGACATCCCCATAGCTAACAGGCACCTTGTGTGAAGGGAGGTCAACCGAGCATTTAATTTGGTTTATTAAAGAATGCTTTGGGGCGCTACATTGATTTCTTTTGTCCTTCTTTCCCTCCCTCCTGTTCCTCCATGAGTGTTCCCATGTGAAGGACTGGAAACTGGAGAGGAGGAACAGGCTGAAGTTTGAGGATTGTTTATGTGAGTGATAGAGGATTTACTGGACAGCTGGAATTGGGAGCAAGTTGTGTCTTCTGTAACTGGTGTGGGTGGACAGGAATCTAGATTCCTGCTCAGTCTATAGGATAACATTGTATATTGCCTATTTTGAACAAAGCAGGGTAAGGTTGACATTTGTAGATTATTATATTGTGGTGGAATTTCAGGGGAATTAATGTTTTAAACCCAGTGCTTTTTTCTAAAAAAAATGTTTAGGGGCACTCTCATTTTGACTCAAGAAAATCACCATTTTATAGTTCAAATCAGGGGAAATAAATACAGTAAATGGACAAAAGTACAAAGATTCACAAAATGTTTAGGGGTATGCATACCCCTGCATTCCCCCCTGAAAAAAGCACTGTTTAAATCCATAACAGAGAGAGCTATCATAGTCCTCAGTGCCCCCCCCCCCCAATATTGCTGACACTGCTGCCAAGGCTGTTCCTTTCTAACCCCTTCTGCTTAGCTAGGTGATCATTGTCTCAAGGCTGCTTTTTTCAGAAGTGGCAGGATGTGGGTAGTGAACTTTTGGATCAGAAGTGACTAGATCTGAAGCTTGGGGATAAAATTTGTGAAGGATTGTAACCTTACTATGGGGTTTGGGGCACTGGAAAGGATGTTGTTGGAAAGACTGGCTGCTTCCTTCACTTATCTAATTTGCTTCCACAACTTGCTTCATAACTACTCCCCTCCCCCTTCCTTTGTCCCTGGCCTTGCTTTGCTAACACTCTAGCTACTGATTCAGAGCTTGTCCTGTCCCAGCAGGCATGCACATAGGTTTCCTGAGTGGTTAGACATGCAGTGTAGCCCCATGTGCTACTCATTGCCAGACCGAAAGAGAAATGAGCCAACAGTGGCTGCAGTCCTGGGTGTAGAAAACAGCATGTGTCACTGCTCTTCTCCTCCTCCTCCCAACTCCTGTGTTCATGCTTTCTTGTAGCCTCTCTGACTCCTCCTGTGAGAATGAAGTCGTTCTCCCCATACAGATTCACCAGTCCTTTGATTAAGGTGTTGGTCAAACCTAACAGCCTCCTCTTCCCTTGTGTAAAAATACCGGTACTTGCAGATTACAATACAATAATCAGATATATGGAGTTTGATATATTAAACAGCGAGGCCCTGGTTTAAGAGTATCAGAAGGGGTGTACAAGGGGAAGGAAAGAGATTGCTGCAGCAATATAAAATAAAGGAGCCTATTAAATGCCAACAGAAGGTTAAAGTTACTAAAAGCAATGCAGGGTGTCTTATAAAGCTGCCTTTAATCTTAAATGCAAGGCAAGTAAATACCTAGGTTTGTTTGCTTTGGCTCTGTCAAATAGCACCATACTGCCTCTCAAATATGCTAGTACAGCAGCTAAATACAAATGTTACATTATTTTAATTAACTATGTCAACTGTCAAAATGCCTTTTGTAGCAATGCGAAAGTAGATATTTTTTATTTTGTATCATGTATGTTATCCTGTATATCTGCATGGAAAAATCAGAGTATCAAACTCCACAACATGCAGTAAGAACAAGATACTAGTATGAATTGCCCCTAATACGAACTCTGAGTTGTGACTGCAACACACATCATTGGCCCTCTAGTAACCCCAAAGGGGTTGGGGAGGATAGAAGGGACAGTTAAGGATTCCATTTTTCTCTTAACATAATATTTATATTTTGAAGATTTTTTCCCCTTGGAACACCAATTAGAAACTGTAGTGTTAAGCAATATATGTAAATAGTTGAAATAAATAACAACATAAAAATGCTGGGTTGATGGCAGAAAGATGAAGAAATTAATGTAGCTTGGTATTAGGTAGAGAATTTTTTAAAGGATAATGTAAAAACAGAGTTTTTATGAATATAAACAGATCTGTAAGGCTTTCCTCCCTCTGCACTCCACGTCGTGAGTTTCTTACGAAAATCTACATGCAATGCTTGAAGTTAGCCAGGCACCAAGTGAATTTTGCAGCTTATAGAAATGAAAATAGTAGTTAGTAGTAGCAGCAGTAAACTTAATGGGACAACCATAGCTCAAGATGCTATTTGGTGATTAGATTGTATATCTGGGTTTCTAACACTGCCTACATGCAATCAAACCACATGTCTAAATCCATGCCCTGGATAGGGTGGCTGTACTATTAATTTGTGGAATGGTTATAGCTCAGTAGCAGAGTACCTGCTGTGCATGTACGTTGAATGTTCTAGTTCAACTCCTGGCATCTCTGGTTAAAAGGATCTTTGTGAGTTGGGCTTGCCCTTCTGCCTAAGGTCTAGGACTTTACAGAGCTAACTCTGTAAAAGGCACCTTCATATGCTCATAATCCTTTAGGGTTTTTTATAGTGCAATCTCAAATGCTTACATCCTGATCCAGTTCTAATAACATGTAAAAATTGAGTGATATTGCATCAGGATGTGACTGCACAACCCACTGGAAGTAATGCAGTGTGAATAGATAGCACAGTTTTTAGAAAGATGACCTTCTGAGGTAGTGCTAGCTAAACTTCTATTCTGTCCCATGGCCATATTATACCAGTTCTGTACCGGATGCACTATTTGCCAGTGTATTCTTGCATCCAGTTACCTTTGAAGCACTGAATTACTTGGGGTCAAGTTATTTGAAGGATTACCTGCACTTGGACCTTAAGATTGGCAGCAAAGGTTCTGCTCATGGGGCCACCGGTAAGGTCCATCAGGCTGGTGGGCACAAAATACAAGGCCTTTTAAGTGGTGGCTCTAGCATTGTGAAATTTCTTATGAGAGGAGCACTGTTGACTGCTTTTAAATGGGTCAAAGGATTAGTGGTTTAACTCAGCTTTTAATTGAATAATGGTGCTGGTTTATACTGTTAAGTTGTAATTATATTGGTTGCTGCTACAGGTAATGGCTGATTTGCATGGGGGTTACATTCTTGAAACCCATGCACGTCGGCAGAGCATGCATTACCCCATTACTCCCCCTTTTCTGGCCACTTCTGGGCCGACATGATGCGTTCATGCACGGTCACTTGTCAATTGGACACAGGTGAATCGATAGTTGCTTGTATTTTATTGTTCCTCTGCAGTGAAGTAGTTTACCTTTTGCTTTGCGTAGTCACCTTTTAAAATTGTGTTACAATTTTATTTGTGAATGGCCGAGAGAGAGACAGAGAAGGGAAGGGGGAAAGATGGCATTGACATTTGGATGTATATGCAACTGACACTTGCAGTTTCTACTCCAGCAAGTGATATGGCTGCAGAACCTTGTGCTTCTTACTAGGATTGAGGTAGGATTCTACATTTTTGCTCTCCATGCTGCCCTCTGACAAGTGTAAAGATCCCAGCCTTCCTCCCAGCCTTTGATCTGGAGAAGTCCTTGGAAATAATCCCACCTGTTGTGCAGTGATCCCTGCTCTCTTTTCAGTACCAAGGCTAGGCAGAAGGCTGTTTCTTAGCAGTGCTAAACCAAACAGACAACCTCCCTCCCGCCCCCATTTCCAGAGCTGGAAAGGATGGTGTGGGCTTCTTTAGACACTAAGCTGCTGAGCCACCTGGGACACTTGGGCAACACTTGTTTAAGTCCAGATCCAAACTCAAATGAAGGATTGTCCCATACTTTGTGCAAAAGTGTGAGGCCAGGGACCAGTGAATGGTCAGGTCCTGGTGACCCAAATGTTTGATCTGGCTTCCAGGGCCGGCCAAAAGTTGTGGACCCTTGATGATATAATGCTATTCATAATACTAAGTTAATGTGAATATGACAAAAGTTGAAATTTCCAAGATAGATCTCAGGCTATGTGGATCAGAACTCCTTTGAAGTGAGTATAATAACACATTATATGTGTCCATGTCAGTATGTGTCCATGTCAGTTACAACAGGATCTGGTAGACGTAGATACATATTCCAGACAAGGCTTTTTAAAAAAAAGAAAGAAAAACCTGCCAAAAACCTCACAGGGCTCTGTTCGAATTATGTTCCGTGTCAAAATCTCTGCAAAGTAAAACTTCCTCTTGATTAAAGAACTCCCCTCGCAAAAGTCTGATCAGGAAATTCAGACTTCCCAGCTCTGTGTTTCCTATGTCTGACTGCTCCAAGAGGGTTACTCCCTTGTGCTGCTTATGTTCCCACCCCCCTCCTGTTCACTGGCACTTGTGTTCCACTTTCAGCTGTTCTAATCTTTAAACAGAATGTTAGCAAGTTGTATTACTGTCTACTTCTGTCACACATACATCAGCTGTGTTATTAGGCACTTAACTTCTTGAGAGCTGGCCATTTTAGTCTGTTGCAGGGCGGGAAAGCATCTTGTGACACCTGAAAGACTTAACAAGTTTCTTGTGGCAGCTTATGCCACAATAAATCTGCTAGTCATTGAGTGCCACAAGATTCAGATTTATTGTAGACAACTACTTGGGATACATCGTGTTCTCTCCCCTTGGAATGGTGTTTACTAAGGTAACTATTACAAGAGCTGAGAAACTCAAGCATACATTTGAGGGTGCCATTGATCCCCATTAAGTAGCAATGCCTTAAGCAGTATAATTCCTACAGTTTGGACAGAAAGCCAGGCGGCTTAAAAGGATGCAGAAGCTATGCATAGTTGATTAACACCTTTTGGGTGACTGAGTCTGATGTTGCCTTGGTAGTGATGTAGTATTAAAAGTAACTTCTTACTCCAGTAGCTTAGTGCTACCATTATATGAGTAAGATATCTGTAGGTTCACTAACCAGAAAGCTGCATCAATATATGTCATTCAATGGATATCCTTTGCATATGACACTTTTTCCGCAATGGAAAAAGAGCAGTGTGTTTCAAAAGCAAGTTCCTTGCTTCACATGACAATTTTCCTTGAAGGAGAAAATTCTGGATCTTCTTATGTAAGGTTTACAGTTGAAAAAGCTTGTCCATGCTGAAACTTCACCATGGAAGTTTCTCAAACTGTTGGACTTGGGCGGGGGGAGGGCATTGACTCTCACATTAGGAAGATTTTGGGTAACTTTAAAATGGAACTGTTAGCAGACAATGTCTTGAATTATTATATATTAATTACTGTGGAGAGCTGTCGCGTACAGTGGGCCAGCTTCCATACATCAGGTGAATGCTTTCCATTTCTCCTACTCGCTTTCTTGCCCCTTCCTAGCTGGCGTATGAAGTACTTTGCAACTGTGAAACAAAGAGCTTGGACAGCACAGTTTGGAAATGCAACTGAACAGAACAGCAGATTCTAGAAGATGCACAAGTTTTTTTATTATAAATATTTGTGCACTTTATAGAACCTGTATCTCTACTGTTCTAAGTTGTATTACTCTACTGCGTAGTCAGATAGAATACCTTTTTTTAAAAAAAGTGGTATCTTAAAGCAACATTATGTCTAGTATCATCAGGTTTCTTAACTGTGGGAAAATTGATACTTAAGACATTTCTAAATTTGCAGATGTAGTTTTTTGAAAGTCTCGTTAGTCTTCTGTTAAGTAAAGTCCTTTTCAACAAAGTGAAATGTGTGAATTCAATGCAAATGGTGTATTAATGGAGATTAGGGAGGCCAAGAGAAATTATTACTGAACATGTGGCTGTAACATTCTATGATGAACTGTGTTGTATGATATGAAGTGTGTGTGTGTGTGTGTGTGTGTGTGTGTGTGTGTCTCACAGAAAGAATGAGAGAGGCCAGGTGGTGGGCCCTATGAGCTCAGAGGGCTTACCACGTCTTTTCAAAGACCTCTCTATCTGCCGTGTTCTGGTTGGGTGGCTCACTTACTGTACTGTGTGGTAAGGACTCTGAGCTTGCACTGCCCATCTGCTGATCTCTACTCATTGTGGTGTTGGTGGAGAGATAAGTGGAAGGAATGCCTCAGTGAGCAGCATAGAATGCACAGTTGCAGCATAAGCTGAAAGGTCCCACTATGGAGTGTAGTTGCTAGTGTGGCTGTTCCATACTTAGTGATCTGGCATTTGGAAAGAGACCAGGCATAATAGAAGTGGGTAGAGCACAGCTGGGAGGGTGGGTGGGGGGGGTTGGAATGAGAGACGAGATAGAGGCTGCATGCTGCACCTGGTCTACAGACCAGTACATATTGGTGGAATGGATATATTTGTATGAGACCTACTAGTTCTAGTCACAATCTAGAGTGTTGACTTGTTTGACTAGCTGATTATTTTACTTAAAGCAACAAGGTATGTGAACTGTTAAAGGCTTCTTTTTTCCTGACAGTTATGAAGCAGTGACATTGTAAACTATCAAATGTTTAAAATAGTGCAATGCATAGAATAAATATGTGATTGATATTCATGCAACTTGCAGTTCTTGGTTTCTTATCCTGGAACTGCAAGTATAGACCAGCTACAGACATTTTTAAAATGGATGAAATAACATGCAGCAAACTATACAAGAGAGGCAATATTTAAATGCTTTGTAAACTATGTTGTGGGGGGAGGGACTGGACCCTGCCCCCTACAGGGATGAGGAGCAAAGAACTGACTCTTGCCTTTATGTCAGATGACAGAATTAATGATGCAATTAAAAGAAGCAGTCTCTTAGATTGTGGTGTTCTTGGCTCTACTGAATATTTGACTAGTTCATTCTTTATTGGTTTCCCATCTTTAGTGACATCCCCTTGAAGTGTCCTTTCCACTTCATTCATTCATAACCACCCTCTGATCCATCCTAAAACATTTGTTCTTTACAGTAACTTTGAACTCCATCTTAGCAGAAGTGTGAGGTTAGCTTCTTCACAGCTGTATGGATGGTTATTCAAATACAACTGAGCTCAGTTCTTTTCCCTTGGTTCTTTTGATTTTTGAATGGTCCAGGAGGTAGGTATCTACCTGTTTTTCTGCCAGTAGGAGAATAGTTTTCTTCCATTAGCCAGATGTTCTCTTGTGGTCGCCTAAGATTCTTTCTCCTTGGGATACATGTATTTCCAGCCCAGATTTGACTACAAGGAAAATGTTAATTTAGTATGTTCAAGCTTTGGTAATCCAAATGATAAACCAGTCTTTTCACTGAGAAGAGTTAAAGCATCAGAATATTTTGCTTTTGAGGCTCTTGGTTCAAGAGAACTGTTTGCTCTTCCAAGCATGTCTTTGCACCAGTAATGTAGTTTCATGTATGGAAATCCTGTGTGGTTCATTATGTGAAGCTCTTGAGTAGCACCGTTCAGCATTAATTCTAGTTGAATATGGCACACAAACAAGAATTTGCAGATGTGATCACAATTAGGCAAGGCAACATCTCACTTGGTGCCTTCAGACCTCCCATTCTTAGGCTGTAGAAATTGTAAATGCAGCTAAAGCTTTGAACAGATGCTTTAAGACCTTTAAAGCACAGTAAATCACTTCAGTGATGAGAGCAGCTTACTGTCGGGACTATTTGGCTTTTATAAATCCGCATGCGCAGAACACTGCATGAGGCGGATCTAGTCTCTGGCATCAAACTTAGATTTGTAAGACTTTCAGCCTTCATGCTTCAGAAAAACCCAAACAAACAGATTTTATTTTGGATATGTACTTTTCCCATTATAAAGGCAGTGCATGCAAAAGTCTGCAGCATTCAGAATCGGAAACTTTTACAGTATTGGTCGCTGCTTTATGACATCTGGTCACTGATCCTTGTTGTCCCTTCATCTTTCGCTTATCATACTGTTCTTTGCCAGAACTGAATTCTGCAAAGCTATATAGTTAATCTAGGGCAAAACCTAAAATCTCAGGGTTTTTGTTTTTTGTTTTTTATAATTTTTGCATAGGATATGAATTGCCCTATATTAAATACAAAATTGCATTGAATTGTATCTAATATTTGGAGTAGACCCATTGAACTTAATGGACTTTATTAACATAGCTCCATTAATTTCAGTGAATCTACTTGGAGTTGGACTTAGTTGGACACAGCCTAATAAATCTCAAAAGCTTCAGGAAATGGTTTTCAGCAATAATATCCATCATCAATACATAAAGCTAATCTTTATATAGAAGCAGCTGGATCCAAAATACTGGGAATGAAACTAGCTACAATTCTGAACTGTTTTACATCAATTTGAAAAGACAAACTTTTTGATTAATCAGCATTAGAAGAATATACAGCTTCTGATTCAGAAATGTGGCCACTTTTTGTATTTTGGGGGGCAGGCAAGCAAAGGTGGCTTAGTGGAAACAAACTTTGTATTATTATTTTTTTACATGTTCACAAATCTAAGGAAGATGACAAGTCCAAATATGAAGTGATTAAATAACTGGTCCTGTTAGCTAGGGATGATGGGAGTTGTAGTCCCAAAACATCTGGAGGGCGAAGTTTGCCTATGCCTGGATTAAATACTGTCAACTTGAATTTGAGTGTCAATTCCTATTGGAGCATTATGAAGCAAAAGGTTGGGGTAATAATCCACTTAAATGCCATTACAGTGGTACCTCGGGTTACATACGCTTCAGGTTACATACACTTCAGGTTACAGACTCAGCTAACACAGAAATAGTACTTCAGGTTAAGAACTTTGCTTCAGGATGAGAACAGAAATCGTGCTCGCGTGGCAGCAGCAGGAGGCCCCATTAGCTAAAGTGGTGCTTCAGGTTAAGAACAGTTTCAGGTTAAGTACGGACCTCCAGAACGAATTAAGTACTTAACCTGAGGTACCACTGTATAAATAAAAAATTATAAATATTTGTTTTACACAACTTTATGTGCCCAATTCAATATGATTGTAGTCTTTTGTGAACATTATTACTGGGTTATCCTGCTTGAGTTTTATTGCCTTAGTAATAGTTGCCTTTTTAATAATTATTTTAGCTAAACTGTTTTTTACTGAATTTTATTAGGCAACATGGTAATTTTATTAAACATTCAAGTTCCCATGGCAGAATAGAAGCTACCGGTATTCCAAAGACTCATACTAGCAATTGTGCTGTGTAACTTTTCTTTTTGTTTAAGTTCTTGACACAATAAATAGACTTGATTTCTCTATGTTCCCCTTTCTTGTCATAATTCCTGCTGAAAAGTTGCATGTTCTCTGAGCACTGGACAAAATAAAGTATTGTAAGGTTTTCTAAGGAAGTAAAAATGTCATGAAGAAATAAAGGTTTGCCTTAGCAGCTTTTGACACTGTTTCTGCGCACTCTTCATGTATGTCCTGACTAGAAAGCAGCAGCAGACCGTTCATGCTTGATGCAAGCTAGAGACATGTTTCATTAGTCAGTCTCAGTGACAAGTTTGCACCATTTGCATTAGTGACCATGTCTCCATAGACTTTCACAGTTTGAGAACACAGGCCAACATGCTCAATTCATACCTGTTTTTGAAATAGAGGGCAGTGATACAGAAGTGGAAGAAGTATTGGATTGGCAGAAGGGTGTCCCGTACTGTTAAGTTTGGCTTGTGGGAAAGATAAACAAGCAGGCCTGTGCTGAGCCAAGTGTAAAATAAAACAACTGCAATTTGTGAGAGCACATAGTGTTGGCAAGCCTGAGCTGACAGAGACAGAGATACAGCGGAAAGGAGCAGCCAAGCATACTAGGACTCAATTTCTCGACTTTAAGAAAGCCGACTTCATAAAGCTTAGGGAAGTGCTGGGTGAGATCCCATGGACAGTAATACTAAAAGAAAAGGGAGTTCAAGATGGCTGGGAGTTTGTTAAGAAGGAGATAGTAAAAGCACAACTTCAGGCAATACCAATGAGACGGAAACATGGAAGGTGCCTAAAGAAGCCAGGGTGGCTATCTAAAGAACTTTTAACTGAGTTAAGATTAAAAAAGGATGTGTACAAAAAATGGAAAAGGGGGGAAACCACCAAAGAGGAATTCAAACAAATAGCCAGCACGTGTAGACACAAAGTCAGAAAAGCTAAAGCACAAAATGAACTCAGGCTTGCTAGAGAGGTTAAAAGCAACAAAAAAGGCTTTTATGGGTATGTTCGTAGCAAAAGGAAGAACAAAGAAACCGTGGGGTCACTCAGAGGAGAAGATGGTGAAATGCAAACAGGGGACACAGAAAGGGCTGAACTCCTCAATGCCTTCTTTGCCTCAGTCTTCTCCGATAAAGAAAACAATGCCCGACCTGAAGAATTTGGAGCAAATGATTCAGCAGAGGAAACACAGCCCAGAATAACTAAGGAGATAGTACAAGAATACTTGGCTAGTCTAGATGTATTCAAGTCTCCAGGGCCAGATGAACTGCATCCAAGAGTATTAAAAGAACTGGCAGATGTGATTTCAGAACCACTGGCAGTCATCTTTGAGAATTCCTGGAGAACAGGCGAAGTCCCGGCAGACTGGAGGAGGGCAAATGTTGTCCCTATTTTCAAAAAGGGGAAAAGAGAGGACCCAAATAATTACCGCCCAGTCAGTCTGACATCAATACCAGGGAAGATTCTGGAGCAGATCATTAAGCAAACAGTCTGTGAGCACCTAGAAAGGAATGCTGTGATCACCAATAGTCAGCATGGATTTCTGAAAAATAAGTCATGTCAGACTAACCTGATCTCGTTTTTTGACAGAATTACAAGCCTGGTAGATGAAGGGAACGCAGTGGATGTAGTCTACCTTGATTTCAGCAAGGCATTTGACAAGGTGCCCCATGATATTCTTGTAAAGAAGCTGGTAAAATGCGGTCTTGACTATGCTACCACTCAGTGGATTTGTAACTGGCTGACTGACCGAACCCAAAGGGTGCTCATCAATGGTTCCTCTTCATCCTGGAGAAGAGTGACTAGTGGGGTGCCACAGGGTTCTGTCTTGGGCCCGGTCTTATTCAACATCTTTATCAACGACTTGGATGATGGACTCAAGGGCATCCTGATCAAATTTGCAGATGACACCAAACTGGGAGGGGTGGCTAACACCCCAGAGGACAGGATCACACTTCAAAACGACCTTGACAGATTAGAGAACTGGGCCAAAACAAACAAGATGAATTTTAACAGGGAGAAATGTAAAGTATTGCACTTGGGCAAAAAAAATGAGAGGCACAAATACAAGATGGGTGACACCTGGCTTGAGAGCAGTACATGTGAAAAGGATCTAGGAGTCTTGGTTGACCACAAACTTGACATGAGCCAACAGTGTGACGCGGCAGCTAAAAAAGCCAATGCAATTCTGGGCCTCATCAATAGGAGTATAGCATCTAGATCAAGGGAAGTAATAGTGCCACTGTATTCTGCTCTGGTCAGACCTCACCTGGAGTACTGTGTCCAGTTCTGGGCACCACAGTTCAAGAAGGACACTGACAAACTGGAACGTGTCCAGAGGAGGGCAACCAAAATGGTCAAAGGCCTGGAAATGATGCCTTATGAGGAACGGCTAAGGGAGCTGGGCATGTTTAGCCTGGAGAAGAGGAGGTTAAGGGGGGATATGATAGCCATGTTCAAATATATAAAAGGATGTCACATAGAGGAGGGAGAAAGGCTGTTTTCTGCTGCTCCAGAGAAGCGGACACGGAGCAATGGATCCAAACTACAAGAAAGAAGATTCCACCTAAACATTAGGAAGAACTTCCTGACAGTAAGAGCTGTTCGACAGTGGAATTTGCTGCCAAGGAGTGTGGTGGAGTCTCCTTCTTTGGAGGTCTTTAAGCAGAGGCTTGACAACCATATGTCAGGAGTGCTCTGATGGTGTTTCCTGCTTGGCAGGGGGTTGGACTCGATGGCCCTTGTGGTCTCTTCCAACTCTATGATTCTATGATTCTATGATTCTATGAGATGTTTTACAACTGCTGCTATTGGTGGTTAGACCATACTGACAAAACAGGAAAGAGAAGCTAAGCTTAGTGAGTAGATGGTCTTGTTGATTTAAATAGCTATTCCTCCACAGTGAATCCCTTTTGTTTTGGAAACTGATTGATTGATGTTCATTTAGGTTATCTTCTCAGTTTAAGAGGTCATACCATAATCCAGTCAGTCAGGATATTTACTCTTTGGAATTCTTGAGTTCTCTTGTCAGTAGAACCACTTACTATCAAATGAGCTTACTTCCTCCCACCAAAACTTGCATCTAGCCTAATCACTTGTGTACTAGAGTATGATCAGTTTTGGACTTATGACAACATTTTGCTTGCTCCCTAGAGAGTTGAGCCAGAAAAAACGCATGAATGGATGCTTTCATATGTTACAGTATGGTGTCTGTGCGTGCACATGCAAAATACACAAGCCTCATAATTCTGAAAGGACTGCTGTTGTTCAAGGTGTCAACCTACAGCAGTGATTTAGAGTGGTCTCCCAGTATGCTGGCTATAAATGGATTTTGAATGACCCATGCATGTAGCCAAACTTCCTCAAGAAATTGATTCTAATATTTATTTTGTACTTAAAAGGGCACAATGCAACATGGTGCAACTGAAAGCAGGAAAATGGCTTCTGTTTGGTCCATGAACCTGTTTCAGTTTTGCTGCAAGTATTGGAACCCTAAAAAAGCTCATCCAGTTTCTTAAATGAGAGGTAACTAGTCTTTTTTGACCCAAGGGTCATAGTCACATTTCAGGGCTGCATGCCAGATACGGGTGTGAGCAAAGTTTGTGTGGTCAAACTGCACACACAGGAACACATTCTCTCCCCATAACTTACTTGAAGGTGGGGTGACTCAGTGCTTTTACTTCAGTCATCAAATAATTACTCTGATGTCCAGGATTGGGGACAATTTCCATTCTCATCAAGGTGCTGGGCTCTGCCTGAGTCTAACAACAACATAGCCCAGCCCCCTTCCTCTTCTAGGCAGGGCGGGGAGAAGCCAGGAGGAGGGAGGGGGGAGGAGGCACCGCCACCGCCGTGTGAGGGAGAGGGAAAGAACACACGCGCTGGCGATCCACATGGCGATTCCTGGACCGTCCATGGGCCGGATCCAGAAGGCAGTTGGTCCTGATCCGGCTTGCGGGCCTTAGTTTGGTGTAGAAAGTACTGAGCTATGTGAACTAATGGCTTGACTCTGTATAGCTGGTTAGCAGCTGATCATCCTATGTTCCCTCGTTGGAACCTGAACTAAAGCTGCTGTGTCCAGTTTTATGCTGACTGTTTTTTATTTCTGCTATTTGGTTTGAAGACTTTGCCACAGCTAGTTATGAATTTATGGACAAAATTTCTAATGTTGTAAATGGTATACCTGGCATCAAAAGGTACTGTATCACTAAGGGGTGCAGAATGTTGAAGGGACGATCTTATTTATTTAAATTCCATTTATTTGTTGCTTCCCATAAAATAAATTGAAGCAATTTCACATTCTTCAGAAACTTTAGGAAAATGTTTACGCTACTTCCACTCTATACTACAGTTTTAAAACTTTGGTTCTGTAACCATACACTGGCATTATGCAATGGGTTCTGCCTTCCCATTTTTGTGTTACAGGTAAGAATAACTTGTTCTTAATGGAAAACTTAATCCATTCTGAAACAGGTGTACAGTTGTCTAATCTCTTACAAAGCTGTAGTTCTTCATCTTTCTAAATCAGCCTTCCTGGCAAGTAAGCATGTCAAATTTGGATCAGTTTAACATTGTTGCTCATGTAGATCCAAATAGCTGCACCCCAATCCAGCTTTTTTGCAGCTTGATTCCTGTGCTTTTCAGTGGCCCTCATCTGATAACTGATGACTAGTTTGTGTATTCAGCATCACTACTGAATTTCCTCAGCTCAAACATAGCTGGTTTGCTGGTGATCTCCAGCTTATCTAGTGTATCATTAAACCCGAAGTACATGTTTACTGTGATAAATGTTTTGGGATGCTTTTATGGGAAGCAATTGATTAATTAAATGGAGGGACATGGTTACTGCTTGTATAACTTAGTGCTTAAATAATAAGGGGCTTTATTCGCAATAAATAAATTGAAATAATATGCTACGATATACCAGATACTTGCAATTCTGTAGATCTTGTTAAATAGCAGTAATATAAAGATAAATGGAAGCAGGACTTTCAAGACAGTATTCCAGAAGTCTGGAATTGTTTATTTTTTAAGGGAGCCACCTTTTCGATAGCTACAAGCTATAGTGAAAAGTGGTAAGACAGCCTTCCAATGTCATTGGACACCTTGGAAGTCTTGGAAAAAGAGGTGATGGTAGGCACTGACATTGCAATAAAGTGGAGATTTTAAACATCTGGTGGAAATGTGAGAAAGCAAATATTCCTGTGTCTGTAGTTGCCAGTGTCTTGAAACAGATCTATAGATATGATGTTAAAACTGTTTGCATAGTAGAATTAGGTAACAAAATGTTCTAGATCAGTGGTTCCCAATTGGTGGCCCACAGACACCAGGGGTCTGTGTAACCCACCCAGGGGATCATTGGGACTATTCACATAACAAAACTACCATAGAGATATCAAAATTTGCAAAAGTAGGTGGTCTGTGTGTTGGCTTTTGGGAGAAAAAAGGGTCCACAATACTTTCAGACCCCTGAAAAACAGGGGTCCCAATTAGCTAATTGGGAATCACTGAAGTTCTCACTAAAGCTTATCTTCTCTTCCTTGAATAGGATGTTCCTTGAGTTGTTGAGGCCTCAGCGGACAGATGGTATCAACTGCTGCTGGGTTTTGGAACTCTTTATAAAGAACGTTGTGGAGGTGCTGGGAGTATAGTGATGTAAAAAGGACCTTTCCTTAGCATTCTTGTTGCTTTATTGCCTTGCAAAGCCGACAGTGGCCAGAGGGGAACAGCCCTCTTGCAACCATGTTACTGAGCACTGGGTCTGGATTAAAGCAGAATGTTAGCGTCCAAAGAAACCAGTAGGTAGCATACGATTTTGCATGTTGCAGTAGTTTAGTTCACATGGGACAATGCAGTACTAGAATATTGATCTAAGCTTTGGTTACAAATTCAAGGAATGAGGAAGCAAAGCTGTGTACTGCTGTGTAGGAGTTTTGTTGGTTTATAATGATAAGGTGTTTAACCTGTTATGGATGGGGCTGGACTCGCCTGATAGGTCAGGTGCACAGCTCTAAGGTTCTCCTAGCTGCCATTGGAGCCCCAGTGGAGGCCTTACTGATGTTGTGTATCTTTTCCAAGCCTAGGTTGGTGCAGAAGTTGTAGCCTTTCCTAAGCAGGGATAGTTCATGCATGGTTTCTGGTAACCCCTCATTTTGATTGTTGCAGTGTGTTATATATGGGGCTTGCTTTTGAATATTGATCAGAAACTGAAGTTACCGTAGTATAAAATAAAGCAACTAGATTGCTAACTAGGACCACATATTGTAGTGTATCTCACCAGCATTAAATGAGCCTTGCTGATTGCTGCACTGTTTCCAAATCTAGTTCAGGGTGTTGGTGTTGAATTTCAAACCATTAGGGCTTAACAGGCAAGTACATTAGGCCCACAACTTACATGGGGGTATTGCATCTAAAGCCAAAATCACTTATAGTCAAAACTCATTGGGTTCAATGGCGGGTGGGATTGCCAAAATCATTTTTCATGGAGCCCTTCACCTTTTTCACCATACAGTGGTACCTCAGGTTACAGACGCTTCAGGTTACAGACTCCGCTAACCCAGAAATAGTACCTCGGGTTAAGAACTTTGCTTCAGGATGAGAACAGAAATTGTGCTCCGGCAGCATGGCGGCAATGGGAGGTCCCATTAGCTAAAGTGGTGCTTCAGGTTAAGAACAGTTTCAGGTTAAGAATGGACCTCTGGAACGAATTAAGTTCTTAACCTGAGGTACCACTGTATTTATATATTTCCTAGGTGCCTCCACTATGAAGTTGAATGCCACAATTTCAGTTGTTGGCTGGTTTTAATTTAATTTAAATTATTTTTAATCATTTAAGTATTTATAACCTGCTCTTCATTGAATATTTTCAGTTCCAGAGCAGGGGACAATAACAACAACAATATAGAAATATATGGATAAAATAATATAGAAAAAATACAGAATCCATAAAAACAAGTTCAGTAAATAACAAAATAGCAGCTCCATCATAAAGCAAACAAAGCTAAAGTCCAATAAGGACAAAATTTAAAATTTTCTATGTAAACAAAGAATACAGGCAAGTCAGCAGACTGAAACAACCAAATGATCTTAGCAACAGTTTCCACCCCATCTCTCATCAGCACTGTGCTTTTCTATTGTTTTATATGTTATGGTTTATTGGTATTCTTTTCTATATAATAATAAATCTCCCTGAAATCAATAGTTGTAGGTATTGGTTTTCTCAGCTTATATTTATAGCACTTAAAAACTAGGTGCTGCATAAAATATATAGACAGGCCCTGTTGAATTGACAAGTTAGACACAGCACCAGAAACAAAATACTAAAGTTGAACAGTTGATGAGATAATTGATCTAAGGTGGTGGATACTCCTTCATTGGAGGTTTTTAAACAGAGCTTGGATGGCCATCTGTCAGGGATTATTTAGTTGCAAGTCCTTCACTGAAGAGGGTGGAACTAGATGCCCCTATGGGTCGCTTCAAACTCTGTTGTTGTTAAATTTATTTATACCCTGCCTTTTCCCCTGATGGACTCAAGGCGACTTACAATTCTATGATCCTGTTAGCTTGCACATTTACAGGCTATTCAGGAAAGCCTTGACTTCTTTGTTTCCTTGGTGTTCAGAGTTCTGTGGCAGACAGGTTCCTTTGAAATGGCAGGCTGCAACCACCAACGGAAGTTGAAAAGTCGATATACCATTCATAGTTGCTCCTTTAGCCATAGGGCTCTGCCTGCTTAGTCATTTTTGTTGACTTGTACCGATTTGATTCACTTGGATTTGTATAGAGGGCTCTCTCCCTGTAAACCAGTGATGGAGTGCTGCTTGCTCATAACAGCTTTGCACTAAAGCCATATCCCAGCCACGGTTTCCTTTTTGGCTTATAACCCTGGACTTGGTTGTGGAAGTAATTGTAAATCCCAGCTTGTGCTAAAAACTGGATTGCTGATCCATGGCACAGTCAAAACTGTTTACTTGGTTTTTTAAATTCTTGGCACTGCCATCTTGGTGTACCAAATGAAAGTACTGTTGGAGTAGAATGAGTCAGATTTCCATTTCAGGCCATAACCTCGTCACAAGAGGACAGCACAGAAGGCAAGGTCTTGAGATTTACTTTACAGTGGCATTTCAGTACAACAGACTTTGTGCTTGGTTCAAAACACTGCATTAAAGATAGAGTAACTTCAAAAGTCCGCAACTTCACTGTAGAAAAACCAAAGGAGCCAAGGGATTAAAGCTGTTGCTAAATACAAGAGTGCTGTCTCCCTCTGTGGGTCATTCTTAACATCAGTTGAAAAACAAAAAAATAGAGCATAACTAGGGAAATGCTTTATGCAAACTAACTTGTTTCTTCTGTTTGCTAACCTTAGTGGAGATGCACATAGTTCTTCCTCTGTGGTTTGGACCATGTCCATTGCATCCAGTTTTTGTTGTTGTCTTAGTCGTGTTCGACTCTGTGACCCCATGATAGTTACTAATTTTTTTCAACCTGAAACACGGTTAAGTCCAGTTAAGTCCACGGCCTACTCTGCTTTTGCCCTTTACCACAACTGTGTCAAATTATGTCATCCTGCAAACCTTGAATCAAGTTTCCTGTACAATCTGTTTAAAAGATTTGCGAGAAAACAATCAGCTGTTCCTACTATGGGTAGATTTTGTGTTCTCTACTAGGGGGGCAACACTTTAAAAGTGTATTGAAATGAGACAAGTGAATTTTATCAGTGTATGAAAACGTAAGGCTTGGAAGAGGGTTGCAACATACTTCAACTCTTGCTGTGCCTTCTGCAAATCATCAGGGACAGACAGAATGTTGATCAGGATGTAAGACAAATTGGGAAGTCCCCAGTTTGGATTACTGTATATCAAGCCACATTTTTCCAGCTTCCCATGCTGCAGTACTACTGACTTACCTTATAGGGTGGCTCTTAAGGATTCCAATGTGATACACAGGATGTACTTTAAAGGCTCACAAGTGATATATTCTAGGTATATTAATGACATCCACAGTCATATTTATTTGACCTTTTAGATAATGTAATGTGTGCATTTTTGTTTGTTTCTAATATCTGGGGCTTGTGACCGTCTAGAGCAGCCAATGTGGTGACTACCGGATATTGTTGAACTAAAATTTTGATTATCCCTTCCCATTGGCTATGATGGGAGTTGTAGTCCCATCAACATCTGGAAGATGGCTGCTTCTGCCCTGTAGTCTTTATTATTTTATTTTATTTTATTTTATTTTATTTTATTTTATTTTATTTTATTTTATTTATTTTATTTATTTTATTTATTTTATTTTATTTTATTTTTGCTTCTGTCCAAGCATATTTAGATCCTTAGCATGCCCATACTTTCAGTTAAACTTTCTTCCAAGTATTTGGAATGTAAGATTGGGAAGTTAGATTGCAACAGAGTCGAGGTTTGAATTTATCAGAAGACTATGCTTACACTAACAAAACTTAAGAACATTTCTGTAAATGTTTGAAGATACTGCAGGTACCAGTTATGGGAAATAATTATTGCTGACTTCAATTCATTGGTGATTTCTTGGTAACAACCACAAATCCACAGCTATGCCTCAGACTACCTGAATGACGTTTGGGAACCCCTGATCTAGGGTATGCACTTCAGTTGAACAGGCTTCGTAAAATTGCTTGCACTTCAAAGAAGCTGTGTAAAATAAAGTAAATTCTATACCAGAGCTTTCCAAGCTGTGTGTCACATTAGTGTGTCGGCTGCAGTGTATAGGTGTGCTGCGCGAACGCTCCCCATGCTCCTCCTGGGGCTGGAAAGGGGTTAGTTTAACCTCTGGTTTGCTAGTAAAGCTGAATTACTGTGTTGTGAAGTGATGCAAATAAAAAGTGTGACTAAAAAGTGTGTCACCAACATGAAAAGTTTGGAAAACTTTGTTCTATACCCATTACTTGTGGGTGAATGGTAACTGTTTGTCTAGGCCTTACAAAGAGTTTAATAGCTTCTTATTTAAGAAATACATGTCCACCTTTTGACTTTCAAAAGTCCTCAAGGAGGTTGACAGAGAAATGAATTAAAATCCCATAAAAACAGCATTAAAAATCATAAAACGAAGTGGCAAGCTGTTAATAAAAGCAGCAAACTACCATAATAAAACAAGTACATGATAAAATGAAGGGATGCTAAATGCAAGGGAATAGGATCCACTTTGACCCTCTTGTTACCTTGGCAGGTACCTGGTTAAATATTGAGGAATTAATTTGACAGTTTAGGCACTACCACAAAAAAGGCTTGCTCTCACTAGCTGGGGACATACGGAGAAGGGCCTTTGAAGCTGACCTTGGTTGCCTGGCGGGTTCACGTGGTAACTAGTGCTCTTATGCAGGTCACAAGCAATTTAGGCTGCTCTCAGTCAGCACCTGGAAAGCAACTGGGATCTGGATTTATTCTTCACACAAATGATTTAATGGATAGCCTATAACCTTGATTTATTTGTATCTTAATAAAGCAATAATTTTTTTTAGTGTGTAAACACATTTTTAGACCAACTTACAGCCTAAGTAAATAATGACAAACTGAAGTTGATGGTCAGGTTTGGTATGAGTATTCTGCATTATAAAAGACATCATTTTTTTGCCCAAGGGAAGGAACTAGAGATGTGAAGGCCCAGAATAAGCAGAAGGGGTAATTTTTCCCTTGCCCCTAGCCTTTATGTATCATGGGGCAACTAGCTTGTTCAGGTGATCATAGCAGGCTTATTGGCTAAATAACAAGGTAAAATACTTTAAACTATGTTTTATTGGAATTTATAGTTGGTTGTAGCATACGTAATTAGATAGCCATTATTTCAGGGAAGAAGAATCTAGCCACAAGTCAGTTTGGAGGCTCACAGGGGAGTAGGACCATATGGCTAGGAATGAGCAACTTGGTTTCTCTGAAATGGCTTTATGTGTTGGGCATTTGGTATGTCATTGAATATGAGCTTTGTGTTTACGAGATAATGAGCAAACTAGGGACCCTGAGAATGTGGCATAGAACAATTGAGTTCTAACTTAAAGAGCACTTGGATAAGCTCTGAAAGTTATTTGTTTGCTTGTTACAAATGAAGCACAAGACATATGTAAATGTTACCTCTTCTATAACAGTATATATATTTTTTCTTTTTTGAACAGAGCTCAACAAAAACCCAGTGGAAGGATTTTCAGCAGGTTTAATAGATGACAATGATCTATATCGATGGGAAGTTCTTATTATTGGTCCACCAGATACACTGTAGTAAGTATCCCTAGCTGTTTAACTAAAATACCTGCTTGCTTAAGCATCTAATATTTTGATAACTAGCTTCTTCTGCCCTCTCAAGACTGATTTGATATGGAGCGGGGAATTAAATAGTGGTATAAAATGTATGTATTTGAAGTCTGAATTATCCTGGGTTACAGTAATTCTATCCTAAATCTAATGGGGATAACTTGTAATATTGTGTTTGTAAGAAGTAAAACTAGCTACTTGTTTCAGTCTCCATGTAGATAATATTCTGTCTCCCTGCAGGGCACAAGGACAGACTTGCACTATGAATAACTGACTGAAAGCAAAACTATAGCAAGACCTAGATACAAGCTTCCCCTTAAGACTTTGGAGGGAGTGAAGGATAAAAGTTTTGAACAGGGCAAGCTTTTCTCTTTTTTTGGTTCATGAAGTTTGAGACCTAAATAAATTATCTTCTTTTATCACTTGAGCTAAAGTGTACACATATAAAACATACATTTTCCCAAAACGAAACACTTGAGTATCCAGCTAGCACCAATAAGCAAAGCTCAGGACCAGAGAAAAGGTCTTGACAACAACAACAGCATGGCAGCTGGCTAACATAATATTATTCTAATTTTGGGTCTTGTATAGAAGACAATTGCCATTACCATATTCCTCAGGTGGAGGTACCTAAGGCGTAATAAGGCAGATTGAGGTGGCAATCTTTAAACACACTTATTACGAAATAGGCTGTGTTGAGCACAGTGGGATTTACTTCTGAGTAAACATGCCTAGGATTGCACTGTCAGTTTGCAAGTAAGAATGACATGCACCATGATGTATGAGGCTTGGGGACTTCCGTTGCAAGATGATGATCTCTGCTCATTATTTGAGAGTATCTACTTGTGCTACACTGGAGTCAAGAGTTGTTTGACAGGGCAAGTGGGTTGTGCTCCTCCTGCTGTTTGGAGGCAGGAAACACTGAAGCTTGCATCATTTACACTCAACGCTATGTGTAAATTGCTGGGAGACATCCCTAGGACCTTAAGGCATATGATGCAGCAACTTTTCTAAAGCTAAGCAGGTATTGGGTCTGGCCAGTGCTTGATGGGAGACTGCTTGGTGGGCATCACACTGACTACCCTTGCCATTCACTTGAGTTCATGGAAGGAAAGTGGAACATCATAAATACACATTTTTCCATGCAGAGTAGGTGGTGGTGCAACCAGCAAAATACACCCCCTCCTGAGGAACTTGGGGACCATATTGTATGCTCTGATCTGAATAATTTGGTTTGCTTAGGGTGGTCTTTGTTCTGTCTTTGGCTTCAAAAACAGGGCCTTAAAGCTTTAAATGTAACTTCTCAAGGAAAAATTATGAGGAATTATGTGCTTATGACCATTTGTGAAATAGAAGGTGGCAGATGAATCACTTTCTGCTTGTTGGCATATTAATTGGAATAAATGCTGGGTATACAAATGGCAAGGCCTGGAAAAATATCTGGTGTCTGGTAGCATGGGCACCTAGAAAGAAGTGTGATACTGTTGCCTAGGAAATTAAAATATTTCTCTAGTCGTGCTCCTGATGTAAAAGAGAGCCAGAAAAACAAGGCTACTTTCTTGAACAGGTGCTAGCTGCAAATGGCATTGATTATGTGAAACTGCATGTCTTACCACTATTCCTATTTAATATGTTCAAGTTCAGGCATCTGTCCTAGTGTTAACACCTGCCTCATACAAAACGCCATTTTAGGCACAGAGCCAACAAGCTGGCTTATTCATTAAATAGATATGATGGTGAAACGTGTATGTGGATCTGCAACACTTACTTTGGAACAAATGTTTGCCAGTCCTGTACCCACAGAAACCTGAAAGCTTCTTTTTATTTCCCTTTAGTGAAAGTTTCAATCTGCTCATGGTCTTAAGGTGTTCAGATGTCTTCTGTTCTAGTGGGTGTTCAAATCCATACCTACAATATGGGTTCCAGTGTAACTAAATATACATGCCCCCTTCTCTTTCTGCTTTTCCTCTTCTACCTTAGGGATATCTATCAGAATTTATTGTGCTTTAGCTAAACTACAATTCCAAAGATTGGGACAGGTGGGAAGCAGGGGATAGAGTTGTACTGTAGACGTGCTCCTCCCTTCTTTCTACCCCTTCCCAATCTTTTTATTATTGTTGTTGTGCTTTGTTAATGCCAACATACCCCTAACAACAAAAGAGCAAAGTAAAGTAGAACAAATAGCTGAGGGTTATGAATAATCATTTTTAAAAATTGCCTTTTCAGTTGATAGGGCTCATATAAAGAAAATATTGTTACATTCAGGTAGATTTAAGAGTTCATTATAGACTTGCCATATAGCAGTGTTAGCATATAATTTCTGTAATCTATTATATGTAGCTAGTTCATGTACGGCAAGTAAAGATAGGTCTTACTTCTATTGGTGCATTGGTGAACTGTGTTTACTTTTCCTCTGTTTCTTTAAAGCTAACATGGCACAGTACCACCCAGACCATGATCTACTTGTGATTACCAACACATTAGTTGGACTAGTGGTTTGAGTACCACCTCGTCAGTACAGTGAAGGGGGAAAGCAGAAAAGGCAATACATAGCAATCTGTAAAACCCATACGATGTTCATATGAAAGACTTTACTCTTTGTACATGTAGATTGGAGTGTCACTTTCTTTAAGTTATACTGTTTGCATGTTACACTGAGCAAAATGAATTGTAGGCAGATAAACTTAAGGCCTAAGCTTAAGCATGTGTACTTGTAAACGAATCCCATTTAAAAATCAGTGAGACTTACTTCAATTGGCTTTGCCACACATGAAACTTAAGTCTGATTTTTAAACTAGCAAACCCTAGGCTAAATGCATTATGGTTCTCTAGTACTTCCTCTTGAAATTGTAGACTTGACCCATTGAGCCATTCACTAAAGAGAAGTAGAAAGAAGTTTAAGGAATTGATTAAATAAGTTTTTCCTCAAATAGTGGGTTGGGCCCCAACATTGGCCTTGAGCTACTTTCAGGTGGGCCACAGACTGCACAGTGCCTCCTTGCTTGCCTACCTTGCTCCATAGCCATGTCATAGCCTTTTGGTTCGACCAGTGCCGGCACCAGTGATTCCTTGGATGCTGAGTAAAAGTGGCTGGACTACAGAGAAGTGGGTGTAGGAAGGTATCCCTATTCTGAGGGGAAAGGGCCATGTGAGGTGCTCAAAGAAATTAGAAAGTGAGATAAAGGGGCATTTTTTGTTTTTTATATATATATATATATATATATATATATATATATATATATATATATAAAAATAAATAAATAAATAAAAACTGGGAATAGAAAAGAAAGTTGTTGTAGAAGGAAGTAGTGAATGTGAAATGACCATGGAGGAGAGATGTAAGAAACCCGAAGTAGGGTTTTTTGGGGGGCAGGAGGTAGAATAAAGTACAGGTTGAATGTGATAGACTGGAAGAAGTAGTTACAGGACATGGGTAAAAAAATACTTTTGAGGTTCTGCTGAAGTTTTATTCTGGAGGATGCACGGTGTGTAGATTGCTAACAAAAAAAGAATTTTTATCTGGGCAGAATAATTATTTGTTCTATGTTACTTGTTGTAATGCATTCATCAACTTTTGCAGTAACCTTTACTGTCTCAAAAAAGGCAAATATCTGTACCGCTGAAGACATTTTTTTTATTCTGTACCTAGATATTATTCTTGAAAATAAATAAAATTATACAAAAATTACTTTTGAGTGGCAAGTGCATAGAGGTTGGGGAAAAGATGAAAGAGAGTCTTCACATAATACTGTGGTTCAGCAGATTCTCCCTAAAATGAGGAGAGTGAGTCACAATACCTCCAGAGCAAATGCCCATTCTTGGCTTGAGGAAAGGGTGAGCTTTAGGACTCCTTGCCCCAAGGAAAACACTGTGGCAAAGAAATGAGAAATTTCCAGAGTTTGATTAGATATTGGTAATTGCCAACTGATAGTGCCAAATTCTGCCTTCATCTGCAACCATTTTATGACAGGCTCTGATGCACCACCACCATTTTCTGACTGGTGAGCCTCAGAATTTTTCAGTTGTCTCAAGTGAATTTTGGGTGTAGAAAGTTTGAGAACCCCTGGAATAAATAATAATCCTGAGATATATTCTGGGAAATTGATGCTGAAGCCCCAGAATAGGCATTAATTGGGGAAATACATGTCTCGCTCTGCCATTTAATAAATAACCATTCCTAGTAATGCTCCAAAGTGTTGTACAAGGATCTGATGACTGCTTAAATTCAAAGCAATGGTGAACTTAAATCACTTGAAACTTCTAAATGCAGTGACTGAAAATTCTCCTTTTCTTTTCTTTTTTCAGTGAAGGCGGCGTCTTCAAAGCTCACCTTACTTTCCCAAAGGACTATCCACTCAGGCCGCCAAAAATGAAGTTTATCACAGAAATATGGCATCCAAATGGTAAGACGCTGATGTCATGTGTAAAGTGTGGTGTTCTGTCTTGCATCTGGAATGAATATGAACGAAGTTGAGAGCCCCAATTTTGGATAATGGGAAATTATTAGGAAGGAATGTAAATATTTGGGTTCAGGAAAAAATACTTTGGCTGGTTTCTGTGTCTTTCCTTTAACTGTAGGTATGATATATTGGCCACGGGTGATATACAACATAAACTACCGCTCAAGATTGTTGTGAAAATATATGCATACCACCTTTAGCTCCTTGGAGGAAATGTGTGCTATAAATGCAGCAATAAAATTATTAAAATATTGGTTAGGTATCATCCATGTGACAGTTGGGTGATTAGGCTCTCAGTACACTGCTTGCATACAGTCTAATATAGAAAATTAGGTAGTATTTTAAATTTGAAATGTGGAAACTGGAATTTTAAGCCTCATCTGACTCTGGATAACTTAGTTTCCTTGGATTATTTAGTTATCATTTATTAAAATAATTCATATTTTATGCCTTTCATTTTGAAAAGAAATTCCAAAGTGATCCACAAACAAAACAATTAAATATCACAACAAAACAACTAAATAAAACCAAGTTAAAATGTCAGCCACAGAAGCCAGGAGCCAGTATTTATGGTCAGAGAAATGCCTTGAGTCCATTTTCAATTTTCAGTGGAAACTTTGAGATCATCCCACAAGATAGATGCCACAATGGAGAAAGCTGTTTTCAATGGAGAAAGCTGTTTTCCTCTCCACTGTAAGATGTACATCTGCACAGTGAAACAGTGAATAGGGTCTCCTTCACTTGGACCTGCTTTGGTATTAGCCTCTGTTCTCCATTTTTAAAATGGAAATAATTGTGTACTGGATTACACAGCAGTTGCTATAGTCAACTAACGGCATACTTCTACTGGTGTATTTTGAAAATAAAGATAATTAGCAGTGGTGAATTGCAATTTCCAGGGTAGCTGGTGGATCCATATATTGTGAATGTAAGCAGAGCCCTACTGGATTGGACCAAAGGTCCATCTGTTTCAACTTGCCTTCCCAAGTGCCAGACAGATGCTTCCACAAACAGGGCATGAACATCATTGATAACCATTGATAGGTTTATCCTCCCCTATCTAACATGCATCACCACATCTTTGGGCAGCAAATTCTATATATTAACTAGTTGTGAATCCTATTGTCAGTCGACTGAATCTTGCTCACTATATTAACACTTGTACTCCATGTACTCCATGTTTCTGACAAATATTCCTATTAATGTTATCCTTGGGTGGAATTGATGGCCATAGCAGAGGACAAAAAACTCTCCAGCAGCCTCACTACTTTGCTTTTCACTGTTATCTGAAGACAGGATTTCTGCTACAATGTTAAGGCTCTGAAATTCTATTTTTCTTCTTCTTGGTAGTTGATAAAAATGGTGATGTCTGTATTTCCATCCTTCATGAACCTGGTGAAGACAAATATGGCTATGAGAAACCTGAAGAACGCTGGCTTCCCATCCATACTGTGGAAACCATAATGATTAGTGTAATTTCTATGCTGGCAGATCCCAACGGTGACTCTCCTGCTAACGTTGATGCAGCGGTATGACTTGCAGCTTGTAAATAAATCTCTTCCCAGCATTACTGTTGAAATACCATGGAATGGTTTCATGGCACGCAGCTTTATCCCCTTAAGATGACTTTTTAGTAATAAAAGGGACAGGAGTTGAACAAATGTAATGTGGTCATGGTATAATTTCAAGTGTAATAGGAGTCTCTCCCTATTTTGCTGTCCATATTCAGAGGTGACCAGCATCTCTGGATTTTTTAAAATAAGCAGCCATATTTGTAATCTTTTTTTCTTAACTGTGTGAACAAGCTACCCCTCAATAACAGGCATGTATGTAATAAATACAGTGGTACCTTGTGTTGCGTAACCTCCAGGTTACGGAATCTTTGGGTTACGGCCGTGGCAAACCCAGAAGTGGGTTTGCCGCTCGCGCAGAAACACTCTGCGCGCTTTGCGCATGTGCAGAAGCGGTCCTCTGGTTGCGAAATTTTCAGGATATGGCTGGGCCTCAGGAACGGATCCCGTTCGTAACTGGAGGTACCACTGTATTGCATGATAGTTGTCCAGTTGGTTATTTATATGTACCTGCCCTTTCCTGCTCATCTTGTGTGCTCAGGTTGAGAAGAGTTCCTACTTGATTGATACACCACTGCATATAGTGGAGTATCACTTCTGTTTAGGTTCTTTGTCTCAGAAAGTGCTGCATACCTTTAAACCTCTGACTGAACTTATACAAGCATGGAATATGGTATCTAATTGTCCATGAGTTTGGAGTTTTTCCTGGTACTGCCAAATTGGACTTGAAAATGTAGCATGTGGCCTTGTGAATTCTTGAAATAGAAGGAAGTGTTTCAGGAACTGTGGTTTCAATATTCTGCTTTGATCCTGGTATGTCTTGATAAGTGGAAAGAGCAGGATGATTGATTACGCAGATCTGA
Organism: Podarcis muralis; assembly: GCF_964188315.1. Lineage (NCBI taxonomy): Eukaryota > Metazoa > Chordata > Lepidosauria > Squamata > Lacertidae > Podarcis > Podarcis muralis. The sequence continues at coordinate 33,692,110 of NC_135669.1, read as the reverse complement.
TTAACTTACTCAAGATGCAGGATTTGGCACAGAATGTTGATTCTTCTAGCTTAGAATACATATAACCCTGATTCAGGCTTCAGAATGGATGGCTTGTATACTGTCAGTCAAAGATCAATGGAAAAGTTCTCCTTTTAAAAAACAAAACTGAATCCCAGATAGCACTTGCTAGCTATGACACCACCCATCAAGCTACCAATTAAAACTCTTATTTTAATGACAGAAGTTTCGTATTTAAATTACAAATGTTGGTTACTTTTATTGCCAAGTATTTCATAGCACTCTTCATGGGTTTTAGAGGAGCTGAAAAAATAATGAAGTTACTTGTGGTGGCTTGAAGAATCATTTTAAATTTGGATTTTAATTTACAGAAAGAATGGAGGGAAGATAGAAATGGAGAATTCAAAAGGAAAGTTGCCCGCTGTGTAAGAAAAAGCCAAGAGACTGCTTTTGAGTGACACTTAATTCAGCAGCTAGTAGCTTCACTTTTTTTCAGGGTAAGTAGGGTTTCAAAAAAATTATTATGGAAAATTCCATTTTGCATTGGAAAATCCAGAAAGTGTTTGTTACATGTTGAATGCTCAAGGCAGTGAGGTAAGTATTCACGTTCTACAAGTGTGTATTTCCTCTCTCTCTCTCTTCTGCATTTATTCAGCAGATAAGATTTTGTTTTCCTTTATTGCTAGGAGATAGTTCTTTAATGTTCAGGTCAGATTATTTTATTATATTTATATATTGTAGTATTTTCGTATTTTACACACACACCACAGTTCTCCCACTCCAGTCACAAAAGGCTCCTAAAACTGAAATTAGAGCACCATTTCTTCTTTAAACAAAATTTATATACTGACTGATGGAGGGAGAACCCTCTAAGTAGTTTACAACAATTAAAAACAGGTATGAAAAATAATCAAAAGGTGATAAAAACCAGTTGTGGCTGAAAATAAAACACATGTAACTTCTACACGTCAGGATAGCCTTGGCTAAACAAACATGTTTTAAACATTGCATACAGCACTGGAGTTTTGGTACACGTGATAGAACACTGTCCATAGCCCCAGTCCCTGAAAAATCCAAGCAAGAGCCCAAGTGGTATAGTTCACTGTGCGAACCCAGTCTAAATCCCTGCTCAGCAGCAGAAGCTACTGGGGTAACCTGCTTCCTGTGCTGTGGAAATAAGGGACAGTGTGGGAGAGGGCCATGTATTGTCATATTTCCCTTCCTTGAAGGGAAGAGTGGAATTAAGAAAAATTGCAGCTCCACAAGCTCTGGCTGAGTGTGCAAGGAGCAGAACCAGACAACGCTATGGCTTAGGTATTGGGTCCAAAACCTGGGGCCTGAACCTGTTTCAGAAGTCGTTTAAAAGACACATAAATGTCAAAGACTAGCCCACGTACTTGGAGATACTTACAAAACCCGAGAATATTGCAGCCTTCTAGCTTTTTGTTTCCTCAAAGACAAAGTACTGGTGTCAGGGGCTCGGTGAACAGGTGGGGAACACTAAGCAGGACTGGACACTACTGATATCTCCATGCAACACCTGGTTATAAGTAAAGTTATAACTCTTATCCCATCCCTGCCCCCAGCAAAAAAAGTAGTAGTCGTGTCTGGAAAATGTCAGCTTTTCAGCAGAAGCCTATTTGCCTAATATAACTCCAGTAGTACACTCCAAAGCTAAGCCATCCTGCATGAATGGAACATGTTTTGCTTAATAATTTGTGCCAGAGTTGGTAAAACATTAGTCTCTGTTGCTTGTATGTGTCTCTGTAGCACTTGTGGTTACTGCTGATGGTAATCCTGCAACTGATGATTTCCAAAGAATCTTGGTGTTGCCAGCTGAAAACTAAACATGCAGCTTTTGATGTATGTATATGAGAACTAGTTGTTTTTGGTAACTAGGCTTCTGCTTGTCTGTGTTGGCAGATATGCCCCTCACCCCAGTGGTTGAACTTTGCACTTGGCTTTATTAAATGCTGAGTTAGTCCCCTTTCAAGATTCCCTCAAACACTCCATTGGGTATGGGGTGGTCATGTGGGTACAGCCTTAACGGGACACTCGTATCTCTAATTTTGGGTTTGGGGGTTGCTTCTCAGTTATGCAATCAGTGAGAAACTTATTGGGCAGTAAGCCTTCCAAATGCAGGGATATCTTAGCTGAGTTGTGTGGCCTGTACAAAAAAGCAATCCCACCCATTGCACATTGTAGAGGACTACTGCATGTGCCATATAAATGCTTGTGACTTTTGCCTGCAATGAATGTTTTACTGCAGGCAGATTTCCTCTCTGCAGCTGGCATGTTATTGCCACTGACGGTTTGAGTTGCCAAACTACCATTTTGGCACCGTATATTGTACTGCTACTCCCACTTACTATTGATGTTTTTGGGATGCTTAATTTTGGTAGCTGCTGGGGGAAAAGAAACCCTACTAGTATTGTAGCTGAGTTGGTTTGACAACTAAGGTTATAGTGTTCTTGGTCTCAGCAAGTGAGCCCTGAAGCCCTGATACTTCAGCTCCCATTGCTCTTGCTGTAAATAAGTAAGATGCCTTTAATTGGGCAACAGCCTGCTCAAAGTATACAAATTTGTAAGTTTCACAGAATTATTTAATGAGAATAATGGGAAGTAGGACCTACAGGACACTGATGTAAAGAACAGACTCTCCTACACACTCAGTTGGTAGATGGAGCTAACTTTTTGAGTGAGCTGTTCCTGTCAGAAGTGGCTAAAAACATGTGTGGCTGAATATAACTTTGCTGAAAACACAGGTTTTTCAGTGATGTGTGTAGGTCTTTTGTAACTTGAACATTCTGATGTATTTCACTAGGGCAATGCTGCCAACTTGATGTGCCCCTCAACATGTTTGTTTTTTTAAATGGGGCTTGCAGAAGATCAAACCATAGTTTTTAGTTTAGGAAATGGCAGTTAAAGTTCATTTGAATCTCTGTAAAATACTTAAGTACAGAAGATGCTCAGTGTGTTAGTATTCTAGTTGTGTGCTCCCTGTAGGACTGGCCTCCGGAAAGCAACACTAGAGCAAACCTAACTGGGGCTCTGAACAGCAGTTCAGATGCTGGTACTGAGAATTCTCATATCAGCCTATCTTGGAAGCACTCGCTACAGAGAACTTTCTTTTTCGGTCTGCTGCAGCCTGTCATTTGATGATGCCATGAAGACTAGATCTAGTTTGGCTGATGGTTCTTTGTTCTTGCCTTTGTAGGTCTCCAATTGAGGAACATGGCACTGTTTTTCCTGCACTCTATCCACCTAATGCTGGACTTCTGTTTATACCAAGTTGGCAGACACTGGCTGGAACTGGGCTGCAATAAAACATGCCAGTTATTAATGCTGACAAAGAGCCTAACAAGTGCCAACAAGGATTTGCGCATTTTGAAAACTAATGGAACTGCTTTAACCTTCAGGAAGAATTGTAAAGATGTGTACATAGCACAACATGATCCGGATAATATATACTGTTCATGTACATCCACAAATACACATTGTACCAAATAATGCTGTCTTGTAGTTAGAATAAGAATCGTGTAAATTCTAAAGATTTTTAGCAGGTTTTCCATTTTTCTCTTCTCCCCCCCCCCTCCCTGGTTTTCCCTATGAGTCTTTAAAATTTCTCGTGAAGCATGTCAGTCTAAAACAAATTAGGATTTAAAAATTCTGTTTTAACTTTTTCTTTTCAGCCATTGAAGATTCATTAAAATCTCTCACTTTAATAAAGTTTAATACCTTTGTAATGCTGTCCCTTCCCCCTTACCTTTTTTCAGGTTACATAAATACAACACAGATCTATTACTTGATTCTAATGATGACTTGAGCACTGTCATCAGGAGGTGCAGTTCCTTCCCTTGCATTATGACCCAGCTGTGCTCATCTCTTGGCTTGGATGTAGCAATAAGATTTTACAGCTGTGGAGCACCCTTGAGCCTGTTATCTTTCCCCAAAGGGTTGAGAGCATTTGTTTTGGAAGTGGTCAGCTAAGTATGTTAGCCCAATATAGGATGAACTGCTTTCTTTTGATTTCTTGCCTGGTTTGAAGTTGGATAAATAAAAGCATGCAGAGCTGTAGGCTTTCAAGTGAGTTCTGGTTTTGCTATCAAATGCTATTTCCCTTTCCCTCTTCTTCCTCTTTCCCCCCCTCTTTATATTTCTTTGCCTTTTGATCTCCTGCAGGTTTTCCTCACTTAATGTATAAAGACAAATTGCGATGTATATTTTCATGTAACTTGATTTTGGAATTCTGTCACCTTCTGTAGTGAGTTCTTCCAAAATATAAATTTTTCCAATAGCTTGGTGTCAAGTTGGCTGTTATGCAGTATAAAAAATGAGAGCACATTTTCAGAGAGCATTAAGCATGATGATGCTGGTAGCCTATGGACAACAACTGCTTGAGACTTCATCAAAAGGTGACTCGTATTCTTGGAAACAGACTTCTAAGGAGTTCAGTGAACCTCCATGGAAAGTGACTGTAACCTGATAATGCAGAAGATAGAAAAAAATGCATTTAATTTTGCTTTGGTTGAAATACTGAGTGGTTGTTTCTTTGGAAATTAACTGTTCACATAAGCCAAAGTTGGACAAGTATAATATTCAACTGTAGACTCAGGGTGTTTCCAGACTGGGGATTAATTTGCAAACAGGTCATAGACAACCATGTTTATTTTATTTACCAGGTTTTTCCTGGGGAGAGTAAATGGGGGAAGGAAATGTGGGCTGGTATTTTGATGCTAACTTTGTGTGGACACTATATTAAAAAAAAAGCATGCCTGAGGAGCACTGATTCTGCAGTCGACACCCATCCAGCAGCACCCTTTGATATGGAGGAAGAATAAATAAAATGACCATACTGATAGGGAGGGGGGTGGCACCATTGCAGAGGCCCTTCTTAATGGCAAAACTCCTTGCAACAATGGCTTTATGTTCTGGGCCAGTGTAATCTCTCCTCATTTGAGGCATTTAATCTTGCAATGTTATATTCACTGTAGGATTTACTTGTAGGCTTCTTTGGTCTTTTCGTTCTGCAGCAATTTGTTTCTGCTGTTTACAGCAGTGCTTCAAAGGAGTGGCTGGAGGCAAATTGCTTGCTTTAATTCTGAATCCACAAAGGAATAGTAGCAGCCTCCCTATGGTATAATGTGGGGGCAGGTGGCACTTAGGCTGAGTTACATGACTCGAACGAAAAAGTACACACAGGTCCCTAGTAGTGCTGCATCATGCATTTGTCCCTGCAGTTCTTGACAAAACGTACTAACTGCCCTCATTTTACAGTGACAGTACAGCCTCTAATGCCATGTAAATATCCTTCTGGTAGAAGGAAACATTTGCTAACATAGCAGAGGGACTGAGTTGAATGGGTCTTCTGTGGCTTTTTTGTTGAACGCAGTTAATTGCATTGGGTTTGAAAGGATGGATCTATGTGCTTGTAAAGCAACCTTTAAGCAGAAGCACTTTTATAAGCAGTGGGCCAGACCTGCCTGCTTTCAGGGCTACCATTTCAAACAAAAGGAATTATGGGGAAGGGGGAGAAACATATGGTAGGTTTCAGAGAGGAAAATAGTGTACCAGTTACGAATGCCAGGGGAATCACCATTGGTACCTGCCAATTAGAAGAAACAATTAAATCCTGAAATAGAGGTAGGGAGTTCTTGCCTCTGGGTTTTCTTTAAAAGCAGCAATGTTTTGTCCCATTTGTCTGGGTACATGCAGCAGCATAAAGTTACTCTAAGCTGCCATGAATTAGAAATGGTACTTAATTAAGTGCTCTCTCTTTTTAGCCAGACAGATGTATTTGCTGCTTCTGAGCTGTTTAGTACCCAGACACAATAGCTGGATTTAGACAATTGCTCAAACAAGAACCAAAATTGTTTGGCTCCTGCTGAGGTGGGGGGAGGAGAGTCCTTGCCAGCCAGCTGGCTAGCATTTGTGCTCTTCTGCTTGCGTAAGACTTTGCGGGGGGGCGCGGTTGTCTTACATTTTGGCCATCTATTCCATAATTAAAATATGAAGGGAAATATCCCAGTGTTTCTAGGGCAGCTATTGTGATCCAAAAGGCGGCCAGCTGGATGTGGAATAATAAGGTCTCCCAACTTGCGTCTACACAATGCATTCACTTATTTGTCCCTTGAACACAAACTGCACTGCCGTGATGGCAGTTTGAGAGGGAGGAGAATTTCTCTTGTCACCTTGGGTGAAGCAGGGCTGAGCAGAGAACCCAGCTGGATTGTGGGAAAGCTTTGACTTTTCCATTGGAAGTGGGCAGGGGAGGGGGGCTAGGAGAGAGCAGGAATCTAACTCTTTTGTCCGTTCTAAAGGATCCAGAATGGTTTGGGGGGGGGGGGTTGCTGGGGGATATTTCCCACTTCAGACAAATTAAGCCACATCTTTTTGAAGAAGCTGTCAAAACTTTTAAGGCTAAAATCTAATTGATCATTGTGTTATATGAAGTTACAACATAATTTTGTGCTTGCTTTTATAACAAGTTGTGTCCTGGCTGCTGCTGGCATTAGACTTACTCTTCGGTTCTGAACATGTCTGCTTAAATCTGTGTTGTGGTTGATTGAAAGTGCTTACACTGTTACACCATTTAAAGGACTACTGTGGAAGAGTTCCTGTTATTGGTTGGTTGGTGACCAGGAGGAAAACTGCTAACGCAGCAGTTTGACACCACACACACACACTGTTTGAGACAGATGGATGCCAGCAAGGTGACAACTGCATGCTTTTTTCTTTTGTTGGAAATAAGCTTGGTTTCTTTTTTCCAACCTCACCCCTAGAACAGTTATTCAGAAATGGGAATGTCTCTCCTATACTTCCTTCGGGGCCTGATACAGATGGCTGTTAAAGAGTGCGGTTCTTGGGATATTAACCAGCTTGTTTAAAAGGGTTATCTTGCCTTGTGGAGGTTTACAGGTCACTGAACAAACTGCAGGAAAGTCTCTGTTAAGAAGGGTATATTGGTGGGCATAGGAGGCAAGATGTCAGCTGGATCCAAGGTTCAGTAAAAACGTCTCTTCCAGTCCTGACTTTTTTAATTCATTTGTATCTTGTCTTTCAGGAAGACATTTCCATTGCTTATCTTACTAAAAGTGTGAATAGTAAAAAGAAGCTTGGAGGGTTTTAGCTCAGTGGGAGAGCATCTGCTTTGCATGCAGAAAATGCTAGGTTCAATTCCTGGCATCGCCAGGTAAGGCTAGGAAAAACTCCCGTCTGAAACACAGGAAAGCCAATCAGTTTGAACAATACTAAGCAAATGGACCATTAAATCGGCTCGGTATAAGGCGGCTTCCTGAGTTCTTAGACCATTTCAATTTATAATTTTAAAAGCAGTACCTAAGTATGCATGCAGACCACAGGGATTATGATTTTGAGTATTGCACTACAAGAAAATGTGTTCAGCGTATCTAAAGACCTGTCAAATTTCCTCAGGGAGTGTCACCACTGAAAAGCCCTATCCCTTGAATCTGTAAATTTAATTTTGGTGTCAGATATCTGGTCCTCCACAGGCAATCATGGGGCTTTGGTAGATGGTTATTATTATTATTATTATTATTATTATTATTATTATTATTATTACTGCCCTATACCCACAGGTCTCAGGCCAGTTCACACCAGTGTAAAAGTGGTGGAGAACGTGTGGTTGTCCAGATATTGGACCTTGGTTCCCATCATTCATGACAATGGGCCAGGGTAGTTCAGGCAGGATGTAAATATTTTTTTGTACTCTGACTTTAGGGTAAACATGGCACATTTCATTCTCTGTTTTGCATTGGATGTAGCTGGGGTACACAGCAAACTTCTGGGAGAAACTTTTTCATCACTGGCTACTATGGAAGTATGTGCAGGAATTATTCTACTGTGCTAAAATACTAAAATGTGAATACATGCTCTGGCGGATTGAACAAACGAGACCAATAGTGGGTCCAATGGTAAAGAAGGCTGTTTCTGCATGCAATCAAATCATGCTGTTTCTGCATGTGCTGTAGAAGGAAGTGAGGGGCAGATGAGGCTTCTCAACCTGGGAAGGTAACCCATCTAGGAGAAGGAAAACTGATCCTAAACCTCCACTATCTTGCACATAGAATTGCAGTTGGAAGGGACCCTGAGGATCATCTAGTCCAACCCCTCTGCAGTGCAGGAATTTGCAGCTGTCCCATACGGGATCGAACCTGCAACCTTGGCATTATCAGCACTAGGTAAAGGTAAAGGGACCCCTGACCATTAGGTCCAGTCGTGACCGACTCTGGGGTTGCGGCGCTCATCTCGCTTTACTGGCTGAGGGAGCCGGCGTACAGCTTCCGGGTCATGTGGCCAGGATGACTACGCCGCTTCTGGTGAACCAGAGCAGCGCACGGAAACGCCATTTACCTTCCCGCTGGAGCGGTACCTATTTATCTACTTGCACTTTGACGTGCTTTCGAACTGCTAGGTTGGCAAGAGCAGGGACCGAGCAACGGGAGCTCACCCCATCGTGGGGATTCGAAATGCCAACCTTCTGATCGGCAAGTCCTCAGAAGAAAAGGCTAAGGAGTAAACCCTGCAGAAATCCGGAGTGGACTTCCTAAGACGGTTGCATGGTGCTTTGTATGCCTCCTTCCGGCAACTCCTGCCAAGCTGGTGCCAAAACATATTGCTCTGCTTTCCTTTGGACCACATCAGTGAGGCTGAGGGTTTGTCATCTGGGCATCCCAGGACCTCTGTTCGCACTGCCCTAGCTTGCGTCCCAGGGAGGTTACTTCGGTGCTGCTAACAAAGCGGTTTGACCTCCAAAGGCACACTCCATCTGTCTGTCTGTTGAGTCAGACAGACGCCAACAGCAACTACTAATGGAATTCAATGGGATACTACAAAGAATGCTATTATTCCTTCTTCCCAATCTGGAAAATATTAGTATTGGATAGCATATTAAAGATCTAGAAAGCTCTTGGCACAAACAAATTTTAGGTAGCCCTGGTGGCCACTAGGAAAACTGAAAATGCAGTGGTAGCATCATACTTCAGTTCACTGAAACTCTGAACTTGGGTTTGCTCCTTTTCAATCTTACTTTGGTCCTAATGTAAAGTTCTACTGTAGTGTTGCTTTTGGATTTTGGCAGATGCCACAGAGGCCCAAGTCTGTAATAAGAGACATAATTAGCAGTGTAGTCTATATGCCTAGACAGGAGTAAGCTCCATTGAGTTCGGTGGGACTTATTCTCAGGTACATAAAAGGATTACAGTGTTTATTAGAAACCCATTTTCTTCCAGATTTTGTACTACTACAAAGGAGTGGAGATAAATGTTCTAACACTTATTGTTCTAATTTTTATTTTTCTCCATCACTATTCCTGTTATTGGCACACAACATACAAGTTTACACAAAAGATTTTCTGGCCCTCTCCCAAGTTGTACAGGACAGGGAGAAGCAGAATTTAATTTTTAAAAACACACACACACACACACACACACACACACACACACACAAAACATGTGAAGACTTGGTCTATATGCAAATTTTATTCTATTTCTAAAACCAATACAAAGTTACTTAAAGAACAGAGGCCAATAGCACACAACATTAACTCCACCAAGGATTCAGGGCTCCCTGTATGTCAGGTCTGTGGTGGCTTGAAGACGACTCCTTGCAGGGCTTCTCTTCTCTCACATCACTCCCAGGATCATCTGCTTTCTATCGCTTGGGGCCTTCCTTTAGGAGTATCTACCTTCTTGTGCTTCTCACTGTGGATTATTCTCTTTTCTTTCCTGTCCCTGTCTGTGGGTGTCTGGAGACCTAACTCTCGCATGCTCCTACTTAGACTCCCGTTCATGTTGTGCCCAGCTTGCATGTTTGTGCCCAGATGTGTTACTCCAGGTCGGCTGACTCGCATTGGCATGCTGTTCATACCTTGGGTCTTCCTTCTCCACTTTGATCCTGGTTTTAGGACGAGAGTCTGCAAGCTGTTCCTCTTTCACCCGTTTTTTGTGTTTTCTTTTCTCTTTCTTCTTCTTGTGTTTCTCTTTTTTGTGTTTCTTTGCCACCAACTCACTGTCTTTGGGGGACTCTGGTGAACTTGGAGGTGTTTTAGCACCACATCCTTTTTCTCGGAGAGCTTTTGTCACATCATCAATATCCTCGGAGTCTTTTGGTGGGCGGTAGTTAGCCACATGGTCCACACGAATTGTCCTTCCTTTAATCTTTATTCCATTAAAATTATCAACCGCAAGAATGGTGCTTCTCTGATCTTCATAGCAAATGAAACAGAAGCCTTTGGATTTCCCTGTCTTCTTATCACGCACCAGATTTATGTTCACAATTTCCCCATACTGTGAAAACACACAAATAATGTCGCCTTCCGTCAGCTCATAGGGAAGACCACCCACAAATACCCAGGCACTGTCACTGTACTCTGCATGCCAGGAGACCTTATCTTGTACACCAAGCTGTGCCTCACGCTCATTCAGCTCATTGATCAGCTTCACTTTGGTTAGTGGATTCATGCTGGTTCTCTTCGTCTACTGTGTGCAAAAAAAAATAAAAAAAATAAAAATAAAAATCTTTTAAAAACACTCATAAAAATTTACTGACCTTTCAAAAGCCCTGTTAGGTAGCAAATGCATTTACACTTCTGTTATGGCAGAGGAGCGGCCATGTGTTCTAATTTACAGAAGGCAGTCTTCTTCTTACTATTATTTATTGCACACCCCTCAACCTAAGGTCCCAGGGTAGATTGCAACACAATACTGTATTAATATTAAAGCACAATATTTAGGACACGGGTGGCGCTGTGGGTTAAACCACAGAGCCTAGGACTTGCCGATCAGAAGGTCAGCGGTTCGAATCCCCGTACCCCGTTGCTCGGTCCCTGCTCCTGCCAACCTAGCAGTTCGAAAGCATGTCAAAGTGCAAGTAGATAAATAGGTACCGCTCCGGCGGGAAGGTAAACGGCATTTCCGTGTGCTGCTCTGGTTCTCCAGAAGTGGCTTAGTCATGCTGGCCACATGACCCGGAAGCTGTACACTGGCTCCCTCGGCCAATAAAGCGAGATGAGCGCCTCAACCCCAGAGTCAGTCACGACTGGACCTAATGGTCAGGGGTCCCTTTACCTTTTTACAATATTTAAAACGGATTGATGTGACGGACTACAGCCTGGAAGGCCACAGTTCAAATCCCAGCTCAGCTAGGAAGCTCACACTGGGTGGCTTTGGTCCCTGTCTCTCGGCCTACCTCACAGGGTTGGTGTGTTGAGGTTAAAAATGAGGGCGCGGGAGAACCACGTACGCCACCCTTGACTTAAATACATAAAAAATATGCTCCGAGAGGCACTTTTGCCATGGCCTCGCTTTTAAAAGCAAGACAAAATTTCCTCTCCGGGTAGAGGCGGTGGTACTCTGTACGTGCTCAGAGGCACATCGCCCTCGGGGCGGGGAAGGAGGACCTCGGAAAAGAACGCGCGGTGTAGAACTGTTCCTTCGAAACCCGAATTCGGTCCTCCTGCAGCTTCTTCCCAGCGGCCATAACTTCAGCCCAGACAGGAAGGCTGTGCCGCTACTGCGCGTGCGCGCCCCGCCTCCTTTTCTCTCCTCCCCCTCCCTCCCCGACCCACCCCGCTCTATCTCGCCCCTCCTCCTCCCGCTCTCACTTCAGATATCGCGAGAGCTCCGAGGCAGCGGCCCAGGGCCAACATGGCGGAAGGTATGCGTGATGCGGGCGGCGGCGGCAATGCCAGCTGCACCTTGAGGAGCGGGAGGGTTTTTCCCCCCACCTCAGGCGGTTTTTCTGTGGGGCGGAGCGCTTAGCTAACAGTGGTTTTGGTGCTGCGGGGTGGGGGGGAGATTGAAACCGGCTTGGAGGGCGGGGGGGGGGTTGTTTGGGCGTGCCTCGTTTATTTGTGTTAGTATTTTATTTAACTCTATTACCTCCCGAGGAGATCGAGGCAAGAAAGGTGGACCTTCTCCCCACCCCCGTCTTATATGCTCAAAAGAGCCCTGGGAGGTAGGCGAGGCCATAGTGGTGCAGCGGTTAGAGAGAATGTGGACCAGGACTTGGGAGAGACCTGGGTTCAAATCCTCCTCCCCCCCCCAACGCCTCCAACTCGGCCAAGTGACCTTGGGGGCAGGTCACAGCCCCTCAGCCTGACCTACCTCGCAGGGTTTGTTTTATTGGCGCCATAAAATTTATAGACCATTTGATTTTAAAAGGCACGCAAACAAAAAAAAGCACGCAAACACACACACATCAAAGCAGTTTACAAAGGATGAAAAACTAAAATATAGAAAAATTCACAACCCTGCCTTCAAACATACAAAAGTTAAGATAACTGAAGCAGATTAAAATTATCTCGGCTTTCTGGGTAGACTTCTGGCAGGTGCTAAAAAAAAAGAGTATGGTGAAGGCGCCTGTTTGTTCTCAATAGGCAGGGAGTTCCAAAGTGCACTAAAGGATCGAGCTCTTACAAATACGGAACGGGTATTATGTGGCATCTGTAAGTGCTGCCGATTCCGCTGATCAAAGCTGTTGAGTGGGTGCACATCTGATAAAGTAAACTTGTGCCCAGTTGTTGAGGACTTCATATGCCAATAGTAACACCTTGAACTTGGCTCAGTAGCAAATCGGCAACTAGTGCAGAGCACAGGTGTTATGGGTTGACTATGCCTTGCTTCTGTCAGCAGTCATGCTGCAGCATTCTGCATGAACTGCAACTTCCGGATCAGGAGCACATTGCAGTAATCCAGTCTTGAAGTAATCAATGCATGAACTACAGTGGCAAGGCAAGGGTTGTGAGGAGGTCACCTGGGAGTGAATGTTACTTGACCCTGGGTGGGGTGTTGTATGTATTCAGTGGGGCGTGAGAGACTTTTCCAACAACTCTTTCTGCTTGGTGAGTTATGTAGAAGCTTATGTGTGGAAGTAGAGGAAGCCTATCTTCCTAGATAGGAGGTGTTTCTTTGAAATGGGGGAGTCATAGTGGCACCACCCCACCCCTGTATGCATGCATGCACCCACCCACCCACTTAGGAACATAAGGAGTCTGCCCTATACCATGTCACCCCATTGGTCTTTCTACACTGACTGGTGGCAGTGGTGTGTCCATTTGTCTGTCCAGTGGTGTGTCCATTTGTCTGTCCTATCTCCTGGTACCTAATGCTTTTAATTGAACCTAGGACCTTCTACATGAAAAAGTGTAGTTGGCTCCACTGAGTTACATGTGGGCAAATCCACACCATAGATTTAAACTGTATTCAGCAAACACTTAAAGCACACAACCTCCGCCCTCCAAATAATCATGGGAACTGTAGTTTACCCCTCATAGATCTAACATTCCTTATAAAACTATAGTTCCCAGGGTTCTTTTGGGAAATATATGTGCTTTAAATGTGCTCTGGGTGTGTTTTTAAAGTATGGTGCAGATCTGCCAGTCTCTCCCACTAGTTGCGTATTGCCTACCAGTAGCAGCTCTCTAAAAACCCAGTGGAAAGTGCCATGGATTGAACCTGACACCTTCTGCATGCAAATTCTGTACTTATGACCCTTCCCATATCTCAGCTGCTTAGAACTCAGTTTGTTGCCTCAGTTGTTAGTATCCCTTAACCAAGCTTCAATTAAGGCATACATTGTTTCCTGCACACCCACAACAGCACAGCGGCTTTAAGACACTTTAGTAACTCTTCTGAACTTTTTGTAAAGGATTACAAAAATCACCTCCATATTATTCTCTGTGTATTCATGTTGCTTTTCTGTAACGTGTCTCTGCCCCAGGGAGAGTGCAGTCATTTTTATTATTTATACAGTACCCTCAGTGTGTATGGCACTTCACAGAGAAGGCTGCCCAAGTACTGAAGTGGTACTAGATCCCACCCAAAGCTGGGATCTACTTACTTAGTAATAGTAGTCATGGCCCATAGGGTCCTTGGTGTGCATGCTATTTTACAGAGGCAAAACAAGGCAGGGGAAGGTTCCTGCTGGAAGAGATTTGTTCTGTTATGCATAACACAGCCCATGTCCATGGTGCTTTATAGAATTACAGCAAGACAACAGGTCTCTGCCTGAAACAGCTTACAATAGAGGTGGTGTGGAGGATGGAGGCAGAGGGGGAGGCAGGCTGAAGCCAAGGTTAACAGTGGGGAGGAATGTGCATTAGGTTTACTTGTATCTATGTGGACTTCATTTCACTAGGAGATAAGGGCTAAGGAATTTTGTGAAAGCATCCATAAAAAGTTAGCCTTTGGTGAGGGATGTGAACAAAAGCAATTAAAAGCAAAGGGAAGTTTATTCAGTTGTTTCTTTTGCGGAAGACGGGAAGATGAGGGATCCTAGAATGGTAGAGTTGCACGGGACCACAAGGGTCCTCTAGTCCAAACCTGCCCTCCCCCATGCAAGAATATTTTTGCTGAATTTGTGGCTCAAACCCACAACCCATCTCAAGGATGTTTCCTTGAGCATTGGGCTTATGTGTGTGGTAGGGAGGACCCTTGAATATACTTGCTACTGGAAAAATTTAGCAGAAATGTATGTGAGGGTTTGTATTTCTTTTCCTTGAAGGAGCTTGGGGTGGCATACATACTTATCCCTTCTCACCTCTTATTTTCCTCCCTGCAAATCTCCGAAGCAGGTTAGGTTGAGAAACAGTGGCAGGTTCAAGTTCGTCTGGTTAATTTCATGGCTGACGTGGGATTTTGACCCAGCTCTTTCCATTTGTGGAAGGTTTCAGTGACATCAGTGAGTCTTCATTGGTAGTAAATGCACTTAGAATAGGGTGTTGAGTTGCATGAAGCAACCTAGGTTGCAGTGCTGAACAAATCTAGCCCCTAGTACTCTTTTGTAAATATGTTTAAGATTACAGCCCGTATCATATTTTCATGGGGTCCTGTTTAAGGTAGATTTACAGACATGAAGTTCCAATTTAGTTCAGTGGAGCTTCTCCCTAGTTAGTGTGTGTAGGATTGTGGCATTAGATTTAGAAAGGACTAGCTGCCAAGTAAAGGATGCAGGTGGCGCTGTGGGTTAAACCACAGAGCCTAGGACTTGCTGATCAGAAGGTCAGTGGTTCGAATCCCTGTGACAGGGTGAGCTCCTGTTGCTCGGTCCCTGCTCCTGCCAACCTAGCAGTTCGAAAGCAGGTCAAAGTGCAAGTAGATAAATAGGTACCACTCCGGTGGGAAGGTAAATGGTGTTTCCGTGCGCTGCTCTGGTTCGCCAGAAGCGGCTTAGTCATTCTGGCCACATGACCTGGAAGCTGTACGCTGGCTCCCTCGGCCCATAGAGCAAGATGAGCACCGCAACCCCAGAGTGGTCACGACTGGACCTAATGGTCAGGGGTACCTTTACCTTTACTAGCTGCCAAGTAAGTGACCATAAGATTGCACCCATACCTAAATGCTAGTCTCAGCTCAATCAATGAATGACCATTTCTTTAGGATCGAGCTGTTCAATTGCATATCCAAGAACATTATTGTTTTTATTACATTCTAAAAGAGAAAAGAGGCCAATTTTTTATTAGCCCAGATCCGTTGCCCTTGTGCATTTCTGCTCTATTCAAGATAAAAGGGAAGTTTCAGAAATGTGCAAAAACAAGAGCCCACCCACATGCTTTTGTTTTTGTTGTCGCTTTGAGGAATGGAGCATGCGTCACCTGCCTCTCTCCTTCTGTCAAACAGTGCCTCCCAACAGGCAGTGCTTCCCCCACCCATTGCCCTTTCATCAGGGTGGGAGGCTGCAAGGAATGCAGGGTGGGATTGAGGAGCAGTGGAGCTGAGGATAAGCAGGGGGGTCAGATGGGAATATACCCTGGACTGGATCTGGCCAACAGGCCAGCAGTTCTTTGCCTGTGCTATAAAGTGGCTTCAGAGTTATTGTCTGGATCCAAGGCAGCCCTTGCCAACAGCTTTGCCAGTTGGAACGAATGGGAGCTGCCTCCCAAAACCTCCAAAGAGTTCCAGATTGGCTAAGGTTGATCTAAGAAAATTCACTTTTTAATTCTCCTTATGCCATGATTCCTCTTTCAACCTTAGGCAGGATACCCACCTAACTGTAACTACACTTTGCAGCTGAAATAATGACAGATGTATATAATAACCAATGGTAGGACTAATTTTTGTTGATAATGTAGGGGACAAGCTTTTGATCAGAGTGGGCTATCAAATTGTTTAAAAATGAGCACCCTTATCTGGTTTGTTTAGCTCCTCCATGCTAGCAGTGTTGTGGAGGAAACAAACTCAAACCATGGTTTAGTATTGCACCCAGGTTCATGGTTTCCCCCCCTCAAACCATGATTGGTTAGCCAAGAACAATCCTTGGTTTATTATCCTAGTTTGGATGTAATGCTGAGCCAAGGAATGTGGTGTGTTTGTTCTGTGCTCTTGTGGAATGCAAATGGTTTCTGATTTACTGTGACATTCAAACACAGTCACAGATTGCATATCCGTTTAGTAAATTTTTATTTGCTTTCCATATAGTCATTTCACTTTCCTGGGATGTTCAGAGATGACTTGAATTTTTTAAACAGTACTGAAAATTGTGCAACACCTACATGTGATGACCTGGCAGATTTTACTGACTTCCTCTCACAGCCAGAGATCCGTCCACGCAGTTTCATTTCTCAGAAAGTTTTCTTGGGAGAATAAGAAGAACCCAGATCTTCGTAATGAAGAGACCTGCTTTTAAGGTTTCTTTCCCCTCAAATTTCTGAAGTGTTTGTCTTTGGTTGGTTTGCCCTCTGTGCCCTGGGTGAGCAAATGGTAGTAGATAAATAATCACAACAAAGTGTGGGTGGGCAAGTTTTTCCAAAGTAAATAGGACTTGGTTTAATGGTAAAAGCTGTGAGGCACTGTTGTGCAACAATTTGGACTGCTGCCCACTTAAAGAAGTTACTTAGCTTATTGAGTAAATTGGTTGAATATGAATAACTGTGCACATGAATGAGCCGTTCTGAAGAAAAAGCATATGTTTCCCTGTTTTTAGATAATAGATATGTTACAGCAGTTAAGAGACATTCCCACTTGTGTTTGAGAAGAGATAAGTCCTCTGTTAAAAACACTAGCCATTTGCACCAGCTATATTCAAAATAAGGCTTCAGTTCTTTAGTTGATTGAGCCATTAAAACATGCTTTTTTAAAGTTAAACAGGGGTTGTTTTAACATTCCATCCTCAGTCTGTGTCACTGAAGAACTGTATGTGTCATCTTTGAATATCAACCAGGCTGGAAAAATCTCATCTGGACATCTAGAGATCTCTTGCAAAAGTCCTCAAATAGAAGGAGATAAACTTTAGCATTGCCCTAAATGTGGGTGGCGCTGTGGGTTAAACAACAGAGCCTAGGGCTTGCCAATCAGAAGGTCGACGGTTTGAAACCCCGCAACGGGGTAAGCTCCTGTTGCTCGGTCCCTGCTCCTGCCAACCTAGCAGTTCTAAAGCACGAAGTGCAAGTAGATAAATAGGTACCGCTCCAGCGGGAAGGTAAACGGCGTTTCCATGTGCTGCTCTGGTTTGCCAGAAGCGGCTTAGTCATGCTGGCCACATGACCCGGAAGCTGTACGCCGGCTCCCTCGGCCAGTAAAGCGAGATGAGCACCGCAACCCTGGACCTAATGGTCAGGTGTCCATTTACCTTTACCTTTAATAGTTGCAGTCAAGCTAATGGTTTAGACCAGCCTTCTCCAACTTGGTAGCTACCAATCCCTGACCATTGGCCATACTGGATGGGCAGATGGAAGCTGGAGTCCAAGAACGTCTACAGCTCTACAGTTTCCCCAACCCTTGCTTTAACAAATGGTTTATCTGCTGGCCAGCTAAGTAGTTGGTTTCTTCAAGAAGCAACCACAACCTGCTCTGAATATATCTAGAGACGCTGAATGCTCTTGCAGATGAAAGCCTAACTATGCATTATTCAGTGAAAGTTCCTTGATCAATACTGCTATCCTTCACTGCCTTAAAGTGATGGTGTGTGATTTTCTTGTAAAGCTTTTGGCTTTCTTAACTATGAAAGGTAAATTCTATATAGAATTGTAGAGTTGGAAGGGACCCTTAGAATCAACCCCCTGCAACGCAGAAATATGCAGCTGTCCCATGTAGGGATCGAACCTGCAACCTTGGCATTATCAGCACCACACTCAGAATAACCGGATAATATAGTGGCAGTATTCAGATTGCAAGACTTCAGTCTCTTTTTTTCAGTCCAAACTGAAGGACCCCTGGGAAGAGTTGTGGTTGAGTTTGCTTGGCTCGTTTTGTTTGTTACAATTATTCATATTCTGCCTTTCAGGAAATGTATCCTTTCAAGGTTGCTGAGAATTAAGATTGAACTTCATTAAAACATGAACACACAATAAACAGCATGAAACTAAATGATTTGATTGTGGCCAAGTGCAGTAGTTAATATGGAAGGCAGCTGTTCCAGCATGCTTAAGGACCATGCATGGAGTCACTACTCACCAGTATGTATTGAATAGTTCCTTTCACTGCTAAACATACCTTGCTGGAGCCTGCACAGGATCCTGAGATCTAAGGAGACATCATGTAGGGGCCGGTC
Source organism: Podarcis muralis (assembly GCF_964188315.1). Classification (NCBI taxonomy): domain Eukaryota; kingdom Metazoa; phylum Chordata; class Lepidosauria; order Squamata; family Lacertidae; genus Podarcis; species Podarcis muralis. The sequence goes on along the minus strand of NC_135669.1, from coordinate 33,673,603 downwards.
AAACCAGAACAGGGTCCAGGGATTGCCTCTTGATGACCCTGGGGAGTGGGTGCAGAGTTCAGAGTGGCATACTGGGAGGCTGTACCACAGGAACACCCCCTTCCTACCCAGGATCCAACTCCTCATCAATAACTGACTATTGGAGCATCTCCTTTCACTCATGGCCCTGACGCAGTCTGTTCCAAACCACTGGGCCCCTTCCCAGGGTCGTTTGCAGGCAGCTCCTCCAGCTGCGCCCCCCTCCCCCCCGGTCCAACCAGCCCCTCCACGCTGGTTCTTTGGGACTCATGACACACAGTTCTCAACTGCTCAGCAAGCCTTTCTTGCACACCTGGTTCCCTGTTCCAGGTATAACCTCAATTCCGCTGTAACTTTTAAAATTGCAGTTGCCTTTAAAATATTGGTAACCTCCTTTCTAAGAATAAATGCTTGGTATGGAATAAGTATACTACCAAAGTCTTGGACTAGATTCGTAAGGATTGTGTTAGATGATTCAGAATTTCTTTGTTAACATACACCTACTTTGCGATGTCAGTTCTTTATATCTACAACCAGTGTAAAATGTGAATGGTGATCTTAGCCAAGCCTTGATGCATTTGCTAGCAGCGTATCAAAGCACAGTTAATGCCACATATCTGGCTTTTGAGCAAATCTTGCTGGCTGGTACTTAATGGAAACAATTAGTCATTCTTGGTGGATTTGACAGCATAAAGATCAATGAAGAAAGCCTCTTTAATGTCATCAGGTGCAGCGTATTGATACAATAACTTAGCATACACCTCCCCCACTATGAGGGTTGTTGGAGTGCAGCCTATAGCCTCAGACTTCCTTTATCATTGCTCGTTGTGAAGGGTATCAAGTATAAAAGCCCAGACGTTCCTTAGGCTTCCTACCTGAGATCCCCAGAGATACCAGGGAAACTGTTTGGGTCTCTTTAGGGACAAATTGCGATGGCAGCATGACTGAGCTGTATGAAGTTATGGGTGGCATAGAGAAAGTGGACAGAGAGAGGTTCTCCCTCTGTCTCCCATAATACTAGATCCCAGGCTCATACAATGAACTGAACGCTGGAAGAATCAAGATAGACAAAAGAGGTGTGTCTTTTCACTGCACATGGTTGCACTATGGAATTTGCTCCCACAAGGCATGGCTGCCAACTCATGCCATGGTGTTAAGTCAAATTTATGGGGAGGATTAATACTATCAGTGGCTGCTAGTCATGGTGGTTATATATTGCCTCCAGTATCATTGTTCATATACCTTTGAATACCAGTTGTTGGGGGTCATTACTGGGAGACTGCTGTTCCACACATCTCCTGCTTGTGACTGTGAGAATGTAATGCTGGATCGGATGCATCGCTGGTCTGAGCCAGCAGGGCCCCTATGTTCTTGGAGCAGCCTTCCCCATCCTTGAGTCCCCAAATGATGTTGGACCGCATTTCCCATAATCCTTAACCATTGGCCATGCTGACTGAGGATGATGCTGGCTGTGGTCCAGAAACATCTAAGGGCTCAAAATTGGGGGATTTTGTATGCAGAGTGTGTATTCTACCATTTAGCTGCGGCTAGTGTTTTTTTTTTAATCCTTTCGCTCTTAATTTACCTGAGGTCCCAACAAGCCAGAGTTCCAGTACTTCCAAAAGGTATTCCCAAAGTTTTGACTTGAGCAAATCTCTTTGTCAAAGTATGTCTTAAGAGTGAAGCTCTTAAAATTGATTTTAGTCTGATTAGGGATTAGGATTGGTCACTTCAGGGAATGCATTTCTGGGATTTTTAGAATCTGAAGGACTGACACCAACAAAAATGTGCCTATTCTTTGCTGTGCTGGCCTTGTTCCTTTTCACCGGGGGTGGGTGGAGGTGGAGATTTGTATTGCCAGCGCAAGGTGGGAAGGAATCTTCACACCAGGCAGGAGTATCGTTGGCATACTGTAGTTCTTTCTGAAGTTTCTGCTTTTGGAAATGTAGTTATTTGTGGGAGCAGCAGGTGGATCCTCCGCTGATGCTTTAGTGCTCAAGTGCACTGTGATGTTTAGCAGCGTGTCTATTGTAGAACTCTGCATCTTCAGAAATCCTTGCCTGTCATTGTCCTCACCTTTTATCTCAAGGCTTATACACGCAAAACCTTTTTTTTAATAGTCCAGCATCTTTTTAAAATTGGGTGCCGCAGAGAGAATGTACTGATGAACAATCATACAGGGGAATGACTAATGGTGCAATCGCGTGCATTCTCAGAAAGCTCCTCTGTGTTTGATGGAATAAAAATGAATGTTTGTCACAAACTAATTCCCTACAGAACTGCATGCAAAGGGACAAACTTGAGGGCATCTCCCAGTTTGGTTATTCCTGGCATAGACCATCCAGTGTGGTACCCTCCAGTTGTTGTTGGACTACAATTCTCATCATTCCTGACCATTTGCTGTGCTGGCTGGGGCTCATGGGAGTTGGAGTCCGCAACTTCTAGGAGGCACTGCATTGGCTATGCTGGCTCTGTCCCTTTGAAGCTGTCTTGTACTGAGCCAGACAATTGGTCCATCTAGGCCAATACTGTCTCCTTGGACTGCCAAGAGTCTTCCCAGGCCTGGTACATGAGGCAGAGATAGATAGGACCATAGATCCTTTTGGTTGCAAAGCATGTGCTACACTACTCAGCTATTTATAATAATAATAATAATAATAATAAATTTTATTTATATCCCGCCCTCCCCAGCCGAAGCCAGGCTCAGGGTGGCTAACAACAATAAAACAGTACAAAAGTACAGCATAAACAACACTCTAAAATCATTCATTATAAAATTAATTAATTAATTAATTAATTTTAATTAATTATGCGGGTGGCGCTGTGGGTTAAACCACAGAGCCTAGGACTTGCCGATCAGAAGGTTGGCGGTTCGAATCCCCATGACGGGGTGAGCTCCCGTTGCTCGGTCCCTGCTCCTGCCAACCTAGCAGTTTGAAAGCACGTCAAAGTGCAAGTAGATAAATAGGTACCGCTCCGGCGGGAAGGTAAACGGCATTTCTGTGCACTGCTCTGGTTCGCCAGAAGTGGCTTAGTCATGCTGGCCACATGACCCGGAAGCTGTACGACGGCTCCCTCGGCCAATAAAGAGAGATGAGCGCTGCAACCCCAGAGGCAGCCACGACTGGACCTAATGGTCAGGGGTCCCTTTACCTTTTTTACTACCCCACGCTTTAGCTTACAAAAAACACACACCAGTAATTCCTTCCCTTCAGACTCAATATCTAAGAGACGTGACACGATTAAAAAAGGATGAGGAGGAATTGAGTAAAGAGGCAGGGAGGCAAACTGAGACACCAGTCTTACAGATCTTATAACAGTCAGCTGGGACTGAAGCAGTTCGTGAAGCCTGTTGGATTGACTGCCGCTGTGTGAGTTGAGGGAGAGCCAAAGGTAGCACTTCTCTTTGTAGAGAAGATGGAAAAGGCCTGCTTCCCTCCTCTCCCTGTGCTCTGCAGCCTGATGGAGTGGCTTCTGTGAGGTGCCAGTAGGCTTTTGCCCCATGTTTTGAATTTCGTTCCGTTGTCTTTGCAGAAGAGGTGGCCAAACTGGAAAAACATCTGATGCTTCTCCGTCAGGAATATGTCAAGTTGCAGAAGAAGCTGACTGAGACGGAGAGGAAATGCACTCTCTTGGCCGCTCAGTCTAACAAGGAGAGTGCCAGCGACTCCTTCATCAGTCGGCTGCTTGCCATCGTAGCAGAGTTGTATGAGCAGGAGCAATACAGGTAAACGTGTGGTGGTGAAGACAGAGCCATGGGCTGGGTTCTGCTGCTGTGTCAAGCAGAACTTAAGTTATGACCCCATCTGCCAAGCCGTGGTTTGACTCTGACATTTGAATCTGGCCTCTGCCTTTTAAAGATTTCATCAGATTACCCACTTAGGCCTCAGCCTCGTTTTGCAACCATAAGTGCTGTAAATTTGTACACAAATAAGCTTAACTTCCTTTCCGTTTTTTGCATCCATTACCAATTCTTCACTTCCACCAAACACCCTTTCAGCTTTTACCGGGTACAGTCTCTTCTGAAACACCATGCCTCTTTTTCCTTTCTCTTTGTGCTATTTTACACTATGTTTGCCATTTGCAAGAAAGCAGGGACAATGCATTAAGCACAGGAAAGCAAAATAGTTTAAACACCTTTAGAGGATGCTTGCCTATGTAGGCATATTGTTCACACACGTAACATGGAAGCCATTAGATTGCTTCTGAACGTTGGAAGAAACAAAGTTCCAAGATCTTATACTGGGTGAAATGCAGTCTAATCTAATCTTTCAGAAGGCAGAAGCTCATCCTCCAACTTGACAGAATGGAAGCAAGGAGTTTCCTGTGTTTTCCTGCAGGGTAAAGCTAGAAACAAACTCTTTTGCTCGTGTCAAAATAATTGATTCCAGGCCAAGCATGTATTTGTGGAGGATTGAGAGTTGCAGTTAATGGCCCTTGTAAAGACAGTGTTGCTTTAAAGTATTGCTGCTCACTTAATACATAAATGCAGCATATTTTGCTGGGAAACCAGCAAATGAAACCGAGCCAGACAAATGTACTTTGCTTTTTTCTTTTTGGGAAGTTTGAAGTTAAATATTTATCTTGGACAAATATACTTTTGCTTTGCTTCCTAAGCACTTCCTATTCTTCAAAACTGGAAGTTAACGCTGTTTTGGTGTCCAGTGTTTTTTGGAAAGAGAAAGGGGACACACCCCATAACTTGTTGCTCATAACTTTTCAGCTAGTGTGTAAGACCAAATTTCTTAATTCACAAACCTCTTCCTTGGAACTAAGCTGTGTGTGTTTCATGTTTGCTGAAATGCCGAGATCACCGTTCTGCATTATGCAGTAGTGGTGCTGGTAGTGGTAAAATCACTTAAAGACTTTAAATATAGTACAGTGGTTAAACAGAAGACAGGATCAGCCTTTCAGGCCTCCAGGTTGATGGTCATTTGTCAGTTGAGGGTCTCCCTTGTCAGCCCAAGCTCTGATAAACACTTAGCGAAGAAAGAGTTATTTTCAGCTCCTAAACACTTTCTCACCAGACGTCTTAATGCACAGAACCTTGTTGGATCGTATTTAAGAGCCATCTAGTTCATCATCTAGTTTTCACAAAGTGGCCAGGCAAATACTTCAGAGAGGCCCTAAGCAGAGCCTAGCAAACAGTCTCAATTGCTGGACTGCCTCTGAACCTTGATGCTCCATTACACCCATGACAGAAGAAATGTGGGGTACAAATATATATAAAAATATGTTGCTGCCAATGCTGATGATAGACCTATCAGCCATCACCTGTGAATTGGTCTAATCCCCAATTGCCCTGAGGGATAGCTCAATTGGGTGGAGCATGAGACTCTTATAATCTCAGGGTCATGGGTTCAAACCCCATGTTGCGCAAAATATTCTTGCACTGCAACGAGTTGGAATGGATGATCCTCGTGGTCCCTTCCAACTCTACAATTCTATGATATATATATACACACCGTATTTTTCGCTCCACAAGACACACTTTTTTCCTCCTAAAAAGTAAGGGGAAGTGTCTGTGCGTCTTATGGAGGGAATGTGTGATCGATCACTGGCTCCCTTTCTGGCCCCGCCCCCTCGCCCCGGCCTCCATTGTTGAATGTTCTGCAGATGGAGGCTGTTTGTTTTCCCAGCGACATGTGACTGGATAATTAGATTATGTCTGGAAACTGTAGAAACGGCTCCCTTTCCTAAAGAAGGTGCAGAACTGTGAGTTGAACCCCATAAAAACAGGATTTTTTCCCTTTGCAAAGTAAGCTCAACAACTTGGGGCTGATCCTCAAAAAAAGGGGCTTTCCCCCTTTCCTCCTCTAAAAACTAGGTGCGTCTTATGGAGCGAAAAATACGGTGTATATATATGTAGAATACATGGGTGGGTGTATATTCGGTCATAACTAAGAGAAAAGATATGGAAATACTATGAAAGCTTGCCTCCTGTCCCAATACATTATATGTATTACATAAAGGCTATATAGAGTTTGGACTGGGTATCAATTTAATGCATTCAATTTATTGAGAAGAAATAATATGCAAGTTAGTATTGTTGTTGTTTTTAATTAATTATTGTAGCTATAACATAGAAGCTTGCATAAATGCCATAGAGTACAGTGGTGCCTCGCAAGACGAAATTAATTCGTTCCGCGAGTTTTGTCGCCTTGTGATTTTTTTCGTCTTGCGAAGCACGGTGTGGGAAAAGTTTTGGAAAAGCTTCAAAAATCACCAAAGTCTTCAAAAACCTCAAAAAAGGCTACCACACCACGTGCTATGAGTTGCTCCTCGAAGTCAAGTCGCAACTGTATTAACAGTGTTAAGAAAAAGGAAACAAACTTGCAAGACGTTTCCGTCTTGCGAAGCAAGCCCATAGGGAAAATCGTCTTGCGAAGCAGCTCAAAAAACAAAAAACCCTTTCATCTAGCGAGTTTTCCATCTTGCGAGGCATTCGTCTTGCGAGGTATCACTGTATTTGTTGTGTTTCTGAGGAGAGTCTGTTTTGCAACCTTCATCAATCTGATGCCCTCCAGATGTTTTAGACTACAGCTCCCATCAGCCCCAGCATCATACAACTGTTGACGAGGGCTCATGGATAATATATTGTTAGGATATTTGTGTTCAGTATGCATAGAAGCTAACCTGGAGATTATGGGTATGATTGTTTTGTTTGGTTGTATTTTGTTTTCTGTTTCAGCAACTTAAACAGGAATACTTGAGTGTATAACAATGTGCACTTACCGTATTGGCCCGAATATAAGCCATACTTCTTTTTCCAAATTCCGACCATGAAAAGTTAAAGTGCGACTTAAATTTGTGACCTTACAAAAATTGGCTTTTACGATATCACTACTGAAACAGACATACGGTAAAATGGAACGGGTGTAAGTGCCTGCGGAATTTTAAGGGAGCAGCTTATATTTTGGTATTGTCTTTTTTTCTTTCCCTCCCTTGAATTTTAAAGGTGTGGCTTATATTCGGGTGTGGCTTATATTCTGGCCAATATGGTATCAATGTATTCATTCTTAAAATATCATTTTTGTATATGTATCAACCACTAATGCCTTTTTTAAGCCATGTGTGCCCATCACTTTGACAGTGAGTTTAAATTTCCATATGATTAAAATAATATTTCTGAAGCAAAAGGCACAGCTTTTTTCTAAGATTATTCTTAACATTTGTGGCAGTTATTTAAGGGGTGCCATTCCTTCCTATGTGGTGGTGCTTGCCATTTCCAGTTCTGTTTTTCTTTTCTTTTTACTTCTACTAAATACATATTTTTTTTTTAAAAAAATGGGTGCTTGTTTAATTGGCAGCATCCTTTTAGCCTCTTAATAATTATTTTTTAAAATCTGATTAGACGCACGGTGTTAAATTACCTAATTTATCTCTCCACTTTTGCTCTACAGCATTAATAAATTTATAAATCTCTGTCTTATTCCCCCATCACATTACCCACTCACCCCACCCCACCCCCAGTCTTGCTTTAAACAACCTTCACATGGCTGTGAGCAAGCATGCAAATCCTTTAGCTATGAACCTTTTAATTGTTACCAGCACTGCCCAAACGGACAGGGGGGAACAGAGCTGCTTCCCCGATTGTGTTTTTTTAAAAAAAGAAATTAAATACAAAAGGTCCAGATGTGCAGCCACAACTGGCCTGAGATGCAGCCTTGATGGTGTTAGAAGGGCCAGGCCCATTGTGGGTGCATCACTGAGAGAAGAGGAGATGTCGCTCTAATTCTTCTAACGTTTTTCTTCTCAGATGAGCGTTTTGCCCCTTAATCGCGTGCCTGGGAATAGCAAACAAGCCTAACTTGGTTAGCTTCCCTCCTTGTTTGTGCACAGCCAGCATTTTCCTATCCCGTTCAGAAAGCGTGCAGACTCCCTCCTTCTTTCTGAAGGCTTCTTTGTGGCTGTTTGGGACCGTAAGAAGCCTGCAAAAGTGCCATGGGGAATCCACATATCGCCACTGCTCTGCCTTTCTCCTCTACGGCAGAATACCCCAAGTTTTCTTGCTGTTGTGCAGAAGTTTGCAAAGTCATCTAAGCGCAGGTGTGTGTGTGTGTGTTTGTCTTGTGTTTCTCCAGTGACCTGAAGATAAAGGTTGGAGACAGGCGCATCAGCGCTCACAAATTTGTATTGGCAGCTCGCAGCGAGACTTGGAGCCTGGCCAACCTGGTGTCTACGGAGGAGCTGGATCTGTCAGGTCAGTTTCTGATTGGCTGGGGTGGGGTGGGGGGTGAGAGAGATGCTTTCATTGGCTTTGGGCGAGCAGTGAAAAGATGAAAGGCCCCTTTGGTAGAGGAGGTTGCAGTCTTCTCCTTCAGGAGGTGCTCCGCCCACAGAAAGAGGCACTTGATCCATTAATTATGAAGCCTTTGTCTCCAGAACATGCTAATGGGCCTTTGAGAGCTCTGTGTTTAATGCTAGTTAAATCAGTAGCCCATCCCACTTTCATTTTAATGATGTGGATGTTAAGTGTGGTGGCCTCTTCGTCTTACAGAATGGGAGACCGCTCAGAGCTGGGAGACAAAGCCGTCTGAAACAGCCCGGTTATTCCTTTTGTTTTGAGGGTTGCTGTGTCAGAGCCGCCTGTGTAGCAATTCCATGTAAGGCAACTGTTGAGACGCCAGTCTTTTATCTTTAGTGAAATTAGCTCTTTAATCATGCATATACCTTCCCTAAAAACCTGCAGCGATGGAGAGAAAGAGAGAAAATTCTGGCCAGAGACGTTGATTCTAAACAAGCAATTATATTGCCAATTTCAAGTTTGCATTATAAAATGAGCCGTGTTAAAAAGAGAGCCTTATAGATCACTTTATTTTTAAGGGCAGTCCCTGCCCTCGGGCTTACGATAGCACAAAAGGAAAAATGGATTCGGTGAGAGGAGGAAATACGCAAGCCCAGGCATTATTTATTTGTAGTTGCGGGATCTTCTGATGACCCACTGGGATTGAAAACAGCTCAGGGAAAGGAGGTACCAAAAGCTGCTGGTTTCTCAGCTGGGCTAATGAATTGAGTTACTTCTCTTCCTTCCTCTGCTGCAGCCTGATGTAGTGGCTGCTGCCGGATGGCAGGAGATTATGGGAGGAACCTGGCTTCTCAGTAGAGCTGGTGGCAATGTCTCCAACATCCCTTTTCTCTCCTCCACCTCTGCCTCTGTAGTGGCTCTGCTGTCAGGTGGCAGATTTCCACCATGGGACACCCATGCTTGTGTATTAGGATGACCTTCGTTGGTGATGTGGGGTAGAAAGAGAATTAAAACAGTTGCTCTGGATTGCACGCAACACTAGTCCAGTTGAAACTGCCTGGCCTTGCATTTGGAGGGCAGAAGGTGTGTTGTGTCCTGTTCTGGATCTTTTTTGTGTGAGGGTGGGGGGCGGGAATGAAATAAGTGGGAAGGACATAAACTATTCCAGCTCCAGCGATGGTATAGTTTTATCATCCAGCCCAGGGTCATGCTAGCAGAACAGGAGGGTCCAGAATGCCCACTCTGGCATCAGTGAGATAATCTGGATGCAGGACCTTTCTGCAGCCTCACATAGAAGCTATAGGGATCCTGATTTCCCTCTGAGGGCAGACTTCTCTCTCTTGGAGAGGGAGATCCAGTTAATCCTAAGGCACCTGTCAGGTTTTAAAATGTTTAGAAGTTAAGTCCAAGGAAAGCTTTTTAGTACAGCCATACCTTGGTTTTTAGTTTCTCGAATGTTTTGGCTCCCGAACGCCGCAAACCTGGACGTGACTGTTCCAGTTTGCGAACTATTTTTGGAAGCTGAACATCCGATGGGGCTTCCGATTGGCTGCAGGACCTTCCTGCAGCCATTCAGAAGCCGCACTTTGGTTTCCAAACGTTTTGGAAGTCGAATGGACTTCTGGAATGGATTCTGTTCGACTTCCAAAGTACGACTGTAATTGAATATAACATTTAAACTGCACTAATGTGCTTCGTTGAATTCCCTCCCCCCAATCAATTGGTTCAGTTCAGCTGCTTCCGGGCATTGGGAAAAGATGGTGTCCTACATATATTGCAAACCAGATAGGAAATCAGACATGCTAAATCGGATACCAATTTATATAGGGGATTGGAAAATTATTGGGGGTTTTATACATTCTGCTGAACTCTACATTGGGTTGTTGTTTTTTAGCTGCTACTTTTTATTTGTTTATTTTAGTTTATAAACTGCTCTAGGAGTTTTACTGAGGGGTTTATTTAACAAATTGAGCCAGGAGGAGGAATACCTGAAAATGACCTCTTTCTCTGCCCCCCTCCCTGAAAAGGTGCCTTTTATCATTGGAGAGTGGCCAGTTGGAGACCACCCATTTTAAAGTAATTCTCTCACCCATTTTAGCTGATTTTATCTCTCCCTTTCTCCAAGAAGCTTAAAGGTGGTATTCATGGCTTTACCTAGCCCTCTTTTACCTTGCAATGAGCTTGTGAGGTAGGTTAGGCTGAGGGTGGTTGACTGGCCTAAACTGAACTTCATGGTGGTGGACAGGATTTGAACCCTGTCTCCCTGTTGGCCCCTTGTCTCACATTTTAAGCACCATGAAAACGGAGTGGAGGTGAAAGTAGAATACTTAGGTGTCAAGCAGTTTCTGAAGTTGAAATGTGGGGCTGGGGGAAGAAGAACGCTAGGGTTGCCACGTACTCTTGACTATGTTTTAGTTGTGAGTTGGTGGGGCGTTGAAGCTGTCGGGGCTTCCCCAGATGATTGACGTCTTGCCTCTTACATCTCTGACTGCATCTTGGTAAACAGCTTCTAATATTAGTGATCCCGCCAGCTCCTCTTTCTAGGAGGCAGCCAACACCCTTGTTGCCGCAGAGCTATAAATACCACCTTTACTAGTTCCTGAGATCGGGGGGTGGGTTGTATGCCCACCTAGCAGTCACAGCAGCAGTGTGATGCTGCATTTCTTTACTACAGTGAGGGAAATGCCAGGAAATCTCCCCCCCCCACACACACATTGTAAGTACAGAAACAAGTTTGTTGCTAATGTCTTGAGCATAAGAAGTGTGGTTGCTGGTGCATAAGTACTGAGTGTGCAGTTGGGTGGTTTGGTAAGTGCATGCAGGGTCTAGAGCCCTGCATGCTGGTGGTCCTCTAAAGGCCAAATCATAATCCCCTTCATGCTCTCCCAACAGATGCTGACCCGGCCGTGACAACGGCGATGTTGCGTTGGATCTATACAGATGAGCTGGAGCTGAGAGAAGATGACGTGTTCCTGACCGAGCTGATGAAACTGGCAAACAGGTTTCAGCTACAGCTCCTCAGGGAAAGGCAAGCCTCTGAATGAGCGGTTGCATTTGTTTCTTAATTTACCAGGCTATTTGTCCTAACGCAAGTGATTGTTTTTCCCCCTGTGGATCCCTCTGGGAAGCGGCTTTGAATTCAAAGATGGGCACTCTCAGAAATGCAGCTGTGATCAGGACCAGTGGTGGGATCTCTTTCCTTTGGAAAGATCTGCTGAGGATGCTTTGGGTCAGCCTTCCTGGTGACCTCCAGGTGTTCTGGGCTCACTGGTGAAGGTTGGTTTAGGTAAAGGTTGTCCTATTGCACACATGGGTTAGAAGGCCCTCTTGATGCTTCCTCCAGCAAATGATGGAAATCTCGCCAGGTTCTTCGTCAAACCTATACATTGGAACTGACTTTGTAGTAACGAGCGTGACTGTAGTGACACAGAGAATCTCTTCTGCTCTGGGATCTTGTGTGCTCCTATTAATTTATCCCATTTGTGTGTGTGCAAATGAACTTGGCTTTACTAGATGTATCGCATCTGCCTACTTCTGGCAGTATGGGCAAGGCAACATTCCAAGCGCGTGTTAATAGATTATAATGCTCAGGTATTACTTGAATTAGGTATTACACTGGCTGTGGCAAAGTTTCTTTGGAGGTTATAAGAAACAAAGATTATTATGCCCTAGATAAAACAAAATGACTGCCTTGGTTCTACCATCTGTCTGTATGGTCGTTTTAACTGTATCTAGTTTTGAAATTGTTATGGTTTATGTTTTATGGGTCTTTGGACCGCAATAAAGTATTGATGATGATACTTGAATCAGGACATTATTTACAACAGGGTGATGGTGTTAGCAGCACAAGCAGAAAAGTCTTGCCTCTCTCATTCAACTGGATGAATGGTAGCTTAACGGCAGAATGCCTCCTTTGAATGTCTTGCAGGGTGTTAGGCTTTTAGCCAAGAATATTAATCTTAACTTCAGAAGTCTTCAAGTGCAGGACAGGCAATTCCTTCGGAACTGAAGGCTACTCCTTGAACACTGATCTGCTCTGAATATGGAAACCATAGTTTCCTGGTTTGGATGCAGTGGGAAACTGTGGTTAATGAACTCAGGCACTCTTCAGTTGTTGCTCAGCAAAGAGGGAAGGGATGACACACGCCACTTGCCTATCTTAGTTTAATTAACTGAGATAGTTATGTCCAATCTGGGCCAAGATCTTTCAAAGAACTTCTTCAGTTTTACTAATACTTTATAAAGCAGGTCTGTGTTCATACTTTTTAGCTACTGAGATAAGTCTTTTGATGCTGGCAATGAAAATCATCTCCTAATAAATCCCCTTTTTGCTGATCCCCGGCTCTTTCCCTGTCTGTCTTGGTAGGTGTGAAAAAGGAGTCATGTCACTTGTGAATGTCAGAAACTGCATCCGCTTCTATCAAACAGCTGAGGAGCTGAATGCCAGCACTTTGATGAACTACTGTGCAGAGATAATTGCTAGTCATTGGGTAAGCGCCGAGAGAGGAGCATGGGGTGCTTCAAGAGGTCAAATGAGGATACGTGGTTTTTTAAATTTAAAAATGCAGCATTTACTCTGTTTCCAAGGCAAAGATTTCTGTAAAATTTGAAACTATACTGAAAATCCCCCACATTCTGTTCTGCAGCTGCTTTGGGCTGTACCATGTATGGCAAGGGAATTGGGTGTTTGAAGGTTGCCCCAGGAAACAACAAGTGCCACCTCGCATGTGGAAAGCTAGCATGTTGGAGAGAAGAATTTTAGCCCAGCATTCTCTTTGCCTTGTTAGCTTCCCACTCGCAAAGAGGTTTTCGTTTTCATTTGGTCTGCAGTTTGGTGTATGCATCTGCTTAAAATGGGATGTCTTGGCATTGACAGCAGAACTGATGCCTGTACTGAAAACAGGCGGTTCTTGGTCTGTAATTATTGAATCATAACTCAGTTCCACAGAGTGTTCTCCCCCTCCACCCGTGGAAACATTTTGCAGCGTGGGAGAAAAAGTGCCTCATTAAAGATCATCAGCCTATGTTACATGTGTGGATAAATAATCTCACAGGTTGAGACAACAAAATGTTGGAGGATGTTCCTGGTACAATGATTCATGCCCATGGGAGAGCCTTGTGTTCAAAGCTAAGATACGGAAGGAGCATTCTTATATCACCCAGAGCAATAAAACGGGTGGGGAACTTGTGGCCTGCCACGTGTGGTTGGCATCCAACTCCCATCATCCCTGACCATTGGCCATATTGGCTGGGGCTTATGGGAATTGTAGTACAAAGCAGCAGGTTGGTGACGGCTGGTCTAAGCAGCTTGCGGTAATTTATTTATACAGTACCCCCATCTTGCAGTACTGTAGCACAGCTTCAGACCCAGCTTTCTCCATTCCTTGTGCTGCCCACTCATACATTTCTTTAAAAAAAACCACACACACACAGAATTTGTAAAGTAAAAATAAAATATAAAACAAACAGGAACAAACATAGTACACTAACCAAAACAAAACAAAACAAAACAAAACATAGACCCATAAACTCTGGTATTGCAATGAAAACAAGAGAGTTGGAAATCATTTTACAGATTCACAGAAACACATGTGCTGCTCTTGCCGCGGCATTTATAGTTTTCAAGCCAGAAACCAATGAATGCTTGGGAATTGTATTCAGCCACATAGACTTTGGAGAGGCAGGCAGGAAAATTTGACCATGTACAATCAAATGTACTTTTTCAGTTTGACTCCCCCAAAAAGTCTGGTTTCCCCCCTGTTACCCATACACTTCTAAAAGCACAGGTGCATGTAGAAATGGCTGATACTTTTTTTTATGCTTGCTCTGTGTTGTGTTTTTATTTATGTATTTGTTAAGATGTAAGCCCAACGGTGGGGAGTGTTGTTTTAATTTCATGTAAGCTGCTCTGGGAACCTTTCTGATAAGGAAAGGGTACAAATGCTACAAATAAATAAATAGCCCTGGAGAAATGACTGAAGCTTGGGGGGCGGGGGCTAAGGTTGGAGCCAAGATATGTGACTTTCTTGATTAATGATTTTTCGCCCCCCAGGATGATTTGAGGAAAGAAGACTTTGGCAGTATGAGTGCTCAGCTATTGTATAAAATGATCAAATCCAAAACAGAGTTTCCTTTGCACAAAGCTATTAAAGTGGAGAGAGAAGACGTCGTTTTCCTGTATCTTATTGAAATGGATTCGCAGGTAGGCAGAGATCCTCCCCTACATCTGCACTAGGATAGAATTTTGGAGATATCTCTCAATATGCTCATTACTACAAAGTCAGTTCCCTCTGCGTCTTAAGAAAGCAGAATAGACTTTAGCATCTGAAAGGAGTTTTTAAAAACAAACACCTTCACTAGTTTGCAATTACAGTTCTCCCCCCCCCCCAAATATCACTAATAAAACCTTTCTCTTCGAAATGATTGTTGCTTCCCCCAGAACCTCCACTGTCTTTTCTTTTAACTGTCCGTAAGCCTGCCTTACGTTCGAACCATTGTTCTATTTAGTCCAGGTCGGCCTTCGTTCTTGAGCCTGGGATTTGCGTCATGCTTTGTCACTGAGCGTGGCCTCTCCTAAGCCTCTCTGCCGCCCTGCGTGGCTCCTTAGTGAGCGGCATTAAATGTAGAATAAACACCAGAATCTTCTTTTTTTTTATATCTGCTGCTTTTGCTGTCACGCTGTGCGGTGCCCGACTTCTAATCCTGTTTCCCTGCAGCTGCCTGGGAAGCTAAACGAAGTAGATCACAACGGAGATCTTGCTTTAGATCTGGCACTTTCTCGAAGACTGGAAAGCATTGCAACCACCCTGGTTAACCACAAGGCAGATGTGGACATGGTGGACAAGAAAGGCTGGAGCTTGCTGCATAAAGCTATTCAAAGGGGTAAGAATAAACTGTGCTTGTAAAATACATAGTTCGCTTTCCAGCTAAGAATTCGTTCTGTACATTCCTGGCAAAAACACCTCATGGAATCATAGAGTTGGCAGGGACCTTGAGGGTCACCTATTTCAATCCCCTGTAATGCAGGAATCTCAGATTTCATAGGTGCTAGCATTTAATTGATGCTTTTGAATCATGGTGCTGGAGAAGACTCTTGAGAGTCCCATGGACTGCAAGAAGATCAAACCGATCCATTCTTAAGGAAATCAGCCCTGAGTGCTCACTGGAAGGACAGATCGTGAAGCTGAGGCTCCAATACTTTGGCCACCTCATGAGAAGAGAAGACTCCCTGGAAAAGACCCTGATGCTGGGAAAGATGGAGGGCACAAGGAGAAGGGGGCGGCAGAGGACGAGATGGTTGGATAGTGTTTTCGAGGTTACCAGCATGAGTTTGACCAAACTGCGGGAGGTAGTGGAGGACAGAGGTGCCTGGCGTGCTCTGGTCCATGGGGTCACGAAGAGTCGGACACTACTAAACGACTAAACAACAACAACAACAACAAAGCATTTAAATTTGTAGATCGGGGTAGGGAACCTCAGGCCCTCTGTAGCCCAATGGTGGCCTCCAGGCCTCTCTGTCATCAGTAAACGAATGGATAGAAGATACGTACAAACTTGCAACACATGAACAAGTCACCTACAAACGTAGGCTTGCCATGGCAAATTTAATGATATTTGGAATTCATTTTTATAAACACTGTATTAGGTTAAGTTTAGGTTAACTACAATAACAGTCATGTAATGTTTATAGTTTTTGTTCTTTACACGGGTGTTGTTGTTTTTCTATTTGCGTCTTATTTTACCTTGAGCACTTGAAATTTTATACTTCCTGTTTTTCAGTAAAGAATATACTATAAATATATAGATATATATAAACAAATAATCATTAAAACAACCACCCTATATAAAACACTATTAACAAAACATCTTAAAAAATAGACCGAACAGCGCAACCACAAGAAAAGTCATAAAATTCACAAAGCATTACAGCACTTGTAACCCACAAAACAATATTAGCAACATTAACAACCTGGTGGAACGCTCTGTCGCAAGAGACAAGGGACCTGCAGGACTTGACATCTTTCCGCAGGGCCTGCAAGACAGAGCTGTTCCACCAGGCCTTTGGTCAGGGCGCAGCCTGACTCCCTCCTTTGGCAATCTTTACAAAACTTTAGTTTATGGTTGCCATCAATTTGTATTTTAATTAATTTTTATAATGTTTTTATAATGTTGCACTGTTTTAGTGTTGTTAGCCGCCCTGAGCCCGGCTTCGGCTGGGGAAGGCGGGATATAAATAAAATTTTTTATTATTATTATTATTAACAAACAACCAAAAACTAACTAAGGACGTCTTCCCAGCAAATTCCTCCACTCACCTGTTTTTCATGTCCACAGCAAACAATAGGTTGTGTGTAAGCATGTCCAGTGGTACCTCGGGTTAAGAACTTAATTCGTTCTGGAGGTCTGTTCTTAACCTGAAACTGTTCTTAACTTGAAGCACCACTTTAGCTAATGGGGCCTCCTGCTGCCGCCGCTGCATGATTTCTGTTATCATCCTGAAGCAAAGTTCTTAACCTGAAGCACTATTTCTGGGTTAGCAGAGTCTGTAACCTGAAGCGTATGTAAACTGAAGCGTATGTAACCCGAGGTACCACTGTATCTCCAACTTGAGAGAAAGATCTCTGCAGACTAGAAATGTCCTGGGCCATCCTGGGCCATCTTGCATGATCAAGTTAGAGAGTCGTTGAACTGATGTTGGACATTACACAGCAGCTTAACTTAGCTTTAGAAAAAACCTCCAAAAGTCTGGCAAAACATGTGGTGTGTTTGGTGGTTCTGAAGTTTTCAGTTCAAGAAAAGGGATCCTTTTGAGGATTCATACAGTTAGACAGGAATTGGTTGCCATGGCAGTGAGATGCAGAGAGCAAAGGAACAGAGCAGTAGCATCTTGAATTACCTCTTTTTCTGGAAAGAGAAAGTGGGGCTTGTTGCCTGCCCTTCTTTATTAGCAATTCAAGATGATGGCCAGCAATTTCTGTTCTTCCCTTGGGCTAACTACTTGTAGAAAATAAACTTCATCTAAATGTATAATAGGAAAATTATAGTCCTCTGCAAGGTATGAGTAACCCATGAAGATAAACGTCTTTCCATATCACTTAATACCAGCTGTAGTCAAGATCAGAGGGTTTTTGGTTGGCTAGCCAAAAATCATGTTCACCTTTGTGTCCCTCTCTCTCAACCCCGCCCCCTGGGATTGGCTGTGATGAGCCTGCAAGGAGTGTCAACTTTGGGTGGTGGTGGAAGCAAACCGTTCCCCTCCATTCCCAGCCCTGAGTTGAATAGCTAGAGGGACTTGTCCATGGTGCTTTGAGCTTCAGAGTGTCTCCGAAAGAAGCAGGACGCCTTCCTTCATTCTGAGAATTAGTTTGAGGTTTGGGAGAACCTCTATAACTCCTCCCAGTTCAGGAGAAGGGCAAGGTATTTCACCAGAATTGTAAAACCCCTTGGTCCCTAGTTACGAAACTGCAGGTTAAGGGCCTCCGACGTTGCAGGAGATTTCTTTTGAAGCTGGAATACAACTGACAACAGTCTACCTTGCCAGAGCAGGTTTAGGGTCTTGGCCCATCTTGCGGGTTCTAGGCTCCACTGTACGGATCTTGCAAGCTCTTTAAGCAACGTCACTTCATCTGGTTCAGATTGCGAAATGCCAAAAACGTCAAGGAAATCTTTGGATCTCCCTTCACTGTGCTGGAATGGGTGTTCTGTGCTTCCCAGCACCGCTTCCAGTTACAGGCAGCTTGCTTGTGAAAAGCAGCAGAATGGTGTGGGGGCCATTTTTTGGTGGCATGGTGAACGCGTTGCCATCACTTAATGCCTGTGCTGGATGTGTGCTGATGGGTGGCTGTGATGCTTACTCAGCACAAGAAAGGGTCTCCCTGATTGGAGGCACCTGAAGATGCATCACACTGCAGCACTTAATGGGAAAGTTCAGATGTACAACTGGTGCCTGTCGAGCCCTCGTGATCCTCATGCACCTGCAACTCCATCTCCCTCCTTCCTTTACTTTTTACCCCATCCCATCCTTTCTTGGCCATTTGATGGGCTGTTTGTGGAACCTGCACAGGCTGCGCTTCCTCCATAACAGCAAAATCCAGAAATAGGATTGTTACAGGGCCACTATTTCTGGTGTTTCCCCATTTAGGACATAAGCACTAAACTGTATGTGAATTGACATGTCATGTGGATGCATCAGAAGTTTTAAGATTTATTTTTTTATTCCGTTTTTATATATGGTTCCTGGTGGTCTCCCATTTAAGAGGCCGACCTGGTCCAGGCCTACTTAGTCTTAGCTGTGTTGCAGCCTCAGATATTCCCAAATATGCCTGCTTCTCAACTCTCTTTTAAGCAGCTTATTTTCCATTCTCCTCCCCCTCCAAACACCTAGGGAAAGCCCTCACTTAGAAGAGAGAGGCATGTGCTGTGGTGATGAGAGTGTTGGACTAGGATTTTGGATTCCAGGCTTCAAATTTGCACTTGGCCATGAAGCTGACTGGGTGACCTTGGGCCAGTCACTGCCTCTTAGCCTAGCCTACCTCACATGGTTGTTTTAGGGATGAAATGGGGCAGGGAGAAGCCACCTTGAGCTCATAATGTTAATAACACACCCAAAATAGAGACCACTAACCCTCTTTCCATCAAAAGCCCTGCATCTGGGTCTTCTTTAATTTTTTAACACACCTATTCCTTTTCTACAGATACAAGGAATATTCTGCCGTTTACACTTTTCTGACTGATATGGCAAATGGGGAAGGATTGTTAAGGAGGGTTTCTTTGGAATGAGTGCTTTTAAAAAATCCTGCTACCTGACTTCTGCTCTTTCCTTGTCATTCCACAAAGGAGATAAATTTGCTGCTAGCTTCCTTGTTAAAAACGGTGCCCGGGTGAATGCTGCAACCTTGGGAGACCAGGAGACTCCCTTGCACCTCGTGGCCTCCTACAGCCCCAAGAAGCACAAGCCGGACATCATGGCAGAGATGGCACAGATAGCAGAGTCCCTCTTGAAGGCAGGAGCCAATCCGAACATGCAGGACAGCAAAGGAAGGTGACTGTTGGGTGGTGTTGTGTTTGTATGTTTCCTTGACCTATTGCTTGAAATGTTGATCTGGACATCTGAAGATGCTTTATGCAGAATTGGAAAAATTGGTCCATCAAACCCTTGTACGTGCGGCCTAGGACCCACGTACCTATGGGACCGCCTCTCCTGGGATGCCCCGTGGAGGACCTTAAGGTCCACAAATAACAACACTTTGGAGGCCCCGAGCCTCAAGGAAGTTAGATTGGTTTCAACTGGGGCCAGGGCCTTTTCAGCACTGGCCCAGACGTGGTGGAACACTCTGTCACAAGAGACTAGGGCCCTGCGGGACTTGACATCTTTCCGCAGGGCCTGCAAGACAGGGTCTGGCCCTTATGTTTCCCTCCCCTTATAGTCTTGATTTATCAGCTACTTTAAAATGAGGCTGCATTTTAAATTGCATTTTAACCTGTATTTTAAATTAGTTTTTTTTTTCTCTCCCCCCCCCTTTCCCCCCTATTATGTTTTTACTGTGATTTTATTGGTGTTAGCTGCTCTGAGCCCGGCTCTGGCCAGGGAGGGCGGGGTATAAATAAAATTTGTTGTTGTTGTTGTTGTTGTTGTTGTTGTATTGCTTATTTTGGCTGGCAGAGGTACCAGTGATAGAAACTGCAACCTTTGCGTGTAAAAGCATGTATGTTACTGATGGGATTCCGGTGCCAGGGTAAAGCGTATCTGTTATCCCAGGCATCTGGTGACTGGAATGTGGGCTGTTTGATGTCTTAGGTGGTGTTGAACCAGCGGGCGGGGAGAGATGCCAGGTGACCTGGCGGTGGTAATTCAGATCCATCCGTAGGAAGTGGAGCAGGGTTAAAAACACCGGGGTCCTGAGACTCAGGAACCAAGAGGACAAAAACTTCTTAAAAAGAATGGGGGAAAATTATAATTTATCTAGGAGACCACTGCAAGCAGATGGAGACATTAGCAGAATTTGAAACTCACTTGTAATGTAACAAGTACTATGGATATTATGGATTGATTTAAAATATAGAATATGGAATAATACGCAGTTGTAAATGCTGGCAGTAGGGCCCATGGAGGGGATGGGGCGGGAAGTCTCAAGATTCAGACTAATCTCTGTATATGGATATGTGTTTGGAATGTTATAAACTTATATTTGTAAAATCAAATAAAAACGATTTCAATAAATAAATAAATAAATAAATATCTGCACCCCGTTAAGTCTGTCACTGAAAATAGGTGAAACCTGTTGACGGGTACAGAAGTAAATCTAAAACCGACTGCTGAATGCTTAGTAATAGCTGTTAATAATTAAAATGGATGTTGGTCTCCGGTGTAAATAAGACAAGCAGGTAGAGCCAGTTGAGGGAGGAGTCTAGTGTCACGTGCTCCAAGAAGTTGCCGACTTACAAAAGAGATCTTGCTCCTTGACCTTTGGAAGACCTTGTGCCCTAATTCAACTGACCCCTTTCTCTCTCTTTCTGCACCCCCAGGACTCCACTGCATGCCTCCATCGTTGTGAGAAATGACCCAGTATTCAGCCAGCTACTCCAGTGCAAGCAGTAAGTCTGTGCAAACTGGATTAATACAATTATCTATCTGAATGGTGCTCTTAATAGGAGAAACCATGTCCTTGTCAAGTTTTGGGTACGTTAGGAGACCGTCTGGGAACGATGGACTTTTCCTGAATTTCAGGCAGAGTTTTCCTAAAGGCTGCTCTTCCCTTCGTAGCCGGCAACTTGTCTGGCAGTTCTTGTCTGTGGAATTGTGTGTTTCTTATCATCATTCTGTTTTGCCACAGACACTTAGGGTGGGTCTTCTCGATAGGGCAGGAAGGTGTCTGGAACGGTGAGCTTGGGGAAGTGGCTCAGTGGTGGCAGAATGGAAGTGTTTCTGTACTAAAAGGTCTCGGAGGATTCAAATTCAAGTTGCGAAACCTCCCAGTAAATGAAAAGCTGCCCGTGAGAATGGACAAATGTCAATCAGGAGAAAAAGAACGCTAGTTGACTAGGTAGGCAGAAAATACAAAAATGTTGGATGTTGAAGGCACAATAAACAAGGTGAAATCCAGTGAACTGGCCAGTGTTAGAAAGCCTTGATTTGTGTCTCCTGAGAACAAAGTCCCGACTTGAAATTATTCGTGGGGCATAATCGGAATGTTATTGTCGTTGCCAGACTCGATTTGGAACTGAAGGATCATGAAGGAAGCACTGCTTTGTGGCTGGCTGTTCAGTATATCACGGTGTCTTCTGACCCGTCTGTCAACCCCTTTGAGGATGTCCTGGTGGAAAACGGCACTTCCTTTGATGAGAACAGCTTTGCGGCCAGGCTCATCCAGCGTGGCAGCAATACGGACGCTCCCGACACAGCGACCGGTGAGAGAAATTGTGTCGTCCCAGTAACTCAGAAAGCAGTTGAGAAATCAGATAGAAGACAAGCCAAAGGAAGAAAGAAGCAACAGCAGAGCTGAAACTCTAAAGCAAGCAACCTTTTGGTTTGCTTTAGCACAGAGGGCACTGAAAAGAGAGTGCAGTGGGAGGGGTGTGTGGCCTGCATGTTTCATATAGCTAATTTTTTTGTGAATTGAGCAAAAAGACACTGGAGTCTCTTGAGGAAACAAAATTCCAGCTGTTGTACATCAGGGGAGGACGAATCAAAAGGGGCTTGAGTGGCACTGCCCCAGCTGTGCAACGCCTTCTTTCTGGAGGCATGGGTGTTTGGGGGTTCATGGTTTGATGGAAATTTACTTGGGTTTGTTTTTCTTCTAGTTTTTTGGTGGTGATGGTTAGGCTTAAGTGTGTTTTATGTTATAGTACTGATTTTGAGGTTTTATTGTTGGTATTGCTGATATAGTATGGTTTTTATACTGTGGCATTATTATTGATGTTGCTGGTGTTTTCCTGTTGCCTTAATTGTGTTCTGTGATTTGTAATAGTGTGTGTGTGTGTGTGTGTGTGTGTGTGTGTGTGTGTGAGAGAGAGAGAGAGAGAGAGAGAGAGAGAGAGAGAGAATATCACTTTGAGGTCACTTGTGACAAAAAGTGGGCGCTGTGGGTTAAACCACAGAGCCTAGGACTTGCCGATCAGAAGGTTGGCGGTTCGAATCCCCGTGATGGGGTGAGCTCCCGTTGCTCGGTCCCTGCTCCTGCCAACCTAGCAGTTCAAAAGCACGTCAAAGTGCAAATAGATAAATAGGTACCGCTCCGGCGGGAAGGTAAATGGTGTTTCCGTGCGCTGCTCTGGTTTGCCAGAAGCGGCTTAGTCATGCTGGCCGCATGAGCTGTACGCCAGCTCCCTCGGCCAATAAAGTGAGATGAGCACCGCAACCCCAGAGTCGGTCACGACAGGACCTAATGGTCAGGGGTCCCTTTACCTTTTAAGCACACTTAATAATAAGGAAGTCAGTAATAAGCCACGTCAGTTCAGTTGTGCCCTGCCCTCTAGTGTCCTGGCTTAGAATGCAAGATAACAGCTGGAATTTCGGCTCCTGTTCTAACTCTGCTTTTTCTTTCTCTCTCCCCCACCCGGGTGGCTGGCTGCCTATAGGAAACTGCTTGCTGCAAAGAGCAGCAGGGGCAGAAAACGAGGCTGCCGCTCTGTTCCTGGCAACTCATGGGGCCAAAGTTAACCACCGGAATAAAGCGGTAGGTGAAGAGAAGGGAATGTCAAATGAAATAGAACTCTGCTCAGACACTCCATATATCTGTTTGGTGCATGGAGGGAAATTAACAGCAAGCTCGTAAGTGCTTACTGCAGAGTGCAAGTATTAAAATGCGGATAGTTTGGACTATTTCTCATTTTACTGTGATGAGATGGAGAAAGGGTGTGTGTGTGTGTGTGTGTGTGTGTGTGTGTGTGTGTGTGTGTGTTAGGCCTGGGCGATGTATTGATTCATTGCCCAGGGCCAGTTTGAAGGCCAGAGTGCAATGGCACCTTCACCTGGCAGTATATCACGGGTGGGGCTTGCCTGCACCTGACTCCTTCTGCCACCAGTGGCTGACGCACGGAGTGTGGAACAAGCTGCATTGGCCCCAGCCCCATGGGGCGTCAGGGTGAAACCGCTGCCGATCCTGCCAAGGGAGTTCCACCCCAGTGCCTTGTGGGGCCGGGGCTGATGCAGCTTGTTCCTCCCTCTGTTTTTCAACATTGGGATGTATTGCTATATCTCAATGTTTGGCCGGTGATACATTTCAATGTTGAAAAGCTGACATCATCCAGCCTTAGTGAAGGAGCAGCTGCTCCCCTGTTTGATTTCCTCTTCCCTCCCCATTCTTTTTTCCTTTTATATTGCATCTCTTAGATTGAGAACCTGCAGGCAGCCCTTTCTTCTAGCATATGTACAGCGCTTAGACAATTGAGGAGCCACAAATGTGTTGACAGTTGTTTTGTCGCGCACTGAGCTCTGTGGGAGCTGCTTTTAAAGTCCCAATTCACGAGTCTTTTCTCTCCCTCTTGAAATCGATGGTCTTTTTTAAGTTTTCCAAATTCTCCTTTCCACAAAGGGGGAGACCCCGCTGCACACAGCTTGCCGGCATGGCCTAGCCAACCTCACGGCAGAGTTGCTGCAGCAAGGAGCAAATCCTAATATCCAGACGGAGAAAGCCGTGCCTGCCCAGAAGGGGACAGCGACGCCCAGCACGGCAGATAACGTCAGCCTGCAAACTCCTCTTCACATGGCAATAGCTTATAACCACCCGGATGTGGTGTCCGTCATACTGGAGCAAAAAGGTAAGCCTTCTGTGGGGAGCTGCCAGTCGGGAGGGGGTGGAAGTGGAGGGAATAGGAGCAGAAAAGCAGATAAATGAACCATCAAAAAGAGTCTGTTGGATCAGGCCAGTGGTCCATCTAATCCAGTGGTGAACCAGATGCAGCTATGGGAAGCCCGAGCACAAGGGCACTTTCCCTGCATCCCATTGGCTTCCATCAACTGGCATTCAGAGTCGTTACTTCCTCCAACTACAGAAGGGTAAACTACAGAGCCCAGAACTCTTCTAGGGGTGGGTGGGAAATGTTCTTTAAAGGTATAATGCGTATGCAGCCTGGTATCTTCGAAGCAAACAGGATTAACTTCAGGCTTAAAAGAGAATTAATGGTTTTCTCTTCCAGCAAATGCCCTTCATGCTACCAACAATCTGCAGATCATTCCTGACTTCAGTCTCAAGGACTCCAGAGACCAAACAGTCTTGGGATTAGCCTTATGGACAGGTAAGCGCCAAAAGAGGGATGGTCTGAATTTTTTTGAGCGCGTGGGCAGAGGTGGCCTCAACTCCAATAAATAATAGAAGAAACCTTTTTTTAAAAAAAAGAAAAAATAAGGATTGTATTCAACCAGCAGTTGACGCTTTAAAATTCCATTGTTGTGACTGATAAGTCCATTGATTTCAGGGGGTTTTCTCAGAGTATAGTTGGAACCCTAAGGGAGCAATCCAACCGGAGTTAAGCATCTTTCAATCTCACTGCTTTCAAAAGGGAGAGATATTTAAGTCTGTGTTCCATTTCTCCTATTGAAATCACTGGGACTTTATAAAGCGCTATGACTTTCCATCCACTTGTCTGTAGTGGGTATGGGGGAAATAGAAATAGACATACTTTATTGTCACTGTACCACTTGTTTACAGTGAAATTAAATGACCCCCCCCCTCCCACAATCTCTCAGTCCTTGTTACACTCTGTGTCCTGTCATACAACCACCTTGGAGCCTCTTTCAAATAAGAGGGGAGGTGAACTGTTTAATGCTGAGTAGCTAGTTGATCCCATCCCTCATCCTGTGCAGGCCATATCTGCTCCACTTGTACATCATAGTACAGACTATGAACTGCAAATCCCATCATCCTGCTCACTGGCTGTGGGGCTGGCCAGGGCTGCTTGGGGTTGGAAGTCCAACAGCACCTGGAAAGCCACAGGTTGGGCTTTCATTTTTTAAAAAACCCAGCATCTACTTATGTAGATGGCAGCAGCAGTGGAACCCTTCATAGTTGTTCTCGCAAACAAATCTGCTCTCCTGTTTCAACATAGCACAAACTAACAGGCCTCCGACCGCAGGCAGCTAGAAAGCCGTGTTTGTCTGACAGAAGTGCATCTGGCATCGCAATATGTGAGCCCTTTAATCTGGCATATTTGTACCTAAACAAATTTTGTGTCTAAGCTGCCGGGAGGAGTAAAGTTCAAACTCCAACTTGCCTGCAAATCCCTGAAAACCTTAACCTCTCGCAGTATCTTGACAAGAGAAAAAAGGGGAATACAGCTGAATTTACATGGCTTCATACTCCAACTATGGGAGCACAGTCTCAGGATTGCAGGCCAGGTCCTAGGACTGCAGTTTGAAGGTTCATCTGTATAGAGTAGCCTTCCCCAGATGTTGAGCGCCACTTCTTAACATATGGAAGTCACCAGGTTCGGGGAGTCCTATTGTTAAATACCATAACATGTGAAGTGTCCCAGAGTAAGGATTTGTTTATTTTCGAGTGCTTGTGTCCCACTTTTCTAAAAGACAATGAAAGCTACGGACAATGCATTTAGACCCCACCTTCTTTTCAAGGAGCTCAAGGGTAGCACACATCATTCCCCCCCCCCCGTACCATTTTATCCTCATAGCAACCCTGTGAAGTAGGTTAGTTTGAGAGCAACTGGCCCCCAGCGATTTTCATGACTGATTGGGGATTCGAACCCTGTTCTCTCATGCCTTGTCTGACGGTCCAAAATGAGAGGGGAGAGAGTGGGAGCTCTACAGGCAGTCATGAGTTCCTTGAAGGAAAGAAAAGGCAGAAATGTAAGGGATAAATTGGATGTTTCCTCTCCCCGCTGGCAGGAATGCACACTATTGCTGCTCAGCTGCTTGGCTCTGGGGCCTCCATCAATGACACGATGTCAGACGGGCAGACACTGCTGCACATGGCAATACAGAGGCAGGACAGCAAGAGCGCCCTCTTCCTCCTGGAGCACCAGGCAGATATCAGCGTCAGGTAATAAGGCCTTGGTTGTACTTGCAAAGTTGTGTGAGAGTCTTAGAACAGAGGCAGGCCCAGTGCCCACTGCAAGGCACACTTGGGCAAATGAACTGGCGCTGTCTTGGGCTGAGCAGGTTGCTTCTGCTCTTCCCACACCCCCTTGCCTCAGGGGGCATCAGTGGGTTCTGCTGGTGGGTGGAGGCTGACACCACAGAGAGCCAAGGATGATAACAGAAAATGCCACCTGAATTATCTTGGCACCATAAGGATGGGATCTTCGTTTATATTCTACTATATTTATTAGACGGCAACTTGTTTTTGTATGGTGCTTTTAAAAGAACCTCAAAGAAAATAAGGGGTACCGCAGACTCACTTGTGCCCTCGCTGATTAGTTCAGGGATGATGAATCTTTGGCTCTTGATAAAGGTTTATCTTTCAGTACCATTTTGAGCCTTTGTCGTCTCTTTTGTTCTTTCTGCAATTTTTAAAATAGCACAGTGGTACCTCTAGTTGCGTTCACCTCCGGTTACGTATCCTTTGGGATACGTACACGGCAAACCCGGAAATATTTCCCCAGGTTTCGCCGCTCACGCATGCGCAGAGGCGCTAAACCGTGCCATGTGCAGAAGCAGCACTTTAGGTTGCGAATTCCTTGGGATGCAACCGGAGCTCCGGAACGGATCCCGTTCGCAACCGGAGGTACCACTGCACTTCCCTCCCCCAATCTGTCGGTGATGCACCGCCTGTGGCTATCTGCCTGTGTATAGCACAATGTGCTTGTTTGCAGGACTCAGGATGGGGAGACGGCCCTCCAGCTGGCCATCAAAAACCAGCTCCCTCTTGTGGTCGATGCTATCTGCACTCGGGGAGCAGACATGTCTGTGCCAGACGATAGAGGGAACCCTCCGCTCTGGCTCGCTCTGGAAAACAACCTGGAAGATATTGCTTCGACTCTGGTAAGAGCGGTGACTGCTGCAGTCTCTTTCTTCTTTCTTTTTCCATCAGACATTGGAATCCTTTTCGCAGTCATCATCACTCTTCTCTAACCAATCAACTTGGAAATGTTTCTGTACAAAATGCATGCCAGGATAAAGTGGGGGGGGGGCGTTGTTTTGTTCTTCAAGTCATTGGGCATAATGAAACTAGGGAGGAACTGAAAAAGAAGGCTTTGCTGTGGGATGTAAAACCTAGGGAGAAGTCTGAGACGGATCTGCATTGCAAGCTTGTTTGTGGCTGGTGTTGAGAGCCACAGACCTTATTTTCTCTCCCGCTCTCTTTAATGCATGATGTTGCATGACAGTGTTGTGAGCTGCTTTCCCCCTGCTCACAGACACTGCACTGGTTGCAGAATCAATGAAACAGCAGATGGGTATGGTTTGAGTATCCCTGGGGCAGCCATTCCCACCCTGCTGTCCTCCAAAACATGTGGAGCGCACCAGGTTGGGAAAGACTGGCCTAGATGTTGTGAGTAGGAGAGAGGGAGGCAATGAGAGGCAAGGCTGTTGTATTCAACTATCAGCGACAACAGCTTGAGAGTAGCTGCTGCCTTCCTGGCGTAGCCTCCGTTCCACCATGAGGGCTTTAAAAACAAGGTATCCTCATTGCATTCTTCTTTCTCCTCATCTGAGTCCATTCAGTGATTTTGTAACAGGTTGCACTATTTTGAGTGCATTGTTAAATTTATATTTTAAAAAAGAGGGCGGGGGCGTGTAAAATGTTTAAAGCAGGCAAGGTTCCTAAAACCAGATAGAAAAATGCTACACAGAAAGTGACGTCGAGACTCCAGTACAATATTAAGAAGGGCTGGTTGGTCGCACACTCTGCCAAAACCCTAATAGCTTACTGGAGAGACTGAACAAACACTGTTCATTTAACAGGTTGAGCAGCCTACGCACCTTCAGTTTGCGTGCACAACTCTCCCACAGTTCTCATATTTTAGTTTCTATGCATGCAAAGGATTTTAATGTCTATTCACCAGTATTCTGGAGCACCGTTCCTATTGAAATCAGGGAGGCTCCTACAGTTCTGATACTCCGTCCCCTGCTGAAAACATGCTTGTTGTCCAGGCATTATTTTTGAGAATTCCTTTGATTCACTCCTGGTCATCGTGTTCTGTATTTTGTTATTTTATCATTTCACTGTGTCTCAATGGTTTTTAATAAGATAACACGGTCAATTACCTGCTGAAACCTTTTTGGGTGTGCAGAGTGAGCAGTGTTTAAACTAGTGGATCTTAGAGAGTGGGCTTCTTGCAATCACACACAGAGAGGTAGGTAAGAAAATAATATAGCTGTTCAACGTAGGAAATAATGTGATTTGCGATAGAAAAGTTTCTACTTCCATACGAATCTATGCTTTCTCCTTGGTTCTTTCAGAGGATAATTAAAGAGGACCTCTCACCTTGAGGTCCAAACAAGAAAGGTATAAGGGGGAGGAAATTATAAGTAGGATGCAACGTGAGAATATCAGTCTCATCTAAAAGAGATAGAGTTAGGGACCTCCAGATTCCCAGACTATCCATGTATCTTTAACCTTTATCTGTCTTAGCCCACGCAAACCCCATTTTTTAGATAATTCATTTTATCCCCCTTCTGGTTGTTCTGTATTTTACGATTTTATAATTCTATGGTGTGGATATTTCTACACACCACAATGACTATTTTTAAATGACTTCCAGGTTTATAGATAGATACTCTTATAAATTAAACTGGAATAACAAAGCAAGCTATGTTGTTAAAAAGAGCTTCGGTAATCAGTTGTCTTTAATAGGCTCTTCAGCAACGAACAGACTGTAGAAACAGAAGCCCTCACTGCCACTAACTGCCTGTGTAAGAAAAGCAGAAAAAGAAGTGCCAAATCATTAACTTCATCCCAGAAATGGCTTACTCCTTCTGTTTTGTTGTTAATATCATCTGCTTTATAATGTGCGTTATTTTCAAGTCTGTTTTTTTTAAATTCTTTTTAGTTCCAGTAAAAAATAACTGTATTTTGCTGTACAATAAGCTGTTTTCTAAAAGAGGGGGGGGGGGGGAAATAACTGAAGAGCTTTGATTTCTGTTGCCCTTCGGAACAGTCTTTGTATTTCTCCATGTTGTTGTTGTTGTTTATTGAATTTATTTACCACCCTATATCCAGAGGTCTTGGGGCGGTTCACAGCACAGAATCAAAATCAAATGTTTTAAATTAAGAACCCAAACATTAATCACCACTGTGCTACATTCCCCCCTAAGCATCTCTTCTCTTCCTGTAGGTGAGACACGGTTGCGATGCAACGTGTTGGGGTCCAGGACCGGGAGGCTGCTCACAGACTCTGCTGCACAGGGCCATCGATGAGAACAGCGAGCAGATCTCCTGCTTCCTTATCCGCAGGTCAGGAACAAACCTGTTGTCCAAACTGCTTGAGCCAACAGTTAAGGCTTTGTAAACCAGTAGGCCATTGACTTGGTGGGATACTGAAAACAACGTCTTTCCTTCCCCATCAGCCAACCTGTTGGCAAGCCGCTGTGTGTGGACCCAATGGGCCAAAAATACTTTGGAAGGGGGTGCAGCTTATGGGAGATTGCCTTATTTGTGTGCAGAATGTCCCAGGCTAAATCCCTTGGATCTCCAAGGACTCTTCCTCCATTGGGATTTTTCAGCATAGGTTGTGTGGCTGTCTGCCATGGATGCTTTAGCTGAGATTCCTGCATGGCAGGGGGTTGGACTAGATGACCCTTGGGGTCCCTTCCAGCTCTACAATTCTATGACTCTGTGATTCCAGGAAGGGCTGGGAAGGCTTCTGCCAGAAATACAGTTTGTTGGTGTAAACATGAACCAGTGCTTTGATGCCATATAAGGCCATTTTCTATGTCCTCCTTTCCATGAATCTTTTACTCACAACCTTGAGGACTGGAAACCTGCTCTCTTTTTAGGGAAAGGGCTTGGAATGTGTCCTTTGCATGCAGAAAGTGCCGTGTTCTGTCTCTACATAGGACTGGGAAAGGACCCTTGACTGAAATCCTAGAGCAGGATTTCCCAAACGTGGGTCCCCAGCTGGACTACAACTCCCATCATCCTTATCTAACAGGACCAGTGGTCAGGAATGATGGGAACTGTGGTCCAAAAAAAATCAGCCGGAGACCCACATTTGGGAAATCCTGCATTCGAGAGCTGCTGCCTGTCATTGTAGGCAGCCCTGAGCTTTAGGCGGCTTATTAGTCCAGCTCTCTGCAAGGCAGCTTCCAGGGTTCTCTTGCCGTGCTTCCACTTGTCAAGGCTGACGGTAGCACTGTTGCTTCCTTCCCAGCGGATGCGACGTCAACAGCCCGAGGCAGCCAGGGGCCAACGGCGAGGGCGATGAGGAAGCCCGCGATGGACAGACGCCCTTGCACTTGGCGGCTTGTTGGGGCCTTGAAGAAACGGTGCAGTGCCTTCTAGAGTTTGGAGCCAATGTAAACGCACAGGTACGAAACAGAAAAAGGCTTGTAGGCTTTTTCCTATTTCCGCTGGCGGGTCCTTTCTTGCGCCACTGATGTCCTCCCCGCCTTTGCACGCGTTGCATGCTTGTTTCACGCTGCTGGCTAACCCAGCCTGTGTTTGTAGGATGCAGAAGGGAGAACGCCCATCCACGTTGCCATTATCAACCAGCACGGTGTCATTATCCAGCTGATGATCTCGCACCCGGAAATCCAGCTCGGCATACGGGACCGGCAAGGCATGACCCCTTTCGCCTGCGCCATGACGTACAAGAACAACAAGGCAGCAGAGGCGATCCTGAAGCGGGAACCGGGAGCGGCCGAGCAGGTACAGGGGACCAAAGTGCACCCCCTCATACATGCTCTTGTGTCGTTAGCCTGGTGACTGAGGCATCACAGTCACTGTCAGTGTGTCATCTTAGGCCTGCACAGCATCCAGGATAGAGAGAGAAGGTGTAAACAAAACGAAAAAAAAACTTTTATTTTTTAAAATGAGTTTATTTTTGCATTTTCAGGTTTACAAGCAAAAACAAAGAAGACCATTAAAATATAATCAATAAATCCCCTTTGACTTCCCTCCTCCCCTTTTGCGGATCCTGATGCCAACATTTTCCTCCTGCATATCCTCTCTAAACTTGGATGTGCATGTGTGGCATCCTTAGACTGGGGATGGGCAGCCTCTGGCCCTCAAATGTGGCTGGAATCTGACATTTCTCAGCCCCAGGCAGCATCTCCAATGATCAGAGATGATTGGAGATAAATTTAAGAATATCTGGAGGGCAAGTGGTTCCCCATCCCAGCTGTAAACAGCTATTGTAAGAAATAAGGAGCTGGCCATTGGTTTGAGTCCTATCCTCCTGCTCTAGAGCGTAGAACTCAAACCAATGGCTTCCAGTTAGAAGAAAGGAGATTCTGACAACATCAGGAAGAACTTTCTGACAGTAAGAGCTGTTTGACAGTGGAACAGTCTGACCCGGGAGGTTGTGGACTCTCCTTCCTTGGAGGTTTTTAGCAGAGGTTCAATGGCCATCTGTCAGGGATGCCTTAGCTGAAATTCCTGCATTGCAGAGTGTTGGACTAGATGACCCTTGGGTACCTTCCAACTCTGATTCTATGACAAATCTTTCAAATCAACCCACTGACCAATTGGTATTTTGCAGTTCTTGTTGAGAGCCGTGTGTGTGTGTGTGTGTGTGTGTGTGTGTGTGTGTGTGTGTGTAAGCAACCAACCTAAAACACACTGCATCAGTCGATTGCCTAAGAAATCCCAGTCTTTGATTTCTGTTGCTCTCCTGGCAAGGAAAAATCTGTACGACACTCACAAGGAACAGTGTAGTGACTGGCAAATTTTCAAACTAGAAAACATGTCTCAGGGTGTGTCAGAAACCAGGGGTGGTGTTCAACTAGGTTTCATTCTAAGCAGATGTGTTGAAATTCACAAACGTGACTAATGATGGTTTTGCCACTGCCATAGGTGGACAACAAAGGCCGGAATTTCCTCCACGTGGCCGTTCAGAGTTCCGATATCGAGAGCGTGCTCTTCTTGATCAGTGTCCAGGCAAACGTCAATTCCAGGGTCCAGGACGCCTCCAAGCTAACTCCGTTGCATCTTGCCGTGCAGGCTGGCTCTGAAATCATTGTGCGTAACCTGGTACGTGTTGTGGAAGGTGGCGTCTGAAATCTGCCGTTTTCATTATGGCTGGGGCAGGGGTGTAAGGAAGAATGAAATGAATCCGATTGTCCTAGGAACTTCTGTAAAAAGGTCCCAGGAGGTAACTGTCAACCGGTGTAGCAGCTGTTTGAGGACAGGAGTTACATTTTCAACAGGCCTATAGGTGGCTGCCATATATAATCCACTAGATTAGACCCTGAGAAACTCCTCCTTCTTTGTGTTCTCCTCGCAACAGCTGCTTGCGGGCGCCAAAGTCAACGAGCTGAACAAGCACCGCCAGACAGCCCTCCATCTCGCTGCCCAGCAAGACCTTCCCACCATTTGCTCGGTTCTCCTGGAGAACGGAGTGGACTTTGCAGCTGTGGATGAAAACGGGAACAACGGTAAACTCTGCTTTTGATGTCCAAAGATGGGTGGATTTGATCCTTCTTTGCTTGTTTTCTGGCCAAATCATTAGCTCCAGCTTGCTCCTCCCTCTTCCTCCTAGCTGTTGTAGGGAAAGGATTTCCTGAGCCAGAACAAACACCTTGGTACTGTTGCAGATCCCGTTCAGGATTCTTTTGAGGCTGGGAGCAGCGTTTGTGGTGGCACTATAGTGTTATTTCCAGCCAGGCCTCCCTCAGCAGGGCCCAATGTAGGGATGGGGCTCTCCAGGTGTTGTTGGACTGTGACTCCTGCCATCCTGTTCTGACTGGGGCTGATGGGAGCTGGAGCCTGGAGGCTAGCTGCTTCATTGTCCGTGTTGTGTCTGCTGCATTTGTGCAGGGGCATCTATAGCAAATGGCATCGGCTTCAGAACTGTTTCCTTATTACAGTGGTACCTTGGGTTATATGCTTCAGGTTACATACGCTTCAGGTTACAGACTCCGCTAACCCAGAACTATTACCTCGGGTTAAGTACTTTGCTTCAGGATGAGAACAGAAATCATGCTCCGGCGGTACGGCGGCAGCAGGAGGCCCCATTAGCTAAAGTGGTGCTTCAGGTTAAGAACAGTTTCAGGTTAAGAACGGACCTCCGGAACGAATTAAGTACTTAACCCGAGGTACCACTGTATTTTAGCTTTCGTTATAAAGAGGAACTGCCAAGTTTCTAGCTGCCAAGCTTGTGGAGGGATGCTGGAAACGGGAAGGTGCTCTGTGCTTGCTGAAATCTGAGAAGGTGGCCAGGAGTACCCATAAGGAGCAGAAGTGAGGATAAGCCATAGGATCGTAAAAAAATGTAGAGTTGGAAGGGACCCAAAGGGTCACGGAGTCCTGCAGTGCAGGATTCACAGCTAAATAAATGTAGAGGACAGTGCAGAAGAAACTATGCAATGCAAAACGAATATCATGCTAATCTGTAAAATGCATACAGGTTGCACTATTCCTGCTGGACTCTTGTGTGGAGTCCTCTCTTTAAAACGATTCCTTGTAAAAAAAGCAAAACAAACAAACAAAAAACTACGGACAGTATTAAACTAACCTATCCTGCCAGCGCAAGGATTACCACAGGAGGGATTTACACCTCTCTAACCATGTGCCCCTCAGATCTGCTCTGGAGCGTTCAGAGAACCTCTAGAACAGATGGGGGGGCACGTGGGGGGGGAACATTCCATTGCGCAAGGTGAAAATCTTGCACAGATGGAAATCTGGCTTAATGCAACCTGATTTTTATTTTTGCATGATATGAATGCAGCCTTTGGTTTGAAGTGGCATGGAGAGGTGGCTACAGATCTTCCCTTTCCCTTTGATTCATGCATTCCATCTCTCTCCCTTCTCAGCCCTGCACCTGGCAGTGATGCAGGGACGTCTGACTAACATCCGTGCCCTCCTGACAGAGTGCACTGTGGACGCAGAAGCTTTTAACCTCAGGTAAATGTAACAGCCGCCTTTGCTGGGAAAAGGGACTCTGAGCATCTCTGTACTATTTTTTTCTCTCATTCAGTAGCAGGGGGGCTGGCTTCTCCTCTCGCTTGCTTCATTCAGCGGAAGGGCTGAGCAAGGGACTCCTTGGTAATTTTGCAGTATTGGCAGGATGTTCTGTTCCCTCTCCTGGTCTTGTCTTGGAGCAGGACTTGGACCCAGCTTCGTAAATATTTATTTCGTGGCAACAGCGAGCACTAGCAGTGGGCCATAGGAGGTTTAGAAAGCTCCCCCTTTGCTCCAAAAGTACCATCCCCAAAACATAACCCTGCTGTGGGGAGCAGAGGACTTCTTGCCCTGCGCCGTGGCTTTTTTGGGGGGTGTATGTGTGTGTTTTATTATTATTAAAGATTTTCTTGATTTTCAAAAGTGTGTGCAATGTCTCTCTCTTGTATATTTCCCCCCCATGTAACATTTTTACAAGTCAGCTTCATTTGTTGAGACATTGGGAAGAAAAGGGGGGTGGAGGGGGGGAAGATGAGTCAGGGTGGGGTCGGGTGGTGATGTTTCTATTTGCTTACTATGTGTAGGGTTTGCTGTCAGCGTTGCTTGTGTAGGTTCTTTGCTGTTCACTTGTGTTCCTTTGGTGGTGAGAGAGGTTGGGGTTGGCCTAGGGCAGGGGTCTGCAACCTTTAAGACAAAAAGAGCCACTTGGACCCATTTCTGGGGGGGGGGGGGGGACTGGGAGCCGCAAAACCATTGCGACATTTAAAACAAATATAACACTGCATATATTGTTTCTTACCTTAATGTCCGATCTGACAGCGGCCGGGAAGGTGACTAACGCACGCACCGCCCCCATGCGACGTCACAGCCAGTACAGCGCCCGCCACAGTGGGGAGTGTCGGGGCGCACAATGCGCCTCCCCCCCTCGCTAGTATCCGCCCCGGAGCCGCGGCAAAGGTGTAAAAGAGCCACATGCGGCTCCGGAGCCGCGGGTTGCAGACCCCTGGCCTAGGGTGTGGTTGTTCATTTGTGATTGGCTGTGTTGAACTTTGTTTTCATGTGTGAGTGGTTTGGGTCTGCGCCGTGGCTTTTGTCCTGCATGACGTCGTCTCCGTCTCCTTGTCAGGGGTCAGTCCCCGATGCACATCCTGGGGCAATACGGGAAGGACAATGCGGCAGCCATCTTTGACCTCTTCCTGGAATGTATGCCGGAGTATCCTCTCGACAAGCCAGACGCTGAAGGGAACACTGGTAAGCCTCGGCTGATGGGTTTGGCTAAAAAAGCCATGCAACTGCCATCATCAAAGTAACCTCTCAAAGTCCTTTTGCATGTGTTTTGCTGTCCTGGACTATCTGGATGCAGAGGAGTAGTGGAAGGAGTCCCCAAGGGGAGAAGGCCCAGAGTCAGGGGTTTGGTGTTGGGACCATGATGAGTGGTCAGAGGGAGAAGAGGGGAACAGACAGGGAGGAGGTGGTGTTGAAAGCTGAAGAGGCAACAGGGCTTAGTGAGCAGGGAGAGGCTGTGGCAGAGAGCAGTCCAGAAGCGGAAGCTGGGGGTGGGGGAAGAGAGAAGAGGCAGAGATGAAGCAGGCTGCAGAAGAAGCCAGGAGGTCTCCCCCTCCTGCTGGGGCCAGTTCCATCCCACTTGATCTCCCAGAACCAGAAGAGGGATGAAGAGGGCAGAGCAAACACAGACAAGGCGAAGAAGTCTCAGATTTCAAGGGAAGGACCTAGGAGAGCGGTAGGAAGGTGGGGACCTTGAGTCCTCACAACTGTCTCATTGGGGCAAGACCTGCTGGGAAGAGTTGCCTAGCCTCCTGAGTTAACTTCACTGACACCATGTGATTTATCGCCGACCTGCTCCTGGTGCTTCCTGTGGAATTTTGTTTGCTTGGGTGCAGGACAATTGGCAGTTCAGGGACTGGCTAAGCAGAGACACGGACAATGAAATCTCCTTTCTCTCTCTCTCTCTTCCCAGTGCTTCTCTTGGCCTACATGAAGGGAAACGCCAACTTGTGCCGGGCCATTGTGAGAGCCGGCGCTCGCCTGGGCGTCAACAACAACCAAGGCGTCAACATCTTCAACTATCAAGTTGCGACCAAACAGCTTCTCTTCCGGCTGCTGGGTAAGTGCCCTTGAGCCCTGCTGCTTCTTTGTCATGCAGCAGGTGGGCTGTGTGTAGAGAAGGAGGAGGCCTTTAGGCAAGGCTTTCAGGGAGGGAGAGGCAGGAAGCCGCCTCAGTCTGAGGGCCACGTTAAGTTAGACCAAATCTCTACTATTGGGATGATCTACTAGTGAAATTATTTGAAAGAGGGCAACCTTACAGGGGCCACATGCCAGGGGTGGGTATGTCCAGAGGCAAAAGTGGGCGAGACAACAAATACAAGTTTTCCCTCTGCCCCGTAAAGTAGTTTCCACACACACCCTTCTCTGTCCTCTCCGCCCAGGCAAGCAGAAGGCATGATCAGTTCTCAAGCCCTTGAGGGGGCTGCACAAATGGGGTGAGATGTAGAGGGTGAGATGTCTAGTGTGTCGGGCAGGCAGCTGTACACGTGGCTGAATTCAGGGCTTGGGTAGGTCACAAGCCACAGTGGCAAAGGCCTGGCGAGGAGCCTCTTGCATTTAATTCTTTCTTGCGCAGACATGCTGTCCAAAGAACCCCCCTGGTGCGACGGCTCCAATTGCTACGAATGCAGCGCCAAGTTTGGGGTCACGACAAGGAAGCATCACTGGTAAGGGGCGGCCTTTTCGGATTGATCCACCACTTGGACGCAGCTTTGATTTGTTTTGTAGGTAGTTCCGCTCAGAACCTGCCGCCACCCTTGGAAGGCTGCTTGGGTTGAAGGCATAGTTCCCTCCAGAGGAGGCAAAAAGTCGCCTCTCACCTCTTCCTAGACTGGGCCTGGGGAAGGGGAGGAGAGACAGAGAAGCCCATTGGGAGAGGTTTTAGGGCTAGCACAGACCTGCTGTGCAAGGGCAGGGCATGGCAGTGTGGAAAGGGCAAAGAGTTCTTCGCTGAAGCACTGCAGTCTATGCAGCATGAGACAGTAGCGTGCTTGCTTTAGCGATCTTGTGCACAGAAACATGAAGATCGTGTGCCTTTGGTTGTGGTCCAAAACACAGGATCCACCCCATAGTTTCCCCCCCACCCATCATCCTAGCTCTACACGCAGTGCGGGAGTGTTTTCAATATGGACCATTTGGGGCATGTCCTACCTGGCAGCTTAACTCTATAACTTTTAATCCTGGTTTGGACCACCACCTAAGTGCTTGAAGCAGGTTGGAAGGCCAAGGAATGAGAGTTCTTGGAGCTCTTAGGGGCTCTTCCCTCCTTTCTGCTCCTCTTGGAATTTGGTAAGCCAAGGGTGGGGGGCTTGTGGCCATGATGATGCTGTTGGGCTACAACTCTCATGGTCTCTGTTGGCCATGCTGGCTAGGGCAGATGGGAATTGGGAGTCTTACCTGGAAGTCACCAGGTTCCCCCATCCCTGTTGATAGCACTGTAATTAGCTGAAGAGCTGCTTTCGATGAAGGTACCGCAGACTTTTTAATTCTGGGCAGCCCAGTTCCCATCTCCGGTCACAAGCTACTTTATGAATCAGCAGGAGGCCTCCCCTTCAGAGAAAGGGCTCCCTTTGGCATTGTGTCATCTTGGGTCCAGGCAGGTGGTCTATCTGCTAGGTGGGGCTCAGGACACAGTGCCAGCTTTCAGAGCAAGCACCTGATAAATGGTGGCAAAGGGGTACGATCCCCTGAAGGTGCAGCAACACCCCCCCCTCTCTAAACTTCCTCGGAAACTGGGAAGCAAAGGAGAGCTTCTTGTTAAGCACAGCTAGGCAGAAAAGAGCACGGCTGAAATTTTCTTTCTTCTCTTGCAGCCGGCACTGCGGGCGCCTTCTCTGCCACAAGTGCTCAACCAAGGAGATCCCCATCATCAAATTCGACTTGAACAAGCCTGTCCGGGTCTGCAACATCTGCTTTGACGTCTTGACTCTGGGCGGAGTTTCCTAGTTCCCCTGCGCAAAGGAGAGTGACTCCCGGGCCACGCCCCTCCTTCCTCCTTGCAAACCGCCTATCGCAGGGATGTGGGTTGCAGTGTGCGGGGGGGGGGGCACCTATTTTGTCTTCCTGTTAACGGCCGAAACTGATTGACTTAAGGGACCACGCAAACACTATATTCCAGTATAAATGGGTTTTGTACGAATGTTAACGCTAGAAAACTGGATCGGGAACAACTTGGAACTCTTGCAAAGTTGGTGCAAGAACAAATGTGAACTGAGTGAGAGGCCCTCTCCTTACTCTGGCGCGGGGCAGAGAAAATGAAAATTTTGCATTTGTGGATCATGTAACATAGCAGGCCTGTGCAAA
This sequence comes from Podarcis muralis, assembly GCF_964188315.1. Classification (NCBI taxonomy): domain Eukaryota; kingdom Metazoa; phylum Chordata; class Lepidosauria; order Squamata; family Lacertidae; genus Podarcis; species Podarcis muralis. Next base: position 33,635,017 of record NC_135669.1, on the reverse strand, counting down.
TGGCTGCCGAGCTGTGAGCCGGGCTGCTTCAAAGCCCAATCACATTGTGGGGTGCGGGAGGGGTGGGTGTTTGAATATTGTGAGCACTTAACAAATTCCTGGGTAACTCTGTGTGATGACCAGGCCCTCTTGTTACCTTCCTGGAGAGAAGGTTCTGGTTCCCTCGCTGGCTTTTGTCCTAAAATGGGCAACTGTGCTATGCACAGTGAGTGTTCCCTCCCAGAAGAAGCTGCTGTCTTCAAAACAGGGTTTTGTCGTTTAAATGCATTTGCTGAAGAATTCCTTTGTGTGGCCTTACGACAGAAGCTTTACAGTTTCTCCTGCTTGAACAGGAGCTGCAACGGCAGCTCCCGTGCTGTCAGAACGTCGATATCTTCCCTTCCCAATCTGCTCTCTTCCATGTTAAAAATAAAAATTAAAAAATAGGCAGGAGGAGGAGGAGGACAGACAGAAAGAGAAAGTGAGCTTCGCTACCAAATTAAAGGCTCCTGGAAGGGAGGAAAAGCTGCTGGCTGGCCCTTTCAGCACATATCGATAACTTTGCAAATAGTCATATGTTTACAGCAGTTTTTGCCAAGCTGGTGCCCGCCAGATGTTCTGGGCTCCCATCAGCCCCAGACAACGCAAGTCCAGATCGTCCGAAGGGCAGCAGCTGGGCAAAGGCTGGTTTACAGCGATGTTGGAAGGAAGGTCCAGCGGTTTGGACTAGCTCAGCGTTGGGGAACACAGTGTAGGAGCTAGCACAGAGCATCTGGATTCGGCTAGTTGCTTTGATGGACAGGGTGGGACAAGGCAGGGGTGACGGTGGCACAGAGCCTGATGTGAGGGTGATGATCCAGTGGGAGCTGATCGCAAAGGCAGCCGTGTCCTAGCTGCACCTCTGCTGAACACCCAGAGTTCCCAACTGTCGTGGTTTTTCCCCTGAGGCCTTCTCCGTTTAAGATGCTGTTAGTGACTTGGCCCTCTTGAGGAGCTCTGCATCCAAGCTGCGCTCGCCGAGATCACTGCAGCTCCAATGCTAGGCCAATATCACCTGGCCTTAACTGGTTTTCTTTTTTTACACACACACACACACACACACACATTTTCTCCACGACGGCTAACTTTATCCATTGGGTCCGCTTCTTCCAAAGGAGCACAAGGGGGTCCCTGCGAAAGCAGGCCCTGGCGCTGAAGAGGCTGTTTGGGTGCGACTCTGATACAGCAAGCAAGAAGACGCCCCACGTGCTCCGACGTAAAGCTCTTTGCCTTCTTAGAAACACAACAAAGTCCTGGGAGGTGGACGTGGCAAAGTCTTCCGTCGCTGCTCCAGAACGAATCGGTTGGGATGTGTGTCTCTTAACCTTAGTAACCACTACTACTTTTTCATTCTGTGTACATATATATATATATATAAGGGGGAGAGGAAAATATCATTTATAACGTCAGATCTCATTTTCTTTCTTCCCCTCTGCCCCCTCCTTCTAGAATACTAATGTGTCATCCCCTACTTACATATGTTCGTGTGTAAAAAGACCTGAAAAACCACAGTGCTACTTTTTTATAGGATATAACAGCTTTATATGTCCAGTAAAATCCTGGGCTATGTGCAGTAAAAGACAACTTGGGTGGGGGGAATCTATGAAGACTGATGCTAAAAACAATACATTTCAAGTGGGGTTAGCCCTTCTGACCTCTGTCAGGGGAAGAACTGGAACTCCAACCCTCTTCAGTTATGTGTGGGTTTACTGTGTTTTCCGCACCATCATTTTGTGGGGAGAATTCCTGCTCGTCTCTGCTCTTCTCTTCCTGCCCCCAGTCCTCTGCTCCAAAATAATTTGTCTCAACACCTTCTTGACCTGCCTTTGTCTCTCTGCCCCTAAGGAATACGTCATTTAGGAAGGGGTGCCCTTTTCGCAAAAGGTTTGTTCCAGAGGAGCACTGGGGAGGAAAAAAGAAGCAGTGGGACAGTAGCATTTCACCTGGGAACGGTCTCTTGACACGTCGGATGGTCTCTCCAAGGCCAGTTTAACACTGCACAGATGGAGCTCGGTCATGCACCATGAATCCTATCCTCTCTTAAAAGTTCCCCTTTCTAGATTCACAGGCATTTCTCTGAACTGGCATCATGTGTGACTAACCCAAAAAAAGCAGAGTAGCACCCCTTCTGGGTTGTTAGCATTTGAGCAAATGATTCACTGCAAAAGCTGCCTGTGCACACAGCCCCACAGAACCTGGAAATTGAGAATGGGGGTGTTTCCAGGATGGCAGTGCATTTTTGGGTTCTAGATTGACTTCGTTGGGTTGCACAAAACTAATCACTGTAAAGCACTTTTAATAAAAGTTTTTAAGCCTGAGTCTGCATGACTGGCCCGAAGATTGTGTTACCAGGGGAGAAATCCACCATAGCCTGTGAATTGGCTGGAAGAGGCTGCAGCACGAATTAGTTCTCCTAGCCTAAGCCTCCTTGTTTCAAACTCCCTTGCAGGGAGAGAAATGGATCTTCAGAGAGGATTCCAACGTCCACCAAATCTCATTCTGCTGTAGCTTGCACTATCATTTGATCAGTTGACTTGCTGTGAAATGGAACCCAAAATTTTTTGCTGGGGCTTCTGAGTTTGAAATTCTGATCTGTATTTCCCAGTTCGACAAGTGAGGTGAACTTTTATTACCCGTTCTTGTGGAAGGCTTACTGGCTGCCTGTTACTCCCTGTCTTGGGACTTAAAAACATGATCCCTGTTAAATGTCTGTTTTGTGTTCTGAAGATGCATTAACAAAAATGTGAGGATTGTATCCAGCTGGGGCTGAGGAGTTCTAGGAGAGCTCCAAATCTACTTCCAGCAGTGGGCTTCCTTTAGTCTATGCCAACCCCCCAGCCAAAGCAGGTGTTTGAAACTCGAGGGTATCTGCATGGTTTGGGGGGCTGGCACTCCAGAAACATTTCTAGTGTTCTGGTGATAGCTGCCTCTTTATTAAGACAACTTGCTGATTTTTCAGACCTACAAGGCTTTTTAGCTTCCCATCTCGAGATGGCAAAATGCAGGATGCAACTCAAGATGCAGGAAATCCAAACTCCTTCCAAAGCAATCCATAATGACCAAAGCAGACTTGGGTAGTGTGTGCATTGAGGATGCAGAAGGCAGAATTCCTGTTCTTAGCTCCATGTACCCAACATCAGCCCACAGCTGTTTTCCCTGTCCTCCTTTCCCTTCCGTTCTGCATTTTAGGCAGAGGTGTTGAATGTGACTTGCACTGTGAACTCAGTAGAAGGTAAAACCCTTCACTTTTGGTCAGTACCCTTCCAAGTTGTCTTTAAAAAATAAAATCTGCAACAGTAGAAGCCGTTGCCCGGTGCCTGATCATGGGGAACTTGCCTTTTCGTAAAGTAACTAACATCGCTGAAAGATGATGCTGAGATGTCACCCACACAAGATGATATTCTGTCAAAGTCCCTTGCCTGCAGCTGCTGTGCTCCCTGGCTTTCTATTGGGGGTGGGGAGGTGGGGAAGAGGCCCAGTTTTGGGCAACAAACCACCATTCCTTTCTTCTAGAAGGTCTCTGTGAACTCCTCTGCTTTCATCCTGCAAAGCTCATCATCGACTAGGCCAAACGCATTCTCTCTCTTCCCAGGTTTTTTGCACAAGGAAAATGAGCAACAGCAGGAAGTTCACTCTGCTCCCGATAGCTGGTGGGCTGCATCCTTCCTACAGGCCTGATGTGAGTCTGGGTCAAACCAGGCTCATGGGGCCTTAGATGCTGCCTGTATCGTCATGAGTTGCCACATTCCAATAAAATGTGCTTGTTTGGCAAACCCAGCCATGCTCAGTCATGCGGCTGGCCTCTTGACCATTAACCAGCAGGGATCACACCTTGTTTTCTTTTTTAGAAGGCAGAAAATCCAAAGGGCTGCTGCTCAGGATACCCACCCATCCAAAACATCACTTCTCCAAAACCTATCTCACGAGTAGAGATTTGGTCTAATTTAACATTTTTGTTGTCTAGCAAGTTGCTTTATTTGGCAGGGCATTAATCAAGGACTAGTTTTTGTCTTGGAAAAAGGGGTAAGAGAATGCAATAGTGTTGCCTGTGCAATGGGCATGCATTTCGAACTGAACATTGAGGAATCTTCCTTCCTCTGAACACCATACAAACGGCAGTTGAGGTTTTACACCAGTCTGCTGAACTCACTTCAGAGAGCAGGCAAGGGAATGCTCCTTCATATACAAAAGAAAGTGCCCTAGCAAGGCAGTAGGGTTAATTTATTTTTCTTTCGTATATAGGTCAGCAGTCTTATCATACAAGCCCAAATCTGTCTGAAGTGGTACAGCACCCCCACCCACACCACAGGTTAGCTGACCACTGCAACTGCTGTCCTGAGAACTGAGAGCCCTCAACTCTAGAATGGACACTTCTATAGTCTCCTTGTCCCTCCTGGAAGCTGCCTGGAGTTACTGCAGTAAACCAGCACCTTTTGCATGTGAAGGTAATGGGCCTGGATGGGCTGGCTAAGAAAGGATCTGAGTCTTTGGGAAATCACTGGTTCTTATTATTACTTTGCAACGTTTCCTCAAGTCTTTGTAAAGCGATGTATTTTTTCAATATTTATATGCCTGTGTAATTTCTTGTAATAAAGAAACCTAATTGAATTTGATGGTCTGCGTGTGTTCATTAGTTGCAGAAATGCCACCTGGTGGAAGGATTTAATAGTGCTTATTTTTGTGTGAGGTTAAAAAGTACCATATTTTTTGCCCTATAGGACGCACTTTTTCCCCTCCAAAAATGAAGGGGAAATGTGTGTGCGTCCTACAGGTGCGCACCGACCCCTCTTGCTCTCCAGGCTTCAGGAAGCTCTGCGCAACCCTCCGGAGCCCGGCGCGAAGCCGCGCCCGGCTCCCGAAGGTTGCGCACAGCTGCCTGCACTCCCAGGCGCACAGCTTCGGCATCACTCTGGCACCCGTTCTGGGGGCTGGGGTCGGGGGAAGCTCGGGCTTCCCCTGCCCCAGCCCCGCGCCTGTGGGGGGGAAATAATTTTTCCCGTTTATTCCCCCCCCCCCCCGAAAATCTAGCTGCATCCTATGGGCCGGAGCGTCCAATAGAGCGAAAAATATGGTACGTAATTGATCTGCACTGCCCTCCAACATGGCACAGGACAGCAAATGATCCTTGAGCTTCAGGTTCTAATCTATGGTTAACACAAACCATAGTTTATCGTGATATACGAATTATGCTCCCCTGCAAGGAAAGAGTGGGCTTATTGAAAGCTCTATAATAATTTATAATAATAATAATTTATTATTTATACCCCGCCCATCTGGCTGAGTTTCCCCAGCCACTCTGGGCGGTTTCCAATCAAGTGTTAAAAACAATACAGCATTAAATATTAAAAACTTCCCTAAACTATCTGCTCGATAGTGGTTCAAATCATTAGATATGAGCAGTTAAATTTTGCTAAAGAGGTTGGGAGTGGGGGAAAGAAGGGGGAAATCTCTGTGTGGGGTTAGAACTTGCACCAAGACTTCATCGTCTCACCAAACAGACACTGGTTTAGAGCCGCTTTCCTGCTCAACATTCAGCAGCAGTTTCAGCAGACACAGTAATAGCCGCAGTTTCACCAAACCACAGTTTACAAAGCCATTTTGGAGTACAATACTGAATTCTGCCTTGCTGATAATTTGCAAACGTCGTGCCCAACCACAAGTAAGGTATGTGTATGGGTGTGTGAGAGAGAAAGAGGAGAGAGAGATGGTTCAGTCTTTTAAAGCACACCAGTCAGCCAGCGGGTGGCACCCTTCATACTCTCGCAGGTTAGGGTTGTCCAGGTCACCTCTGTCACTCATCTGGGTGGACTGTGACTGCTCAGAAGGCAACCCCTCTGTATTCACGCAGACGCACTGGCTGTGACTGGAGCCAGGCTCGTACAGCTTCCTCGGGACTCCGTTCCAGTCTCTGTTAACTCCACCGCTGCAAATACACGGGAGCAGAAAATTACTTGTTTATTTTTGCCTTTCCCCCAGAAATGAGACTCAAGGCAGCTTGCCAAAATTAAAGCAAGCACGGATAAAATACACAGAAAGCTAAAAACATAATAGTTGAAGAGTAAATTAACTATAAAAAACATTGAAAATCACGTAGAAACAAAAATGGAAGTAATAACAGGTTATACTTGACTACAGATCTGCTACCATTTGGATACATTAAAGAAACTGTACTAAAAGAGGACAGGGAATTAATACTACTTCTCTTGACTGCTGCCAGAGTTATTTGTCAAAATTGGAGGGGAAATGACTACCTCCATTAAAGAATGGACAACTAAAATGTGGAACTTAGTATACCTGGTTAAAGCCTAGCTATATGGTCAAAACCAGAGAAAGATGGACAGCAAGAAATGGAGAAATGGTCTGTTTATAATGTAATGCAGCAATAAGATCCGGGATAATGTAAATCCATTTATGATACTTGGAACATTGTAATATTGATCTGTTATGCTTGATTTTGGTATGGAAATTTGTCTTGCTATGTTCAGTTCTAGATATCCCCTTTTGATTTGGCTGTTATATTTTGTTACGTTACGTGTGTGTATGTATGAATGTATGTATCTAAAAACAAAACATTTTCTAGGTCCCTGAACTACATCTCTGGTGAGTCACCACAGACTCAGCCAGCCGCCATTTTGCCACCCTTCCCAAACCGTACCTCTGCTTTGAACACCAGACCCGACTTCCCCCGGTCGAGCTCCATTCCGAATTGCATGGCGGAAACCGCTTTTTTCTCTCGTTCTCCCTGGTCTGCATCCGCTGCCCTTCCTCGATGAGAGCTTGGGCCTGCGCTAGAGCCTCAGTGGGCGATCCATCCTCATCATAGAACCTCCCAGCCACTTTGCCTATTCCAAGAACGGAAAGAAAACACCATCATCCCACGCTCCTCCATAAAGCAGCTCCATCAACGCAACTCACCAGCCTCTCCCCCAACTCACAGTCCTTCCCCTTGCCAGGGGTCATAACAGATCTTCCAAATCAAAAGATTCCTGCATTGCAGATGGCCCTCGTGGTCCCTGCCACCTCTACAATTCTATGATTATATGAAATCCAAGCGCAGAAGGTTCCACCATCTAGGCCACATCCACAGCATGCATTTAAAATACTCTTATCCCGTTTTAGCAGTCCCAGCTTCCTCCCCCCCCCAATAGAATTCTGGGAGCTGTAGTTTGTTAAATGTGTCAAGAAGTGCTAGGAGAAACACCCACCCACCCATTTTTCCTCACAGAGCTACCATTTTTAGAGTGGTTTAACAGTCAATTCCTCTTCCCAGGAAACTCTGGGGACTGCAGTTTTGTATGGGGAGGGGGGAGGGTCTCTCCTAACAACTCTCAGAACCCTTAACAGACTACAACTCCCAGGATCCTCTGGGGGGAAGCAGTGATTGTTTAAAGCAGAAATCATAGTGCTTTAAACGTGTGGAGTGGCTATTTGTTTATTAAATTTCTATACTGTCATTCGTCCAAGGACCACAGGGTGGTCTACAAGATAGAAGCACAAAAATAAACACTGTAGTAAACAAACAAAAACAATCAAAAACCCCACACACAGTTTAAAAGGCCGTAGACTGTATAATTAGCTAAAGGCCTGGGAGAAGAGGCAACTTGAAGGCCCAAGGGGTGTATCTGCTATTAATTCATCAGTGATAATTAATTCATCAGTGATATTTATAATATTTAATATCAGTGTTGGTGGCACAGGGCCTGGCGGGACTTTTGTGGTAACAATAGGCACCTGGTACTACTACTACTACTGCTACTACTAATAATAATAATGTAGTAAGCAAGTTCCCCCTCCAGAAAATAAGTTGTATGGAATATTAATGTGATCAATATGATTCCCACCCCCTATTCTATGCTATAATGCAGGAATGTTCAAAGTCCATTTCGGGGGCCTAATCCGGCCTCAACAACTTCAACCCTAAAAAAACCTCAACAACTTTGGTTGGCCCTCAAGGCCCTTCACTTCATCAAATCTGGCCCTCTTTGAAAAAAGTTGTGACACCACTGCAATGTATTTCTGTATTTTTCTCCCCAATTGGGTAACAGGTGACTAATAAGTTTAATAAATAATAATAATAATACTTGAGAAACTGACACACAAGTGTCAGCTGAGCCTGGTCCAATGCAAAAATAATTCTTTTTGGGCTGCATTACATGATTTCATTATTTTTACAGACATGGAGGAACCTCCACTTGACGCATTTATTTGCCCATGCATTTTATGAACAGGGAAGGAAAAATACTAAAAATAACTATAATAGTCTTAATCCACCTCACACGCACACCGCCGTTCACTCTGACACACATGTTGCTGCTATTGCTAGAATGGTTAGAGAGGAGAGGAAACAAAATGGGGCTGGTGATTCCCTCAATACTGCCAATTGATCACATACCAATAAGCACATAATTCTTGCTGTAGAAGGAGAGCCAGTTCTGGATGGCCAGCATTTGTAACGGCGATAGTCCCGAAATGTCATCCACCAGTCCTGCTGGGGTGAAATCGCCTGACGCAAAAGCTCTGGAGGCATCTTTTCCTGGCAAAGGAACATTGCAAATGTTTTAATCTGTTTTAACTAACAGTGAACAGGTAAAACAAGGAAATTATTACAGGACCAGCCCACAAGATGTGGCAGGAATTTGGGAGAGATGTCTCTGGAATGCCCTCCCTTGTGAGGTCCACCTGTCTCCATCATCATCATCATCATTATGTGTGTAAATATTTTTTTTCAACTGTTTGCACAATAACCTTCAAATCAAATACATTTTTTCATAAGTTGACTTCCCACCTTTGTCTCCACAGTGTTCTTATTCAAACTCTTTCTACTATCATTAAAAAATTCTCTATTACAATTGTTTTACCTTCCCCTCCCCCCCCCCCCGCTTTTTATCTCAAATCCTGCCCGTGATTTCATTTGACTGTAATATATATACATTTTTAATAGTCCACAAAAGGCCTCTATTCTCTGTCTCCGTCATTATTAGCTTTCAGGAGGAATCTGAAAATATGCCTGTTTGCCCAGGCATTTGATGACCAAAGAATACTGTTCTTGGCAAACCCATGATCATAGGGTGGAAGAATGGCTTTTACTGTAATTGGTTTTAACTGGTTTTGCTTTGCTTTTTAAAAAAATTGCAGGTCTGTTTGCCGCCCTGGGCTCCTTAGGGAGGAAGGGTGAGGGACATAAATCATAGAACTGTAGAGTTGGAAAGTATCCTGTGGATCATCGCCCAACCCCCTGCAGTGCAGGAATATGCAGTTATCCATACGGGGATCGAACCTGTGACCTTGGCATTCTCAGCACCGCACTCTAACCAACTGAGCCATGCTGGTGAGTAACAAAGTCCAGTCTAACTGTGCACACCTATTTGCATGTCCAGCACTCAACACACCTTCCAGTATGCAAAAGGAGCAGAGATGACTATGCTCAGGCATGGCCAAACTTGGCCCTCCAGCTGTTTTGGGACTACAACTCCCATCATCCCTAGCTAACAGGACCAATGGTCAGGGATGATGGGAACTGTAGTCCCGAAACATCTGGAGGGCTGAGTTTGGCCATGCCTGACTACGCTCAACATACCAACCTGTAAAAGATTTTGGGGATTTTTTTCCGGGGGGTGTTATAACAGGGGGCTTAAAGAGGTACCTGAAAAGAAGCTGTAAGCGCCCCCTGGCCCATAATGCTTGCGTCCTCGTTGCACATCAAAGACCTGACCCAGGACAGCCAGGTAAAGCCCAGCGCTTTCCTCCGCCCCAGTGTAGCGGCTCAGATCGTCGGCGCTCAGGACCAGCTCAGCATCACGGTCCGGCCACAACCATGAGCGGGGATCGAACCCGCGACCCCAAAGCCAGGCGGCTGCCCAGCCCAGAGCCAAGGCAGCGAGCGCCCCTCGCAGCATGAGGAAGGCGTGGATTGGACAGCTTCAAGTGGGAGGAGCTGAGGCTTGCCAGAGCTCAAGATGACGCGGGTGGAGCAACGGAGGGGATCACGTGGGCTCCCGGGAAGCTCATTCATTGGCTGTTGCTTTCAGGGTTTATAGAAAAGCTTTTTTTATAACAACGCGACCCCGTGTCTGTTCGCCCATAGAGACAAAAGTAGTAGAGTAACTCTGAAATGCAAAACGTCAGGTCGTTCCTCTCCACCCTCATTCAATCTGAGGCTCAAAGACAGGTTGCCTCTAGAAAGCAATGGAGAAATTCAAAGTTTCCGCTGTTGCTGCGATTGGGCATCACCTCTTGGGAAAGAGGGAAAACGAAAACGAAAAGTAGCTCTTTCCAATCTGTATGTGCGTGTCTCTGTGTATGAAAAGTCGATTTTCTTGTTAGTTCAAAAGTGATGCGAAAAATGATATGCAGCCTCACAACTTTGAAAATCTTAGCAAATCTGAGCGTGCGTGACCGCGTTTGTGGTTTTCTCCTTGCCCTGGTGTTCTTCCAAACTTGGCTTAAGGAAGTTGGGAGATCTGCCCTTGAAATGTGCAGTTTTGGTTTGGCAGAGTAGAAATTCATTGGAGGGCTGCTGGTTCCATCCCACCCCCAGGAAGCTGTGGAGCTCAGTAGGCCCACCTTCCATCCACTGATTTTGGGTTTATATCTTATGTATGATATACAGATATGACTGAGGGGAGCTATGATGGACTCTCCACCATAGTGAGAACGCATGGTCCTTATACAGTTCCTCACAGAAGAGGACTTCCCGATAACACTGGGAAGGGTTTTTTAACTGTGGCAATGCCACAAGTTTCCAGATTTCACAGAATTCCCCACCCTCACGACAGCTGCTTTTGCTGAACTGTCAAAGCCTTTTTTTCTGCAGTAGCTTGATCTGGGAAATCAATGTTTCAACAAAGGAAAATATCCCTGAGGCGATTCTGAAATCCTTTGCTTGTTTACTGGGGTTCACCTGTGAGGGAAATGGTTTTGCTGGTAATCCAAATGTGTCCAAATGTGCGCAAATATTCACAGCCCATTGGGAGAAGTTGCGTGCTAGTTAATGGTTTGTTGCTGCTTACTGATCAGAAGTATTTATTATAGCTTTTACAGAATTAGATCTGTGGAGTTGGAAGAGACACCAAAAAGCCATCTAGTCAAAGCCTTCTGCCATGCAGGAATCACAGCCGAAGAATTCCTGACCTCTGGTTAAAAACCTCCAATGAAGAGGAGTCCACCACTTTCCAAGGTAGCCCATTCCACTGTCAAACAGCTTGTACCATCAGAAAGTTTTTCCTAATGTTTAGTCAGAATCTCCTTCCTTGTAAATTGAATCCTCTGGAGCAGTAGAAAACAAGGTTGCTCCTTTGTCCAATGTGACAGCCCTTCCTATATTTGAATATAACTACTGTATCACCTCTGAGTCTTCTTTTCTCCATACTAAACATACTCAACTCCCTCAACTGTTCCTCGTAAGGTTTTATTATCTCTCCCTTCCCGCCCGTTTTGGTTTTTTTTTTTTTTTTGATACACCAAAATCCTAGGCTGCCCTGAAGCTTTAGCCACTCAGTCTGAGGCAAAAACCTCCTTTAACGGGGCAGACTAGGCTTCTGGGACTAGGGTGAACCCCCCCATCCCAATTTCCCAGTCCCCATTTGCATAGGTTAAAAGTTTGGGAGTGCATTTTAAAGAACTTGGCAATCATGAAGCATCCATCCATGATTTAAAATGTCTGACATTTTATTATTTTTTATATTTTGCTTGAAGCCACCCAGAGTAGATGATGATGATGATTATCATCATCATCTGGTGTACATTTATTTTTGACAGGTGGGCCAGAATGGCCCAAATCATAGCATTTTAGTGAGTGTGTACTTTCTGGAGAGTAAAGGAAACATGTGGCTGGGTATCTAGTAGGAAAAGATTGCAGTTGAATTTACCATCTGTGCCTTTGGGTCTTCATTCCCTCCTCTCCCTTTCCTGAAAAAAAAAATTCTCTCTTCCTTTTTCCTCCCCTCATTTTGCTTATATCTCTTTGCCATTTTAAACTCATTCTTCTCCCTCCTCTTTGTCGCCTTGCCTGCATTCCTAATTTGAAATCCACATCTCTTGCCTTCAAGTCATGCCTCTGGGCTGACCAGAAGTATCTGCTTTGTTCTTGTGGGAAACGGGATTCTGGGCTAAAGGGTTATTAGTTCCCATAGTAAGGGGCTTGTGAGTCCTCTGCTCAAGCTGCTGTTGGGCTCCCACTCCCATTAGCCCCAGCCAGCACTGCAGGGTGGATGGGAGTTGGAGGCCAAAAACATCTAGAGCAAATTCTTAGCTCAAGGTCACCCAGTGAACACCACAGATTTAAACCTGTGACTTGGCCAATCCCACTGCTATACATCCAATTTTCTCTTCCCTTAAAAGTAATAGATTTACATTGCTGCTGCTGCTGATTCTGGTCTGCTGAGTGCATTTGACACCCTTTCCCCCACTCCTCTTGCGATTAAATGAGACATTTGTTTTTATTGGGAAAATTTTCAAGAGTGCCCTGGCATTGCTTTCCTCAGGAGGGTCATTCGTTAACTAGATCCAAGTCACTTATAACCCAGGACACAAACGTGCCGAGTGCAGAGCTCCAGCTTGGTCTCTCGAGACGAAACTCCCATCGTCTCCAGGATCCTGGAAAGGGAAGTTTAAAGAGGAAACAATCCGGGGTCAGCTGGAAGCACAATCCAAAAACACAAACTTATTTTACCAGTTTATAACCCGCTTCAGCACCTGAGGCCGTCATGTACAATAAGAGAAAAAGGAGCTAAAATACAACTTCTAAGAACAATAAAAACATTTCTACTGATGCACAGTTGTCTCCAAGCATAGCCACTCAGGTGCCTGTGTTATCAAATACATTCCTGCTCTGAATATGTAAGCTACATTTTTGTCTATCATTAGGGATGCTGCATGGGACGCAGGTGGCGCTGTGGGTTAAACCACAGAGCCTAGGGCTTGCCGCTCAGAAGGTCGGCGGTTCGAATCCCCGTGACGGGGTGAGCTCCCGTTGCTCGGTCCCTGCTCCTGCCAACCTAGCAGTTCGAAAGCACGTCAAAGTGCAAGTAGATAAATAGGTACAGCTCCGGCGGGAAGGTAAACGGCGTTTCCGTGCGCTGCTCTGGTTCGCCAGAAGCGACTTAGTCATGCTGGCCATGCTGTACGCCGGCTCCCTCGGCCAGTAAAGCGAGATGAGTGCCACAACCCCAGAGTCGGTCACGACTGGACCTAACGGTCAGGGGTCCCTTTACCTTTACCTTTAGGGATGCTGCAGTATCACGGAGGTAGTAGCTTTGTGATTAGTTACTGGTAAAAGGGTAAAAGCAGCCAAACTGCTTTAAAGTGGCTGCCACAAAATCATGTGGCAATGAGTTCCAAAGGTTCCCAAGACACCACAGGAAAAAAACATTTAGGTATTATTTGCAAGGGCATGCATAGACAAAGTTTTCAAAATAAAGGTGCCCGGGCGGGGGGGTCAACCTCATCTGGATGACACCACCTCTTTCTTATGCTGCTCAGATGCCTTAGCTGTGATATAGAGATGGAATTGATATCTGAAATTTGGAAAAATTTAAAAAAAAATGACAGGTCCTTGGCCATGAACAACCTGTAAATTTAAATATGAATAAATATATACAAAAAGAAAACAGGCGTTACTCGGTTGAATACACTTTTCTTTCTTTACCTTTGTTCGGTGTTTTGGATGAGAGATTTTGCTGCCTCAGGCTGGGCTTTTAGAAAAGTCTGGTATGGAGAGAATGACTGGATGTATCCCATCAGGTCAGCGACACTCATTGGCAGTTTATCAAGAATTTCCGTGATCCTGAAAGAAACAGACACATTAGAGAAGAGAGCGGCTGTGTAGGAAATTCTGTTGATAGCGTCCAGCATCCAGAACAACAGAATGATCCTACCCCTGCTGAATCCAACAGTTTTTAGAGTTTTAATTTCTATTTCGTCTTCTGTAGTTCAGGTGTAGAAGTAGTTTTAAACTATTTAGAATACACTTTGGCACAAAAACGGTTTATAAATTACTGATGCTGTTAAGCATCGTGACAATAGTAATCTATTGCATTGTTATGTTTTCTCTACATTTCTAAGCTATAAAACATTCCAGCTACGTTACACCACATTTCTGCTTTATCATGATTATTATTTTAATAATAATCACATTTTGTATTTATCGAATTCAATTTTTTCAGATTAAGCCACTTAGGGGTTTTCGACTGAATAAGTATATCTGTATCTATATCAAGATAGAGATAGTGCTTTTTTTCTTTAAAAAATGTTTAGGGGTACTCTCATTTTGACTCAAGAAAACCACAATTTTATAGTTCAAATAGGGGAAAATAAATACAGTAAATGGACAAAGATTTACAAAGATTTACAAAAAATTTAGGGGTATGCGTAATCCTGTGTTCCCCCAGAAAAAAAGCACTGGATCGATCGATCTATATACACGTTTAAAATAATAGTAAGATAAGAAATGGGAAGCCACCCAGAGAACTTGCATTATTGGCCAACATCTAGATAGGATAAATAAATATATCAGCATCCAGAAACTTCTGGCCCACCAGGCCTCTCCCATCATATCAGCCTACAACACAAGGTCTGTGTTGGAGGTGACGTACGTGTGTGTATAGATGCATGTTTGCATGCGAGAAGGGGTGTAATGTAGGTGCAAAGGGGGAGGAGTAGGGGTGTGGGTGTGCTTTGGGTCACCCAGATTTGGCATTAAGCCCCAAAACCGCTTCCCCCTCAAAGAACTCAGCCCATGGGGAAAATGACACTTGTCCCACCCTTGAATTAAAGAAATCAAGCTGTCAGTTTTTCTCTCCGCTAAAAATCTGCAAACATGCTCCAGCCTTTCTTTCAACCACCCTGTGATCATTTCAGGTGCCCCTTTCTGCACTAAAGTTCTCAGCAGCTGGACTTGGGTCGGCTGAGGTCGCAAGCAGCAATCCTATAGATCCATTTACCTGGGAAGAATCCCCGCTGAATTGCAACAGGACTTACTCCTGCGTAAACATGCAAAGGATTGCTGTTTCACAACAGCAAATAGCTGGGTTATTTCAGACAATCTGGTACAGTCCACTCACCTCTCCTTGTCCTGAAGCGGCAGGGAATCAAATATTGCTTTGTAGTCATCCGTAACAAATTTGATCTTTTCGTTTGAATACGGGAAAATCTGGCCTTGAACCTGTGAAGCCAAAACGGAAAGCTGAAAGGTCCTGGGACAATTGCACACTAGGTACCGGCTATTGAGCAACAATCCTTTCTTCTCTCTCCTTTAATGTGGCATCTCCCCAGGTGTAGATAACTTTCACGCTAAACTTCTGCTGCTTTTTTTTTAAGAGGCATAGCTCTGATTTGTATTTTTTCCATATTGAAATTGTCATTTTGATTTTGATTTTGTTAGTACGGCGCAATATGGAGGTTCCGTTCCTATCATTGTTACAGTCTTCTCCAGCTGGGCTCTTTAATAACACAAAGAGCCCCCCTAAAGCTGAGCAATGGTCCATCTAGACTCCCCACAATGTCCACTCAGATGCTTCTGGGAAGTCCACAAGCAGGGCTTGAAGGGAATAGTCCCTGCCCCATTGATGTTGGTATTTGGTGGCATAAGTTCACCTGCTAACACCAACAGCCCTTATCTTAATTGACATATCCTCCTCCGTGAAGTCGTTCGGTTTCATTACACATTCGGCCCCTACTTTTGTCTGCCCTGAATCAACTTCCTATCCATTTTACGGCATAATTCCAAATTCTAGTATTCCGGGGAGGGGAGAACTCTCTCCTCTCCCCTCTTTCCTTCTCTTTCCCCCCACTTCTAAGACCTCTACCACTTGGGTGTTCCTCCATCAAAGTCCCCAAACACCTTTGCTCACTAAAGTGTGGAATAGTCCTAGTGATTCAGCCAGCCAGCCAGCCATGCTCTCTGCATTATACAGTGGTACCTTGGGTTACATACGCTTCAGGTTACATACACTTCAGGTTACATACTATCCGCTAACCCAGAAATATTACCTCGGGTTAAGAACTTTGCTTCAGGATAAGAACAGAAATTGTGCTCTGGCGGCGCGGCGGCAGCAGGAAGCCCCATTAGCTGAAGTGGTGCTTCAGGTTAAGAACAGTTTCAGGTTAAGAACGGACCTCCGGAACGAATTAAGTACTTAACCCGAGGTACCACTGTACTCTATTTCAATGACCCTCCCACCCAGTTTCCCACCCAGCTCTTTATAAGTTCCCTCCCTCCTCACTTAGTTCCCCCCCACACACCATTTTTAAAATACTTCTGCAAAACTTGAGGTTTTCTACAAGCTTGCTGATAACCTCCCTCTTGTGTGTGGGTGATGCTGTTCCAGCTACATAAACATTGCCACGCATTCCCTGATGGCTGGAAATAGAATAATAATAATCAATAATAATCAATAATTTATTTATATCCCGCCCTCCCTAGCCGAAGCCAGGCTCAGAGCGGCCAACAACAGTAAAAGTAACACAGTTTACATAAAATCACAATCAATTAATTGAAATACATTCTAAAATCAATTCATTCTAAAATCAATTCAGAGTCAAATTAATGGCAACCATTGGGCTAGAGTTCTATGAGGCATGATCATGTCCATAGCGCAGACCTCAACAGACTTTCTCCCAAGCCCTGCTCAGCCTTCCATCCCTCCCACAACGATGGTTCCCTTAGGAAGACTGCGCCATTGGTCTTACCTCCCGGAAGATTTCTGTGAGCTTTTCCGAACAGCCCTTGTAGTGCAACCGCATGTCGAGGGTGTTGGTACTCAAGGCCACACAGCCAGACGGCTTGAGAAGGCGGTCCACTTCCTTCATGAAGCGGGGAATGTCAAACCAGTGGGCAGCAGTGAAGGCCGTGAGCAGATCCACAGAGCGGTCCTCAAAGGGGAGCTCTTCTGCAGGGCACACGCTGGGCCGGCGAAGGGCAAAATGGCTGTTAACTGCTATGTCTCGCTCGCTCAGGTCATCAAAATGGCTGTGGGGGTTTGCGGCGTCTGCCTCCTAACCACCACATCATGAATCCACAACAAAAGCTCTGCTCTCTATGACGGCTGCTCTGCCAGAGATGAGAAGCCACAAACGTTGGCTGGTCTTGGCAACCAGGCCAAATCTGTGCTCGCCACCAGGGTTCGAGATTAGCCAGGCATGTACAGTAGTACCTTGGGTTACATATGCTTCAGGTTACATACGCTTCAGGTTACAGACACTGCTAACCCAGAAATAGTGCTTCAAGTTAAGAACTTTGCTTCAGGATGAGAACAGAAATCGTGCTCCAGCGGCATGGCAGCAGCAGGAGGCCCCATTACCTAAAGTGGTGCTTCAGGTTAAGAACAGTTTCAGGTTAAGTACAGACCTCCGGAACGAATTAAGTACTTAACCCGAGTGTACTGCACCTGTCTATTGGCCATTTGCAAACAAGTTTCGATGCCTGGGCACCAGGATGGTGCCTGACATCTCTACCCTCTGGAGGTGCATGCCTGGGGATCCTTGGACCTTGATTGTTTTCACACACTAATATCCTGCCCTGTGGAATTCTATCTGTTATATTCTATCTGCACAATCAGAACGAATTTCAGGACCTGAAATGCTTTCTCTGTGCAGCCTAAGCAGAAGCAGTGAACAACATTATAGTTCATTGTTGTTGCTTGTCTTCACTTACCCCACCCCTCCGCCCTGGTCATAGTTGTGAAGAATATTCTTACGGTTAGGGAAGTTTTTAATGTTTGATTCTATTTTTAATATTCTGTTAGGAGTTGCCCAGAGTGGCTGGGGAAACCCAGCCAGATGGGCGGGATATAAATAATAAATTTATTATTATTATTATTATACGTTATGCATGGTCCATGTCACCATTAAGAAAAAGAGGTCGGAATATACATAGGCATTTCAGAGGATACTAGCACTGCTTCTTCCCTTAACAAAAGCTTAAAACGACGTGAGGTAACAGAAGCATATATTCTGAGCCACAGAAAACAATAGAGCCACTTGATTTTCATATCTAGAGTCCAGAGTCCACTTCTGGGTGCTTTAAAGAGGAGGACTCACACAGGAAGGTGTGACCTTCCAATAAATATTTAAAATTGCTGATAAAAACAGTGAAAAGCAATTAAAAACACTGCATGCCGCACAGACCCAGAAATTGCTTTTCACTATTTTTTTCAGCAATTTTAAATATTTCTTGCAAACTGCTTGGAGATCTTACTACAGTCAAGTGGTATAAACATCTTGTTAAATACACATGTGTGCCAAATCTACCCTTACTTACAGGTAGGAGACATTTGGCGGGTGGGCAGCTCGCTTGGCCTCCTCGATCTGAGCCTCGCTTACGTCTGTCCCGACCACCTTCTCAAAGCGCTTCGCCAGCAGGTGACTGCTCTGGCCTGTGCCACATCCCACGTCCACTGCCAGGTGAAAGGAGGTCACCTTCTGAGGGAAGACAGCAGCACATATTGAGAAGCATAGCATCAATTCACTTACAAGGTGACATCTTTCTCTATTCCAGACACCAGTTCTCACTCCCTAACAAATAGGCCGTAAACCAGCCATCACCTGGTACACACACCCTTCTCTGCCATTGGCCGGGCTACTGTGATGTCACAGAACATTCAAGGGCATTCAAATTCTCCCGGGGAAAGTCCCCTGCCCCTAGCAGCTCACAATAGGTAAAGGATGGGGTTGTAAACCTCTTCGGTGAAAGAAAATGACAGGAGCCGGTGAGGATTACTCAGTAGGGGGCAATGTGGGATAAGATTCAAGCTCAGCTTTTCCTCTTGCAGTCAAACAAGAAGAGTAGCATCTTAGCTAGCAAATCTCCAGAAGTATTTTCACAACACCAGCAAGCTTAATCTTTGCCTGAAAAAATGGTTGGAACACTTTGGCCTCTTTCATCTCGCCAAATGCTTTTATTCACTATTTTTCTTTTCCAGTGACTAATATGCCTCACCTCTTTTCAACTTTGCAATGGGAATCTATCAATCTTTTACCCACCACAGCGTCTTCTTACGTTCAGGAAAGCGTGAAACCTTACAAAGGGAGGAAATTATTTGGAGCTTGGCTTTTTACTGTTTACTTAATGCTAAGAGCTCGGAAGCTCCGCCTAAGATAAGAAAAATAATGTTTTGTTCTGGAATTAGAAACTTCTGCCCTTGCTCAGTATTGAGGAGAGGCTTTTTTCATACATAGAATTGTAAGATTGGAAGGGACCGCAAATGGTCATCTAGTCCAACCCACTGCAATGCAGGAATCACAGCTCATTATTTTTAAAAAAACTTAGCTCAATTTTAAAAATGGTTTTAATAATACGAACCAAGAGAGAAAGAGACACTCTTTGAAAGGGTGTTTTGATATTTCATGTCTTACTGTGTTTTAATTTATTGGAAGCCACCCAGAGTGGCTGGGGTAACCTAGTCAGATGGGCAGAATATAATTTATTATTATTATTATTAGTAGTAGTAGTAGTAGTTCCTTCCCTCCTGAAGACAACTCATATACAACTTTTATCTGTTAACAGCTGCAAGGCACGGATTCTTCGGTTTTCAAGGATGCGTGTGTTTGGAGAGGAGGATCCTTAGTGTTTTCAGTTTCACAAAAAGGTATCCGATACCAACAGTCTTTCCCAGCCCTCCCTGGCGACACTGAGGACTGAAGCTGGGACCTTCTACATCAGGCTTCCTCAGCCTCAGCCCTCCAGATGTTTTTGGCCTACAACTCCCATGATCCCTAGCTAGCAGGACCAGTGGTCAGGGATGCTGGGAATTGTAGTCTCAAAACACCTGGAGGGCTGAGGTTTAGAAAGCCTGTTCTACATGCTATGTAAGTACCCTCCCAATTAGCCACCATCCTTCCTCTTGGCCCATCGAGCTCTCCTGCCAACACTGACCGGCAGCAGCTCTGCAAACTCTAGGGCAGGAGGCGCTGCTTGCTTGTTTGCTTGCTTGCTCGAGTGATTGATTGATTGCATGCCTGCTCTCTCCCGACGCCCCCCCCCCTTTTTTTACCTTTTTCTCCAGGTAGGAGAGGATCACACCTTGGAGGTTCTCCGGGGGTGGGAACCTGTATTTCTGGTAGACAGCAGCGTGATCTTTGGCCGCAAACAAATGAGCGGCCATCTCTCCCGGAGAGAAGCAGCCTTCTCGTCCGCTCTCTCGTTTTATTAATCCGCAAAGGGTGAGTTTCGCTCTTGCAAACTTTGGAACAGAAATCAGGGGAAAAAGCTGCTCCCCGCCCCCGCCCGCTTTGCAGGACGTTGTAAAAACCCGGAACAGAATTAACCGGGAACGGACCCTTTACCAATAAAAGCGATTTAGGTCACCCTAAGTGAAAGGCGTTGGAGGAAAGGCACCTGGGGAAGGGTAGATTAGAAAACGACTTTCCAGCATGCCACATTGGATGACGAAACGCGCGTGAGAGAGAGAGAGAGAAACAGAAAATTAAAAGGAAGGGAATGAATGAATGAATGAGAGGCAGGGATGGAGAGAGAGATCTGTGGAATTGCAGACAGCTGGAAAGATGTGCAGCTGCTGCACTTGTTTATTGCACTTTATTCACCAAGGAACTCAATGTGATGTGCATGGTTCTCCCTCTCCATTTTATCCTCACAACAACCCTGTGAGGTAGGCCTAGGCTTCTGCCCCATCATTTAGTAAGAAACAAGCCAGCCCCCTCTCCAGTGACCTCCACAGGGGTGGCGGAGTGGCGGTCAAGTTGCTCCCCCTTGAATGCTGCATCAACTCCAGATTTTTATTTGTTTTTAGCAGTAACTTTCTAGCATTTAATAGACGCGAGGCAAAAATGTGCAGCAGCGGGCTATTCTGCTCATTAGATTCAGTGAGAAACTTGCCTACTCCCCCTTTTCAGGTATGCACGATTATGTTTGGAATATTTACTTTGCAGGGGGTGGGGTGGAATTTTGTTCAGGCTCCTGCATCCTTCCATTCCTGGAGTTGCTGAGCCGGAGCGTCACAGCGATGATTGACGGGTGATTCCCATAGAGATGGGGGGAAAAGTGTAGAGTCACAATCCAGCTTCTGGCAGGCAGAAGTTCCTGGTTCCTTTTCAAGTTTAATTTTGTGCCCTTCAGAACACAACACATACACCCTCCCCAAATCCGCACCCTTTCCTTCCAGCTACACAGTGAATAGCAACGAAGCAATCGGTTTTTCCACAAGCAGCTTGTATGCCTTTTCTATGCCGGAGCGGTGTTTGATCAGCCAGCCTAACCCCGCCCTGATCTTGAGACTGGCAATTGGGGCGGGGTCTGTGTGTGATTGCTACAAGGTTTGACCAATCAGCGCTAGCCTGCATGGAAAACGGGGGTGGGTGGGCTTTGCAATTGCACTAGCCAGTCAGTGCTGAGCACAGCTGGCTGGTACTCGAAGATGGAGCATTTGGTCGCCGAGGAGCTCAGTTCACTTTGCAAATCTGCGCATCTGTTCCAAATCCAGAACCACATCCGCACCACATCTTTAAAGCACTGTGATGCTCCTTTAAATTCCCCCAAGGAATTCTGGGAGTTGTAGTTTGTTAAGGCTGCTGAGAATCGCAAGGAGAATTACAGTTTTCAGAATGGCTTAACAATAAGTCCCTATTTCCAGGGAACTCCTAGAATTGTAGTTGTCCTTTGAGGGAAGGGCCAAAGCTCAGGGGACAGAGCGTATGCTTGGCATGCAGAAGGTCGCAGATTCAATCCACAGCATCTCCAGACAGGACTGAGTGAGACCCCCTGTCTGAAACCTCAGAGTCGCTGCCAGTCAGAGTAGACATGTTGTTGTTTAGTTGTTTAGTCGTGTCCGACTCTTCGTGACCCCATGGACCAGAGCACACCAGGCACTTCTGTCTTCCACTGCCTCCCGCAGTTTAGTCAAACTCATGCTGGTAGCTTCGAGAACACTGTCCAACCATCTCTTCCTCTGTTGTCCCCTTCTCCTTGTGCCCTCCATCTTGCCCAACATCAGGGTCTTTTCCAGGGAGTCTTCTCATGAGGTGGCCAAAGTCTTGGAGCCTCAGCTTCAGGATCTGTCCTTCCAGTGAGCACCCAGGGCTGATTTCCTTCAGAATGGATAGGTTGGATCTTCTTGCAGTCCATGGGACTTTCAAGAGTCTTCTCCCCTTCATGATCTCCTCCCCTCCTCCTCCCCTTCATGGATCACTGCCTTGCCATGGCAAAGGGGCTTGAATAACTCAGAGAAGCTTTGAACTATGCCAAGCAGGGTACCCAAGATAGACAGGTCATAGTGGAGAGTTTTGACCAAACGTGATCCACCTGGAGGAGGAACCGGCAAGCCACTCCAGTATCCCTGCCAAGAAAACTCCATGGACAAAGTCAGAGTAGACAATACTGAGCTAAATGGCCTGATGGTCTGAGTTGGCATAAAACAGCTTCCTATAAGTATTCTTCTGACTTTTTCCAAAGCACAGAAAATCTGACTTTTTTAAAAAGGCCACAGGTGTAGCTTAACAGGTTCCATTATCTTTTCCCAAAAGGCACGCATGCTGTTTTTGAGGAGTATTGCTGCATTTTCAGGAGTCTGCCACCAGGCATGCTAATGAAGGGACTGCCAGACTGCTGGACTTTAACTCCCATTATTCTTGATGATGGGCCAGACTGCTGGGGCTGATGGAAGCTGTAGTCCAACAACACCTGGAGGGCCACAGGGTTGCTACGCCCAGAGTGTTTGAGGACTGGGACATTCGAAGGGAAACCAAAATGCTTGTTTACAAAGCTATTGTACTACCAACCTTACTGTATGCTTGTGAAACATGGACCACTTACAAACGCCATCTCCAACTTCTTGAAAGATTCTATCAACGGTGTCTCCGAAAAAATCTTACACATCACTTGGGAAGACAGGCAAACTAATATCAGTATACTGGATGAAGCAAAGATCACCAGTGTTGAGGCAATGATTCTTCAACATCAACTTCGTTGGACTGGTCATGTAGTGTGGATGCCTGATTGTCGTGTTCCAAAGCAACTACACTATTCTGAACTTAAAAATGGAAAGCGTAATGCTGGTGGTCAACAAAAGAGGTTTAAAGACTGTCTCAAGGCAAATCTAAAGAAATGTAGTATAAACACCGACAATTAGGAAACGCTGGCCTGTGAGCGCTCCAATTGGAGAACAGCCTTGACCAAAGGTGTCATGGGCTTTGAAGACACATGAACTCAGAACGCAAGGGAGAAACGTGCTAAGAGGAAGGCACACTTGGCAAATCCACACCGTGATCAACTCCTGCCCGGGAACCAATGTCCCCACTGTGGAAGGACGTGTGGATCCAGAATTGGCCTCCACAGTCAGTTATGGACTCATTGTTAATACCGTGTTTATGGAAGACAATCTTACTCGGCTATGTGTGGTCGCCGAAGAACGCACAACCTAATAATTTTCATTATTAAGCTTTCCAGTCGGTGCCATTTTAGCTGCTATTTTAAATTAATATTTGGGAGAGGGGGTTGCCTTGGTGCATGAATGGGATTAGTACATGAACGGAAAGGTATCTCTGCAGCCTTCAGTTCGTGTATATGCATTTTTCTTAGAACTGAACCCCTGCGTAATATTCAGTTCAATTCTATGGTTTTATTCATGTGGAAATTTACAGGCTAGTTTTGGCCAAACAGACGTCACCAAAACAACGAACAACCATTTTATTTTATTTTTAAACAATTAAAATAATGTAGTTGAAAATGAGTAGCACAAGAACACAGTCAACATAAAACCAGCAGCTGTGGGTACACAAATTAAGCAATACTGAGGGCCTGCTCTCATCGGCCTCCAAAGGGAAGGAAATGATTCGTTGGACCGTCTGAGAGAAGGAGTTCCAGATTCTGGGCTCCACCACAGAGAAGGCCCTGAGTTGTGTGCACTTGCTAGATGAGCAGCAGTCAAATCTTCAGGCCAGTGAGCTGGATTGAGATGATAGATAGATAGATAGATAGATAGATAGATAGATAGATAGATATATAGATGATAGATAGATAGATGATAGATGATAGATAGATAGATAGATAGATAGATAGATAGATAGATAGATAGATAGATATGACCTAGCTTTTTGAATTTCAGATTATAATTTCATCTATATACCACAGCTAAGGCACATGAACTATATAAGAAAGTGTCATCCAGACAAGGTCGATCCCCCTGGCACCTTTCTTTTGAGAATGTGTTGTTGTTTAGTTGTGTCCGACTCTTCGTGACCCCATGGACCAGAGCACGCCAGGCACTCCTGTCTTCCACTGCCTCCCGCAGTTTGGTCAAACTCATGCTGGTAGCTTCGAGAACACCATCCAACCATCTCGTCCTCTGTCGTCCCCTTCTCCTTGTGCCCACCATCTTTCCCAACATCAGGGTCTTTCCCAGTCTTCTCTTCTCATGAGGTGGCCAAAGTATTGGAGCCTCAGCTTCACGATCTGTCCTTCCAGTGAGCACTCAGGGCTGATTTCCTTCAGAATGGAGAGGTTTGATCTTCTTGCAGTCCATGGGACTCTCAAGAGTCTCCTCCAGCACCATAATTCAAAAGCATCAATTCTTTGGCGATCAGCCTTCTTTATGGTCCAGCTCTTACTTCCATACATCGCTACCAGGAAAACCATAGCTTTAACTATACGGACCTTTGTTAGCTTTAACTATACGGACCTTTGTTGTTCCCCCCAATAAGTGTTTCCTCTGAGGCTATGGTGACCTTTGGAACTCATTGCCACAGGATTTTGTGTCGGCCACCGTTATCAGTTTATGATCCCTAATGAACCTGTCACCCAAGCCATGCCTCTCACTGGCCCTGCTTTGCACCCACCTTGAGTGTTTTTTGCCAGGGTGAAATGTGTTCTTCATCTCTGATAATACATCTAAAATGTGGCAAGCCAGCTTTAAATCCATACACTCTTGCACACGGACTTATGTTACCCTACTTTATATTTTCTGTTCTTATTATTTTCTAGTAGACTTCCTTCTTCCTCAAAGCGGGTCTGTTTTCCTGTTTGTTATACTGTTTCTTTCTCATTTCATCATTTCTACCCTTCTCCATCTACTGTAGTTATGGACCACTGCATTTCTTCCCAATTTTAAGCTGGCAGTGTTCTCACTCTCTCTCCCCCCCCCCCCAATGTTCCAGGGGTTGTTGATTAACCTGTCCACAGATCTCATTTTGAGCTTGAAATAAACACCAGGTTGCAGAAATCCGATCCCACCATGGAGGAGAAAAAGAGGCGAGGCGGGCGAGGGGCTTTGCGTGACTCATTAGGGATGTCATGTTGTTTAGAACACAGAGTCCATTCAGCATTTTAGCAGGGTATTTGCTCTCCTGGGCCTTTTAATATTTAAGATGTAATGTACAGTATTTTGATTTCTAGAATGAGCATGTTTGCGCGCGCGCACACACACACACACACACACACACACACACCATTGAGTTTCAGTGTAGTTTTATTGATCGTGTGGCTTTGTGCTGGCTTTACACTCTTTTTTTTGTGCCTCTGCAGCTTCTGTATTGATTGTTTTAAGGATATACAATATTTTTCCATGTATAAGATTATATTTTCCCCTATTTTTTCAAGTTTAAAATTGGGGGGGGGGGGTCATCTTATACATGGATAGTGCATTTGGGGGATCTCTTTATTTGGAGTCCCCAAAAATAGAGGTTGTGTTATACAGGGAAAAATACGGTGTGTGTGTGTGTGTGTGTGTCTCCTTTCCAAATAAAAAAAAAAGTCCAAGGAGACTTGCCTATTAAAATAAAGTGTACTTCAACTGTAACAGAATAAATTAGTGTTCACACACAAAGACACGCACAAACACACCTTGCAGCTTCCAAAGAATAATTGGTGCTGATAATGCCAGGGTTGGAGGTTCAGTCCCCATATGGCCCAGCTGCATATTCCTGCATTGCAGGGGTTGGGCTAGATGATCCTCAGGATCCCTTCCAATGCTATGATTCTATTTTTCTAATTCATGTATAAGACATAGCTCATTTAAAACTTGTAGAAAACATCGGAAGGCAGCCCTGTTCAGGGAAGGTTCTTAATGTCTGACATTTTATTATTTTGTATGTAGTGGTACCTCGGGTTAAGAACTTAATTCGTTCCCATATCTCAGCTGCTTAGAATTCAGCTTGTTGCCTCGATTGTTAGTACAGTGGTACCTCGGGTTAAGTACTTAATTTGTTCCGGAGGGCCGTTCTTAACCTGAAACTGTTCTTAACCTGAAGCACCACTTTAGCTAATGGGGCCTGCTGCTGCCGCCGCACCACCAGAGCACGATTTCTGTTCTCATCCTGAAGCAAAGTTCTTAATCCGAGGTACTATTTCTGGGTTAGCGGAGTCTGTAACCTGAAGCGTCTGTAACCCAAGGTAATAATAATAATAATTTATTATTTATACCCCACTCATCTGGCTGGGCCTCCCCAGCCACTCTGGGCGGCTTCCATAAAAACCAAAAATACAGTAAAATATCACACGTTAAAAACTTCCCTGAACAGGGCTGCCTTAAGATGTCTTCTGAATGTCAGGTAGTTGTTTATCGCTTTGACATCTGCTGGAAGGGCGTTCCACAGGGCGGGCGCCACTACCGAGAAGGCCCTCTGCCTGGTTCCCTTTAGCTTTGCAAAATACAGGTACCACTGTATTTTGCTGAAAGCCGCCCAGAGTGGCTGGGGAAACCCAGCCAGATGGACGGGGCATAATTATTATTATTATTATTATTGTTGTTGTTGTTGTTGTTATTAATGAATGCTCTCTCCACAGCTGAATGGCAATGCCTCTTCAAAAGCTACCTGCCACAGAGAGTTGTGTATTTGTATCTTGGTGCTTTTAATTTGTGAACAACCCCAGGAGACATAGTTAACGGGGGTGGGTGGGTTATATAAATGCCATAAATAAATTTATTATGTTTCTGGGGTGTGTGTGTGTGCGCAGTTTAAATCCCTGGAGCAGGAGGAGAGAGCTTGCCCCCCCCCATAGAAATCTCTCCCCATTAAAGAGCGCATTGCAAAGTTATGTTGGTGCCCTTCCTTAGGCACCCTTGCAGTTTAACACGTGGTTTGCCCTTAAGCACCGAATTCCCCAAAAGGGTATTCTGCACATGATCAGATGCAGCCTCTCTCTCTCTCTCTCTCTCTCTCTCTCTCTCTCTCTCTCTCTCCTTACCCCAGGAGCAGAGAAGACTCTTCATGGCAAAGAATTCTGGGGCTCATCCATTCTCAAGTTCAACCTCAAACTGGGAGAAGAAATGGTAAGATAGTCATAGGAAGGAACTTGTGGGATGAAAGCATCCTTTTTCTGTTCTTTTTTAAACTTCCCAAATATAGCCTTGTTAGCTGCCCTCTCTTCATCCTGCTGTTGATCGCTCTCCTCCTGCTTTTAGGGATTTAAACTGCACAGATTAAGCCATCATCCCTCCGATGTTCCTGTGTGCACTCTCTCTCTCTCTCTGCAAGGGCATATCTAATAAAAAGATGAGAGGCTGTTCAAAAATTCACTTTAATAAGCAGTGCGGTGGGTCTCTGAACAGTCGTCTCCCGACGGATGCACATTTTACCTGGTACATGAAATTGCTGTTCATCATCACAGTGGCAGAGGTCTGGGACATGATGTCCGAAGGTTTCATGCAGGCAGCATGGACTAAGGCGGTTACAGCGCTGATTCCACAAAATGCTCTTTGCTTGCTCATGTACTCATTTTAAATCTTTTGTGGGGCCTACTTTGACAAATGCTCTCAGAAGAGTTACGTTAAAAATGCTCTTTAAACAACTAAAGAGCATAAGACAAAACATCCAGGATTTGCCAGCCTCTGCACACACCTTGCTAGCTGGGCTAGCAAGGCGCATTGTCTAGGGAGATTCTCAAGAGCCACATAGGGATGGCTGGAGGACCACATTCAGAGAATCAGAGAATCATAAAGTTGGAAGGGACCCGAGGAACATCTAGTCCAACCCCCTGCAATGCAGGAATATGCAGCTGTCCCATACGGGGTTCGAACATGCAACCTTGGTGTTATCAGCATCACACTCTAACCAGCTGAGGACCCAGCTACACTCATCAATTATATCGTTTTAACTGTGTTATAACTGTGTTATAAACATGTGACACCAGATGGCACTGCAGAGCCGTGATCCATCACCAAGGGGATTTTGCATTGAGAGCTTTTATAGCGGGTTTTTCTATTAGTGTAGGTCCAACCTGAGTCCTTGGGCCTGAGGCTCCACATCCCTAGGCTAGATGGTAAGCAACCCTTGTAACACCATGAGCCATGTATCACTATGAATGAACAGTGAAAAGGACATCTGGATTCCACCAGCCTCTCTTCTAAATAAGGATGGACAAATCTGTCAATTTCAGTTCTCTCAGCTTCTCATATTTCCAAGTCTTCAGTTCTTCACATTTCTGCTATGCTTGGTTCTTGTTTAAACATGTTTTTGTGTGCAATTTTGCCCAATACACACACTTTTGCAAGGCAGTTTTCCTTCTTTGTGTGGGATAAAAGGTAAAGGTAAAGGGACCCCTGACCATTAGGTCCAGTCGTGACCGACTCTGGGGCTCCCTCGGCCAATAAAGCGCTCATCTCGCTTTATTGGCCGAGGGAGCCGGCGTACAGCTTCCGGGTCATGTGGCCAGCATGACTAAGCCGCTTCTGGCGAACCAGAGCAGCGCACGGAAATGCCATTTACCTTCCCGTCGGAGTGGTACCTATTTATCTACTTGCACTAGCGTGCTTTCGAACTGCTAGGTTGGCAGGAGCAGGGACCGAGCAATGGGAGCTCACCCCGTCGCGGGGATTCGAACCGCCGACCTTCTGATCGGCAAGTCCTAGGCTCTGTGGTTTAACCCACAGCGCCACCCGCGTCCCTTCTTTGTGTGGGATAACCAGCCTCATATAACTGGCATGCTGATGTCTAATTAATGCAGGAAGGGGTTCATGCCATAGAGTAAGCCAGTGGTGAGTTTTTTTGGGGGGACGCAGGGGTATGCATACCCCTAAACATTTTATGAATCTAAGTTTGGTCTCATTGAGGGGCAGTATTTCAATATGAGTAGGAAAATGAGAGTACCCGTAAACATTTTTTTTTAAAGAAAAAAGCACTGGAGTAAGCTGTCCTGTCAGGTTTAGCGAGAATCAGCTCAGACTACATGGTTCTCACAAGCCACTATTGAGCTCCTATGTCAATAACTTAAGAACTTTCACCCCTGTAACAAAACCACGTTTTACTGCCAGTGCAACTTTTTCTGAATGCTGTATGGAAAAGCACATCACTCTGACCTTTGGTGAGTTTGTAAGTAAACCATTTTTAACTTACCAAATGTGACTTCTTTTCCTATGCTGGAGGAAGAGGCAAAATTTGGAATTCACTTTGAAGGGCATAGTTTAAAGGTCTAACAACCTATATTTCCACGCTTTACTTTGCTGAATGTTTCGTGGCTTTAAATATCCACTGGGGTCCTCTCACCAAAGAGTACTTGCTCCAAACCTGGATCTTGGCATTCAGGAATTTTCCTTCTTATATACCTATTATTTTTTCCTTGAACCAACTCTCTGTATGTTAGCTTCACTGGTATATGCCTTTTCATGCGCAATTCACCCCGTATTTAGAACACGTTAGGTGGCTGTAGAGCTGTTTTTTGAGATTTGCAGAAGTGCGGATTTTGGGGGGGCTGCGTGCGTTTGGTGGGCTTGCCTTTAAATGCTGACTTAATCCCATTTCTCCCCCCTGCCTGCTTCTAACACTAGTATAGTATTTAAGGTGTGGGGGGGCACCCTCTCTTGCTTTTTCTGCTAAGGCCCTGAGTGCAACTGATGTGAGTCACAGATGCCAGCAGGTGAGCAGAAGCCTATGTGAAAATACTCACCCTGCCCTAAATCAAATCCCTCAACAAATGGTGGAGGGGTCCTCCCTCCCTCTTCCAGTTTCTACTTCATTCTCCAGGCTCCTCTGTTCCCTTTCGTGACCTCCTCTTTCGTAGGAAGCGAGCAATTTAAACCAGCCTCTGAGGCTGGCAGGGGAACCTTTTGTTGAGAAGCAGCGGACAAAAGCAACCTCCCTCTGGTTACCTTAATTCCAGGCTGCCATTACCAGGCATTCCTGCTTTTCGATGGCAGTCAAAAGGAGTTCGCCACGGGAGTCAAGATGTGGGGCAGCTGCAGGTTGAATGGCTGCAGAAGCAGGGAAGGATACACACCCTTGCCTGCCACCACTGCCAGAGTGCTTTTAACACAGACCCTGAGTGGGTGGATGACACTCGCAATTATGTGTAATGGATTCTTAGTGGATGAGCTGGCACTGCTCGGACAGGGTGCGCAGGCTCCTAGCTTCCCCCTTTCACCAGGAAGAGTGTCTTGATTTTTTGGCTCCTGATGGTGGGGAATTGCTGCCTCTTGATTTTGGTTGGAGTCTGAAAGCTCAAAGCACACGGGCAGTTAGAAGGCAGATGAGTTGCTGGATAAGATCTGCAGAGCCCTCCTGCCTAACACGAAACCGTGCAAAAATGGAGCTGAGTGCTTTATGCCCATTTAGAGAAATCTTGCATCTCTGCACGTTTTAGTACTGCTGGCTCTTAATTTATTTTGCCGCAGACCAAACCCAGCATGAACCATTGGAGACTAAGCTGATTCCATTGGAATCACAGACAGATGGGTGGGTTTCCCTGGTTGTGCAAGGCATATGGAAAGTGTGGGAAAAGAGTCTGTTAAACCTTTAAAATATCCCCTTCAAAGTTGCTTCCATACTTCCTCTCTTCTCTTGACATGGAAAGGCAGCACATGTTTGGTAAGTTAAAAATGGCTTACTTACAAACTCTTCAAAGGTAAGATTCATGTGCTTTTCCATGTAGCAGTCAGAAAACACAGGCAGTAAGACTTAGGTTGCATAATGGTGTAGGTTTCTAAATTATTTGTATAGAAACAGAACGATGGCTCATGTAAGGAGGAGGTCTGAGCTTGGAGCAACCAGCTCAGAACTCCTTACTCATAGGAGTTCCCATAGTGGAATGGGAGAACAAAGAGCTCCAAATTTATTGGAAATCATCGAGAACATTGTTCAAATGGACCAAAAGTTCATTTAGACCAGCAATCTACTTCCACAGAAGCCAAATCAGAGAAGCCACAGAAGCTGGGCAAGAGGGCATCTGAAAACCTTGATCTTTTTTAGGTCACCTCTTATTTTAATTATTATTTGAATGTTTTAAATAGCTGTTTTAACTGTTTTTACTGACAATATTTTTTTAAAAAAATCTGCTTTGAGGGTTTTTGTTATTTTTAAAGTCCAGCAACATACAAATTTTATGAAATGAAATTTAAAGTATGTGTGTGTGCATGTGTGATGGAATTGCATCTGCTGGAGCGAAGATGGGATTTGGGGTGAATGCCAAAAGCCTTGCAGATGACAAGTGTCGTATTGAGAGAAATCCCCTCGTGTCGGTGTTTCCATCTGGGGCACAAAAGTCCATTGACTTCCACGTCATCCGGTGACCAGAATTTTAAAAATAGAAAGAAAAACAGCTAAAAATAGCGCTGGGAGGATTTTGGCAGCAGAGCAGTGCTCGAAAAGAAAAACACCCTGCGATGTGCCCACTTTCAGCTGAAACATTCAGACCCACGAAAGCTTTCGTGGTGCTGGCACAGAAGGATGGAGGCTTATTTCCCTGTGACCCTTCCTCTAGCTTTGTTTTGTTTTCAAATCCTGCACATTCCTCTCTGCTCTTCCTGGATTAGTTCCTTGCAGTGCTAAAAACACAGGGCGAGACGGGAACCATCACTTTCTAAATGTGCCTTTCCCCCCATCTTAATCCTCTAAAAGCCATGCCTTTGGCTGGCATCTGCAGCAGGGCTTAGCCAAGGCTGCTTCCCCACAGCCTTACACTGTTTCCTCGCAAGCAGGACCTGAGCCCAAGAGCCATCTGCCCTCCTGCGGTTTCAAGCAGCTGGTATTCAGAAGTATGGCTGCCTCCAACTGCGGAGACAGGGCAGAGCCATCCTGGCTAGTAGCCATCAACCGCCATCTCTTCTATGAATCTGTGTAATCCTCTTCTAAAGCCATTTAGGTTGGGGACCATCACTGCCTCCTGTGGCAGGGAGTTCCATAGTTTAAGTATGGGCTGCCTGAATAAGTACAGTGGTACCTCGGGTTACAGACGCTTCAGGATACATACGCTTCAGGTTACAGACTCTGCTAACCCAGAAATAGTGCTTCAGGTTAAGTACAGTTCCAGGTTAAGAACGGACCTCCGGAACGAATTAAGTACTTAACCCGAGGTACCACTGTACTTCATTTTCTCTGTCCTGAATCTCCCAACATGAAGCTTCATTGGTTGCCTGTGAGTTCTAGTGTTAGGAGGGAAGAAAAACTTTTCTCTCTCCGCTTTCTCCATGCCATGTATGATTTTATAAACTTCTATCCCGTCTATATTTTAATTTATTATTTATTAAATTTGTATACCGCCCTTCAGACGTCTATCTCAGGGCAGTTCACAGCCTCTTACAGTGGTGCCTCTGGTTAAGAACTTAATTCGTTCTGGAGGTTCTTAACCTGAAACTGTTCTTAACCTGAGGTACCACTTTAGCTAATGGGGCCTCCCACTGCTGCTGTGCCGCCGGTGCGCGATTTCTGTTCTCATCCTGAGGTAAAGTTCTTAACCCGAGGTAGTACTTCTGGATTATCGAAGTCTGTAACCTGAAGCGTCTGTAACCCAAGGTACCACTGTACTTGCTTTTTAAACCAAGACATCCCCAAACGCTGCCATCCTTCCTCAGAAGGGAGTGGCTCCATCCATCTGATCGTTTGGTTGGCACTTTTCTGACTCTACAATATCCTTTTTGAGCTGAAGTGACCAGAACACCACACGGTATTCCAATTGCAGTCGTACCATAGATTTGCTTTATTTTCAATTCCTTTCTTAATGATCCCTGGCATGGAATTTGCCATTTTCAGAGCCGCTGCAACCAAGGTTGACATCTTCACCAAGGCAGGCAAAAGAACTAGGAAATGTTTTCTGGCCTTTCCACCCCCTCTCCAACACAACACAACACAACACAACACACAACACACAACACACAACACACAACACGGACTTGCAGTGCAAGGGACTAATAGGCCAGAGGCAGCAACAGGAGGAGGGGAGGGAAAACCAAAAGCTTGTGTGAGGGAAGAGGCAAGTGGAATGGATCTGAAAATAGGCAGTGAGTCTAAACAAAGCAGCATGCCATATTCCTAGGGGGCTCTCACTTAATCATCTTGGCATTCAATCAGTGCCCTGAGCTGCTGATGGGCTCTGAGGGGAGAAGAGGAGCTGCTGATTTTACAAATACCTGCTGCCTGCTGCCTTGTAGAACTGCAATAACTTAAGTGGGACCTTGCTAGCTTATACTAAAGGTCCACCAGCATTTATATTTCTGGGAAGCCCACCGAAATGGTGTGTCTCAGGGGTGGGGAACCTCTAGTCCAGGGTTTCCCAAACTTGGGTCTCCAGCTGCTTTTGGACTACAACTCCCATCCTCCCTAGCTAGCAAGACCAGGGCTCAGGAAGTGATGGGAATTGTAGTCCGAAAACAGCTGGAGACCCAAGTTTGGGAAACCCTGCTCTAGTCGATGAACCAGACTTGGCCTGCTAGGGGTTCAAATTGGGCCTGGGAGGCTGTTTTCCCCAAACCATGCCCAATTGCCTCACACATGGAGATACACAACCAGATGCCTGAAAGACAGCTCTGTGTTCAATGTTAATTGGGTGTAATTAATTGGGGGTGGCTAAAGGGCACTGAAATGCATTACACTGTTATTTTTTTAGCTACCAGCAGGTGGAGCTGTTGCTCTTCCTGACTCAGTTATAAGGAATGTTCTATGGAAAGGAACAGTGGTCCTGCCCTAGGTGGGCCAAAAGGATTAAGAATTTTGATGCTGGATTGCTTGCGTTGATCATGGATCTAAAGGTCCCTGTCATGTACCATCATATGTACTACAATACTTCCAATCTTTGTTATTTGAAAATGCTGATTGTGTAAATAAGAAGCCTGAGTAGCGTTGCTGCTGGACAGGATTATGCTAATAAATGAATTTTAACACTAGGCAGATGCTGTTTTGAGCAGTGGGTTGACATGTGTTTTGACAGCTGAAAATGCCAATTTTAGCATATACAGTCCAGGCGCAACACTTTGGTAACAGACTCTAGACAGGGAGGCTCTAGCTGTCCCGGGTGACCAGATGCAAAAGGGAGGGGCTGTGGCTCAGTAGCAGAGAGACACAGCATTTTCCCGGCTTGATATCTCTGGAAGCTAAAAGGATCACAAAGCAGGGCTGGGGAAGACCTGTCTTGGCATGAGAACAGATGCTAGTCCCAGGAACAGGCAGATCAGGATCTGTTATTTTGGGCAGAGACGCCTGTGCCACAGTAGTCCATCCTCTCATAACTTCCGGATTTGATTACTGCAACATGCTTGATTACTGCAACATGGGGGGCTGCCCTTGTAGACACCTTGGAAACTTCAACTGTCCCAAAACGCGTTTTCCTTTTTGTAAATCAACCTTAAGAATAAAATAAGATGGAATCGGGATTAAGGGGTTTTTCTCGGGACATGTGTTGTGTGTCCCATTGATGTGGTGGTTTTGGTACTCGTCCTTCTTCTGGTGAGAAATGGGGGATCGGGGAGGAGGGCCAGCTGGTGAGGAGTGAGAAATGTCCTTGTTTTCATCTGAGGAATGTTGGAGGGTAGGGCATTCTCTCTGGCAGACCACAAGTTGCGGAATTCCACCCCATAGAGGTGTGTTTGTCTTCTTCACTATACAGTGGTACGTTGGGTTAAGTACTTAATTCATTCTGGAGGTCCGTTCTTAAACTGAAACTGTTCTTAACCTGAAGCACCACTTTAGCTAATGGGGCCTCCTGCTGCTGCCGCGCCACCGGAGCACGGTTTCTGTTCTCACCCTGAAGCAAAGTTCTTAACCCGAGGTGCTATTTCTGGGTTAGCGGAGTCTGTAACCTGAAGCGTCTGTAACCTGAAGCGTATGTAACCCGAGGTACCACCATACAGGTTTGGGCGAATGCTGAAAACACATCTTTTATCCTGATGTTTGATCCCTGCACTGTGTGTTTTCAGGACCTTCTCCATTATCTGTGATTGTGATCTGTTTTAGCTTTTAATTTTCAGTTGTTGTAACCAGTGCTTTTTTTTCTGGTGGGGACGCAGGGGTACACATACCCCTAAACATTTTGAGCGGCAGTATTTCAATTTGAGTAGGAAAATGAGAGTACCCCCTAAACATTTTTTTTAGAAAAAAAAGCCCTGGTTGTAACTCACCCTGACACCTGCTGGTGAAGGGCAGTTTAATCTAATAATAATAATAATAATAATAATAATAATAATAATAATAATAATAATGCTTCCTGTCTGCTGGATGATTTGCAACTAGTCATCAAGGATGTCTGATTGCAAAAGTGAAGAGCACATGCTTCTGACTGCAAGTTCGTTCCTCAGCATCTCCATGTAATAATAATAATAATAATAATAATTTTTATTTATACCCCGCCCTCCCCAGCCAAGGCCAGGCTCAGAGCGGCTTACAAGCAATAATAAAAACAAGTTGAATGAATACAACTTAAAAACAAGATTAAAATACAACATTAAAATATTGAAACATTAAAATATTAAAATGCCTCATTAAAATGCCTCATTGCAGGAGGAGAAGGAAAAGAAAAAAGAAAGAGAGGGAGGGAGGGAGGGAATCAAATTGGCTCCAAGCCAAAGGGCAAGCGGAACAACTCTGTCTTACAGGCCCTGCAGAAAGAAATCAGATCCTGTAGGGCCCTGGTCTCATGAGGCAGAGCGTTCCACCAGGCCGGGGCCAGTGCTGAAAAGGCCCTGGCTCTGGTTGAAGCTAATCTAACTTCCTTAGGGCCCGGGACCTCTAGGGTGTTGCTATTTATGGACCTTGAGGCTCTCCGTGGGGCATACCATGTAGGAGTTAGGTTCCTGTCTGAAACTGGAGAAATTACTTTAATTGTTGGACTTTTGTTCCCATCAACCCTAGTCAGCACATCCCATAGTCAGGGGTGATGGGAATTGTAGTCCATAAAATCTGGAGGGCATCATGTTGTCTGCTCCACCCTTTGAGAAAGTCCTGATCTGGTTCTCTGGATTGTGGCCCAGCTCTTTACTTAAAGGTGCCAACATGCCAAGAAAGGAAGACACTTCCTGTTCCTCCAAAGAGGTGCATAGAAAAGGGAACTTTCAGTCCTTCACAGCATTTTTTCCCACCAGCTTGCAGCTGAAATTTCCCCGCTGTGGTCAGTAAGTAGAACACCACCTGTCTGCTTTTGAGAAGCTCCCTTAGCCAAGCTGAACCACTGTCTGGCCCAAGTCAGTATCATATGTTCCAAGTCTGTCCACACCTCTGGGTTGCAGAATCTCCATCGTGGTTTTACTAGAGCTCCTAAGATCTGCCACCAATGGAAGCGAGGGGGCAAAATGGTTTCCCATGCAGCCACAGCAGGAAACCCACATGACCATGTTTCAAAAAGCAGTTTGCTGGCTGGCATATTTCACTGAAATTTGTTTGTTTTCATAAAATTTATGCACCGCTTGATTGTAAAGAACCTCAGGTTTACAGAAGGAATAAAACGATAAAATTACTGTCAAAAACAATTATTTGAAACATTTTTAAAACCTGCGATGAACTTTAAAACACGTCAAGTTTCTGCATTTCTGGGTAGGCTTGCCTAAGCAAAGACGGTTTTAGCAGGGGCCAAAAAGAGTAAGGGGAAGACGTCTGCCTGCTGTCAATAGGCAGGGAGTTCTACAGTGTACTAAAAGATTGATTTCTTACAAACTCAGAATGAATATTATGTGGCACATGTAACTGTGCCAGTTTCACAGACTGAAGCAGTCAGGTGGTCATATATGAGGTAAGGTGATCTTGAGAGTTAACTCATGCGGTTGCTTTCTCTCCATTTGGGTACATATTGTGTTAAGTTATGGGTGAACATATCAGACGACACAGAGATTCTTCAAACAGCTCTTGTTTATTCACAGGGCAGAACTGAACTGAAGGGGCCAGCCAGCCTGTTTATATAGAGCTCCACTACAACGCAACAGTAACCACTTTCTATAACTATCCAATCACTGAACGTCACTTTCAATTCCTTATTTGCATATGTGGACCTGAGTGAAAACTATCTACAGTATCCCCCTGCTGGCCCAGGGTGAGAACTTCAGTACATAACATATTGTCACCTGTATGCTCTTAAATCAGGAATGAAAAACCTCTGGCCCTACAAGTGTTGGCAGACTTACTTTGAAGTAAACAGCCTGTGCAGGTGCTGATTTTAAACTCCCAGGTATGTTCGTTTTAAATTATAAAAGTAGTGGGTTGTATCCAACTATGTTCAACCCAGAGTGGTTTCACTGAAACTGATAAATCTACTGTAAGTTTGTTATGCCCATTAACTTCAATGGGTTAATCTGAGTAGAAATGCCACGTAAAACCTTTTGTTTTTTATTCATGATTGAAGGGTATCCAAACAAGGAAGTGTTTTATTGTAAACATGCCTGGCACATTTTGGCACAACTGCCTTGATCAAGAGCTTATTCGCATATTTCTCAGCAAACTTGATCAAGAAATCTCTGTTGCAAGAGAGGTTTCTCGATCGTGTTTGCAAAGAAATAGGTGAATTAGCCTTTGGTAAAGGCCATTGTGCCATCTTTGAGACGCGCTGCTCTTTCTTGCATGATGCCTTTCTGTGTTGCCTGGTTTTTTGTTTGTGTGTGTGTGTGTTTCCTTTTTAATTCGTTAACATTTACAGAGAGGTAGCCTCTAATGAGTAGTCCATGAAAAATAATGACACATTTGCACTAACCAGGCAGTGAGTGAATGGGTACTAAATGTTAGCAAATCTAAACTGTTCAGCTTCATGATGATTTGACATTGCATTGCACTGTTTAATTGAATATCATTGTAATGTTGTTGTTGACTGCTTGAAAACTTCCCTGGAATGGAAATGTGAGCAAGTTATGAAAAACACAATGCCTGCTGCTGAAGATCAAGCCGCTGTGAAATAAGTTTGTAATCCTTCTTATCCCAGTTCCCCAGCAGTTCTCTCTTTTCCAAAGGTGTCTGCTCTTTTGCTAAGGAAACAGCTCTACAAGGAGAATCCTCCCTTCCTGAGGCTGAGTTGTTAATAATGAAATGACAGATGGCTTTTATCTATAAGGGACATTCCTTCTACCCCGCTCTTAATCCTGGGATTCTCTTTGTGGGCAGCTGAATGGTTCAAGGCCCTGCATTGTAAAAAATATCCATTAAGCATTGCAAGTGAAGCCCAAATCCACCAAGGGCTACTCTGCACCTGACTGTGCACTAAACGTTAGCAAATCCATTTATATAATGCAGATAGAGTCGAGAATTTTTATTTTTCAAAAACTCAGCTCCCTGTTTGAAAGGCTGGGTGCGGTGGAGAACATAAGAGAGAGCCTGCTGGATCCGGCCAGCCGCATTGTGTTCTCAGAGATGCCTATGGAAAGCCTGAAAGCAGAACCTGAATGTAGCAGCAATCTCCTCTCCCCACCTGCGACTGGTTTCCAGAAGCACAGAACATAATAATCGTGGTTGGTTCTTGGTTGCTGCTGATAAACCTTCCATAATCCTCTTTGAAAGCCGTCCACGTTGGCGGCCGTCACTGCCTCCTTGCCGGAGGGAGTTCCATAGTTTAACTATGTCCTGCTTGAAGAAGACTTTTATTTTCCCTTCGGCTTCGCTGGATGCCCCTGCGCTCTAGTATTATGAGAGGAAGGAGAAACAAAACAAAACAAAACACTTCTTATCTTTTCTGCACGCTGTGAATAATTTGGCTGCTTTTTACTCGCGCTTTCTGCAAACGAAAAAGCTCCCAAATGCTGCGACCTTTTCTCAAAGGGCTGTTACTCTTTCCCCGTGATCATGTTTTGGTTGCCCCTTTCCCTCCAAGCTCTACACTGTTCCTTTTTTTGGGGGGGGGGAGGAAGATGCGTAGCCAGGATTCAGTGCGAGCCCCCGCAGGTTGCACCGAAAAGCCAACCTCGGAGCTAATTTTCAAAAGCGGACTTGGGGGAGTTAAAGAGCCCCTGTTGACAGCTGGCAAGCCGGCCGGCCAATCCTAGCTGAAGCTGCTTTGCTGGCCACGCCCCCGTCCTTTCCCTTGCGCTCGCTGATTGGCGGAGCGATGGAAACCCGGGCAGGCGCGCGCCCTTCCTATGCTCCATATATAGAGAGAAGCGTAGGGTTCAATAGAAATGTGAGTCTTTTTTTCTGGGGTTTTTTTCTCCCCCTTCGTTCGATCGGATTTGCAGTCTGGATTTGCGATTTTCCTCTAGTGCTCTGCTAGACGCAGGACCTCAGCCAGCACCGGTTGGTTGTGAAAAGCCCGAACTGATTTCTTTTTCCTGCTTCCCATTATTTTGGCTTAATAATGGCCAAAAGGAGCTCTTTGTTCATTCGAATAGTGGAAGGGAAAAATCTACCAGCCAAAGACATGTGAGTAAAACAAGCAAGCCAAGCTTTTTTTCCTCATTGCCCACCGCTTGTGATTGTTGTTGTTATTTGATCTCTTATTTTTCAAACCCCAGTTCTTTGTTGCTGACGAAGCTAGTGGCGGTGTGTTTGTGATCCTCTGTGTGCTTTACTTAGAAGTTCCACTGATCGCAATGTTTTTTGGTAAGTGTGTGCAAGATTGTAGGCATCGAGTTGCATCCAACTGAAACCTACTCGGAGTAGACCCACTGACTAGACCTATGTATGTCCATTAATTCCAGTATTCTGTGAGTATGACTAATGCTGGATACGGCCCCTTCCCTCTTGCAGATCAACACCATACATTTTAAGTATATCTGTTGCACATTCAAAGCACATAACACTCCCCAATGGATTTTGGGAGCTGTGATTTGTTAAGGGCGCTGGGAATTGTAGCTCTGGGAGGGGGCAGCTCCAGTTCTCCGGATTCTTTGGAGGAATCCATGTGCTTCAAATGTGTGTTCAATTTGCTGTAAATGTGTTGTGTGGGTCTGCCCTTTGCCTCTCTATTGTATGTTAAGACTTTGGTAGCTTTTTAAAAAAGAATTGTGAAATAAGTTTCTCTTTCTCAGTTGGTCAGCTGGTGTTTAAAAACATATTGTAGAAGCTTTTCTGCTTCCTCTTTTGGGGCTGAAAAACAAAATCTGTACACTCTGATTCTAGGGACAGGGTTTGCTTTTTCCCCTCCTGAAAAATCTAGCTTTGCCTTCCCCAGTCTGGTGCCTTCCCGACGTTGTGTCACCCAAAACATCTGGAAGGTACCTGGTATGTAACGGCAGATCTAGCCTGAGGAAGCTTACTTATTACCATTTAATTAAAACACAAGCTTGATTGTCAGCCCCTAGCCAACACCTTGTCCTCATTTCAAGCACATTAATTTCTTTCTGTGAGATCAAAAAACGCCATTAACTGCATGTTTTCCTATTCTGTAACAATAAGAAATCAGTTTTGATGAAGAGGTACATCCTATCTCCCACAAACAGTTGCATTCCCACACCAACCCCACCCCGTCTGCCAAGCCAGCCTCATCTACATGGCCAAATATGTTCATAACATTCTTATTTATTTTTTATTTGCTGTCTGACACTGAATTGTTATAGATTCCGGAGGGGTAGTTGTATCAGTCAGCGGCAGCAAAACTGGCAGTGAGTCCGTGGCTCTCTTGAATGGCTCATCATGGCATAAGCTTCTTCTGCCTGATGATGCCACATACAGAGTTATTACAGGCACGTTTCTGAAGCAATTCCCAGTCTCTGCATGAAAGTTGGGCTTGAGACGTAAACTCCATTGGCATGACAAAAGGACAGCACAACATTCAATGCACCTAAAAATAGCAAAATGGCCTGATCGCTGTTAAAACGTATTTTCCTCCCTCGCTCTCTCTTTCTCAAATCGGGGCTTAAATTGTGCCAGATTTCATGCCAAAGCTTAGGCTCTGGAATCTGTTTCGACACCGGAGCTAAGAGCTGCTGTCACCTCTCTTTAGAAATCCTTAATCCAGCACTGTGCAGGATAAACATGATTCTGATGAAATGAGGGTGGAGAAGAAATAGGAAGCAGATAAAAAAATCTGCCAGGCCATAGGGGGTCAAACACTGCAAACTCTTACTTGATTTGTATTATAGCAAGATCCCCATTTGCCCATCGCTTTGAAATCCACCCTGAAATGTTTTCTTTGTGTCCTTTCCCAGGGATCTTTCCAAGGTATTCCTCTGAAGGAAAAATATTGCATTGGGACTGGCCTGCCAGGATGTTGTAGAAAAGATAGGAGTTCTGTTAAATGACAGGAGTCGAAATTTTAAAAACGAAAACACAGTTTTTAATACCAAGGGCAGAATGCATGGACTTGCTTCACTTTATTCCTGCAACAATCCTGTGAAGTATGTTAGCAGGACCAGTTAATATCTTTGCAGGAGCTTTATTGAAAGCGTCCTGGGTCCCAAAACTACTATGCTTTCGCCTGCCCTTCTGACATGCTTGCCTCACTTGGAACGACTACCCAATGGTTTAAAAGAATCCCTTAAGAATCAAAATGGAAATGGGCTTCACAAATAAATCATCCTCACTGACCGCTGTTGGGACTAGTAAAGAACTTGGCGAGAGTGCTTCTGAGAGTACAAAGGACTTAATGTATCTCTTTCAATAATTTCTCAGTTCTCTTTAGAGCAGTCCTGTAAGATGGGCATGGATTACCCCCAAAGTTCAGGTTTTGGCAAGTAGGGGGCAGAAAGATGAACGGTTGCCTAAGACCTGGTATTCCTTGCATGGCTATTCAGCAGAGAGCTTGCTGTTCAACAAGGCGAGCCTATTTTTAGGATTTCAGTGATTTATGGCAAAGTTCTGAAGTAAGGTCTTGAATGTGAAGTCTTCTATAAACTCCCAGAAAACAGGTTCCTGATGCATATAGTCAGTGCTTTTTTTTCTGGGGGGGACACAGGGGGACGCATACCCCTAAACATTTTGTGAATCTATGTTTGGCCTCATTGATGGGACAGTATTTCAATATGAGTAGGAAAACGAGAGTACCCCTAAACATTTACTTATTTTTTAGAAAAAAAGCACTGCATATAGTAACTTGTACATAAACTGTATGCGGGTAAGATCTGCAAGTATAACCATGCACAAGTTATGCGCAAGAGAACCCTGCTTTTTGAAGTGTCTCCAGTCACGCACAGAATTTGTTTGCACAATGTCTTCGTGCTCTACGTGTAAAGGGGGGGCAGTGTGCACTAGGCCTCTGCTCTCTGTGTGCAATATGTATACATCATGCACATACAACTCTCAATGTGTACCCCATCATTTGATGACATTTTTGCCACAGTTAAAGCACTGTGTCACCACTCTAAACTGTCATGTCTTCCCCAAAGAATTATGCGAGCTGTAGTTTATTAACGGTACTGAGAGCTGTTAGGAGATCCATATACTCCCCTCCCATAGCTACAATGCTAGAGTGGTTTAACAGCCTGCCCTTCTTTACAGGAACCTCCAAAACTTGTTGCTCTGTAAGAGTGAATAGAGTCCTCCTAGACATGAATTATGTGAATGTGGCCTTGGTGCTTTATGGAAGGCCTTGGGGCAATCTCAGGGTGGAGAAGCTAAATCTTCTAAAGAAAGCATTGCAGTAAAATTTAAAAAACTCTATGCAGATATTTGCAAGGACAGTATGGAGAAGAACAAGAAAGGCAATATTCTTTGATGCAAACTTTCTGAAATCTCTGAACTTAAGCTCCCTTCTGAGAAAGATGTGTAGTTTCCTTTGCTTGTGGGCTTGGCTTGCAATTATAATGTGGTTTTGATCCAAAGCAAAATGGGTTACTTCCTATACCTTAAGAGGCAGGTGGTTGGTGCAGAACGTCCTCCCCTTCACAATTGCAGCCAGCTCTTAAGTGTGCTTGCCTCCGAGGTGGCCTAGATTTGCTGACCACATTGTGCTAGAAAGTGGAA
Source organism: Podarcis muralis (assembly GCF_964188315.1). Taxonomy (NCBI): domain Eukaryota; kingdom Metazoa; phylum Chordata; class Lepidosauria; order Squamata; family Lacertidae; genus Podarcis; species Podarcis muralis. Next base: position 33,592,048 of record NC_135669.1, on the reverse strand, counting down.
GCCTGTTTAAACCTTCCCTTATCATACTGATCTTCACCCAAGTGAAGGGAAACATTGTAGGGGGCAGCCTGCAGTTTGAGGAAATGGCTTCTCCTCCCTCCCCCCTAAAAGAGAGACTTGGGCCGCATTCACACTATATATTTAAACCATTATCATACCAGTCATGGCTTTCCCCAAAGAATCTGGGGAGGGTTCTGAGAGCTGTTAGGAGACCCCCAACCCCACATTTAAAGGGGCAGGGGAAGGCCAGACAACACAGGGATGGGGGAGGGTGTTGTGTGGATGCCCCTACATTAATGGGAGGGAGACAGGCAGGTGCAAAACTACATCTTGTTCTTTGTGTGCGGACAAGCCCAGATTTCTCATGTTCAAGGTATTTGGTTGCAGCGCATAGTCTGGCAATCACTTATTTAGATCCTTCTGTTATCGTGTGTCTCTTGAACCCTTTTTCTGGCTGCTTTCCTTCGCCGTGCTTCCCCCCCCCCCCCCCCCGGTATCAGGAGCAGCTGATGAAATAAGAAACAAGTCGAAGGGGTGGGAGGCCTCGCTTCTCTCCTCTCTCAGCTTCTCTCCCCCCCCCCCAGTTCATGAATGCCCCGGGTCAACTCCCTGCATTGTAGTCTTCTGTGACAGCTGAAAAGGCTAGTCCATTAATATATTAAAATGAGAACTTTTCTCTGGAAATGTCATGGTGCCCTGTGAACTGGATGAGAGCCCGGGCAATCCCCAGCTATTATTGGGTCCCCTCCCAGCTACACTAAGCTTTTTCTTCTTGTCTGCCCTCTATTACTGTGTGTTGGGCTGAGGCCTACAGAGCTGAGATAGTGGAGCCATAGGGAGCCAGTGTTTACATTCAAGCAGGGCAGAGCGGTACAGCCTTTCCAGGAGGGTACCACTTCAGATTGTAGGGGTGTGTGACTGATAAATTGCATTTATATCCCACCCTTTCCGCCAAGGTGGCATAGAATTGTAGAGTTGGAAGGGACCCCGCTGTAATGCAGGAATAATGCAGGAATCTCAGGTAAGGTATCTATGGTAGATGGCCATTCAACCTCTGCTGAAAAACCTCCAAGGAAGGAGAGTCCGTCACATCTTGTGGAAGTCTGTTCCACGGTCAAACACCTCATACTGCCATAAAGTTCTTCCTGATGTTTATTCGGAAGCTCCTTTCTTGTAACTTGAATCCATTGGATTGAATCCTACCCGCTGGAGCAGGAAAAAAACCAAGCTTGCTCCATATTCTATGTGGCAGCCCTTTGAGATATTTGAAGATGGTGTACACGGTTCTCTTCCTGCTCCTTTAATCCCCACAACAGCCCTGTGAGGTAGGTTAAGCTGAGAGGCAGCGACTGGCCTCCAAGGTCACCCAGTGAGCTTCATGGCTGAGCCCCGCTCTCTCCCAGGTGCTAGTCTGACATGCTAACTCTGGCATAGGCAAACTCTGGCCCTCCAGATGTTTGGGACTACAATTCCCATCATCCCTGACCACTGGTCCTGTTAGCTAGGGATGATGGGAATTGTAGTCCCAAACATCTGGAGGGCCGGAGTTTCCCTATGCCTGTGCTAACTATTAATGTTTCACTTTTTTGATGTTGTATTTTAATTTTGTTTTTTAAGTTGTATTCATTCAACTTGTTTTTATTATTGCTTGTTAGCCGCCCTGAGCCCAGACTTGGCTGGGGAGGGCGGGGTATAAATAAAAATTATTATTATTATTATTATTATTATTATTATTATTATTATTATACCACACTGGCTCCCTTGGGCCAGGGAGGCAGCGGGAATCCATTTTTGAGCTTAGGAAGTTCGTCTCTGGTACCAAAAAGGGTGCAGCTTCCCTCAGGAGAAGGGAAAGGTTCGATCCTGCCCCACCCCACCCCCCTTGCTCTGACCCTGTTACTTATTGGGATTCCTCTGCCAACACTGCAGTTATGCTTTAAAAACAACCTCTCTCCCCCACCCCCCACCCCCGCTCTCAGTGGTGGCTGGTCTCTAAGTAGGACAGAAGACAGAGTCACTTCCGATTGGTTGTAAGCAAGAAGTCAGACAGGTGGGGGCTGGTTGAGGGCAGGCCAAGGTTGGTGAAACAGTGCCTTATTTGCCCTTATTTGACCAGTCCTCGCTACATGTCATGTGCCGTTAGATGCATCTTGTGTGGAAACAACTCTATGCTCAGTCAGTTGAGCATGAGACATCATCTCAGGTTCGTGGCTTTGAGCCCCACATTGGGCAAATAATAATAATAATAATAATAATAATAATAATAATAATAATTATTTATTTATACCCCACCCATTGTTGGGCGGCTTCCAACAAAATATTAAAATACAGTATAAAATATTAAAATACAGTAATGCATCAAACATTAAAAGCCTCCCTAAACAGGGCTGCCTTCAGATGTCTTCTAAAAGTCTGGTGGTAGTTGTTCTCTTTGACATCTGGTGGGAGGGTGTTCCACAGGGCGGGTGCCACTACCAAGAAGGCCCTCTGCCTTGTTCCCTGTAACTTGGCTTCTTGCAGTGAGGGAACCGCCAGAAGGCCCTTGGCGCTGGACCTCAGTGTCCGGGCAGAACAATGGGGGTGGAGACGCTCCTTCAGATTCCTGCATTGCCGGGGGTTGGACTAGATGATGCTTGTGGTCCCTTCCAACTCCGATTCTATGAGGCTAGAATAGGATTTGCAGCAACTGTGGGCCCCATTTGGAAGGTGGAGGGAACTAAAGAAGCAAGGAGGGGAAGATGGGAAATCATGGTGACAAATCACTCTTGGTATATTTATGTGGCCATCTAACTTGTTTAAAAAAATTAACCTGCAGTTATGCACCTAATCTTCTTGAAATGTTATAGTCGGCTTACAGCTAGTCCTAATAGAAATAGATTGCAGCCTCAGGAGAGATGCACTTTGACAGCCCTTAGTTTGCATACATAACTCAAGACAACAAATACATGCATGCAAACTATTGCATGCAGTCCTGGTCTATGGCCTTCATTCTTTCATGACTGCCATGTTTACAAAACCAAACCTCAGCAGGTTGAAGTGTGATGGTGATGATGATGATTGATTACCTGCCCTTCACCCTAAGATCCCAGGGTGACTTATAGCAATTTAAACTTCCCTATTAAAGGCAGTTTACAAGAAGTTGCAATCACAGGAATGGGGTGGGACCAGAAAAATATATATTGTGTGTCAAAGGCCATGGCAAAAAGGTGTATCTTCCTGTATCTTCTTTGACTGCCAGGGACGACTCTTTTTAATGTTTGCTCCATTAACATTTTTTAAAGTGACAAGAAGCTCTATATCTCTTGGTGCACACCTTGTGACCAGAACATCCTTGACAGTGGAACCTTTATTTCCTTGCCTGCTGTCTCAATTGCGTTGGTTGGTTTTATTGTGGGATTGTTTTTAGCTAATAATAATAATGGATGCTACAGACTAACCTCCTTCCTGTCATGCTGATATTTTATGTTCAGGAAGTACTGTGTTTGGAAAAGGATTTCTGCCACTTCATGTAATGTTGGTTGTTTTTTTTTTTAAAGGTTAACTGTAATCTGTCAAAAAGTTGGCATGAGTTTTCGATTTGCAAAGCATTTTTTTTTTTAAAAGTACTGTGTTTTGGGTGGGAGGGCATTATCATTCCTCCTTTCAGGATTAGGCACACTGAAAGCTGTCTTTCAATGTCCAACTCTTGGTCTAAGTAAAGGTAAAGGTACCCCTGCCCGTACGGGCCAGTCGTGTCCGACTCTAGGGTTGTGCGCTCATCTCACTTAAGAGGCCGGGAGCCAGCGCTGTCCGAAGACACTTCCGGGTCACGTGGCCAGCGTGACGAAGCTGCATCTGGCGAGCCAGCACCAGCGCAGCACACGGAAACACCGTTTACCTTCCCGCTATAAAGCGGTACCTATTTATCTACTTGCACTTAAGGGTGCTTTCGAACTGCTAGGTGGGCAGGAGCTGGGACCGAAAGACGGGAGCTCACCCCGCCGCGGGGATTTGAACCACCGACCATACGATCGGCAAGTCCTAGGCACTGAGGTTTTACCCACAGCGCCACCCACGTCCCTTTTAAACTCTTGGTCTACCTAGCTCAATACTGTCCATCGCAGTGGTGGGAAGCCTGTGTCCCTCCAGATCTTGTTAGACTGTCCAAGTCCCATCATAGGATTGTAGAGCTGGAAGGAATCACAGCTAAAGCATTCATGGCAGATGGCCATCAAACCTCTGCTTACAAATCTTCAATGAAGGAGAGTCCATCACCTTCTGAGGGAGTCTGTTCCACTGCCGAACAGCTCGTACCATCAGAAAGTGCTTCCTAATGTTTAGCTGGAATCTCCTTTCTTGTCATTTGAATCCATTAGCTCGGATCCTATCTTCTGGAGCTGAAGAAAACAAGATTGCTCCATCTTCCATGTGACAGTCCTTTAGATATTTGAAGATGGCCCTCATACCACCTCTCAGTCTTCTCCAGGCTAAACATCCCCAACTCCTTCCACTGTTCCTTATCAGGCTTGGCTGCCCTCCTCTGCACACATTCCAGCTTGTCAACATCCTTCTTAAATTGTGGTGCCCAGAATTGGATACAGTATTCCAGGTGTGGTCTGACCAAGGCAGAATACAGTAGGACTATTACTTCCCTTGATGTGGACATTATGCTTCTGTTGATGCAGCCTAGAATTGCATTAGCTCCCCCCCCCCCGCCCCCGCTACACAACATTGTTGAATCAGGGCTTTTCCACATTTTGCCCTGCTCTTTCCAGGCACTGGTCCACACTTAAAAGCTCCAGGTCCATGCAGTTTGTTTGTTTTCTGTCCTGAGCTTTCCCCAAGAAAACCCGCTCTTTAGTGCTCAATCGCAGCAAGCAGCAGTTTGGGTTTCCTGCGGACTGCTGATTGCTCTCACTGAGCTTTAAAGAGCGGGGTTTTGCGGGGAAAGCTGTGGAGCTAAAAGCGGGGGGGGGGGCGGGGTTGGTTGGATACAAAGCTTTAAAGTCTGGTATGGTAAAGGTAAAGTCTGGACTGTGCCTAGAAAGGGTGGAGGAAAAGCAAGTGTGGATAAACCCTCAGTCCCAGTTAGCATGACCATTAAGGATGAGAGATGCCAATTTATGTCAGAATGCTGTTTATTGATTATAAGGTAAAGGTACCCCTGCCCGTACGGGCCAGTCTTGCCAGACTCTAGGGTTGTGCGCTCATCTCACTCTATAGGCCGGGAGCCAGCGCTGTCCACAGACACTTCCGGGTCACGTGGCCAGCGTGACGAAGCTACTCTGGCGAGCCAGAGCTGCACACGGAAACGCCGTTTACCTTCCCGCTAGTAAGCGGTCCCTATTTATCTACTTGCACCCGGGGGTGCTTTCGAACTGCTAGGTTGGCAGGCGCTGGGACCGAGCAGCGGGAGCGCACCCCGCCGCGGGGATTCGAACCGCCGACCATGCGATCGGCAAGTCCTAGGCGCTGAGGTTTTACCCACAGCGCCACCCGCGTCACCCTTATTGATTATAACTCGGCTTTTAATACCATCCTTCTGGACATTCTTATTAAAAAGCTGGTGGACCTGGACCTTTCCCCTACCATCTACGATTGGATTAAAGACTTTATGAGCAATCATGCACAAATAAATAGTGAGGATTGGGCCTGTTACATCTACCTCTCTGAAGCTCAGCGCTGGCACCCCACAGGGATGTGTGCTGAGTCCCTACCTGTACTCGTTGAATACATATGACTGCATTTTATCTGATCCATCCACTGCAATTATTAAGATTGCAGATGATACCACCATAAAAAGGTAAAGGTAAAGGTACCCCTGCCCATACGGGCCAGTCTTGACAGACTCTAGGGTTGTGCGCCCATCTCACTCTATAGGCCGGGGGCCAGCGCTGTCCGCAGACACTTCCGGGTCATGTGGCCAGCATGACAAGCTGCATCTGGCGAGCCAGCGCAGCACACGGAAAGCCATTTACCTTCCCGCTAGTAAGCGGTCCCTATTTATCTACTTGCACCCGGGGGTGCTTTCGAACTGCTAGGTTGGCAGGCGCTGGGACCGAGCGACAGGAGCGCACCCCGCCGCGGGGATTCGAACCACCAACCTTTCGATCGGCAAGTCCTAGGCGCTGAGGCTTTAACCCACAGCGCCACCCGCGTCCCACCATAATGGGTCTAATTACAGGTGGAGATGAATCAGCGTATAGGGAGGAGGTTCAAAAAGTCTCCACATGGTGCCTAGAGAACAACTTGCACCTAAATATCAGCAAGACAAAGGAGATGGTGTTGGACTTTTGGAGGAAGAGAGAAGAACTAGCCCTGTTGTATATCAGGGGTGTGTGTGTGGAGAGAGTCTCTTCCTTTAAATTCCTGGGAGTTTACTTTAGTGAAGACCTCACTTGGAAAATCAATACAACCCAGGTGGTTAGGGAGGCCCAACGGAGACTCCATTTCCTCAGGGTCTTGCGAAAGAACCATGTCAAACAAAAATTGATGATCTCCTTCTACCAGGCCACAATAGAAAGTGTCCTTTCATACTGTATAACAGTGTGGTACACTGGTTTGACAGTCATGGACAAGAAGGAAGTCCCTACAGAGGGTGGCGAATACGGCACATGACATAATGGGCTGTCCTTGGAGTTGGCTAGATGACATCACGGGAGACCGCTGCCTCAGGAGAGCGAGGAAAATTCTTAGGGATGACTCAATTCTTAGGGATGAAAATTCTTAGGGATGACCCCTGGCCAGCACTTCTTTAATCTCCTACCTTCGGGCAGGAGATACAGAAGTATAGTCAGCCGCACCAACTGGTTAAAGAACAGTTTTTATCTGTGGGCTGTTGGGCTGCTGAATGGGAAAAAAATAGTGGTGTAATTGACTTCTGACAAGCACACAGAGCATGAACAAGACTGAGTGTGTGGGGGGTGGGGCTTGTTTAATTTCACTGCACATAGGTGGTGTAGTGACAATAAAGGTTTATTATTATTATTATAATATCTGAACCTTTTGCATGCAAGGCTGGGGACATCAGGCTAAGTCCCAAAACAATTGCAAACAACGAAGCGCTGCATACCTTCGACATCATGGAAGGACTGATGAAGCCCCAAACTCACAATACATTTTCTAGCGCTGAGCCTGCTGAAGCTAGGATGAGAAAATGGCTCGGAGCCCTGGTCGTCTCTATAAAGACATCCCTGTGAAAATCCTGCTCTAGAGCAGGCAGCCCAAACGGTGGTGCGCTCAGGGGCTCTATGGAAAGTCTGGGAAGGACAGAAGGAGGGACGGCTGCAAATGGTAGAGCTCAGGGGCTGCTCTGTCCTTCTGAGAACTTGTGATTCACCTGCAAGGTGAGCGTGACAGACCAGAATTGTGGGGAGAGGAGGCACTTGAAAGGACTAGGAAGGATTAGGAGTATGAAAGATGGAGAAGGAGGAAGCAGATAAAGAACACGGATGAAGGAAGCAATAAAAATAAAACTGAAAATCTGGCATGCATTGCATTGTAACCGCTGCAACAGGAAGAAAAATCATGATGTGGTTTGTCTGGACCCTCTGTAATTTTTAAGCAGTCGATGGGTGGGGTGCGGGAAGCTTGAGTAATATAAGTACCAAGAGAGTTCCCTGCCCCAAGCAGCTTACAATCTATGCAGTTAGGTATTGAGTAGGGTGTCAGCAACTTGACTTCAGTGAAACAAGACAACCGACGGATCAGGCAAAGGGTTCAATCCCAGCATGCTGTGGTGCAGTCAAACCAAGAGGACTCGAATCATAGCTAGCAAACATATGTATTTTGCAGCATTTCTAAACTTTATTTTGTGCCTTTATGGGGGAAAAAATGGTTGAAACGTTTTGGCCTCTTCTCTTACGACTCCACATATTGAGTACAGTGGTACCCCAGGTTACATACGCTTCAGGTTACATACGCTTCAGGTTACAGACTCCGCTAACCCAGAAATAGTGCTTCAGGTTAAGAACGTTGCTTCAGGATGAGAACACAAATCGCGTGGCAGCAGCGGGAGGCCCCATTAACTAAAGTGGTGCTTCAGGTTAAGAACAGTTTCAGGTTAAGTACGGACCTCCAGAACGAATTAAGTACTTAACCTGAGGTACCACTGTACATTTTACATACCCGCTAAAGTTTCCTTGTTCTGGTGACTAATATTCCCCTTTGAAAAAGAAAACAAAGAACTTCACTTCAGCAACGTATTATAGAGGGTCTCTTACCCCTCCCACTTCCCCCCGCCAGTGTACCTTTTACTGGAAGGCTCTCTGGGTAATTGGAAACCTTGTGGATCTGTCAACAAAGCATAAAACCTTACAGAGGGAGGAAATGATTTTGAGTGTGACCTTTTAAAGCTGTTTATTCAATGCTAACAGCCCGGAGACCTCCAGAAGAAAAACATGTTTTGTTATGGGTTGAGGAAGTTCTTAGCCTGTACTCGAGATTGGGCAGAGGAAAAAAAGTGGATTAAATATATCTTTCAGATGAACAAATTACGTAGAGATCCTCTGTTGCAAGCTTCTTTCCCTCTGAAGGCTCATAGCTGCTTTCCTTTTTTGATCTCTTTCTAGTAGTATTTGAGGCCGTCATCACATTCCTTCCCCGACTCAATTTTCCTCAAATGTTTTGTAAGATATCCTCATTCTCTGTACGGCACCACGCTCAGAAATCTTTAAGATGGACATCTGCCTTAAGCGAAGTTCTTCGAAGGTCAAATTGTTGGGTTGTATAATCAAAGCATCCATACCATTAAACCCTTAATTATGTTTATTTGGAAGGAAAGCCCCTTTGAATGCAGTAGAACTTACCATGGGGGGTATTTGGAGATTGCAGCCATGCATGTGGACTAGAAACTTGGATATCTTTCAAAATGAAAATTGGGAGTTTCAAGATTTTCTGCTAAGCTGGGGATGGAACTGTTGTGTTCCTATGGTTTCTTCCATATTTAAGCAAGTAGGTCCTACCTCTGTTGACTTGATGAAACTGGCAAAGATTAGGGTTGGTACCGAGTAACTGGGGGACAGTTTGGTTGGTGGGGAGATGGAATGCCTGTAGTAAGTTTTCTCACAAAGCTTTCTGAGTCCTCACTTTCTCTGTGTATGGAAGTGCTCTGTGAGAGAATGTTCTTGGGTGGAGGCCAATCTTCTTTGTGGTCCATTGGAGGAAAATGTTGAGCCAGGAGCAGACCGGTTAAAAGCCTCAGCCAAAAATAGTTTTCGTGTGTGTGTGTTTTATGGTAAAAGAATGCATACAACAGAAATAAGATTTAAAACAAGGGCCTATCAAAACATAAATGTGAGCACACTCAAATATTACAAAGGGCAGATGTGTTTTGACATCAAGTCTTCACTAGTGGCCAGAATTATCACCAGATAGTAGGTGGGGGCAGGAAGTTTAAAATGGTACCTGAGGAGAATACGTATCTTATTGTGGCTAAATCTGTATTCTGACACTCACCCTTAGGCTTAAAAAAACAAAAACACGCTTCATTTCTATAATGGGATCAAACTTCATCAGGATACAGGATGTTTGAACCCTACATAAAAAAATGGTAACACAAAAATGCAAAGGAGACCGTTAAAGGCAAACCTTTTTAAATAAATATATGCAGGTTTGGCCTTCAGTCTCCCTCCTGAGTAGGAATGAGGGAGAAAATCGATTCACTTCACATTTAAAGTTAAATATATCAAATTTGCACTTTCCAAAGCAACATGAGAACCAAAATACAGCCGTCCATCAAAATTAGCACCCATCCAAATTTTGTAATGCAGTTGCTGAACAAAAGAACGTTTACAAAAACCCACATATGGGGGGGGGGGGAGAGAATGGGCATAAAAATCAATGTATTGGTGAAAATAACGTCTGAAACTGCATTGCATTAGAAGGAACTGCATGCCAAAATGTGTTAATTAGGACGTATTCACTCTAAAACACTGAAGGAGTTTTCATTCTGCCACCTACAATGGGAGCTTTACTAAGTGTTTTTAAGTGGCATTCAGGCCCTATGAACAACCCTTCTGTCTTTTTCAGCCCTCTCCCCACCATGTTCTTAAAATTTCATAGAATTTTAGAGTTGGAAGGGACCCTAAGGCTCATCTAGTCCAACCCGCTACAACCCTCTCTTTGTCCAATGTGGGTCTCGAACCCACGACCCTGATATTAAAAGTCTCATGCTTATACCTGTGGAGCCATTTATCCCACAGACTTGGCAATAACAGCCAGCAGCCAAATGGTTAAATGCAGAACTCAGCAGCTGTAAATCCAGCTCCTGAGATATCTCTATTTCCCCCATCTCACAGGGCACCGTTTTTTCATATTAAATGGCTGTTTATTTTTCGGCCTTTAGCTTGCAAATGATTAACGAAGGCCAAGGCAGGGAGCTGAAAATAGGATAATTCCGGTGTGCATTCCATTATTTGGTCTCCTGCTATACAGTGCCTCAAGCTGCGCTGATTAATGGAGAGTAGAGGAAGGAATCCATTTATGGCACCACCTCAGGCTCTAGCTCGGCTAGGTGGGGTCTCCCCGATGTCATATGCTCTGCCTAAATGCATGTTGCAAGGAAACAAAACGCAAAGAACACCCAACATGAGGGCTAGCATTCAAGGCTACCTATCACCCAAACTGAACTTACGATCAAATGTTGCGCCCCCTGGGCTCACCTGCCCATCTGACTCCTATCTCGAGGTGGCAGGGTGCAACGAAGAGGGCGACCCATGGTGTATAAAGTTTATGAAATATAATACAGTGGTACCTCTGGTTAAGAACTTAATTCGTTCTGGAGGTCTGTTCTTAACCTGAAACTGTTCTTAACCTGAAGCACCGCTTTAGCTAATGGGGCCTCCTGCTGCCGCTGCGCCGTCGCTGCACGATTTCTGTTCTCATTCTGAAGCAAAGTTCTTAACCCGAGGTAATATTTATGGGTTAGTGGAGTCTGTAACCTGAAGCGTATGTAACCCAAGGTACCACTGTACATATTTGTGGCCTCACTCCCTTGCTGCTTTCCTGGGGGGAGACACAAGGGCCTGTTCTAAAAGCTGTAGAGCGGAGAGCTGTTCTGCAGGCTTCGCATATCTCCCACCATCTTCAAGTCAGCCAGTATCCCATGGCCACAGAGCATCGTTGTTTTTATTGGGCTGGTTTTTTGGAGATTCCCTCTCCCATTTCCCCTCCTTTAAAATTGCATTTGTGCAACCTTTGAGGTTTTGGCCGTCCTGCTGATATCTCCACATAGTGCATGGTTTCTGTTTTGGCTACATCAAGCAATGCCACTCAGACTGTGAGCACTGGAAATTGAAGGATTGGGTTGTTATGCAGAGTGGCTGTAGCCTGTGACTCATAGCTGTTAACTTACAGATTTGAAAATAGGGGAACAACAGCCTCAAAATAAGGGATTTTCCGGGCACAGGTATGTTCAACTTCTGATCCCTTCTGAGCCAAAGGCAGAAAGCCCAGCCAGCAGCCAAACGAAGCCTCATCAATAAGGGACAGCAGCGGGACATGGCACTGGGATAAGGGACTGTCCCGCCAAATAAGGGACACTTGAGAGCTATGCTGTGACTCTCCCTTGTAAGAAACAAGGCAGGCAGATAGGGACTGGCTGAAATTGGTGGGTCGTTGCCCCTAATGGACCAGCTTCCATTGCTCTATCTTCTGCATGAAACAGACTTTCAGATGTTTGAAGATGGCCATCATGCCTCCCCTTAATTTATTCTAAAACATGCTACGCTCTTTCAACCATTCTTTATATTGGAGAGCTTATTATTGGAGAGCACATAGGAAGTTGTCGTCGTCGTCATCATCATCATCATCTTGTCTCTAGTCAGACCATTGTCCATTGAGCCCAGTATTGTCCCCATTATCTGCTTAATCATTATTCTTTCCGTCCCCTACTGCAATTTTTTGGGGAAAAGCTGAAAGCTATTTGGAAAAGGAAGAGTTAAAGTGCTAGTAGATACCTAGAGAGGAAACACGGCCCATAGAGAGAGAGATGGCTAGAGCGGCCCTTCCCTAACCTTGTATCTTTGATTTTTGGACTCAACTCCCATCAAGACTCTGGTGATCAGAGACGATGGGAGCTGTAGTCCAAAAATACACAACTGGTATTGGCCACAATAGCAGCACAACAGGCCATCTAGACCTGGGGAAATTGCACAGCTATTCCATTTTAGCTTTTAAAAAATTGGCGTTTCTAAGCTTGGGAAGAGTTTAAACTGGACAAGGGAAAAATTACCGGTGGGATGTTTCATTCACAGTATGAGATGCCTCATTTTAGAAAGTGAACAACACATGGTTCTTCCACAGGGAATACTAAACACGGAAGCAGGCTGTGTTTCCAGATGTCTCACTGACTGTCATGGTCGCTCTCTGCACACAGTCCAGTTTGCCACGTGTTAAAAATGTGGCCTTCAAAATTGAACAGATCTGGCCTGACCATTGTGGAATAAAGTGGAACTACAGTATTGCTACTAGCCACGATCTGGACCCTGCCCTTTTTTTGTGAATGCTACTGAAGATTGCATTAGTTCTGTCAGCAGCTGCATCACCATGCCTGCTCATCTTCTGATTGACTTAAAGCATCTTTCTTTGGGTGGCAGGAAGCAAGTGACAAGACAAGATGACCTCCTCTACACTGGGAGAAACTCCTAGAAGCCAAGCAGAGGAGCCTGAAATAGGCAACACACACACACACACACACACACACACACACACACACTCTGAGCAAACTGACACTTGCCATTTCTTTTTACAGAACCATAGATTTGTGGCTGTCCAGGCTCCTATTGAGGCCTTCCTCGTGGCCATATGGTCTGTTGTGCCTTAGCTGCAGTAATGGCCTTCATGGAACCTGTTCCCATGGAGGCTGTTTGCTTGCCTCGTAGAGGAAATGAAGTCCCGCTGGCCTCAGCCACTTAATGAACCTTTCCCATATCTAGCAAGTGCCCAGCAGATGGCCAAGCGAATAACTCGGGAGAGGCAATTCCAAAGTCTCTCATTTGATGACACCTTTCTTATTGACTTACTCTCTGTTTCTGCGCTCAAAGCCTTTACAGTACTCTTTTTAACAGTGCACATATTAAGATCTCAGCCACTGATGTGCTTGATCTCCTGCAGAAGGCTGTCATAGCTCTGAAAAAGATGTCTGCAAGGAAGAAGGAGCAGAAGCTCACATTTTCCCAGTAAGCCGGGGTGAGGAATTTCAGGCCTGGTCCTGAATGCAGGACTTCAAGGCCTTCCCAGATTAGTCACAAGGAATTGTAGCTCTGTGAAGGGAACAGGAGTCTCCTAAGAACTGTGCACTGTTAATGAACCACAGCTCCCATAATTCTTTGAGGGAAAACATGATTATTCAAAGTAGTGTTTGTTAGGAGAATTTTTCCTGAAAATGCTGAAGAATTTTCATCAGGATTCTTAGAAAGAAAATCCGCAAGTTGGCTGCAGAAATGTGGAGAATCGAATTAAAGTCTGGGGAAATGAGAAACGGAGAAAACTGAAATTAACAGATCTTCCCATCCTTAATCCACGATAAATTCATAAAATGTGTACACGAAAGGACTGCACACCCACTGGTACTTTGCAGCTACTCAGCCTTGCAGCCTGCAATGTGATTGCAGGACGACTTGATGCACGGGCAGAGGGCACCCGATATGGGAGACCCTGTGGTAGCGAATATCCAAGCAGGCTTGAGACCTGGGCATCTCCCTCTCGTTTTAGAAATCTGATAGTGAGAAACACTATCGGAGCAAGAGGCTTATTTGACCTTCAGTTGAGACGGTGGCAGATTGAGCAGGACGGGCCCAAGGGGGCAGTCAGTGAAGCGAGTGGAAGGAGGTTAGGTCACAGGTCTCCAAACATCCATTCTCTCAGTTCTATAAATACATGGTTTGGTTACTCACTGCATAAGCCTTGGAAAAGGCCTCTTTATTGACACTTCGGCATTCTTTGAAATCTCTTGTTGGAAAGCCTTTCAACTGGAATATATCCAAAGATGGAGAAAGACAGAGGTCTGGGAACCCAAGCCCTGTGAGGAGCATTTGAAAAAGAAAAGCTGAGTGAGTTTAGTGGTATTGTTGAAGGAGGTATTGTTATTTACATTTATATTGCACCTTTCCTCCATGGAGGCATTTGTGGTTCTCCTCCCTCTCTAGTTTGTCCTTCCAACAACCCTGCGAGGTAGTTTAGGCTGAGAGACTGTGACAGGCCCAAGGGCACCTAGCGAGTTTCGTGGCTGCGTGTGGGGGCTTGTGAACCCCGGTCTTGCAAATCCTAGTTCACAGCATGGATGGTAAGAACATCTGCGTCTGACTCTTAGCATCTGGAATAATGGCAAGGTCCAGTTGTACCCAATAATTCAGCAGGGTGGCCTGTCCGTTGCAGGGGAAGCTCTGTGCTTTGTGATGGGCAGCAAAAGCCAACCCCCCCCCCCTATTTTTTCCTAACTCCCCAAGGGACTGAGTCCCCTAAGTCAATTTGGGGTCAATTTGGGAGAGTCAAAATGGTTTCAGGATTGCTCTCCTGTACTATTTCAGGCACGTGGTTTATATACTTATGTATGTGTTTGCCTTGTACAATTTATGAACATTTATTCTACATTTAAGACCTTAGAATTCTTTATAACAGCTATTAGCCCACTTCCAGTCAAGGAATTTTGAGAAAGGTATTGATCTTTGCACTGGGCCCCAAATCTCCTCACTGGTTTTAAACAGCTAGTTGTGTTTCCTAAGAGCAGCGCTAGTGAGAACCCCAGACGCCTGCCATGTTAATTTGATCAGGGGCAAGTTAAGCCCTGTCAGCGAGAGCGAGAGCTTGTCTCACACACAGCCTTCACCGGCTGCCCATGGAAGTCTTCCATCTTTGCATAGCTATATCGACACCCTGCCTTTGCAGCGCATCCCTCAAAGAACCCAAAGAGAGAACTGTTGTTAAGGGTATTGGGAACGATACCTCTGTGAGGGGCAAACTACAGTTCCCATTATTTTTGGGGAGGTAGGGGGAGGAATGTTGTTTAAATATATGGTGTGTGTGTACAGCTGTAGTTAGCATATACATATTTCATGCACATTTCTGTACTGTCCCACATAGTAAGCAAGCTGCCTCAACCTGTACACACGAAACAGTACTTGCAGACGCCTTTGGGGGTTTTAATATCTCTCAGCAGCCCATCAAAACAATCAGAAAATTACTGCCTTGGGCATTGCCACTGTTCCAAAATAAAGGTGGCACCTTATCTGCCCTTCCTAGTACTTGTCATCCAAAAGGAAAACATGCACACACTAATTCAGCCTTCAGTTTGTTGTTTTTTATATCCAGTTGGTTTCTTTTCCCTTCCTCTTCCTTTGTGCATATGTTCTGGATGAGGCCCGAAGGTTTTAAAATCCTTTTCCTGGAAGCCAAGTGTCTTGTTTGCCTCTGTGGTCTTTTTTTCACAGCCAGGATTCCTTTCTGGTTTTTACATTCAAGCCAAGGCGTTTCGAAGGGTCAGAGTTGCACTTAGGCTGTGTACATACTACTGTTTCTTCTGGCTCCAGTGAGCTCCTACTGCTGGCATGTGAAACTGAGGACACATAGCTTTAACCACAATCCATATGTATTGTCTAGCTTCTTGAGAAATGTATAGAATATTCGGGGAAACCGAGACGTATGTTAACCCATGTTGAGAATGGAATGGGGGGGGGGGGATTTAAAAAAAAACAACAGGTCAGAAATAAACAAAGCTCAACAACTTTTATATCTGGATGTTCACTCTCTGAAATATGGCAGCCCTAAAATATAGTATAAATACTAGGGGCTGTTCCCCCGCTAGTTCCATTCACAAGGCATGCTGCTATTCTGCCTCACATTAAATCCCTAAAACTTTCAGATCCCACCCCATGCAACCAGTAAGCTCACTTTTCACCTTCCCAACTCCATTTCTTCATTCACATCCAGTATTGTGATCCGGCACTACACATCTTCCAATGGGGGCTGCGTGATAACAGCCTTACATTTTTATGTATATAGGAAGATATGCAAAATATATTTAAGATCACTAATAAAACATATCATATGCACACAGTTCAATGTTGTTTTATTTATTGCCCTCCACAAATAGGATCTTTATGCTTAAACAGCAACAGTGCTTTTCGCATGGCACCTAAATGTGTATAATGAAGGCACCAGGCAAACCTTCCTGGGGAGAGGATTCCAAAAACGGGGAGCCACTACAGAAAAGACCTTTTCTTGTGTTGCTGCCATGAGGACCTCTCATGGAGGAGGCACACGAAGGAGGGCCTCAGATGATGATCTCAAGGTTTGGTTAGGTTCATATGGATTTACAAGCTTTAATGCTTTCAAATTTAATATTTATTTCGCGATAATTTTTTAAACGCCAGCTTTCCAGTGCTGTGGTAGCTATTATCCTACTTTAATTAAGCTCACTTGGGTCAACATCTTATAGTTCATTTCCTGCAGCCTGATCACAGTAATAACGTGGGGATGATATTTATTTAAGGTGAAAATGAGTCAACAGAGAGAACCTTCGTTAAGCCTAGAAAATCCACAGTAAACCTTTCGGATTTAGCTGCAACCTGCTATGTAATGGAAAGCAATGTTCCAAGTGTCCTTGCAGCCACTGGGCAGGTGAGCGACCAGGTCATGAGCGTAGCCGGGGGGGCACCTTCCCCCCCCCCCAATAAATAAAAATCAATAAAAATACGTGGCAAACTGAGGTTTGCCCCGCCCTAGCAAAAATCCTGGCTACATCCATGGACCAGGTCCTGGGCTCTCAAATTAACTTGCATAGTTTTTCTGGGGGGGGGGTGCATAAAAATGGAGGCTGGTCCATAAGGGTGAATGGAGGTCTGCTCTAGCAACCTAAGCATGACCCCACCTGCCTGCCTGCCTTATATCTGGCCCAAGGCTTGGCAGCAGACATTGGATTCCTCTTTCTTGGTGTTGAGGTAACACAACTCTGTACAACACAACTAGGAGGAGGGTGGGGACAAACTAGATTTAGTAGGCTCTGGGCCTGTCCATAGCTCTGCTTAACGTAGATTGCCTCACGACTCCTTTAATTCTCCTTTGTCCATGTGTCGTTGTGGAATAATAAATGAATGGAAATGAGTTTTATTCTTAGGGAAGGTACGGTGAGGATGACCATGCCTGCCTTAAGACCGATTCTGTGAACAAAGAGGTTCAAAGGAGCCCCAAGGAAGGGCCCCTTTGCAGAACTGTTTCTGCATGTTTTACAACCTGAGTTGTAAATGTCTTGCATCCTGAGATGCTGAGACAAAGCAAACGTTGGACTCACAAGCTTGACTCCCTAAGAGGCTCTTTTCCTGGCTAATGTTACAATTAAGCAAAGAATGTGTTAGAATTAGAATGTTAGCCTTGAATTTAGAGATGACCCGGCATAACAAGGAGAAATAGCAGATGATAGTTTAAGAACTAGTAAAGGTAAAGGGACCCCTGACCATTAGGTCCAGTTGTGGCCGACTCTGGGGTTGCGGCGCTCATCTCGCTTTATTGGCCGAGGGAGCCGGCGTACAGCATGACTAAGTCGCTTCTGGCAAACCAGAGCAGCACACGGAAATGCCGTTTACCTTCCCGCTGGAGCGGTACCTATTTATCTACTTGCACTTTGACGTGCTTTCGAACTGCTAGGTTGGCAGGAGCTGGGACTGAGCAATGGGAGCTCACCCTGTTGCGGGGATTCGAACCGCCGACCTTCTGATTGGCAAGTCCTAGGCTCTGTGGTTTAACCCACACTGCCACCCGCATCCCATAGTTAAGAACTAGTACTCTTCTTCAAATGCTTCATGAATATTATAAAACACACCCCTATTGTAAATACTGCTAATTTGAATGGACATGGGATGTATGTTATTGCTGGGGGTACCAGTTTTACATGTTTAGGAGCAAACATGATGTAGGCGGATCGGGAAGCCTGTAAACTGCAATTTCTTAACCATTAGGAATTGTAGTAGGGATATTTGAACAGTCTTGGGGTATAAATTATCTGTGATGTGAACTGGAATGTGCAATTCCCTCTTTCCAGCATGAGTTGGGGGGTTCTTTGCCCACAGTACTGTGTCAACAACAATAAATCTCCTTCTGCTTGATCGTGGTGTAGACTCCTTCTTTCAAAGAGAAATTTGAATCCTTCTGGGAAAGATCCCTGGGTCAGATTTGTCCAACTATCCTTCTCCTCCATCTGCTGCTGTCCCACAGTTTTTTTCTGCCCTAAATCCAGAGATGTCTTATGCTTTGAAAATCCAAATAGGAAAAAAGCGACATTGATCGCATAGGGAATGTCCGGATAATAGGGAAGAGAAATCTGGAGGGCGGTGGACTTTGCGTTAGGAGGAAAACAGAGCTTTGAACATTTCTTTCCCACCAAATTTGATACAGGGAAAAAGAGGTCTGTTGTGCACCTCCTTAGTCCACAACTTCATGCCAGAGTGTCCTCCCTCCTAAATGACCAGAAGCGTTGTGTGTGTGCGCCTGTGTAATGATATGGGATTAAAGCATTAGTTGGCTAATTGCACTGATTAAAGCCTATAACTGCTTCCCACCCCTGGCAGAATGTTGTGAGGCAGGATGTGGTGGTGGAGGTGCTGGAAATCTCTCTAATGTAGAAGAAGGCCGTAACTCAGTGGCAGAACGTCCCCTATTCCATCCTTTGCCGTCTCCAGGTAGGGCTGAGACCCAGGCAAGCCACTGCCAGTCAGGGTGAATGAAACTGAGCAAGAGGAAACCTTTTCCAGACCCATGAGGACTAGAATCTTAAAAAGGTCTTAGGGCTGAATCCCTGGCGTTTCCCAGGTAAGCCTGGGAGAGACCCACGCGGGAGACAATGCCAGTGGTCTGACTCTGCATTAGGCACCTTCCTGTGGTGAATCAGTGTGTTCTGGGGGTAATTTGTATCATGCTACAGCCGTGGAGAATCTTTATTTGTATTTCCCCCCCTCCTTTTGTCCAGTACAGGCAGCAGTGACCCTTACTGCATTGTGAAAATTGACAATGAAGCCATTATCAGGTAAGTGGTGAACATTAGAACACCCCCTCCCTCCCTTTCTCTCTCTATCCCTCTCTCCTTGCTCTGCAAATCAGAGGAAAGGGGCCAAAATCTGGACTTAATCCAAGCATACTTCTCATGAGTTACCCCTTGCATTTCAGATTGTGTATGACAGGGGTAGGCAACCTAAGGCCCGGGGGCTGGATGCGGCCCAATCACCTTCTCAATCCGGCCCGTGGATGGTCTGGGAATCGGTGTGTTTTTACATGAGTAGAATGTGTCCTTTTATTTAAAATGCAACTCTGGGTTATTTGTGGGGCACAGGAATTCGTTCATTTTTCCCACCAAAATATAGTCCGGCCCACCACATGGTCTGAGGGACTGTGGACCGGCCCATGGCTGACAAAGGTTGCTGACCCCTTTTCCTTTTAAGCACCTGGTCCTTTTTATCTCTCCCTTCCTCCCACCAGGACAGCCACTGTGTGGAAAACACTATTTCCTTTCTGGGGCGAAGAATACGAAGTCCACCTCCCCCCCACCTTCCACTGCGTGTCATTCTATGTCCTGGACGAAGATGCACTCAGGTATGACATCACTTCCTGCGGAGATGAGGCTCTTCCTCCTGGCTCTCCTTTTTAACGGCGCTGCATCTACGCAGCAAGTTATTGTGGACTCCATGCTTCTAGTGCACGCAAGCTTTGTGGAGCGTCTTCGCAACACCATCCTCATTGAAATGCCACACATACCCCTCATTTTACTCGCATTTACCCTTTCGGCAGAAATTTCAATACGTTCAAAATAAATATATGTGGAAGTGATAAATCTGGAAAACATAGTGCCTTGCACCTTAAAAGCTGCAGTGGTAAACATTTCTTAAGTTTTCTTTTCTGTAAATAAATAAATGAAATAAATGAATAAATGTGCTACTGCTAAGCTTGGGTCTGCTGACACCTCCCTGTTGTGTGTGGCTGGTGCCATTTCTATATATATATATATATATATATATATATATATATATATATATCACTATTTATTTAAAATAATAATCTTTTTTAGATAATTTTTTATTAGTTTTCAATTACAATAATCAAAAGCCTCATTATAACAATGCCAAATTATTATACAATTACTAATCCCAATCATTCAGATGCCAAATTATATAATTTAGGTGGCCTCCCGCGTGCTATAATTGATGGTTTGATGATTTACCCAGTACTTTATTTAAAATAATAATAATCAGAGCGGTTTACATCAATTGTACATAAAACCATGCAATAAAGACCATATTTAAAAAAAGCTAAAAAAAAAACTATTGTGGGAAGATGTATTCTTAATGGCCTGCATAAGCCTGATGGAATAGAAAAGCTTTCAGCATGTATTTGAAAGTCGAAACAGAAGGCGCCTGCTGAATCTGTATTGGCAGAATGTTCCACATTACTGAGCGGATGAGAGTACAGCGTCCCTGATAGAGGGGCCGGCTGGCCAGGCCTGGATATGTACCTTTTGCTACCTGAGGTGAAGGACAAGATTGTAACCCCCCCCACCCCGTAACACAAGATGGTATCCCACCTCCCTGTACAGAATCTGACCTGGTTGCCAATTGAAACATGAACATCACAAGATCTCCCACTTTATCTGTGGGGTTCAGGGGAATGGCGGGTAGGCTGTTGCCACTCCCAGTATCCGCTGCCTGAAGCAGGCACATCACTCTGCCTGGGGCAAGGACCGGCTCCACACTCATCCTCTTAGGAATTATGTGCAGGGAAGCAGAACCCCAACCCCAAGGCAGCCTCTTCCACTGCCAAGAAGTTCTTTTACCATTTGGAAATAACATTCTGGGGAAAGGTGTCTGTTCCTAGTGCTAAAAGGAAAAGGAGTAGCATTGGGAGAGGGTTTCTCAGATGGGTCGCCAGGAAAGGTTGTTGCAACAAATGTCTTCAGGTGATACTGTGGGTTTCAGTGTGAGACAATCTCCATCTCTTGCCTCCTGTCCAATTTCAGTTCTAGTCCAGATCAGTAAAACCTGAAATGCCCCAGACTTATACTCTCTGGTTTCTTGGATATCCCATTTAGCCTTACGTTTTTTGTTTTCCTTTCTCGTGCCAGCCGGGACGACGTCATCGGGAAGGTCTGCATCACCCAAAGCCTGTTGGCTGAGCACCCAAAAGGTGAGATTATTCCCTCTGTTGGGAGACGTAACTAATTTTGAATGAGTAAATTGAACAAATTTGGTGCACGGTCCCTGCACCAAAAAGTCAATATCTGCAGATGGAGTAACTAAAGCAGGTGAACCTCCCATTTCTTTCCCATTTTCTTTACCTTCCCCCCTTATTCTTAGTAAACAAGGATGTTTGATGGATAACAAATTTGGCTACGAATTGTAACATCACATTCATTTTTTTAAAACAGTGTTTCTGGCCATACAAAGAGTGCCTTTAAACACATGGGACCGATTACCTGAACCTCGAGATGCATGTGAACTCTGCACAACCCAGTCTTGACTGTGCTGTGCAAACTCTCATACTGTAACTGCTGCTCATGATCAGCTATACAGCGAGGGGAGGGGAATGTGCAAATTAAATGCAGATATGTAGATATTCCTGTTTTGCACAATTTATTCCAAACACAGACTGTAGGAGTGAGGGGATCCCCTAGCTAATATCCTCTGCTATTCATGCATATTCTAAATTCAGCTGCTTCTCCCTCCAATTCATATAGGTCCCATTTCTCTCGCTTTGTGTTATCCTTGTGGGTCTGAACCCAGAACAGGTTTGAGGGCAGCAGTCAAGAACTGGATCCCAGGTAGATCTCCTGCTCCCACCCACTTCCATCTCCTTATCTGTCTACCTTCCTAGACAGTAGCAAAAGAGAGGACGTGATCTGCTTGCTCAAGGATCAGGGGATATCTTGGGAGGCCCAGTGACTCATCTTTGGGATGGAGGCGGAGAGAGAGATTGCGTCTGAGAAAAGAATCTTCCTCTCTTGACCTTTGGGGCGGTTTCTGCCCAGTAACTTAGATGCTTTTCCAAGATTTAGAGGTGATGGTTGCTTTCTTGGCCGTAGGCCTGGGTTCAGGGGTCTCCTAGAGAACAAATCCCTGAGCTGACTGTGTAAATATTGCAATGTTTTCATGTGGTTTTGTGGGTCAGCTACGCAGGTTATTCATCTCTCAAGAAGACAGCAGGCCCTCTAACATCTCACAGAGCACACTTGTAATGCCACAGTTCTTTGTGAGTTGCTCCACTATGATGTTGTTGTTTAGTCGTTTAGTCGTGTCCGACTCTTCGTGACCCCATGGACCAGAGCAGGCCAGGCACTCCTGTCTTCCACTGCCTCCCGCAGTTTGATCAAACTCATGCTGGTAGCTTCAAGAACACCATCCAACCATCTCATCCTCTGTCATCCCCTTCTCCTTGTGCCCTTCATCTTTCCCAGCATCAGGGTCTTTTCCAGGGAGTCTTCTCTTCTCATGAGGTGGCCAAAGTATTGGAGCCTCAGCTTCACGATCTGTCCTTCCAGTGAGCACTCAGGGCTGATTTCCTTAAGAATGGAGAGGTTTGATCTTCTTGCAGTCCATGGGACTCTCAAGAGTCTTCTCCAGCACCATAATTCAAAAGCATCAATTCTTCAGCGATCAGCCTTCTTTATGGTCCAGCTCTCACTTCCATACATCACTACTGGGAAAACCATCGCTTTTACTATGGACCTTTGTTGGCAAGTAGAGACATCACCTTGCTCCACTATAGTTTATTATTATTATTATTATTATTGGTTGCAGGTATTCATATACCGTTTTTCATCAAATGAGATACATTTATGAGGAAATCAGAGAACAGAATTAAACAGTGCAGTATATCAGCCTTTGACAGCCTAGTTTCCTCTAGAGTCTAGAGCAGAGGTAGGCAACTTAAGGCCCGGGGGCCGGATGTGGCCCAATCGCCTTCTCAATCCAGCCCACAGACAGTCCAGTAATCAGTGTGTTTTTACATGAGTAGAATGTATCCTTTTATTTAAAATGCATCTCTGGGTTATTTGTGGGGCATAGGAATTCATTCTGAGTTTTTTCTAAATATAGTCCAGCCCACCACATGGTCTGAGGGACGGTGGACCGGCCCACGGCTGAGAAAGGTTGCTGACCCCTGGTCTAGAGGTTTTAGACTACAGGTCCCATTTTTGTTTTTGTTTTTTCTCATGGCATTTAGGTAAAAAAAGAAGAAGCAGATATTCTATGCATTGTGTTGTAGGCTGGCAATGAAGAATTGAATCCAATGCTTCTTTGATGAAAATAGGGACGTCTTATTCCATCATCATCATTTTATTATTTAAACCCAACCCATCTGATTGGGTTGCCCCAGCCAATATGGGTGGTTTCCAACGTATATAAAAACATAATAAAGCTTTAAACATTAAAAAAACTTCCCTATACAGGGCTGCCTTCATATGTCTTCTAAAGATTGTATAGTTACTTATCTCCTTGGCTCCCCGGGGGGGGGGGGTGTTGTTGCATAACTCCATACCCTCCAACATTTCTGTGATGAAAATAGGGGCATCCTGAGGAAAAGTGGGACATTCCAGGATCAAATCAGAAACCTGGACAGCTTCTGTGAATCCGGGACTGTACCTGGAATATAGGGACATTTGGAGGGTCTGCGATGAACAGAACAGACCAATAAATTGGAGCAGGTGGTCCATTCATTTTGTGTGCATCACAGTCTTGCATCACTGCAGCAGTTGCATTCTGTTCATTGACAACATTGCATGACTGACTCTTCCCTGTCTGCAGCTAATGAGAGACTTCCTTTTTCTGCTGCATTTCTAGGTCTGAACTTTAAAATGCTGTGTCTGTGTGCTTTTGCTTTGGGGTTTTTTCACCAGCACTCCCCCCCCCCCGCCCATGAAAACATGCTCTTTACCACTGAATCGGACCAAATGGCAATCCGTGAAAAATCTGAATTGAAGTTTGTTTTCCGACTTAGCGTTAAAAAGGAGGTTTTCCTGGGGAAAGTGCCAAAAGTAATAAAAAATAAAAGTGCTCAGGCACAGAGCTTTAAAGTGCCAACCTCTGCCTAGAAAGCGCAGGGCAAAAGGTAACTCTTTCCTGGCATAGGCAAGTCCCAGCACATTTACTGGCTCGTTCCAGTAAATGGGATGGAAAAGATGGACAGGGTGACAACAGTGCCAGATTTATGTATAAACTAAACAAGCTTATAGCTTAGGGCCCCACTCTCTTGGGGGCCCCAAAAAATTTAAAGGAAAAAAAACTGGATGTACATTTCCAAAATATAAGATGAAAAAATAAAATAAAACCTACATACAGCAACAGTGTTTTGTGTTGTGTAGGCTCCTATGATGTAAGTAATGGGCCCTGCCTGCTAGCCTGCTCCCTAAAATATCACTGGTTTGCTCATTTCTATATATAGGGTCCCTACATTCTGCATGGACTGGTTGCATGGTGACATGTGCAAATGGCTTTAGATGCCTATTAGGTTCATAAATTACCATATAGCGTATATTCAACACAAAAAACAGTGACAATTTGTTGTTGACAAAGAACAGCTGGACCTATAAAGGGCCCTGTTACCTTCAGTAGCTTAGGGCCACCTCAAATCTAAATCCGGCCTGGACTAGTGGCAAGAGGACTAAGAGCTAAGGAAGACTCCAGAGTCAGAATAAAATGTCAAAGAAGTTTTTAACAGTCTCCAGCTGTGTACACACTCCTGTTTAATCCGCATCCAGTGTGCTCCCACTGCTGGTTTGGGAAGCGGCGAACACACAATGTTAGCCAATATCCATATCTCTCCTGTTGCATCTTAGGAAATATGCATATTTATTTTGGTCAATAACTAGTAGAGTTCTTAGGAAATATTTTACATTGTATTTTTGTGTTGTGAACTAACCTGAGATCTATGGATGAAGGGCGGTATACAGCAATATTTTTTTTAAAAAGTAGTATAAACACTGACAACTGGGAAACACTGGCCTGCGAGTGCTCCAAATGGAGAACAACCTTTACCAAAGGTGTCATGGACTTTCAGGACCCTTGAACTCAGGACAAAGGGGAGAAACGTGCTAAGAGGAAGGCACGCTTGGCAAAACCTCACCATGACCAACTCCTGCCTGGAAACCTATGTCCCCACTGTGGAAGGATGTGTGGATCCAGAATTGGCCCCCACAGTCATTTATGGACTCGCTGTTAAAACCATGTTCATGGAAGACAATCTTACTTGACTACAAGTGATCGCCAGAGAATAAGACGATAGATTTTTAAAAGTAAAAAATAAAATTTGTGGTGTGGTTTTCAACAAATCAGCTTCGACCGGAACTGAGAAAAATAACAATCTATCTGTGCTTCCAGCTGGTAATGTGCAATCAACCTTCATGACCCTTGTGGTCCTTTTCCAGCTCTATGATTCTGTGATCTTCTTTGACCCTGTGCCATCCCTGTGAGGGTAGGGCACGGTTGCCCCTGAGTTGAAAATCTTGTGCTTCCTTCTCCCTGTCTCTGTTCCCAGGCTATAATGGCTGGCTGAACCTCACCGAAATTGACCCAGACGAGGAAGTTCAGGGGGAAATCCATCTCCAGATTGAGATCGTTGACAGCGGTGCCGTGAGAAAGCTGCGCTGCACTGTGTTTGATGCCAGGTAAGGCTGTGCTGTGCCAGAGACGAGGTCGCAGGGCAAGGGTTTGCAACCTCCCCTCCCCTGTGACTTTATGCCATCCAGCCCTCCGTCTGATTTTAAGATGCCTCCACAAGCTGTAAAGCCAGGCCCTTTGGCAGGAGCAATCTGTCCCTCTTCCCCCACAAAGACTCCTTGGAACTGTAGCTTACCCCTCACAGAACTACAGCTTTCAGCATCCTTGACAAACTACAATTCCCAGGATTTGTTTGTTTGTTTGTTTGTTTATGCTTTTCAGGTTTATACATTTCACTAAGTTTACAATCATTTTGACATTTCAAAACTTGGCTTCCTTCTCCCTCTTTCTGCGGTTCCTTAAATTTATTTTTAATACCTTCCACATATCCAGATTAACGTAACTTGCTCATTTATTCATTTACCCGTATTTTTCGCTCTAACACGCACCCGACCATAACACGCACGTAGTTTTTAGAGGAGGAAAACAAGAAAAAAAATATTCTAAACAAAACAGCGGATGTATGATTTTTGTGGTTCATGCTGTGGCCACAGACATGTGATCTGACAGTGAGTTTGGAGTAGCCCAATGCAAAAATCCTGAGGATCCATGTGGATCCATGCTTTGTAACCACGTTTTTGCACCACTGCGGCCCCAGGCAACAGTGGGTGCGTAATTTTTTTGGTGCAAGATGTAGCCATGGACATGCTATGTGGTCTGATGGTGAATTTGGGGTGACCCAGTGCAAAAATCCTGAGGATCCATGTGGATCCGTGCTTTGTAACCACGTTTTAAGTGGGGAGGGAAGGAAAAGCACTCAAGGGACAAGGAGCACGCATGGGGTGTGTGGAGAAGGATGCTGCTAATAATGCTATTTAGCGAGCTGAGTGGGGAGGAGAGAGGGACAGAGAGCCTGCTTGCTTTAAAGGAGCCAACCGGACAGGAGCCGCTTACACTCGTGTAAGCGGCTCCTCTCCTCTCCCGCTTTGCTCCTTTAAAGCAAGCAGGCTCTCTGTCCCTCTCTCCTCCCCACTCAGCGGCTCTTCTCCCGCTTTGCTGTTTCAAAGCGAGCCACGGAGGAGGGAAGGAAGGTGAACCATGGATCCTCTGCTCACGACTGCAGCAGATCCCCCCGCTATCCATAGCCATTCGCTCCATAACACGCACAGACATTTCCCTTTACTTTCTAGGAGGAAAAAAGTGAGTGTTATGGTGCAAAAAATACGGTACTTTAAATATATACTCTGGTCAAACTGCAGGTTATTACAATAATCATGCCAATGTTCTTATCTGTTTACAATTTACCTGTAAATATTCAATAAACCATTTCCATTCTTTGATAAAAAGTTTGTTATCTTAATTTCTTATTTTTCTGGTAAGTTTTGCCATTTCTGCATATTCCGTAAGTTTTTGTATCCATTCCTCCTTTGCTGGGACTTCTGCTTATTGCCATTTTAGGGCGAGTAACATTCTTGCCGCTGTAGTCACATACATGAATAAGTTTCTATACAGTTTTTGTAGTTTTGCCCCTATAATTCCTAAAAGAAAAGCTTCTGGGTTGTTGTTTTTTACAAATGTTATATTAAACATCATTTTCAATTCATTACATATCAATTCATTACATACCCAGCCAGATGGCCGGGGTATAAATAATAAATTATTATTATTAAATTATTATTTCCCAGTAAGCTTTAACCTTACTATAAGGCCACCGCATATGATAAAAAGAGCCTTCTTTCTCTTTACATCCCAGGATTCCTTGTTGGAGCTCATTTGCTTTGAATGTGTGGCATTTGCACAATCTGAGTCAGTCCACCGGCCCTTGCAACTCAGTCTTGCCTACAGCAGCCTTCTTGGGTTTCTGTCCTGGCTCCCAGGTCTACTCAGAGATGCTGGAGATTGGACCTGGGGCCTTCTAGATGCAGAGCATGCACTCTGCCACTGAGCTACTCTGTGTGGAGTCTGTCCCTCTCCCCCCCCCCCAGAGGATCAAGCCAAGCCCTTTGTCAGGGAACATTCTGAGCCCTCTCTAATTGCAAGAGCCCTTAATCATAGGGGATTGGCTGACTGAAGGAATGAGCTGTGCCGTTCCTTTAAGAAGAACAGAGGGAACACAGGGCGGTGATGCTGGGTCAGATAGACAGCCCTTCCAGCCTATTAATAAAAATTATTAATGATTTCGGTGCATAGCACTTGTGAAAGTGCTTCCCATAAATTTTCTTGCTCTAGAGCTGGAGCAGTACAGCAGCTAAGAGACCGAGCCCTCACGTGGATTTTATTTGTCATTTTTATTTATTTATTTTAGTCAAATTTTTGTTGGCAATATATTTTATATTCCAAATTTCCCATATAATACATAATCATTTTTTCTTTTATTGACTTCCCATCCCATTTTCCATGGTGTTTTTTTTATTCTTCCCCTTTGTTGCACCCTATCTTTCTTCTTTTATATCATAACCACAATACAATAATCTCTCATTCTTTCTGTTGCTCATTGTTCGAATCGTGCTCACGAATTCATCATACTATAATATTTCTTCAAACAGCCTGAAAAAGGCTTGCATTCCTCCTTAAAGCAATCATCGTTTTAGCTGTTAACTTTGCAGATTCAGTCTAGTCCATTGCTTATCCATTCTTCTTTGGAACTTCTTCTTTTCATTTCTGTGCATAAAGAATCCTAGCTGCTGTAGTTGCACACATAAATAACCTAACCATCTCTTTTTTGGACTTCTATCCTTATAATCCCTAGATACGTTAGTCAATTTTTAAAAAAGTCTATATCCCACCTTTGCTCAAAGGGGCTCAAGTCGTCGTGCGTGGGCTCTCCCTCTCTCCCTGTTGCCCTCACAACAACCCTGTGGGGTAGGCTGGGCTGAGAGACTGTGACTAAACCAAGGTTACCCAGTGAGCATCATTACTGAGTAGGGATTTGAATTCTTCCAGGCAGCTTTTGGCAAACGAGCCTCTCTCTCCTGGCCTCAGCCCCCTTCCCTGTTTGCAAAATGGAGAATAATGCTGATGTACCTTACAGGGTTGTTTTTGCTTTTATTTAAATTTGCCTTCTGCCAAGTCAGACCTGTAGTTCTAGCTGAGACCCATCTAGCTCCGATTGTCCGTTCATTGACTGCTAGCGGCTGTCCAAGATCCCCAGCTGGGGAATGAATCGGGGATCTTCTTCATGCAAAGCTCTGCTGTAATACAAATGCCGAACCCACTTTGACCAGGGTGCTCATTTGTATTAAAAATCAGAGGGGGGGCGGGCAGGGAAATCAACCAACATAATTGCATAGCTGGTATGAAACAGCGCAGGAGGATTCATGGTTTTGTGGTGGGCACAGCAAAGATGAGACGGAAGGCAAAGTTCAGGCTTGCGAGGGTGTAGCTGGGAATGGCTGATCATTGCTGCTGTGCAAGCGGAAGATCTGGCGATGTGAGTCAGAGATGCGTTTTTATAAAGCAATAAACTTTCCCAGTGTTCCTTTCTTTACTGTCTCACGGTATCCACCAGTTCTCTGCTGGAAATAATCCTTTCATTAAAATGAAACTCACAAACTCGGTGGGAGAAAAACATTGGACGTTCAAAAGGAAGCCTGTGCAGAGTGACGCTGTGTTTGAATGCTGGGTTCCCAGAAGAGGGTGCAAAGCCATATGTCAAGGGTGTTGTTTAGTCGTGTCCGACTCTTCGTGACCCCATGGACCAGAGCACGCCAGGCACTCCTGTCTTCCACTGCCTCCCACAGTTTGGTCAAACTCATGCTGGTAGCTTCGAGAACACTGTGCAACCATCTCGTCCTCTGTCGTCCCCTTCTCCTTGTGCCCTCCATCTTTCCCAACATCAGGGTCTTTTCTTCTCATGAGGTGGCCAAAGCACTGGAGCCTCAGCTTCAGGATCTGTCCTTCCAGTGGGCACTCAGGGCTGATTTCCTTCAGAATGGAGAGGTTGGATCTTCTTGCAGTCCAAGAGTCTCCTCCAGCACCATAATTCAAAAGATTCAATTCTTCGGCGATCAGCCTTCTTGATGGTCCAGCTCTCACTTCCATACATCACTACTGGGAAAGTGGGGGTGTTAAGGGATGATGATACTACAGAAGAATGTTAGAAAACAGCAACCCCACCCCTTTGACTGAAAGAGAAAATGTGGGGAGCAATTTAGGGGAGCCATGACAGCGTGACGGAGATTGTGACGCCATGTGCCATCCAAGAGACTTTTAAATTTTTGTTCATTCTTTGTTTATGTGCTTTCTTCCGAGCCTCAGATCTAAAAGTGCCCAAATTTGCTCATTCTTCAGCTTGCTGTATAGCCTTCGCTGTTTCTCTTATGTAAAGCTACGTAACTGAGGTTGCGAATAAGGTTATGAGTAATAGGCCGAACCAAGGCATTTTGTGGAAGGAAATCGCAACCCCACCCTCAAATAAAGGCAGGCTGTGTACACACCATATATTTAAAGCACACACACCACACCCCTGCTGGGAATTTGAGGGGTAAACTACAGTTCCCAGAGTTCTTTGGGGTGGGAAATGTGCTTTAAATGCACCTGTCAGTTTGGGTTTCTCTGTTCCTCAGTTTTTCAGTCTTAACTTCAGTTTGCAACATTTCCACGTCAGTCTGTGGAATGTTTTTTTCCAAGTCCTCACAAAAAATCAAAAGCATTTTAATGCACATTCCTTCTAATATACACATGTATGGATTTTGCCTAATACACCCATATTTTTTGCAAGCAGTGTCCAATGAACAGCACAGGAAGTGTGCCTGGGTTAATTAACCCTTCACATACACTGATTCCAGGGGACGAACAGCGGCTAAGCCACATTTGAACACACCTGAGTCTAGCTGTTAACCTAACGGAGGGTTTCAAAAAGTGAAAATCCACTCACAACATTTGTTGAGCTTTTTGTGGGAGGGCAAAGTTGTTCAACTTCTTTTTTTTTCCTTCAAAATCTCCCCCCCCCCATTTTTTTGCAGTTTTTGAACTATTTTTAAGGATTTTTGCCAAAAAACCACCACTTCTGACATGGATTGCCCCGGACATTTTAACCGATTTTTGGAAATTCCGCCTAAGAGCTATTTCCGACAGATGAATCCCAGGTGTGTCCGGAAAATCCCAGACATATGGCAGCCCTGCTTAATGTACCAGTTCTAATCAAATCCTAACATTTATTAAACCCCAAGCATTTGGCACCCACAGATCTATAACAATATCCTCCTTCCTCTCTCTTTCTTTCCTTCCTTCACAGAGATTTGGCCCGGAAGGACAGAAATGGAGCCTCTGATCCCTTCGTCAGAGTCCGCTATAATGGCAAGACGCAGGAAACTTTGGTGAGCTCCAGCTGTAAGGAGAACAAGGTTCCGGGGTGGGGGTGGGGGTAGGGGAAGGGCTACATAAGGCATTTAAGGGCAGGTCCATGCCAGGCACAGAAAGTATGTGGCTCTCCCCCACAAAGAGCCACGGGAACTGTAGTTTAAGGCCTTGTTGGGAATGACAGCTCTGTAAGGGTGAAACTACCGTTCATGGGATCGTTTAGAGTGGGGAGCTGTGAGCTTTAAATGTGTGGTGTGGATCTGCGCTCTGGAGAGGCAGCCTGCCAAATATATCCCACTCTCATATTTGTTTCCCCAGCCTTAAGTCCAGATGGGCAGGGTACAAATTGGTTACGAACTTAATTCGTTCCAGAGGTCCGTTCTTAACCTGAAACCGTTCTTAACCTGAGGTACCACTTTAGCTAATGCGGCCTCCTGCTGCCGCCGCACAATTTCTGTTCTCATCCTGAGGTAAAGTTCTTAACCCGAGGTACTACTTCCGGGTTAGTGGAGTCTGTAACCTGAAGTGTTTGTAACCCGAGGTACGACTGTAATAAAATTATTATGATGATCACTGGACATTAAGTCCTGTATAAGCCTAGGCAAGTGGGGCCCAAAACAGCAGAATGTCCCAGTGTGAAGCGTTCTAGTTCAGGATACAGTGGTACCTCAGGTTACATACGCTGCAGGTTACATACGCTTCAGGTTACAGACTCCGCTAACCCAGAAATAGTGCTTCAGGTCAAGAACTTTGCTTCAGGATGAGAACAGAATTCGTGCTCTGGCAGTGCGGCGGCAGCAGGAGGCCCCATTAGCTAAAGTGGTGCTTCAGGTTAAGAACAGTCTCAGGTTAAGTACGGACCTCCGGAACGAATTAAGTACTTAACCTGAGGTACCACTGTACTCCTTTTCATTCCTCCTCCCAACTGGCTTTCCATTCCCTGTTCACTCAGTGTATGAGTCCCCATTTGACTGTTTTTCTCGTACCGCTTTTATTATCTCCCCCCTCCCTTCTCAAAAGAAAGATATTTGGCACTTCAGCAAATTTGGGGAATTGCTGGTCCCTCTCTTTGGCTACATAAGGACCAGGGCTCAAAATAATGGAGGTCATTTTTAGCACACACAAAGGGAAACTGCCCCAAACATTGCAGGTGTGTGTGTCTTGGGAAGAACCTTCAAAGCTCTCTTTTTTCAAGAAGTCCAAAATGAGGCTCCAGCTGGCACAATAGGGGAGTGGTCAAGTGGGAGAGTGAATGGGCATGTGTCCCTCTCTCCAATCCTCTCTTTTCTAGCCACTTCATTCCATCCAGTGTTATGAGTTTGGGCGGGTCAGTCTGGATGACATCCTTGGGTCCCCAGCAGGCTCCTCCTCCTGTTCTCACCAGCATCTTTTAAAGAATTTGCTTTCGGGAGGAAGAATTTGCTTCCTTTATTGCCTTTGCCTGTCGTCCAGGTGATCAAAAAATCTTGCTACCCAAGGTGGAACGAGACCTTTGAATTCGACCTGGACGAGTCGGCGGTGGAGAAGCTCTGCGTCATCGAGGTCTGGGATTGGGATCTCGTCAGCAGGAACGATTTTCTGGGGAAGGTGAGCAGCAGGGAAAGAGGGCTTGGAAGAAGACAGACATTTAAATGTTCTCCTAGCAAGGGGATAGTCCTGTTCAAAGGCCGATCTCTTCGGTTTTCTGCCTTTGCCTTCTGTGTACGTTTTTAAAAGGAATCCCCGCTTTCAGCAGATGGGGGAATAAACATTTTAAAATCAAATACGATTGCAGCAAGCATAGAGATATGGAAAAGGCTGGAGTGACGGGCAGATGGGAAAGACGGTCCTACATTTGGCGTGCCTCTTGTACACTGCCCTGTGCAATTGGAGGGCGGCTTATAAATGCTTCTCACATATAAAACTAAATGGAAAAAGCTGCCGCTCAGGGAATGCAGCTCTCAACAGAGAAGAGCTCTGTCCACTCACAACACCAAATTTATGGGGGTGTTCAGAAGTGTGGCTGAGCCGCTCCTGCCCAGTTTTTAGTATACATTGCTAACCCATAGGTCTTTCCCATTCTCTGCTCCCAGGCCTGTACAGAGTTGGGGGCAGTCAGGTACATTTATCCCAGGCCTCAGAGAGCTAAGCCGGCTGGTGGGCCCTGCCCTGCCAGTTTATAACTTTATTCTTACAAAATTCCTGCCCTGAGCCTCAGACAAGCTGTGCATGGGTGTACTTGCTCCTATCTGGTTATGTTTTTTTGGAAATGGGAGGTGCTGGAGGGGACATGGGGAGGCCTTGCTTCAGATGGGAGTAAACACAACTTTCTTTTCCTTTCCTTTTGCAGGTAGTATTCAATGTCCAAGGGCTACAGGCCGTCCAACAAGAGGAAGGGTGGTTTATGCTCCGACCGGACAAATCAAAGCCAAGGCGGGACGAGTGAGTCTCTGTTTTCCAAAGGGGAGCTTTACTTGTTTGCCCCTAAGTCAACCTGTATGGGATTTTGCTGCTGCCACAGTCCTGCTGGAGTGTTTAAGGAACGCGGGTGGCGCTGTGGTCTAAACCACTGAGCCTAGGGCTTGCTGATCAGAAGGTTGGCGGCTCGAATCCCCGTGACGGGGTGAGCTCCTGTTGCTCTGTCCCAGCTCCTGCTAACCTAGCAGTATGAAAGCACACCAGTGCAAGTAGATAAATAGGTACCGCTGTGGCAGGAAGGTAAATGGCGTTTCCATGCACTCTGGTTTCTGTCACAGTGTTCCATTGCACCAGAAGCGGTCTAGTCATGCTGGCCACGTGACCCGGAAAGCTGTCTGTGGACAAATGCCAGCTCCCTCAGCCTGAGAGCGAGATGAGCACCGCAACCCCATAGTCGCCTTTGACTGGACTTAACTGTCCAGGGGTCCTTTACCTTTTACCTTTACCTTTACCTTTAGAGTGTTTGCCCTACTTATCTTACCGTAGTTTCTCCTTGGAGCCAAGGGCATAAAAATCTCTTCTGCCCAGGGGCGGCGGCAGACATCATTTATTTATTCCTTTTGTAAAATTTACGTCCCGCTTGACTGTATAGAAAAACCTCAGAGCGGTTTCATAAATGCAGCCCTGCATCCTAGCCTTACCCAGTCATTGCTGTTCCACTATAAAGCTGGAGTAGGAGAAGACTTGAGAGGGGATACGAGAGCCATGGTCAAATATCTGATGGAGAAGCTTGTTTTCTCCCGCTCCCAAGGGCGGGACCCAAACCAATGGATTCAAATGGTGAGAAAGAAGAGTTTGAGTAAACATTAGGAATAACCTTGTGGACTCCCCTTCATTGAAGGTTTTTAAACAGAGCTTGGGTGGCCATCTTCATGGATTCTATATCCGCCATTCTTGCATTGTGGGGGGTTGGACTTAGACGACCCTGGGAGTCCCTTCAAAACAGAACCTAAAGACTCCTACAAAATCACAAGGGCCTGTAGCTCGTGTCCTAACTGAGGAGGGCCAAGGAGCCTGTGGCTCTCCAGTCATCCTTGCTGGCTGGGAGTGATGGGAGCTGCAGTTGGGCAGCATCTCTCCTGAAGGATTCTGTGGTCCATGGTGGGACCATGTAGTTAGTTTGCATCAATCACATTGCACCTTTCCCCTTCCTTTCCAGGGGCAACCTGGGCTCCCTACACCTCCAGTTGCAGCTTCGGGATGAGACGGTGCTTCCGTCCATCCACTACCAGCCTCTTGTCCAGCTTCTGTGTCAGGAAGTTAAAGCAGGTGCCCAGGTGAGATCCATCGCTTTTAGCAGGCAGACTATTGAACTGGGGTGACCCCGGTTCTTCCCTTCACTCAGCTGTAAGGCTCGCTGGCTCGCCAGTTGTTCTCTCTTAGCTTAACCTACTTCGCAGGGTTGTTGTGAGTATAGAAATGTGTTTGGAACCCATGCGTGCTGCCTTTAGCTTTTGGGGAGAAAGGTAGGACAGCGATCTTGGAGATGCACCTGTTTAGACATGCATTCCCCTGATCTCCAGGACTGAACTTCCTGATCTAATCGCTTTAATTGTTAATGCTGTTTTAATGGGCTTGTTTTATTGTACATCTTAATTATGCACGCTTGGAATGCCTTGACGAAATGAACTTATTGTGCATTTTGATTGCACGTGGATATATTTTGTAACTCGGTTTTACACTTGTAAGCTGCTTAGAAGCCATGTTGGCAAGCGAGCAGAATGTGTATATAAATAAATAACACCGTTAAAGAAATATTTGATGACGTTGAGAATAGACCCCCTAATTTTGTGCATGCAAGTGGGGTGGGGGAACTCTCCATCACGCTTTAATTGATTTTTTTTTTCTCCTCCTGAGTTTCACATGCGTTACAGCCTCCCTGGGGGTCTATCTCCTCAGCCGCTCCCCTTCTTTTTTTCCTCCTGGCAGGACGGGAAAGTCCATTTAATAACCCTGATTGACGACACCACGACCGCCGAGTGCAGGCAGGAAGTTGCCGTCAACCTTGTCAAGCTCTTCGTGGGCCAAGGGTTGGCCAAAGAGTTCTTGGACCTCCTCTTCAAACTGGAACTGGATAAAACCGGTAAGGATCCCGGGTGCATGACTGGGACATTGGAGGCTACCATGCTCTGTGCAGCTGGGGTACCATTTTATGTCACTAGAATGGAGGAGAGTGTGCAATGCATGGGGGGGGGGGCGAGGAAGTTCAGACCTGCTCCAAAAAAATTGATCAGTTGGACCCAGGGGTGTCTTACCCATAGAGGCTAGTGGCGCAGGGCGCCAAGTTCTGGAGGGCGCCAGGGAAGAGGCAGAGGCTGGACGCGGCGCCTCCCGGCATGAGCTCACCGCCCTCACTCGCCTCTGCCATGCCACGCTGAAGCAGCGCCGCACCCAGAGCTTCCGCCTGCCGTGGCCACCACAGCACGAAGCGGCCAGCTGAGCCGGGAGCCGCCACGTCGAGCCTCCGCCTCTTCCCTGCTGCAGGAGCTGCCCTCCAGCCACTGCCCGCGTCCTCCAGCCCCACAGAGCTGGGCACAGTGCCATCCTCCCTAAAAAGTTTGGCAACTATGGGAAAGGGATGGTGGTGCCGGAGGGATCTTTGCACCACAGCGCCGGATATGCTTAAGACAACCCTGGTTGGACCTAGGCATGGGCAGTTCCTGTCTGCCTATGGCATTTCCAGACTGCTACTGTAATTTGGGGAGCGGGGAGCGCTGTGGGTTAAACCACAGAGCCTAGGACTTGCCGATCAGAAGGTCGGCGGTTCGAATCCCCGCGACGGGGTGAGCTCCCGTTGCTCGGTCCCTGCTCTTGCCAACCTAGCAGTTCAAAAGCACGTCAAAGTGCAAGCAGATAAATAGGTACCACTCCAGCGGGAAGGTAAACTGCGTTTCCGTGCGCTGCTCTGGTTTGCCAGAAGCGGCTTAGTCATGCTGGCCACATGACCCGGAAGCTACATGCCGGCTCCCTTGGCCAATAAAGCGAGATGAGCGCCACAACCCCAGAGTCGGTCATGACTAGACCTAATGGTCAGGGGTCCCTTTACCTTTACCGTAATTTGGGTGGGTTTCAGTCACATGCTGGCAAATTCAGGTTCCTAGAATCATAGATGGGGCAGCTCAGTAGAAGGCAACTTCCTATGTTCCTGTGTTCTGTTTCAGATGAGCCAAACACTCTGTTTCGGAGCAACTCTCTGGCCTCTAAGTCAATGGAGTCATTTCTGAAGGTACTTGATGGGTTTGTGGTTTGCTTGTGTGAATCTTGAGTATGTTTATATCGTTCTGTTTTTCCATCCATCTATATATCTCCTGGGATAGCTCAGTCAGAGCACGAGCCTCTCGATCTTGGGGTTGTGGGTTCAAGCCCCACGTCGAGCAAAAGATTCCTGCATTTCAGGGGGGCTGGACTAGATGGGACCCTCTTGGTCCCTTCCGACTCTACGATTTTATGATTCTATACTGCCGTCTGATCGTTCAGTCCGCTGTCTCTCCTGTCCTGCCCCAAAATCTTCCCACCTGCAGGTGGCAGGGATGCAGTACCTCCACAAAGTCCTTGGGCCGACAATCAACCGAGTGTTTGAAGAGAAGAGATGTGTTGAGCTGGACCCCAGCAAAGTGGAGAGCAAGGATATTGGGTAAGAGAGCCGGGATCAGGGACCTTTCTCAGGCTGTACATATTGCTGTGAGTTTTGGGAGCGGGGGTTAGTACGCAGGACGCCTGGGTCCCTTCTAAGTTCTGGGGGTTCTGGATTCAGGCAGGGGTTACAATTGAATAGGTTGGTGAAGTAGGCAGGAAGGCCAGCTTCTTGCTGGATGAGTTGATGGCCCTAAATATTGTTGTTAGTATAACAAAGGAAGCTGTGCTGTGCCAGAAAGCATTAGGTGGGCCCCTCTCCCTCACCTGGCTGCTAGTGAGTGGGAAGAACTACAGTCATACCTCAATTTACAGACGCTTCAGGTTGCGTTTTTTTGGGTTACGGACCCCTCGAAACCCGGAGGTACTGGAAGAGGTTACTTCCGGGTTTCAGCAGTCGCGCATGCGCAGAAGCACGAAATCACAACCCGCACATGCGCAGACATGGCGCTGTGGGTTGCAAACACTGCAGGTTGCGAATGTGCCTCCTGCAAGGATCATGTTCGCAACCTGAGCGTCCACTGTATAGCCAAGAATGGCTGAGCTGGGCTAGAAGCAGAGAGTGAGAGTCCTGCTTGATTTCTGCTTCAATCCAAGGCTGTGAGCAAGACCTTCTGGGGTGTTGGTGTTGATGTGATCCCCTCTACCATAGGCTCAGGTTGTATATATACAGTGGTACCTCGGGTTAAGAACTTAATTCGTTCTGAAGGTCCGTTCTTAATCTGAAACTGTTCTTAACCTGAGGTACCAATTTAGCTAATGGGGCCTCCCGCTACCACCGTGCCGCCACCATGCGATTTCTGTTCTCATCCTGAAGCAAAGTTCTTAACCCGAGGTACTATTTCTGGGTTAGCGGAGTCTGTAACCTGAAGCGTCTGTAATCTGAAGCGTCTGTAACCCAAGGTACCACTGTATGTGTAAATAAACCCTTTATCTTAAAGACACCCCGTCTCCCCTGTCCCTCATTGCAAGGAAACCGAACCACGGGTAAGCACCCGGAACCACCGAACTCTTGCACCACTCAGAAATTTTCATGGTGTGCAATAATACGTGCAGACACACACATGCACACATGACATAGTATCACAACACTCCACTACGACTAGGAAAATACAGCAATGACGTTGTTCCATTTCCATAGAGCACAGTTAAATTCTTAAAACGTGGTCACGTGTGTGGAGGCCCAAACTGTGGTCCCTTGCGGTTTATTCCTGTTTGCGATTTACGCAAGAAACACCAGATGACCAAACTTGGGGAGAAAACAGTAAAGACCTGATGAAGAGAGCACAGCAGAGGTTATATTTTCTGAGAATCCTCCGGAAAAATAATCTCTCAAGGGACCTATTGATGGCATTTTACCATTGTACTGTTGAGAGTGTATTAACTTATGGTCTGTGTGTGTGGTTTGGGAGTTGCACAGTCAGTGAAAAAACAATGCTGTCCAGGGTTTTAAAGACTGCAGAGAGAATAATTGGTGTCATAAGAAAGCTGCAGAGATAGTGCAGGATAGTGCGCACCCCAGAAATGATCTCTTTCAGCTTCTGCCTTCTGGAAGAAGGTACAGGGTTATAAAGACTAGCCGCCTGAGAAACAGTTTCTATCCAAATGTGATTTTGGTTTTAAACACAGTCTATGGGAGTATATTGTATTTAATTATGGGGTATCAGAGTTTTTAGGGGGCTAACCAGGCTGGGATAGCTGAGATAGCAGGCTTGTTGGTTTTGAATGTCTGATGTAGATTTTTTCAGTTTCATTGTTCTATATGGGACAACGACAATAAAGATTATCGCATCATATTATTGTATCGTATTTTATTTGTAAAACCAGTTCATACATATTTATCCTGCCTTTCCTCCTGGGAGCTCAAGGCAACGCACGTGCTTCCCCTGCCTTCCGTTTAATCCTCACAACAGCCCTGCAGTGTAGGTTAGGCTGAGAGAGACAGCGGCTGGCCCAAGGGTCACACCAAGCAAGCTTCACGGCAGGGGGGGGGGGATTTGAATGCCCGCTCCCTGCAAAGTCCTGGACTAAACCACTCTGGCTTATGCAGATGGCAGCGATGATGCTGGAAAGGTGTCACAGTCTCGGGGGCGGGAATCCATTTATTTCTTTTTCTTCCTCTCCCTGCGGCAGCTGCTCCAGCCTCCACCGTATCCAGAGCGAAAGTGACGTCATCCAGCAGAGCGCTCAGCACCTTCGGTCCTATCTCGGCGACCTGCTTGGCACCATCTCCAAATCCGCCAAGGCGTGTCCTGCCATCATCCGCGCCACTTTCCAGCTGCTCTTCAAGAGGGTTGGGGAGCAGTTCCCTGAAGAGAAGGACCAGGTCAGTACAATGGAATCCTCCTCCTCCTCCTCCTCGCCTCTGTCCTGGCCTGCTCTAACCACTGAACTGCACCGCTTCACCAACTGCGGACCTTGGGAGGGCTTTTCATCATGTTTCCTTGGCAGACGCTTGAGCAGCACCAGCTGTTGCAGGGGGCATCTAGGGCAGTGTGGTTGCCAAGAATTGTCCCTTGAGGACTAGGAGCTTGGGCCTGGCCTGCAGATGCTGACAGGTGGCTAGCACAGGCTCTCTCCCTCCCTCCCTTTCCCCCTTTCCCCATCCCTATTAGATGTTGACATCTGTGCTACCACTCCTTTTCCGCTTGCAGAACGTGAAATTCATCGCCATCACCAGTTTCCTCTGCCTTCGTTTCTTCTCTCCGGCCATCATGTCCCCCAAATTGTTCCACCTGCAGGAGAAGCACGCAGACGCCCGCACCAGCCGCACCCTCCTGCTCCTGGCCAAGGTAAGAGCCAACCTGGACTTCACCTCCTGGACAAGAAGGGAGAGCATCCTGTCTGTAAATCCAGCCCCAGCATCTGCACACAGAAAATCCTGGCCCTGTGATCAGTGCTGGCTGCCATTTTAATTCCCCACAATGCCCTTGAGGAATTGTGGGAAATGGGAACTGCAGCTCCTGGAGCCAGCCACCATTTTAATTTCACACATGGCTCCCATTTTAATTTCACACAATGCCCCTGGTGTTAGTTTCACACTGGAGAATTGTGGGAAATGGGAACAGCAGCTCCTGGATTCAGCCACCATTTTAATTTTTCACACGGCTGCCATTTTAATTTCCCACAATGCCCCTGGAGTTGGCATCACTCTGGGAAATTCTGGGGAATGGCAGCTCCTAGAGCCAGCCACATGGTGCTAATTGAATGCTACCTCTGCTTCCCACATTAGAATCATAGAATCATAGAGTTGGAATAGACCACAAGGGCCATCGAGTCCAACCCCCTGCCAAGCAGGAAACATTGACTGTGTCCAAGGTCTCCCAGAGAGCTTCATAGAATCTTAGAACTGGAAGAGACCCCAAGGGTCATCTAGTCCAACCCATGCAATGCAGGAATCTCAGCTAAAGTACCTGTCACAGATGGCCATCCAACCTCTTCTTAAAAACCTGCAAGAAAGGAGAGTCCACCACCTCTCGTGAGTCTGTTCCACTGCTGAACAGCTCTTAACTGTCAGAAAGGTTTTTCTGATGTTTAGTTTGAATCTCCTTTCTTGTAACTTTGAAGCCATTGGTTCAGGTCCTACCTTCCGGAGCGGGAGGGAACAAGCTTGCTCCATCTTCCATGTTTACAGCCCTTTAGATATTTGAAGATGGCTATCATAGCACCTCTCAGTCTCCTTTTTCCCCAAGCTAAACATACCCAGCTCCCTTGACCGTTCCTCATAAGGCTTGGATTCCGGGCCCTTGATCATCTTGGCTGCCCTCCTCTGCACACCTTGCAGCTTGTCAACACCCTTCTTAAATGGTGGAGCCCAGAACTAGCTGTGCAGGACCTGAAGCACAGGTCTCCTCCGTTTCTTAGGCCCCAGTGTCCTCTCTGCCGTGCACCACACTTGATTCGTGGAGGCCTGTCCTTGACCTGTGGTCACCTCTCTGAATTCTCGCTTGCCAGGCTGTTCAGAACGTGGGGAACATGGACGCCGGTGTCAGCCGCACCAAGGAACCCTGGATGGCTCCACTGCAGCCCACCATCCAACAGGGCGTCGCACAGATGAAGCGGTTCCTCCTCCAATTGATTGACATTGAGGAGAAAGAAGGTTGGTGACTCTGGGCAGCCCCAAGCACTTGGGTCTGGTTCGTTCTGATTGGAGGGAGGGAAGGTGCCTTGCAGGGCTACCAACCAATCATTTTCTTACTGGTGTGACCAATGAACAGCCTTTTATTTGAGGTGGCGGTTGGGGGGTGAGCTGAAAACCAGGAGTCAGGCACCCACACATGTAACCACATTTAAAGCACGCTCCTTCCCACAAAGAATCTTGGGAACTGTAGTTCACCCCTCACAAGGCTGTAGTTCCCAGCAACCCTAAACAAACTACATTGCCCAGAATTCTTTGAGGGGGTGTACACAGGCAAAGCGACTGGGCTGTGAACTATGGCCCTCACCCCTGCCAGATCCTAGGTGGCAAACCATTCTTTCTCTTTCTCAGGGTGGA
This sequence comes from Podarcis muralis, assembly GCF_964188315.1. NCBI lineage: Eukaryota > Metazoa > Chordata > Lepidosauria > Squamata > Lacertidae > Podarcis > Podarcis muralis. The sequence goes on along the minus strand of NC_135669.1, from coordinate 33,550,555 downwards.
TCTACACACAAGGGAAAAATATGCTATAAATAAGTCAGAAATTAAATCGTTATAAGAAAAGAAAAGAAAAACCCTATGTAAAAACCGCACAGAAAATTTGTTTGCTCTCCATCGCCATCTGGTGTTGTATGTTTATAACACATTCAAAGTGATGTTTTTTGACTAATGTAGCTGAGTCCTGAGTCTTCCTCGCTGCAATATGGGGCTAGATAATAATGACCCACCTTACAGAGTAAGCTGTATGTTGACACACTTTGATTGCTAGGTGGGTTTATTTAAAAAATAAAATCTAGTCAGTTTTGTTCTGGTTTTGTACTGTCTTTGCAGAATTGGACCCGCAGAAGTCCCCCTCCCTGCAGACCCAGGTTGTGAAAGAAGGGCCTCTGTTTATCTATAAGGCCAGAAGCAAAGGCCCTCTCCTCTCGTCCTCCTTTAAGAAGCTCTACTTCTTCCTAACCAGCGAAGCCCTCACCTGTGCCAAGACACCAAGCTGCAAGGTGAGGAGGCAGCAGGGAGGGCTGCTGCTGCTGTCATGGCCGCCTGGTGGACTTTCCAGAAGGTTCTAGAAAGCCACGGGCACAGAGTATTGGATTAGACAGGCTTTCGCCTGATCCAACAGGGCTCTTCCGCCTGTGACGTACTTACGGGACATGTCTTTTCAGAAAAGCTCCTTCATCACACCAGCCAGCATCCGGGCAGCCGAAAAGGTGGAGGAGAAGAGCTTTGGCAACTCTCACGTCATGCAGATCATCTACGCCAACGAGGCCGGACAGACAGACACGGCTTACCTGCAGTGCAAGGTTGCTGTAGTTGGGGATCCAGTTTAGGTGGGGAGGGAGAGCTTACAGTGGGTGATGACAGTGGTTCCAGCAGCACCCCTTCTGCAAGCCTGTTGTTTTCTCAAGAGGCTTGGAAGTGGCACCTGGCTTGCTCCTTTTGTCCTGCTGCTTTTTCATTTAAAAAAAAAACCACACCTTTCTTGGAAACAGGACCTGCAATGCCTGCCTGACCCGAGGGCAGAAAACATGAGCATCTGACACACAATTATACTTGTGGCATTTCAGCATTGTGTGTGGCTGGAGGCCAGCCAGTTGAAATCACACACAAATTAAATGCACGGAAGGTGGAACACTTGAAAACAGGGTTTTCCTGGTGCACAGAAAGAGCTTTTACGCGCTTTGCCTTGCATACTGGGCTCTGGGATGCTCTCGCAAGATGGCTAGATTTTGTGAGAGCTTGGCGACTTGCCTGGTGGGGGTGGGAGCAAGGCCCCCACTTGGCATACTGCTATGGAAAGATGTGTATTTGGGGGGGCGATTAGGGGACACGGGTGGCACTGTGGGTTAAACCACAGAACCTAGGACTTGCTGATCAGAAGGTTGGCGGTTCGAATCCCTGCGACGGGGTGTCTCCCGTTGCTCGGTCCCTGCTCCTGCCAACCTAGCAGTTCGAAAGCACACAGTGCAAGTAGATAAATAGGTACCGCTCTGGCGGGAAGGTAAACAGCGTTTCCGTGCGCTGCTCTGGTTCGCCAGAAGCGGCTCAGTCATGCTGGCGACATGACCCGGAAGCTGTACGCTGGCTCTCTCGGCCAATAAAGCGAGATGAGCACCGCAACCCCAGAGTTGGCCGCGACTGGACCTAATGGTCAGGGGTCCCTTTACCTTTACCTTTGAAGGGAGTGGTTCCAACAAATTTTTGCATTGATGTGCCATCCTCATGTTGTAAGCTGCCTATCTTCTGTGATGTATGTATGCTGCTTTTTGGGTGGTTTTTGGCTAAGGGGTTAGGCAATTTCAAAAGTATTTAAAGGTTCTTGCTGACTTTTGCTCTAGGTCCTCACCTCCTTGCAAAGGTGGAAGGGGGAGGAATCTGTTGCAACAGGTGGAGGGAATTAAGATCTGCCTTGCTTTCACGGGATGCTGCCTCCATCCATTCTTCTCTGACTGATAATGGAGTTAGGGAGTCCTTTGGGGAGTTTGGGCTGCAAAAGTGAAACCCCCATTTTCCTGTAACATCTGGAATGCAACAAGCAAAACGCAGTTGTACTGTATACTGAAGGGCTGTGCTGGATCAAATGCATGGATGATATAATCCTGCCCTCTCTGTCTTTCGTGGCTTTTCAGTGTGTGAATGAGCTCAACCAGTGGCTGTCGGCCTTGCGGAAGGTTTGTGTGAACAACGCAGGGATGCTGTGCTCCTACCACCCCGGCGTCTTCCGAGGAGACAAATGGAGCTGCTGCCACCAAAAGGACAAAGGCGGTACTGTGCCCTTTATTGGCCCAGTGACATAGAATCATAGAATTGTGAAGGGACCCCAAGGGTCATCTAGTCCAACCCCCTGCAATGCAGGGATCTCAAACCACATCATCCATGACAGGTGGCCATCCAGCCTCTGCTTAAAAACCTCCCGGGAAAGGAGAGTCCACAGTCTCCTGAGGGAGTCTGTTCCGCTGTCGAACAGCTCTTACCATCAGAAAGTTCAGTAGGGTGGCAGTTGCCTTCAACCTTACTTTTAAATAAGAAAATAAAGCCTTTATTTAGCAAAATATAAACTGTGAAGGAGTGGACAGAATTACACCAAGTCAACAAAATAAAATAAACAAAATAAAAGTGGACCTTCTAGATGTTCTTAGACTGCAACTCCCATTAGCTTTGTCTGCTGACTGGGGATGATGAGATTTGGAGTCCAATAACTCTTAAAGGTAAGGTAAAGGTACCCCTGCCCGTACGGGCCAGTCTTGACAGACTCTAGGGTTGTGCGCCCATCTCACTCAAGAGGCCGGGGGACAGCGCTGTCCGGAGACACTTCCGGGTCACGTGGCCAGCGTGACAAGCTGCATCTGGCGAGCCAGCGCAGCACACGGAACGCCGTTTACCTTCCCGCTGGTAAGCGGTCCCTATTTATCTACTTGGACCCAGGGGTTCTACCAAGGAGCTCAAGGTGACATCTATGGTTCTCCCCCTCTTCGTTTCAGTCCCTACAACAACCCTGTAAGGTAGGCTAGGCTGAGAGACTGTGACTGGCCCAAGGTCACCCAGTGAGCTTCATGGCTGAGTCGGGATTTGAACCCTGGTCTCTCCCAGGTACTAGTCCAGTACTCTAACCACTGTAGGACACTGACTCTCAGTCACCTCTGGCTTAGCTCTCACAGCAGCCTTCCTTTGACATGTGTATGCTCCCTCAAAACACATAGCAGGAACAAAAACCCTCCAGCCTTTCATGAAAACTGGGCCTCCTTAAAGAAACCTCACTTTAAAACAACAACACTCCTTTGCCTGCCAGGACTGGGCTGTGACAAAACCCGGCATGGAGTTACGCTGCGGGAATGGAATGACCCCTTGGATCCCGACTTAGAGGCTCAGTTGATTTTCCGACACTTGCTTGGGGTGCGAGAAGCAATGAGGTAAGTTGACTGGCCCTTCCTTCCTTCCTTCCTTCCTTCCTTCCTTCCTTCCTTCCTTCCTTCCTTAATTACAAGGTATGCTGAGTGGGTGGCTCTCACTTTTAATCATTTTATGGGTTTTTAAAAATGGTGTACTATATAAATAACCAAGCCATAGAACTCTCTGCTCATTCTGTTGCTGAGGTAGTTCTAAGGTGCACTAACTTTGCCCTTTCATTTCTTACTGTTCAAAGGGAAAAATATTTGGAACTATCAACTCTGGAGAAAAATGAAAATCTTCATTTGACCCAGAATGAAGGTATGACTCGTCTTAAGTGTGGAGGGCGGAGTGGACTGAGGCTGGATTGGTTCATAGAGCCATCAAGTTGGAAGGGATCCCATGGGTTATCTAGTTGAACCCCCTGCGATGCAGGAATCACAGCTGAATAATCTCTGACAGATGGCCATTGAACCTCTTTTAAAATGGAGGTTCCAGTGGAGGAGAGTCCATCGCCTTCCATGGTTGTCCATTCTACTGTCAAGCAGCTCCTACCGTCAGAAAGTTCTCTCTAATGTTTAGTTAGAATCTCATTTCTTATCATTTGAAGCCATTGGTTTCCTCTCCACTGGAGCAGCAGAAAACAAGTTTTCTCCATCTTCCCAGTGACAGCCCTTCAGATATTTGAAGAGGGCTCTCATATCACCTCTCAGTCTTCTCTTCTCCAAGCTAAATGCCCCCCAACTGTTCCCCATAAGGCTTGGTTTCCAGATCCGTCAGGCTTTATCAGTTCACTTTCTCAGGGGGAACAAAATACTTTTCAGGCCAGCTTCTGTAAGGGAGGGAGAGTTGTCAGTTTGGCTGGGATTATAACACTGCAGAGCAGCAGACTAGAAAAGAGATCCCAAGGTATAGGGAAGCTCAGAGGCAAGCAGGCTGAAGAAAGCAGAAATATTCTCTCAGTGTGAAGGCTTGACCCAAAAGTAATGAAGTAGTACGGAAAGCAAGGGGTTCTTTGGTTGAAAAATTTCAATTTAAACATGAGAGCATGTCTAAATTGAAAGATGTTCAATAGAAAAATCAGCAGTGGCAAAGCTTCCATGCTGTATCAGTGGCTTTCAGCCTTGGTTGCCTCTGCTCTTTTTAAAGAATACTGAACACTTTGGGTTGAATCCTGAAACATGGATGGCTCTCTCCAGCTTATTATTGTTGTTGTTGTTGTTGTTGTTGTTGTTGTTGTTGTTGTTGTTGTTAAAAGGTACTTCTTGCAGCATGACTAAGGAAAGGGAGATTCCTGCATCCTTACTGATATATTGACAAACTATTTTATGTGATTACCTAACAACCCTTCCCCTTAGAAGATCCGTCACAACAACTAATTGGCAAATGGGACTAAAAATGAACTGTGTGGAAATAATATGAATTTAAAGGTTTTACTCTGTGAAGGATTTGGAAAGAAGAAAGGTTCTCTTTGTGACACAGCAAGAATTGAGATTTGATACGGAAGGACAGACCTTCGTTGCAGGGAGTTTGGTCTTGGGGAGGGCGAGCCAAAGATTTGTTATCTGGATGGGATTGTGAACTGGAAGGGGCAGCCCTCCTGGAAAAGACGAATTTACGATGCAACAGGTCGGGAAAGTTAACGAGCGGGCTTTTAGACTGTATTTCATCGGAACGGCAAGATGGCGATTGCTTGCTCGAGCGGAAACGCCTGGACTATTGGATGAGAGTAATTTACGAGAGAGCAATACAAAGTCCACACAGAAATACAAATAAGACTGGTTTTTTTAACCCACTTGCCGAGCAACTCAGAGGTGAATGAAAAGGAAAATGAGTAACGACAAGGATTGAGAAGAGGGGACTGAAAATATCATTGTAAATATGAAAGCAGCAGAAATATTGGAAGATTGGGCTCCTGCCGATCAAGAAGCATGGGTACCCCCCACAAAAATTTATAATTCGGAAAACAATTGGATTATATGATGTGTATTGTTATAATTTGGATTAATTGGTTTGATGTGTTTAATTTGGTAATATGGAAACTTAATAAAAAATATTTTTTTAAAAAAAGATATATTGACAAACTACTGTGAATGAACTACCTGCACATAATTCTGTTCTCTCTCTCTCTTCTGCTACAGACCCTGAAAATGCCGATGGACCTAGCCGGCTTTTCCAGGTGTTGCAAGATCTTGAAGAAATTCACAGTAAGGAGCTTTCCCGGTTGAGTGACTTGGCCAACCAGGACCGAAATCATCTTGTGGAACTGCAGACGTGACTGTTCGCACAGGCTAGGCCCACGTCTGCCTCCTTTGGGCAGTTCTGCTGCCAAACATCTGGAATAGAGGGTGTTTCTCCTCTTTCTGTCTCTCTTTCTCTCTCTCTCTCTCTCTCTGGACTTGTGATCATCTGATGAGATGGAAATGGGATAGAGTGGGGCCCTGATTCTCGTAACCTGCATCACCTTTCCTTTTGGGAACGACTCTCCCTGCCAAGTCCTCTGAACTCTGAAGACAAAACTGAGATCAATTTAGGAGACCCAACACAAAAGCATTCATCTTCACCAGTCTAAAAAACAGCAACTATAGGGTTGCCATATTTCAAAAATTTTGGAGCTTTTTTAAAGGAAAACCCGCAAGGTTGTTTTTTTTATGCCCTAAACAACTACTGTAGAAGTTCAGCCCCTAGCCTTAATGGAACACCAAAGCTGGTTGTTTTATTGCCTGCGATTTTCATCCAGAACTTTGCATTCTTGAGAACTGCAGATTTAACTGTTTGAAAATAATAAGAAAAAGTAGGTTTCTAGATCTCGTGACAGAGGTGATTTGAAAATACGTACCAGCGGTCTACTGTGTTTGAGGGGGAAGCAGTGAGTGGCCAGAAGCGAGGCCTTGGCGTTGTAGTGGATAGCTCAGTCAAGATGTTAGCCTAGTATGTTACCAGTGTGAAAAAGGTAAATTCCATGCTAGGAAAGAAATTGAAAACAGAACTGCCAGTTATCCTGTTGCTGTTAAACAAATCTATGGTGCGGCCACATTTTGAGTGCTGTGTCGCCTCACCTAAAAAGGATATTGTAGAGTCGGAAAAGGTTCAGGAAAGGGACATGATCAAGGGGATTCCCTTTTTCGTTTCGAGAAAAGGCGAGCCAGAAGATGGTCGCTTGATGGAAGTATATAAAATTCTGCATGTCATGCAGAAATGGATAGAGAAGTTTTTCTCCCTCTCTCTCATTAGGCTAGAACTTGTAGACATTCTGTGAAGCTTTATGTTGGAAGGTTCAGGATAAAATAAAGGACTTCATGTAGCGCATAACTCAATCCCTCCCACAGGAGGCAGTGATGGCCACCAACTTGGATGGTTTCAAAAGAGGTTTAGACAAATTCAGGGAGGAGAGGACTATCAATGCCTACTAGCCATGATGGTGGTTTATCAGCCTGCACTGACCGAGGCAGCAGTTTTTTCTGGAGACCAGTTGCTGGAAGCCACAGGAAGGGCGAGAGCTCTTGCGTTCGGATCCTGCTTCTGAGTTTCCCACAGGGATCTAGTTGGTTGCTGTGTGAACAGCACACTGGGCTGTTCCAACAGGCTGTTCTTAGGTTGCTCTTTATTTCTTCCTTTTGTGGCCTTTCCACATGTACCCCTAGGCAGCTCGCAGTCTGAATACTGGGGAATGGGAGAGTCCGCCCTCTCAACTCCATGGGAGTTCTTGCTGATATGATGAGCAATGGTTCTCCCAGAAAGGCCACATTATCTGGAAAAAAGGGGTCCCTAGCTGGGATTAAAGCCGGCCCTACCGTTGTCCAGGCTACTGCAGATAACAGATTGGAATTAAAAGACAGAGCTGTTGAGAAAGAGAGAGAACTGCAGCCTTGGCTTACAAGCTTAGATGGCTTTGAAAGAGGCTTTGAGAAGTCCATGGAGGAGAGGTCTACTAGCCATGCTTAAAAGCAGTGTACCTCCCAATGCCGGATGTTGGTGACCTTGGACCATGGAAGAGGGTTGTTGACCTCATGTCCTGTTTGTGGACTTCCTTGTTGGCCACTCTAGGGAAATAGGGTGCTGGATCTGGTCTGATCTAGCAGGACTTTCATGACTTGATTTGTAGTCTATGGTTACTATAATTGGGCAAAGGGGGAAACGGTGCCATTTGAGTCTTCTGCCTCAACCCTGCAAATACCTCTGAGCTAGACCAGGTGGGATATATATATTTCCAAGCTCAGCAGTAGCTCTAAGCACGGGAGGAATTTTAAAATTTTAAAATTTGCATGCAATAAAACAAATGAGTATATGCCATTGCATGGGGGAAAATAGTTGAATGGAGGGTGTTGTTGGACTCCAACTCCCATCATCCTTGACCATCATCTGGGCCTAATGGGAGCTGGAGTCTAACTACATCCAGAGGGCCACCTATTCTCTATCCCTGGAATGGCTGTTTGATCTGTCTGGACAGCTGCACCTCCAAGCCAGCAGTCACACGTGATGTAGAATAAAGTCTCTTTTATCACACCCTCCCATCTTGTTTGCGACTATCTGGCTGGCTACAACATGGTTAGCCCTTTGTTGCTTTTCAGCATCAACGCTCGCCTTTTGGAACTTACGGGGTAACAAGAGTGCTTCTGATCATATATGGATTTTACCTTACTGCTAACTAGTGAGTAGCCACAGGAAAAGCGGCGACCACCAGGGATGGAAAAGAAGGAGCTTCCTGAAACATTTAGTGGGGGCCATTGCAGCAATGCAAAAGGTAGCAGCGCCTGGAATGATTTTTATTCCTTCTCCAGGAGGCCTGAAAGGGGCTTTTGCTGGGTTTAGGGTTGTGTTTCTTCACAGCGGTTTATTTTGGACTCGTACAGCATCCATCAGACTTTGTCCCCACACCATGCTGTATCATCTCCCTCCTCCGCCCAGTTTAATCCGGATTTAGTGTTTCCATGGAAAATCCGATAAATTTAAACACACACACACACACAGAGAGATTAAAAGATACCATTAATAATAAGCTGTCACATGGAGGCGCATACACACACACACACACACACACACACACACACACACACAGCAGGCCCTTGTAAGAGGCTGTGATTTCCAAGTTGGCTCCAAGGTCCACCAGCACTTCCATATTTAGGAGTTTAGGCCTTGCCCACTCTCTCGTTTACCATTTCCCATCCTGGTTTTTTAATCTGCATTCATGCGACACTGGCCAGAAGGCATATGCATCCTGTACTTTGTTATGAAATATAAAGTACGGCCGTCTGATGTGTTGCTCCAACCATCTTGAGAGTCCTTCAGCCATTTCTAACTGTGCTTGATTATCCATTTATTTCTCTTCTCTTCGTCAGAAGAGGCCATGTGGTGGTTTTGCAACATGCAGCACAGCAGAAATGTTGCAGCATAAAAATCAAAACAATTCTATAAAGGCAACAAGGGTCATCTAGTCCAACCCCCTGCAATGCAGGAACCGCAGCTAAAGAATCCCTGACAGAAGGCCACCCAACCTCTCGTTAAACACAACAAAGGAGAGTCTACCACTTTGAGGTTTTCTGTTCCACAGATGAACAGCTCTTGGTGTCAGAATATTCCTCCTAATGTTTAGTTGGAATCTTATTTCTCAACATTTGAATCTGTTGGTTTGGGTGCGTACCAGACAAGCAAATCTGGCACCAGTGAAGCTGTGCTGATGTGAACAACTGGGGGGTGAGGGGAGCTGTGAAGCACACCGGGCAGTGGAGTGGTGGGGGGACAACTTCCCTATTCCCTAAGGTGGACACACCTTTCAGCTACGCTTGGATTCAGGGTAGGTTGGTAAAGACTACTTGACAGAAAACGGTCCTCTGTTTGAAGGACTGTATGGTCCAAACGCTGGTTTAAAGACAAAGATCAGTTGTGAGAAATGCCTGGGTAGCTCAGCTGGTTAGAGCGTGGTAGTGATAATGCCAAGGTGGCAGGTTTGATCCCTGTATGGGACGGCTGCATATTCCTGCATTGCAGGGGGATTGAACTAGATGATCCTCAGTGAACCTTCCAACTCTACAATTGTATGGCGCTGTGGGTAAAACCTCAGTGTCTGCGGACAGGCTCCCGGCCTCTAGAGATGAGCGCACAACCCTAGAGTCTGTCAAGACTGGCCCGTACGGGCAGGGGTACCTTTACCTTTTATGATTCATAAGACGCGGGACATGGGACGCGGGTGGCGCTGTGGGTAAAAGCCTCAGCACCTAGGGCTTGCCGATCGAAAGGTCACGGTTCGAATCCCCGCGGCGGGGTGCGCTCCCGCTGCTCGATCCCAGCACCTGCCAACCTAGCAGTTCAAAAGCACCCCCGGGTGCAAGTAGATAAATAAGAGACCGCTTACTGGCGGGAAGGTAAACAGCATTTCCGTGTACTGCGCTGGCTCACCAGATGCAGCTTGTCACGCTGGCCACGTGACCCGGAAGTGTCTCCGGACAGCGCTGGCCCCCGGCCTCTTAAGTGAGATGGGCGCACAACCCTAGAGTCTGTCAAGACTGGCCCGTACGGGCAGGGGTACCTTTACCTTTACCTTATGATTCATAAGAAGGGAGAGCAGGAGAGCCTTGGAGCTGCGCATCAACAGTGAGGACCAGGCCAGCAGGCAAACGGCTCACCTGCTCCAAAGTGAATGTAAGGTAAAGGGACCCCTGACCATTAGGTCCAGTTGTGGTCGACTCTGGGGTTGCGGTGCTCATCTCACTTTATTGGCCGAGGGAGCCGGCATACAGCTTCTGGGTCATGTGGCCAGCATGACTGAGCCGCTTCTGGTGAACCAGAGCAGCGCATGGAAACCAGGGACGCGGACTTATAAAAAATATTGGGGGGGCCCGGGAAAGCTCATGAATAATAAATAAGCTCATGAATATGCAAATTAAGTGGCGCCGCCTCCTCGTGAGCGAATAGGGGAGAGCGTGCTGCGCCTAGCCCCATGGAGTCGGCGCCTATGAGAGAGCCAGAGAGAGAGAGAGAGAGAGAGCCCGAGAGAGAGCGAGAGAGAGAGAGAGCGCAGCCAAGCCCCCTTCACCGCCTGCCCCCCCCCCCGCCAGCCCCCTCTCCCCTCCTCCCTAGGCGGCAGCTCCGCCATGACCACAAACGGCGGCGGCAGCAGCAGCAGCCGCGCGCGGCCCGGGCTCCCCTCGCCGGCCGCGGGAGCCAAGGCGCGCGATAATTTGCTTAAATTATGTCAGCGGCGCCCGGCAGAGCAGCCCTCTCGGCCACAGCGTTCCCGCCCGGGGAGGCGGCGCCCCCAGGAGAGGCGGCAGCAGCAGCCGCGCGCGGCCCGGGCTCCCCTCGCCGGCCGCGGGAGCCAAGGCGCGCGATAATTTTTTTAATTATTGGGGGGGCCGAGCCCCCCCAATAAAATTTTTGAGGGGGCTCGGGCCCCCTCAGGCCCCATGGGGTCGGCGCCTATGATGGAAACGCCGTTTACCTTCCCGCCGGAGCGGTACCTATTTATCTACTTGCACTTTGACGTGCTTTCGAACTGCTAGGTTGGCAGGAGCAGGGACCGAGCAACGGAAGCACAGCCCGTCGCGGGGATTCAAACTGCTGACCTTCTGATCGGCAAGTCCTAGGCTCTGTGGTTTAACCCACAGCGCCACCTGCGTCCCTTGAAAAGTGAAAGTACTTACGTATGTATTATGATTTTGCATAGGGCTTCAATTTCCATCCCCACCCCTTGATGTCGAAAGCAGCTAGCAAAATTGAAACTCACATAACATATGAAGGGGTAGTCTTTAAAAAAAGGACAAAAATAAATAGCAGCCAGCTGAAAGCTTTTTTTAAAAAGGGCTGCTGCCTTCAACAAACGATTCATCTGGTTTTTGAAGCCTCCCACATTTAACTTTCCCATTTAAATCGAGGGGGAGAGCGCGCGCGTGTGTGGCGGGAGCTTGCGTTTCCGCCTCTGTCCACAAGGGGGAGGTAAAGACATCTTGGGAAAGGGGATAATAAGCCCGGCAAGTTGCGATTCCTCCCCCTGGCCGCCAGAGGGAGGAGCTATAGGTACGAAAGCGATCGCTCTTCACACGGAACGGAATGGGGAGCGTGTGAAAATCACCCGGAAACGGAACTCCAACCCGGAAGTGGTTTTCCCCGTTGCGCCGGGAGCCGAAACAAACGAGCGGGGAGCGATGAACGCGCCTCCGGCCTTCGAGTCCTTCCTGCTTTTCGAAGGAGAGAAGAAGTGAGTGAGGGGAGGGAAGCTACAATGGCCTGGGCGGCGGGGAGGCCTGTGCCCATCTTGGGGTCGGGGGTGGAAATGAAGGGGGACCACATATCAGCGGTAGAGCATAGGTTGGGGGGCGGGCCTGGGCGGCACTTGCTGGGCGCCATGGGGTGGACCAGAATCCCGCTTCGTTAAGTTTCTATCTTGTGTGGAAGCCGAGATTATTTATCTGTTTTTGCAGTTTTGTTGTTGTTTAGTCGTGTCCAACTCTTCGTGACCCCATGGACCAGAGCACGCCAGACACTCCTGTCTTCCACTGCCTCCCGCAGTTTGGTCAAACTCATGCTGGTAGCTTCGAGAACACTGTCCAACCATCTCGTCCTCTGTCGTCCCCTTCTCCTTGTGCCCTCCATCTTTCCCAACATCAGGGTCTTTTCCAGGGAGTCTTCTCTTCTCATGAGGTGGCCAAAGTATAGGAGTCTCAGCTTCACGATCTGTCCTTCCAGTGAGCACTCAGGGCTGATTTCCTTCAGAATGAAGAGGTTTGATCTTCTTGCAGTCCATGGGACTCAAGAGTCTTCTCCAGCACCATAATTCAAAAGCATCAATTCTTTGGCGATCAGCCTTCTTTATGGTCCAGCTCTCACTTCCATACATCACTACTGGGAAAACCATAGCTTTAACTATACAGACCTTTGTTGGCAAGGTGATGTCTCTGCTGTCATATTTCACTTTTTCTTCCAAGGAGCTCAAGGTGGCATACATAGTTCCCACCCTCCTTTCCCATTTAATCCCCACAACAACCCTGGGAGGTAGGTTAGGCTGAGAGGCCGTGACCTTCCCCAGAGTCAACCAGTTAGCTTCAGGACTTGCACAGTTAAGGGGCCTGATGAAGTTGGGCTTTCGGCAAAGCTGATGCAACGAGCCTTGCCTCCTATCAAGGAAAATCTTGTATTAGCTGGCATTGAAATTAGCCTTGCATTTTCAAAACAGTTTTTAAAAGTCTCTTCCCTGCTCCACCTTTTTCTTCCAGGATTACAATAAATAAGGATACCAAAGTGCCGAATGCCTGCCTGTTTACCATCAACAAGGAAGATCACACTCTGGGGAATATCATTAAATCGTGAGTAACAATGGCTCTTGTTTTACAGCAAGGTTCGGGTGGGGTTGTTTGAAAGCAGCACCTGTCTCAAACTAGGATGATGGTCAAGGACAGGTATAGGTAAACTCTGGCCCTCCAGGTGTTTGGGACTACAATTCCCATCATCCCTAGCTAACAGGACCAGCTGGAGGGCCAGAGTTTGCCTATGCCTGGTCAAGGAGATGATGAGGTTGTTGCTTTTCCATACACCTGGTAGGCTCTGGGTGATCTTCCCCAGATTACTTATGGGAGCCATTGGCATGTACAGTGGTACCTCAGGTTAAGTACTTAATTCATTCTGGAGGTCCGTACTTAACCTGAAACTGTTCTTAACCTGAAGCACCACTTTAGCTAATGGGGCCTCCTGCTGCTGCTGCACTGCTGGAGCCCGATTTCATCCTGAAGCAAAGTTCTTAGCCTGAAGCACTATTTCTGGGTTAGAGGAGTCTGTAACCTGAAGCATATGTAACCTGAGGTACCACTGTAAATTGATACGAATATGCCTATGAAAAAGGGAGTTTGTTGGACACTGTCAAGCGTTTTTGACTGGCTAAATTACTGAAAGCAAGGATGTTACATAGGCTGCTGGGAAAGTAAAATGTGGCATGTTCATTAGAGGTTTTAGTAGTAATGTTCTGCCACTTTCTTCCAGCCCCAAGGAAAGAAGTCAAACTCCTTCTGGAGACCTCAGTTCCTTGGATCTTATGCCCAAAGTAGAGAATAGCATCAGATATAGTGAACCTGTGGCCTTTAAATGTTGTTGGATTGCAGCTCCCATCATCATGGACCCTTGACTATGCTGGCTAGGGCTGATGGGAATTGACGTCTGGAAAGCCATCCCTGCAGTAGACTCTGCTTCTAATTGGCATTTAAGATCATAAGATCTTGGCATTTAAAATTATTTAAGAGCCTGCTTAAGCCAATCTAGTTTAAGATCCTGTTCAACCTCCCTGGTTCATTCCACAAACACGGAACCATTACAGAAAAGGCCCAATTACAGTGGTACCTCGGGTTAAGAACTTAATTCGTTCTGGAGGTCTGTTGTTAACCTGAAACTGTTCTTAACCTGAAGTACCACTTTAGCTAATGGGGCCTCCCGCTGCCGCCACGCGATTTCTATTCTCATCCTGAAGCAAAGTTCTTAACCCGAGGTACTATTTCCAGGTTAGCGGAGTCTGTAACCTGAAGCTTCTGTAACCTGAGGTACCACTGTATCCACTGAGGCCCTTCTTCGTGTGCCCCTTCACAAGAGGTCTGGACAGTGGCAACATGAGAATGTTTGGCCAATATTCAATGCCCTTTTCAATGTGTTGTGTTATTAGTTTGTTTTTGTTCATATTTTTATTATGTATTTTGTGTTTTTTTACATTATAATTTAATGCTGTGAACCTCTCTGAGATCTACTGATGAAGAGCGGTGTACAAATTTAATAAAAAATAGTAATAATAATAAAATAGTGCTGCCAGTATAGAGAAGTCTGCTCTGTGTTTTGCACAGCAGCCACCAGATATTTCAAGATAGCTTTCACATCTCCATTTGATCTTTCCTTCTGCAGGCTACACATTCTCATCTTTTAACCATGCTTTATAGGCCTTCTCAGTCTCCATCTGCCTGCACCTTTGAGGAAGCTCATCTGAGCTGGATGCAGTATGGAGGCTTGCTCAGCTGTAAAGCTGGGTGGTGTATCTCAGCTGCTTCTTCCTCCCCTTAGGTGAGGAGGAAGCAACAGCCAAGATGCATTTCAGACATTGTGATATATCAGTCTAGTACAGTATTTAGCTGCTGGTATATCATGAAGTTGAAAACCAGTCATCACCCAGCCCCAGTTTCCAGATTTTCACCATCTTAGTTGCCCTCCTCTGGCCCAAGGTCCTTGGTCTGATCTAGCAAGGCAAACCACACTTTTCACAGTATACTTTATGTGTGTCCCTTTTCTTCCTCCCCTCCCAGGCAGTTATTGAAAGACCCTCAGGTGCTGTTTGCAGGGTACAAGGTCCCTCATCCCCTGGAGCATAAGATCATCATTCGTGTCCAGACCACCCCTGATTACAGTCCCCAAGAAGCCTTCACCAACGCCATCACAGATCTCATCAGTGAGCTCTCCCTCCTTGAGGAGAGGTTCCGGGTAAGTTGGCGCATTTGAAGTTGCCTTGGCATTGCTTTTATGGTGATGGCCTGTCAGTGGGAGGTGTCTCCTCTGTGCCTCAAGATATATAGCTGTGAACCGGGTAAGAAGCTGTGCTTGGTTGGCAATTGCTTGGCATGCCGCCAGATGGGTTAATCCACCATCACCCAGGTGAAGCAGGGGCATTATCTGTCCTTTCAGACCCCAAGGATGGGAGATGTTTTGAGAGCCATCCAGGGTGGACTGACCCAGGGGTTCAAACACTGTTTAAAGGCAAAAATGAGCCATTTTCTCTTGATAGGGAGACACATTCAACTAGGGGTAGCTCCCCCTATAAAGAGTTGTCTTGTGGGAACATCCCTAGTAAGACCTCTGCTGATTCCTCACTTTTCAACATGGGGCAGGCGCGTGGCACTTGAAGCACCAATGAGATATTGGGAGACTCGGGACCATTTCCTTAGGGCTCCTTTCTTTCAAAAGTGCTGACACTTTATCCTCCTTCCTTTCTTAAATTCAATACACTTCACAGAGCTCCCCCGACCCCAATTATTTCTGTCCTCATCCCTGCTACATGTTTGAACGGGTGTGGCCCAAAATGGAACCCACCAATTCAGAAAAAAGAAATCTGCAGGGATGAGCTAGTCCCTGGGCAGCAGTAGCATTCATAGTGAGTTGGAGAGAATTTCATCTGATTCAGTTTGCCATGGAGGGTGAGAGAACCACCTCTGCAACACAAATGTTTGGGGCCCTGTGTGGTTCTGCTGTTTTCCTTTGGTAATTCTGCTGTGGCTAAGGATGGGATACAACCCACCTGAAGTCCAAACTCTTTTGTCTTCTGTAGTAAGTACAGGTGATTAACTGCAGAAAAGGAA
Source organism: Podarcis muralis (assembly GCF_964188315.1). Taxonomy (NCBI): domain Eukaryota; kingdom Metazoa; phylum Chordata; class Lepidosauria; order Squamata; family Lacertidae; genus Podarcis; species Podarcis muralis. The sequence goes on along the minus strand of NC_135669.1, from coordinate 33,534,857 downwards.
GGTCTCTTAAACTGGCTTTATGTAACCCCTACTTTCTGTTTGAGCCTGAATTGAAATTGTTTTCCCCCTTTTGTTCCTGCTCTACCACAAGATAGTTGATTTCTGTGAGAAACTGGATCAAACGTCACTAAGAGACTTCTTGTCTGCCTCTCTTTTCAGGTTGCCATCAAAGACAAACAAGAAGGAATTGAATAAGTACATGACATTTTTGCCTACCTGTTGTAAATGCATAATTTAGTTTTTCCTTATATAGCAGGCTAATAGCAAGTGTTTAATAATGCCTTTACATTGCTTTGCATCCTCCAAGAAATGTGTGTATATGTGTAGTTGGACATGAGATCCCATTGGTTTTTTTTTTTTTTTAGCTAATAAATTATACTTAAGTTTTTCATCCAAGTTGCTTTGTTTGAAAAGATTGGTAAAGACCTCAAGGACACAAAGCTAATATCTTTTGTGTGCCATGTTTCAAGAGTGTGAGGGGAAAGGGTTCTGGTCTAAGGCTAAGGATCTGAACCCTACCTGCAAAGAGACTACTGGCAGGTGAGAAGTACAAAATTTCGTTAAATTCTAAATAATCCTAGCCATTACTTAAAATGCTCCATCTACTCAAACATATTTAACATTTCTCCAATTTTGAGGGTGTTTGTGTCGTTTTTAATTGATATATGCAGGTTGTTAGTGCTCAGCAAAGTGGTCCCTGTCAACTCTCCTGCCTGCCATAATTAAAAAAAAAAACTTCAGCTAGCTTTTATCAAGTTTTATTAAATACTGTCTTTCTATAAAACAAATACACTTTAAAACACCAATAAAAGTAAAAGTCACAGTTAAAAGACGTGGGTATTGGCCAGCACAGGCTTCCAGCCAACCCTTCAGTTGATTTTCCTTGAATTAATTCACATGAAGTTTAAATCCCCCCCACCCCAATCTTGGTTATTTCCAGAACGGTCACAAATACTGCACTACTGAAATGTGGGCGAAAAATGTGGCTCCTCTTGTGGGGCCACGCCAGAACAGCTAGGCTTTCTTCCATATTGCGGCAATGTTTACATCGGTGAGAGCAACCAGGTAAGTGAAGGTGGGGTCTGTGACTACATTGTTCACCAGGACATCTGTCAGCAGCTCACCATTTGCTTTCAATTCTGGCCACTTCAGGACCTAAGCAGAAAAGATTGAGAGGGAAGAGCTTACTGTCTCATTGTATATACAATTCAACCTTGTTGCAGTACACATTCTTCTAGAATGCAGTATAAAAACATTTTTATTAAATATTCCAAACCATTTTTCATCCTATACAAAATTCTAGAGTTAAGAAAACTCTTTCAAAGGTGATTTACTGTATCTTTTAAAATGTCTTTAACCTCTAAATAGCCAGTAACGTATTTGAAATCAAATATACATGTGTACCTGTTGTCCCATAATTGAACACCAGGACACAAACCCCAGAAAGATAAATTGCCCCTGTACCTGTGAAGGCCCTATTCTCTTAACTGACGACTCTTCCTTTGTGGCACTCAGAGTGGACAAGTGGTTGCTGAGGTCATACATCCAGACACTTCCTTTCTCATCACCACAGAACACGTACTCTTCTGCTGCAGGAGCAAAAGGGTCCAAATCAAATCAATCTTACGGTTTCAGTCAGAAGGATATAATTCAAAGATGCTTGAGTGCACCTGTAAGTCAAAGAGAAGCCAAAGCAGGCCAGATCTTGCCCAGCTCTGTCCCACTGGATACCCATTGCAGCACAAACTCAGACTAGAGGGTTGGGGAGGGAGGTTGCTGTGGTTTGCCAGTTTGTTCTCCCTGACTGGGAACTAGGGGAAGAATTATAAGGCCTGCATCTAACACTGAATCTTAAGAGAGATTAAAGATGCTCTTTGTGTACTGCCCACCCAGCTGCCCAACACTCTCTCTGTCTAATGTATTTTTGACTGTGGTGTTAAAGGAATCCCAGATGATAATTATAGGAGACTTCAACATTGCTGCTGTAGGACCAGCTCAGGATTTCCTGGCTCCTACAACCACCACAGGGCTGTCTCAGGTTGTCACCAGCCCATGCACAGAGCAGGACACACCCTTGACTTGGCCTTTGCTCCAAGCATGGAAAAAGGTGGTCAGGGAGTTGTGGGGGGCATTCCTCTATTATTCTGCTGTCATAGACCACTTCCTGGCAAAGTTTGGATTCACAGCCCCTGCTCAGCATTGCTATCAATGCCCACTTTCAACTGGGCACTAGTGATGCTGCAGCTACACAGCCTCCCTCCAGGTGGGCTTATCTGGTGCTGTCATGCTTTTTGAGATGGAAGCCAGGTGGCCAGCATGTCACACTTCATGAAATACAATGCCTGAGAGACATGAGAGGGCAGAGCCTGCCACCCAGCACCTCTAGATGCTCAGAGCTGCCAGGGACCTAAGTGGCAGAAGGCACCAGCAGCACTGGTGAAAAGGACAGGGTCAGCAGTATGGGAGACACTTACTCGGACACGTGCTGAGGGTGAGGTAAGGCAGATCTGTTGAGGACCACTCCAGTTCGGCCAGGATGACGGCTTGCACTGTTCTGTGACCCCCCTTCCCTTGCTTGAAAGAGCGGCTCCAGCTCCAGAGATTTATGGACCCTGTCTTAGAACTCTTGGTAACTGCAGAGGAGAGAAAAGAAACAGGCCTTGCTGGGTAGTGTGCCTGCTGCCAGAACACTGCATCTTCCTATGAAATTAGCTTTTATCAGTTAAGATACTAATTTTCAGTGGGAGAGCACTTGCTCTGTATGCAGAAGGCATCTCTTCCCTAAGTAGGGCTGGGAGAGACTCCCATGAAATCCTGGAGAGCTGCTACTGCCAGTTACTGTAGATGGATCAGTGGTCCGACTCAGTTCAAGGCAGCTTCCTATGTTTCTATGGCCTGACCAAAGGTGATGGTTAATAATGACAAAATTTACTTTCTGGTAATGTGCCAAAGAAAGCCAAATGAAGTCCCAACCTTAAAGTGAAGCTGAGGGACCCAATACTGCACCTGATTCAATCATACATTTTTTTTCTCGCAGTAACTTGCAGTGCAGTTGCATACCAACATCTCTACCCAGAAGTAGGTTCCACAGAATTAAATAGGACTTATTCCACCTACGTGTGCACATTTAGGACTGGTTTCATATGACTTGAGAGAGGAGCTTGCCATACATGGAGTGCAGAATACTTGCTGTTCTATAAGAATCACCAAGGAGGGGGAGCTATGTGGAAGTCTTGGGGCCTTTCAATAAAGATAACAGGTTCACAAAGCATAAACCCTGAAATGAGGAACGAAAGAGGTTTCCCATTCTCTGTAGAGAAGTCTTCAAAGTGCAACATTCTCTTTATCTCTTATGACTTGGCAGGCATGGAAATGGGAGGGAGTCAATGCTGTACCCTGGGACTGAAGGTCATCAGCTTTGACCAAATAGTTTGTAAACTTTTTAAACCCATCTTCTCTGGCATTTAGTCTGCTTTTATCACTTTCTTTAAAAGTGTGCATTAGCCCAGAGGGATTTTTGAGTCTACTTACTGCCAATTTGTCTAGAAAATGTTTCTTCTTCTTTTTTTTTTAAAAAAATCCATTTTATTTAAGAAAGATGTTTCTAAGTGCAAAAGAAGAAAGCAAGCTGGGGAAGTACGCCAGAGGCTTGTATCTTGTGTAACTAAAACATCTCAACAAACATTGTCCCACTTCACACAACACTATGCAAGACCCTGCCTAAGTGTGAACGAGGGAGTGTGCGAGTAGATGGAGAAATTTAAGAGCGGTTTCTAGACTGAAGGTATTTCTTCCAGACACCCAGAAGAAAAGGATGCAGGCTTCAAGTGAAAAGATGGGCCTTTATTGAAATATAAATGTGCATAGGGGCAACCTCCAAAATAAAGAGGCTGCGAAGAATCACATCCACAGCAATCTTTCATATACACTTCCAGGTTACACAAATGATTTTAGTTCACCAATCAAAGGATCACAGCAATCTTAGCAGTTGCAACCCAATGTTATCATCACTCAAAATCACTTAACTCTTCAGATCAGCTCTCATCATCATACCAAGTGATTACATGTGATCATTTTAAAATGTCTTTTATAATTAAGACTTTCACTATTTTTTCTATGCATCAAATGCCTCCCAATATCCTTTATCATCTTTCTACAAAACAATTCAAGATTGATGGCCACCATAGATTTTAACAGCTTATTCTTTTCAGTGTTCCGGAATGGACATTCACTGCATACAGTACCTGAAAGCAACTAGTTCTGTATGGAATCATCAAAATGATAAGAGTCCTTTGAAAGTATTATGTTCTCCATCATAATCAAAAGGAAAATTGCAGCTGCCTTGCTGGCCTTGCTGCTGCTGCAACTATCCAAAACTAAGCCACAGTTTGACTTATTGTTACATGGTTTGCTTCCTCCAGGCAAACAAAAATAGTGAGCCAAGAACAAACCTTGGCTACAGTTCAAAGTTTGTATGGACAGAGACAAACGACAACTCTGGGTTCGAACAGGTGGCTTAGTTCAAGGTTGTGCAGTAGCTGGCAAAGCAGCCACAATTTTTCCTCTTGAGTACCCACACACTTGCTCATTCACACATAACCAGGTTTGGCTCAGTGTTACATGTGAACCAGGCCACTGAAACAATGTCATCTTATGCATGCAGTTGCAGGGTGCTAACCTATCCGAATGCAAATTTCTTACCCACAATGTCTTCATTCAAAAAGGCCAGACCATCCACTCGATGGGAAGCTGTTTCATTCCCCTCATCATCTGGGAACTGGAATTCTACTTCATAAGGTCTGGAACATTGGGAAGAACAAGATCACATTTTTTTAAAAAGTATTGTGCAACACTATTGTGCAAGCACCATAACTGTACAATTAAAGAGTAACTCATGTCTTTGGTTTTCAGCGATTTTTAATGCATAAATAAAAGTAAGTTTGTGGTTCGCATAGCAGAGGAGCAAGTTTTGAAAAACCATAGCAATTATATTGCAAGCATCTATGGGGGTGTGACCTCAGAATGCCAGAACATGTGCTTTGCATGCAGAACAACCCAGATTCCATACATGGTATTGCTATTTTAAAGGATGAGGTAGGTAGGCAGATGATGGGAAAGCCATCTGCCTTAGACCCTGGAAAGTACGACCTGTCAGAATAGCCCAGTCCTAAAGCAAGGTGGACAAACAGGCATCTCTCTATGTTTTGATGAACTTACGGTCTCCAGATGGATTTAATACTAGGAGACCTTGGTTCAAAATCCCTCATCATCCATAAATCTGTGCTCAACGTAATGACAGGGCAGAGAAAAAGGTGTGAATCGTCAGAAGTTATAGAGGAAATCAAGAATTATTTACAGTACTTTCTCCGGTTTCTGAGAAGAAACAAATTGGAAATCCTAGCCTAAGATACACGTTACCTGTTCTCTATTTTCTCTCACTATATTTACTACCTTCTTTCTTTTCTTTGCTTATGGCATCTCCATGTACTGAGGTCAGCAAAAACTCTGAACAGGGCAGTTTGACCCAATGGACAAAAAAGTACCATTTGTTTTAGCAGAACAAAATGGAGCACAATAGCAAGTTATGTACTTCTTTTAACGAGTTACCAACAACAGCCGCACCATGACCTGTGCCCCCTGATTTATTGCAATAAATTACAAAACTATCTTCAGCATCAAGGTGGAAGCTGCAGCCATCGTATAGGGTGGTTGGATTTGATAATAGCACCCTAAGCTTATTTGCATATAGATACAAGTATGCAAGTGTGCCACCTCTATTTTCTGACTGGGTGCAGTTGAGTAAGTTGCCTGTTATGGAATTATGCCAGTGCTATACTCAATTTCCTAGATTATCACTATTGAAGATGTCATGAGAATCAACTGAGGCCCTAGAGAACCCCTGCCCAGCAAGGAAAGCTAAACTGAATACATAATCTTTGTAAAATTATCATAACTGGTCTAGCAGTATGAAATGTGCTTACATGGTATAATTACCACTCTCCTCTACCTCCCCTCCCCTGGTAACACGAGGCATGATTTACTCACCTGTTTTTCTGCTGCTTTTCATCCAGTCTAATGTCCCAAGCAAAGCAACCTTGCTCACAGCCAGCCACCAAGTATCGGTCTGGGCAAGAGGGCACGAGGGCGATGCGTAGGGGTGTGGCAATGGTCTCTAGCACCATCAGATGTCTGGCAAATGAAGCACATTTTAGTTCCCACCTTCCATTCCCAGTTCACCACTTTTTGCTAACTTTAGTTATGGTGTCATTACCTTTCTTTGAAATTATAATCGGAATCTGGAACTCCAATGTCCCACATGCATATTTTCTTGTCATAGGATGCAGCTGGGAGAAAGAAGAGAGAATATGCATCCTGGTGAGGATAGAGGCAGTCTTCAAAATAACTACCCAAAACGTGCCCTTCATCATAAAAGAACTCAGGGTAACAATGTGAATACAACCACACTGAGCAGAGGAAGGAGAGTCCTGAGAGGGGCATGGACCCAAGGTGGCTTTGAGGCAGAAGAGGGAGAGAGAGAGAAAAAACACACCTCTGTGGTTAAAAATTAGAACATTACTGACCTTCCCCACTTAAGAATTAAGAAATGTTGTAACATCCTGCATCTTAAAAGTGTATGCCATAAACAGGGCATGGGAAGGCATATTAAGCCACTGCCTTGCTGAAGTTAGTGCCTACAGGAGGTTTCACTTGGAAGTTTCCCTTTTCCTTTTGCATTGGACTTCCAACAAGAGAAGGTAGACTTCACCTTTTACTTATTCACATGGATCTACTTCCTGCACTGTGCCCACTCCGGCCCTCATCTGGTGACAGTGCTTCAGCTGGGCAGCAACAGAGTTTCCATCCCACTGCAAGTAATGGACTTAAACAGCTATGGCTGCATTCAAGATTGCAAATATAGATGGTGCAGAGATAAATGATTGCCGCATGTTCAGCACCTGCTAATTGCATGTCTAATTGAATTCAAATTAATTAGATCAAGCAGATACCTATGGAATCTGCATAATTTTATCAGCCATAGGTGAACTTGAAAGATACTGCTTTCATGGCTGCAAAATTCTGGCTTTAGATTTGTAATAAATTAACAGTCCTAACCTATGGAACAGACAAAGACAGCATTATTTTGCATTGCCTCATGGAAAAAAGGCCTTTTGGCAAGGGCTGATTGAGTGAACCTGGAGGGAGACTTACTGAAAAGATGCGTCTCAGAAGTTGGACTGAAGCAGGCAGTAGCAATGGGTTTCTTGTGCGCCTTGATCTCTCCATAGCAGTAATCAGCGGTCACATGAATTAACTTCACAATTCCTCGTCTCCCAGCAGCAGCCAGAACATTGTGCTTTTTCTTTCGCCCATCACTAGTGACCATAGTCAGAGTTGTCCATGCAACAGTGAAAAACTCCTGGAGGGGGGAAATGTGTCATCAGTAACGCAAGCTGTGAGGCAGAGGCACTACAAAAGGTGTATAAACACTTTGGTCCCACACAGTAACTTGGCATACACACAAAATGTCCTACTCTAGGTACAAATTTGCTCAAAGCTCCTCTGTGCCTTTGCAATGAAAAGTAGGGTATAACATCTTTTTTCTTTTTTTTTATAAATAAATCCTGATTGTCATTTTATTTATGAGAGGAGAAGCACAAGTTACATAGAGACTTTTCACAAAAAAGGGGCAACAATGAAATCAGGAAAGGGGGAGGAGGAAACCAGGACATGGCAAAAACATGCAAAGCAATACATAGCTGTCATAAATACAATGTACAGGGAGAGGAAGAAGAACGTTAATCTTCTACAAAGCCTGTCCACACAGTAACCTGGGAAACTGGAGGTTTGGCGGGTTTTGCTCAGTTCGGAAAGGCCTAGCAAACCAGCAACCTGGAAAACCAGTTTAGCAAAAAGAAAAAAAGAAAGGGGAAAAAAGGCTAGACCGTATCTCTTAGTCAGGGGAGACCTTTTTATAACTATTGAGCAGAGCAAAAGGGCAATTAGCCCTGCAGATGTGGGGAGTTTATCGTCAATCCACAACTGCCAACTCTGTTCTTCAAAGGCTGACAGATAGATAAAAGACCATCCATCTAACTACAAGCTGTAATACTCCCCTTTCTAGGCATCAGAGCATATCTATTTGTGCTTGGCAAGCCTTATTTAACAAGCCAAACTCACAGCTGTGGTTCTATTGCCAGAGATCCCTGAACCACAAAAATAAGGATGCTGAGCGGATGGGAAACAGAAAGGAGAAGCAGCAGCCCTAAACCACGGCTTGCTTGTGCATTTGGAAGGTCAAACCTGGTTTGGCACAGTTTGGTGCTGTGACTGAATGTTGTCAGTGAAAGGGAAATTAAACAACAGTAAGAAAGAGATTGCAACATCTCATAAATGAGTCCTGGAATTGGTGCTGCTGCTACAGCAACAGCTAATGCATGCTAAAACATCTAATTATATATTGCAGAATTATAAGTATTGCAGAATTTTCAACTTTCATTCCCACCCCTTGTTATGGAAGTCCCTCTGGTCACAGAGATGAAAATGAGTCGGCAGTTTCTGATAAAAGATTTAGTAACCTGAGTTCTGAAGGGAAATATCTGGGGAGGAAAGGCAGGAAAGATCCTACTCATCACTCTCATGTGCTCGCTTTGTACTTTTAATTCCAGCAACACAATTTTTGCTTGCAGAATATGTTTGGAAACACAGAATTCAACGCAGCACCTGGGTTTTAAGTCACCATCTCCACTTCCTATCAGGAGACATTCTTGCATGAAGAAAGCCCTCAGCCAATAGCCCCCCCCCAAAAAAAACCCCAACACCTGGCATTCATGATCAAGCAAGACATTCTTGTTTCCCTACCTCCCCAGTCACTTTGTACTTTTTCAAGACAATGCCCGTCTCGCAGTCCACCAAACAGACAGAGTCTCCACCACAGGTAGCTGCTGTTCTGGATGAACTCACCACAGGATCTGAAAAAAATTAAAAGAAACAGTAATTGTAACCTTTATGTTCCCATTTGACTTGACATTTAGCTCCTGGAGGTGTGGGGAAGCTGTGGAAATACATTTTGTGTGGTTATAGCCCCTTATACAGTACTTCTAATGTGCCAAGTGCTGTACTATCTCTGCTGCTCTCAGTGACAGCCAATTACAAATGGGCAACTGAGGCCAATAGTAACTACAGTGGTACTTCGGGTTAAGTACTTAATTCGTTCCGGAGGTCCGTACTTAACCTGAAACTGTTCTTAACCTGAAGCACCATTTTAGTTAATGGGGCCTCCTGCTGCTGCTGTGCCGCCGGAGCCCGATTTCTGTTCTTATCCTGAAGCAAAGTTCTTAACCTGAAGCACTATTTCTGGGTTAGTGGAGTGTGTAACCTGAAGCGTATGTAACCCAAGGTACCACTGTATATGCCACCTACTGCGAACCACAGTGTCCACACTTACATGCCAACTTAAAACTTCTCAGGGAAAGCACCATCTTTTATTTATATAAAACATAGCATCATTTTACTTGACCAAAGATTTTAGGTGCTCTACGTAACTAGAAAATTAAAACACTATCTAGAACAATACAGCAAAATCTCAGTGCTTTTTTCAGACAAAACTGTCCTGCTCCCTGGAGTACAGGGCCTACACTCACTTATCCCTAATGCACAGATCTTCCTCCCTGAGCTGGTCTGAGGTGCCAGCTTTCTCCTTTCCTTCAAGTCCTTCATCAAAACTCATACTGGCCTTGATTTCATTCCTTGTTCCAGAAGGCAACCAAGCTTTAATCACGTGTTAACTGATTTTGTGGCATGTCCTCTGAACACCCTTTCAGAGGTTTGTGTTTTCTCCACCCCTGAAGCAAGGCGCGGCTTTCATTGTTTCACTCTGACGCAGTACAAGGCAGATGTTTTATGTTGTAAGCTGCCCTGAGAACTTCATGTTACAGGATGGCTTACTTATTAAGTAAGTAATAAATCTTACCCTCTTAAGGCGCCTTCAAGAAATGTGTACACAATGTGAAAATGGCAACGTGACTTTACCAAATCAAATAGCAGTGTATAAACTGGGCCTTAAGAAATTACAAGGCTAGATCTAACCAATAAATTACCCCTCTTAAATTGCAGTCGGATTGTGGACAGCAGCTTCTGCCTATATAAAACTGGTATAACTAGCCTGCACACTTGAAAACAGAAATACACAATCCACTGGAATGATAAAATGAGTAAAACATGAGGACAGGGCCTGATAAAGGAATCAGAACCAGAGAGGGGGAACTTCTGTCATTAGCAATGGGGGCTGTGGGGGACATCTCTCACCATTATAATACAAATCACAATACACTGTGGGAATCTTCTACAGACCACTAAGCCAGACTAAAGATTTGAATGATGCTTTTGTAGAGCATTTACCAAACATTCAAAAAGGAAAGACATAATAGTCATGGGAATATTCCTCAATTGCCTTGCTGACCATTTCATTTTCCAAAAGAAGTAACAAGGGGATCAAGTATCTTGGACCTGATTCTGATCCTTACTAACAGGGGAAAAACAGGTGAATGAGGTGGAAAGTAGTGGGAACCTTCGGAGGAAGTGTTTTTATCCTCTTGGGATTCATTATACAGAAAATTGAGTGTAGTCAGGCATGCACTTTGAACTTTAAGAAAGCCATTTTCAAAAGGCTTAAGAACTACTAGGTGCGATCCCATGGTCAGAAATACTCAGAGAGAAGGCAGTTCATGATGGATGAGAGTTTCTTAAAGGTGAGATACTGATAGGACTTCCGGGTTGGCGCCATCGCCGAATGGCGGACTCCCTCCGAGCTCCGGAGGGAGCCTGCTCGGCAGGGCTCGGGTTCTTTTTAAAGGCTACGGATCGGGTGCCGGGGAGAAGCGTGGTGCTTTGAGTCCTCTGCTATCCCTGCCGAGCGAAGCCGCATGCCATCCGGCGGAGAGCGCTGACTTCTTCCATTGAGAATTCGGACTTTTAACAACAACCCGTGAGTAATTTGGAAACCGGGTTTAAAAGGAGAAAAAAAGGAATTTTTTTCGGATTTGATACTAGCGGGGGGGGATCCAAAAAGGAAGTCAGTCCCCCTCCCTACTGTAAACATCCTAAAACAAGGAATGGGAAACCAAGATCCAAAAAGAACTGTATTTCTGATAAAAACCAAGAATTCCACGATGGGAAATTACAAGAACTGTGCTGGAGGAAGAATTGAGGGAGAAGGAGAACGTAAACCCCCCCCCCCCCTGGGAACCGGGAGGATTGAGGAGAGAGCCTGGTGAAAAGAGACGGAGATTTTGACAGCTGTCAAAGTAGCTGTCAAAGTCGGAAATTCAAAGAGGATTTTATTGCGAGGACTTTGCTGGTTAAATTGGTTACAATTTGTTACAACTTGCTAAGATTAGAATACAAAATGGCGAAAACATGGATAACAATCGGACTTTTGGACTAGAGAAAACAAAGTTACAACAATCCCCCTAGAGGAGTTTCGGGACATTACAAAGATGGTCGTAAGTGGAAAAATACCTTCGGAATTTTACAGGACTCCTTATCTTCTGGGAAAGCTGCAAAACTGAAACAGTATTTTGTCTACAGGGTGTCCACATTAAAGGAGACAATAGAAATTTCTATTGAAGAGGGACTGAACGCAAGTTTTTGTTCCTGAATAACAAATGACCCCTGCAGAGCTACTAAACTTCCGAAATAGAACGGTTCAGCAGCGGAACAAGAGGGAACTGGACTACAACTTGGAAAGAGCAATGGGGGGAACTTTTACAGTTTTAAAGATTAAAGACTAAGGAATTAAAGGTCCTTTGGGGCCATTTCTAGATTTCAAGATTGGAGATTCGAAGTTAAATGTCATAAAAATAACTTTAAAAATAAATTCTAAAAAAGAAAAAAACCTGCAAGGAGCTGGGGCAAAAATGTGATTTATGGATTTAAGAATTCCAGGCAGACAACATAGATTGGTGGACAGGGGGAAACTAAACCGGGGAAGGGGGGGGGGGAGAATTAGAATCCAAAGGCTTGTCAACTATATTTTGAATTGGTTTTCTTTTTTCTACTATACTTTCTATTTCTTATATGTCTATTTTGTGGGGTGTTTTTACTATTAAAAGAAAGGGAAATTGTGGAATGAAAATGGGGTGGGCCTTGGGGAGAGAACTTTTGATTTTTATTAAGGATATTGATGAGGATTGTATAAATTTAAATTTGAATAATGGGGTAAACAAATTAAGTTTTAAATTAGATGTGAGAGCTTGTGGAGCCAACAATATGAAAGAGGAATATGGTAGGGGTGGGGGAGGGGGGAGTCCCAGAAAGTGGATGTATGAAAATAAGGTTCTAAATGTACTTCTATCTTTACTTTCTGTACTTTGAAAATTTTAATAAATATTATTTAAAAAAAAAAAAAAGGTGAGATACTGATAGCACAATCACAAACAATTCCAACAAGAAAGAAATGTGGGAGGCATGAGTGTGGTTGAATAAGGAACTTTCCAGTGAGCTGAGATTTAAAAAAGAAGAAGAGGAGGAGGAGGAGTTTGGATTTGATATCCCGCCTTTCACTCCCTTTAAGGATTCTCAAAGCGGCTAACATTCTCCTTTCCCTTCCTCCCCCACAACAAACACTCTGTGAGGTGAGTGGGGCTGAGAGACTTCAAAGAAGTGTGACTAGCCCAAGGTCACACAGCAGCTGCATGAGGAGGAGCGGAGACGTGAACCCGGTTCCCCAGATTGCGAGACTACCGCTCTTAACCACTACACCACACTGGCTTAGAAAGAGGCATTTCAAAGAAATAGAAGGAGCAAATCCTGAAGGAAGGGTATAAATGAGTAGCCAAAACTTGCAGGGAACAGGTCAGGCAGGCTAATGCTCAGAACAAACTTTCGGATGGCTGTCCAACAGCGGAATGTATAACCTCGGAAGGTGGCAGACTCTCCTTCATTGGAAGTTCTTAAATAGAGGTGGGGTGGCCATCTGTCAGCAATTCTTTAGCTGTGATTCCTATATTGGAGTGGGCTGGGGCTAGATGATCTCAGGGTTCCTTTCCAACTCTACAACCCTATGAAATCCTTGAAACTATTAACATAATTCCTTCTCTGGTATTTTACTTTTAAGTCTGCCAAGGCTGCTCAGCCATGCTTACCTTTTCTTGTCCCACAATCCAGTGGTGGCTCAAAGACACAGGCCCATAACTGGGTCTTAAAGTCGTCCCTGTTGTTGCCTTTACTGTGACACTGTAGAAAATGGACAGGCTCCAGGCTGATCGTCTCCTATAAGAAAGCAGGCCACTGTAAACGTAAGCTCAATGCCAATGGCACAAAAGGCATAGCCTTCGTTTTACAAAGGAGAGAACTTGGAGTTTTCTGAGCAGATATTGAATGCTGTGGTCAGGCACAGAGACCCATGTTCAAAACCCCATTTTGTGATAAAGCTCTTTCTGGGTGGTCCTAGGACAAGCTACTATTCTCACAGCCTAACCAGCCTGAGGAATGTATGCATATGCATTAAATCTGATGCCCTTCCAGAACCAGGCAAAGACAGTTTTATTTGTCCAGACTATTTTAAGCTGTCTGTAGTGCTGTTTTAGTCGCGGGTGGCACTGTGGTCTAGAAGGTCAGCGGTTCGAATCCCCGCGATGGGGTGAGCTCCTGTTGCTCGGTTCCTGCTCCTGCCAACCTAGCAGTTCAAAAGCACATCAAAGTGCAAGTAGATAAATAGGTACCGCTCCAGCGGGAAGGTAAACAGTGTTTCCGTGCGCTGCTCTGGTTCGCCAGAAGCGGCTTAGTCATGCTGGCCACATGACCCGGAAGCTGTACGCCGGCTCCCTCGGCCAATAAAGCGAGATGAGCGCCACAACCCCAGAGTCATCCATGACTGGACCTAATGATCAGGGGTCCCTTTACCTTTAGTGCTGTTTTAAACTGGTTGGCGGCTGCTCCATTTCCAACTTGCATAGTATATATGAGCTGTTCTGAGGGGCTTTTGCCTGAAGTGGAACAAAAAGCTTCTAAGAAGAAACAGTAGGCACACTGTTGCCTGCTCTCAGTCCATCAGATAGTAAAGTTATCAAACTAGTAAAGTGGCAGAACATTGGGATGTTAAAATAGTTGTGACCCAGACCCTCACTGTAGAGCTTCCGTGCTTCCAATGCACGCGCAGGATACCATGTTCTTCAGAGCACACCAGCTGTGTCTCATCAATAACCAACTGAGGGTGATAGAGTGTGTTGTAGATTTAGCAGCACCCCCTACCCTTCCCACCCCTTCAGTCAAGTGACTGGTATAGCGGTACCTCTAGTTACAAACTTAATTCGTTCCAGAGGTCTGTTCTTAACTAGAGGCGTGCTTTTGCTAATGGAGCCTGTTGCTGCCACTGTGCTGCCGGCACACCATTTCTGTTCTCATCCTGGGGCAAAGTTCTCAACTCAAGGTAACTCTTCCAGGTTAGCAGAGTTTGTAACCTGAAGCGTTTGTAACTCGAGGTACCACTGTAATGGAAGAGCTGATCATGTCCATCATCTTTTGTTGGATGCATAGTCTGCCAAGACTAGAAGTCACAGTCTTCTAATCTGTGGAAGGGTTAAGATCTATAAAAGGGCATGTAGTAAACCAGGGGTAGGCAGACTTCAGGCTTAGCAGACCTACTTGTTTTTGTTTTTACTAGAACCCCAAGATCTACAAGCCTGAACTAGGTACCCCCCAAAAAATGGAATTAAAACTCAGGCTGCCTCCGAGCACATTCTGAATCTAAGAATTTGCTTTCACTACCAGAACTAACTGAACCCACAGTCCTTTTGCACAAAAGGAAACTGCTGGTTAACTTTCATCATTTAAACAGCCTAACCTGGGTGGAAAAAGTAGTTTTGCTGCTGCTATTGTTAAACAATTGGGAGTCACAAACCTTTTCTGATATGCCACAAGCAAAATGTGATCTATCTTCTGCCCTGTAATCAACAGTATAGCATTTTCACTGCATTTTTTCCAGGAAATTCGTATTAACTTATAGAGATATGCACATGAACCTTAGAATTCCCTGCACACAAAAAACTAGCATGCCAGAAAGAACAGTATAGAACCCTTCTCCCAAACATGTAGTTTACTAGGTGCAGGGAAATTTTTTTGTATAGTGAAACATTCAGTTCTGTGTGTTCTCACTTGCAATTTGAAGTCAAACAGCTCACCCCAGCAAAAACGAGCCTGGGAGGATAAATACATTAGGAAACGACATAACATAAACTTGATAATTTTGTACTTTTGATCAACTATACATGCGCTGGATGTCACAGATCAGTTACTTTTCAAGATTTGAAAAGTGTACTTGTTTTACCATGGGAAAAACATACTTTATCCTGATTCAAGTCTGCTTTTGTAACTGAAAACATGTCAGGATATTGATAATCTCCTCCAATAAATCAAAATCATCATTTTTGATGTTTCTCTATATATTTTTGTTGGTACAGGGCTCTTTGCTTTCTTGCATTCATTGCTTTTTGCAAGCCTACAAACTCATTATAAAATTTCCAGTTTTAGGAAGGTTGCCCTCTTGCCCCAGCAAGCCCTACATTGGAAGACTCTCCGGATACCTCGCCTTCCAAGTCTTTGATTGGAGTGCTACAAACATCTCTTGCATCCTCCTCTCTGTGCTCCTCTTTCTGCTGACTGGACCTTTTGTGGCTGTGTGCTTTTGGAAGACGCCCTCCATTCCGATGGGCCCCTTCAGAATCCTGAGCGTCCTGGGATTCCTTGGTCTGTGGGCGAGATGCTTTTGCCCTCTCAGGGCTGCGCTCGTCCTGCAAGCGACTGGGCTTCTTGGGGCTGGGAGAGGCTTCCTCATTGGAACTGCTGCGAGAATGGGATCTCTTGCTTGCTCCTCCTTTGGAATGAGCCCCTTTTCTTTTGCTGGGGGTTGCTGTGCCCTATTAAAACAAAACACAGAAGCAACTCCTGGCTCGCTCATTCATTCTCACAACAAAACTCAAAAGCTGTGCTATCATTTCACAGTGGCTTGCACAGCATAGTGACAACTTTTACTTCAATCTACAATGTCCCACAATCCAGTAACATTTCTGTTGTTTTTCTGAAACACAGAACAAAATCCACTGGGGATCTTCCTATTTAAATTAACAAGATGTGTTGACAGCATTTCAGATTTTCCCATCTCCACAAGCCTTGTCCTACCTACTGGGGTGGGAGGGTGGCACTGAGATACACAATGACAAAAGATATTGGCACCCCACAACCTCTCACCAACAGCTGCGCTCTCTACAGCCCTTTCCCCACTTCAGGCATAGAAAGAGCAATGGTGCCTAAAGTGGCCAGTCACTGCTGGAATGCGGCATGCTTTCTGAATTAGGGAAAGTGACTTTTATGCATCCCTCCTATAGTCACTTTCCCTAATTCAGAAAGGGATGACAAAGTAGGCCTCCATACCATTTGTATTGGGTTAATATGTATTATGGTGGACAAGGTCAAAGACTAATTTCTGTGGCTGAAATTCCCAACTTCCTCCATTTATATGCTAATGAATGTGGGCCCAGGTGATAAGGAGGAAGCTAGGTTCTTATTACAGAAGGCTGACCATCTTATTAAGTTCATCACAGCCAAACTTTATGAAATGTATGACAAAATATCAGGCTGCTAGTCCATCTAGTCCAGTTCTGTTAACTCTCTTAGCAGCTGTTCCAGGTCTCAGGCAGACCTCTCTTTCTTGCTTCCTGATGACCCGTTTGGTCACTGATGCCAGGGATTGCCCCAGAGTCCTCCTGCATGTAAAGCATATGCTCCGCCATTAGGAAGCCATGTTATACTTGTGGGATAGCCTGCCTCATCTAACCAACATGCTTAATTCTAATGGTATAGAGTAAACTGTCCTGTGAGACTTAGCTAGGTTACGCCTACTTACTTTGGGAGGAAGGTAATCAAGCCTATTGTTGTATCTCTGTCTACCTGAGAAGCTCAGCATGTAAAGAGGTCTGAGCTGGTTGTTCCAAGCTCAAACCATGTGGCTCTAACAAGCCTCTCTTGAGTTCTTCTACCAATAATTTAGGTAATTTCCCCACTGTAACTAACCAAGTTTTACTGCCTCTGTAAAGTTTTCTACATGCTACATGGAAAATCACATGACCCTGACCTTTGAAGAGTTTGTAAGTAAACCATTTTTAACTTGCAAACATGTGGTCTCTTGGAAGTTTTGGAAGGAACTCACAAGAGCATATTTCAAAGGTTTAATAAGCCATCTCCATGGCTTGGGTTGACTGAATATTTTGTGATTTTAAATCTCTGCTGGGATTCTCTCACCAAAGAGTACTTGCCCCAAACTTGGATCTTGGCATCCAGGAATTCTCCTTTTTATATACAGTGGTACCTCAGGTTAAGAACTTAATTCGTTCTGGAGGTCCGTTCTTAACCTGAAACCGTTCTTAACCTGAGGTACCACTTTAGCTAATGGGGCCTCCTGCTGCCACCGCCGCACGATTTCTGTTCTCATCCTGAAGCAAAGTTCTTAACCCGAGGTACTATTTCTGGGTTAGTGGAGTCTGTAACCTGAAGTGTCAGTAACCCGAGGTACCACTGTACCCATAATTTCCTTGTCAGCAACAATACTAAATCAGGCTATTGGTCATCCAGCTTAGTATTGTCTACACGGACTATCAGTGACTCTCCAGGATTGCAAGCGGCCCTACCTGGAGATGCCAAGAACTAAAGGTAAGGTAAAGGTACCCCTGCCCGTACGGGCCAGTCTTGCCAGACTCTAGGGTTGTGCGCTCATCTCACTCTATAGGCCGGGAGCCAGCGCTGTCCGCAGACACTTCCGGGTCACGTGGCCAGGGTGACAAGCTGCATCTGGCGAGCCAGCGCAGCACACGGAACGCCGTTTACCTTCCCGCTAGTAAGCGGTCCCTATTTATCTACTTGCACTTTGACATGCTTTCGAACTGCTAGGTTGGCAGGCGCTGGGACCGAGCGACGGGAGCGCACCCCGCCGCGGGGATTCGAACCGCTGACCTGATGATTGGCAAGTCCTAGGCGCTGAGGCTTTAACCCACAGCACCACCCGCCAAGAACTAAACCTGCATGCAAAGCCAATGTTCTGACTGATCAATGTCCTTTTTCTGCATTGAACTATTGCCTTTCCCCAACTGGCTAGTGAGAGTAGCCAATAACTTCCAAAGACAAGAGCTAGAAAGATGTTAATTGACACCTACTGGGGGAAGCATATTAATTTGACTGAGGTGGTCAGGGTATTCACTTGCCAAATTCTGACCTTAGTAGCAACCTTATTTTCAGTATCTGAAGCATTTTCCATAACTTCTTCTTCTGTTTCTTCTTCTTCTTCCTCCTCCTCCTCCTCCTCTTCATCTTTCTCCTCCTCTTCTTCCTCCTTCTCCTCCTCTTCCTCCTCCTCCTCTTCTTCCTCTTCCCCCTCCTCCACAGCCGATTCTTCCACTTTAGAAGCAGCCTTGTCTTCCTGATTTAACAGTGAAGTCAAGAATTCCTCTGCAAGCATTTTCACCTAATAGAAAAAGATAATGGAGAATGGTCAAATTTTAATAACAAGATAGATGCAGAAAGGAAGCAGTTTATAATACCTGTAAGAGGGATCAACAACTCTGCATTTCTCCAGAGGCCTTAAAAGACAGAATAGTTTCCTCTTTAAACTGTTTAACAAGGGTAATCAGCTTGTTCATTCTAGGCTTAAAGGAACCATTTCTTAAGAAAGATCTTAGATTTTCACTGTCAAATGATTTGTGATATGGCCATGGTTAAGACATCTCAGGCAACTTTCAAGTGCATTGATTTTTTACCAATTCTTTCAAGTAGCCCAGCAAAAAGGGTAAAAATTGGACTGGAATCCTGCAATTTATTCAGTTATTATTTTGTTGCCCATTAGCATTATCAAAAGTGTCATAAGGCTACCAAATGCATAACACTGCTGAAGATTATAAAAACTGTTTTTAAGAGAAAGTTCCTCAAAAAGCAGGATATATAATCAGGCCTGTGTTGAGCTTGTCTGAAGCCCAGGGCGGGAGTCTTATTAGAATAAAGTTATAAGCAGGCAGTCCAGTTACATAAGATGGCAAGGTAGCTTGGATAAACCTGGGAAATTTGAAAAAATGAAAGTCCAAACACTTTTAATGCTCTACTCTACACTGATCTAATGAGTATTGTGCACTTCTCAACTATGCTTGCAAAACTACTTCTAAACATCTCATTCTTGCCCAAGCCCTGCCAATGCAAGATAATGCCAGCAGCAGACATGTGGTTCTGACAAACTTGTAGGCTATGAGATGCACCACCTCCTAATATGATCTGACGCTACACAATAGTACACTGTAACACAGGTCCAGATTTTACTGTTCAAGCCTTGCAGTGCCTATGAAAAAACCCAAAAGGCTGCAAAGGCTAAAAATCTCTTTGGATGAAGCTGTGTGCAGGCACATTTTCAAGTCACATGGAACTCTTATCTAAGATAGACTGTGAATGCTCCATATGTAAGAAGACTTTACCTTGCTGTGGTAGGCATAATATAAACAATAAAATTAGCTATTTCTCAGCTGTAGAGAATGCATGGCTTTATGCCTCAAATTCCAAATCAAATCAATTTACTTGAAAGTCATTAGTTTCCATTTCTGCCAGTAGAACATTTTTTGAAAATTACTAGATCAAAAGGCATGCACATGCCTACTTTATTTCAATAGGTTTAGGCATACCTAACACCACAAAGGATATTGCAGCTGAAACCTAATACCCTTTATCAATACCACTCAGCACTGCTGCATTTTTAGCAATCCCAAGATACCAGCAACATCAACTTTTAAATAAGGAATTTTACAGGGAAGCCCTATTGCCATGATCAGGAAGACAAAATGAAGAGAAATCGGTCTGAAGTTCTTGGTTTTCTGTTAATTTCACAAGTCAATTCATCAATCCTTGGTTGAAAGGCCTCTTGGCAAAGCATGCAGATTTTACCCTCTTGCCTAGGCAAATTTCAGAGCCACTGAGCTGTTGTTTTGGGCCAACTGATTCCGCCCCCCGCCCCTGATTTATATTTTGACAATTTATCTGCAGATGCCATCAAGAGTCTATGTTAGGTATCAGACGCTGCATGAAGACCTAATATACAAAGGACAGCAGAGAATGAATGGGGGTGAATTTACCCGCCATCGGGTGAAGCCGCTGAGTGAGCTGGGTCCATATGCTACATGGGCTTGTGCAGACTTGATGAATTTTTTCTTGACTGATTTCAACTGCTCTGGGGACGGAGTTTTGGGCAGCTGCTTCCGGAAGTTTTTCCCCCAGTGAGATCTGACCTAGACAAAGAGAGAAGCGTATTAAACTTACATATAAAATAATAATATACAGAATATCCTAGGTTTCTTCTGAATGTATTAACCTGCCCAGGTGTTGAGATTTTTAGGCTCAGACCTTGCTCCAGGTGCTCCATCAGGTGAGATGGACAGCAACTGAAAACTCATACCAAGTAAAATGGGGAAGTTTGGTGATGGTTTTCAATCTGTAAATTACTTTCTGTTTTATGAGCAGATTCCTCGTGTTCACTTATTATTTCTATTCCAATACATGGCATTTTTAACTACTTGTCTGTTCTTCACAAACATGAGAGCTGGTGATACAAACTGCAATCTGTTGTCCACCCAATGGTCAAATTGGGTCAAACTGACAGGTAAATGAAAGCTGAGATGGGCGCTTGCTAAAAGCAGGTGCTCAAGTGTCTCCTTCACTATTAGTCCAGTTTGGCTGCAGGTCTAGAACATGCCGAAGTGAACTTAAGGCTATGTGAATAAACCATAGGTTAATAGAAAAGGCAATACTGAACCATAAAGATAGTTATTTACAGTCAAGATGGAGTCAGTAAAAAAAATTACTTAATCTTCTTGCAAGAAGAGAAATTATTTTATTATAGTGATGTTGGAATGTTGAAACACATCTATTGATAGAAAACACATTATAAAATGTAAACATTACTTCATGTCAATAGCAGTTAGTGAAAGTTAAGTGAGGCAGAAATAAGAAGAAGATATATAAGGCTGTGCACCCAGAAAAGGACAGGATGCAGCAGAACAAAAGAGGTAAAGACAATGTTCCTCACCTGACTGTAATCTAGAGCAGCTGAGGTACCACTCTGAGATTAAAACTAAGCTCATTTAATTTTTTTTAATTTGCTTGCTGTGCTATTATCTTCATGCTAAGTTTTAATCATACTTGTCCTACGTTTAAAGGAAAGGACATAGATGCCACACAAAACCTCTGCTGAACCCACGGGAGTTGGCGTATCCACCCCTTCAAAGATACGGTAATGCATTTCTAAAAGTACAATACTAAACATGTCTGCTCACTATGTAAACCTGCTTATTGGAGACATCTGCAACAGTCAGCAGTCAAAGCTGTAGAAGTTACTACATTTATATCCAAATGCCTGCAGACAGACAGGTCATGTATCCACAGCAGTGACCAGATGAGAAATGCCTGCTGGGAGGAGTGTAGAGAGAAGAAACACTATGCGGCATCTGTAAAAGTGAAACTGGGTGCCTTCATCTGCCCCAGATGCAATAAAACACGTTTCTCCCACATTAGTTTCTATAGCCACAGCAGGCACTGTAACTCTCCAGCGGTTTGACTTTACCCTTGATGGCACACTCTTCCATTGCCTCTAGAGACAGGTGGATGCCAACATTTATATCCAACCTTTCTTTTCCAAGGCGCACAGGATGGCTGCCTTCCACCCACTGTATCATCACAACCCTGTAAGGCTGAGAGAGTATGCCTAGCTCGAAGTGTGTGTGTGGGGGGGGGAGTTTCATGCCTGAGTGGGGATTATAAATTGGGTCTCCCAGTCCTAGGCTAACCCTGCCATGAAGGCAGCATCCCCTTTGTTTGGATCAGTTTCTCTTACATTTATGAAGATCCCCAAAATGTGCCTATTTCAGATCTTATCTATTTGGTTATTGCGACTGTCTTTTCTTACCCATTTCTTCCTTATTACATGCAGTGCTTTTTTCTGGGGTGGGGGGACACAGGGGTATGCATACCCCTAAACATTTTGTGAATCTAAGTTTGGCCTCATTGAGGGGCAGGATTTCAATATGAGTAGGAAAATGAGAGCACCCCTAAACATTTTTTAAGGAAAAAAAGCACTGATTACATGTATCTATTTTATTTAAGGTTGTAATTCCATCAATGCTAATTCTATTATTTATACCGTACAGCTTTTAAAATATATATATATAATGTGCAGTTTTCTTTTATGCTCTCAAAAAATATAACCATCACATGGCTTACCCTACTGGTCAGCTCTCGACTATTGACAACTCTCACATGGCTGGCCAGCTTGGTGATATCCTTGCCATTCAGTTGTCGGAGATTTTGCAGAAGAAACATGACCTTATAGTCATCACTGGGCTGGGGGGCAGGCAAGAAAAGAAAGCAGCCTTACAAGATGCCCTTTAAGTAAATCTCGCCAACTGTACTCCAAACCAAGCATTTCATATAGACTATGTATGGCCCAGGGCCGGCCCACTAAAGAGGCAAGGTGAAGCAACCACACTTGAAAGCAGGATCCACAGGGGCAGCCGATTCGGCCTCAAAGGAATGCATCACCCATTGCTGTTGTAGCTGCCGTGGAGGTACCAATGGCTGTGGAGAATTCCTTGGAAGCCAAATCTGCCTCCTCCTTGGCAGCCCCCACCCCTCATAGTGCCTCTACCGCGGCCTCTCAGAGAATAGGAGACACTGCTGGCCTCCTCCCACCCCTAGGGAATAAATGATGGGTGTTGCCCTCTGGGTTTTAGTGGGCTCTGCACCTGACTGGCTTGATTCAGAGCAGGCCTCTTTCTTTCCTTCCCCCTTCCCCCCCGCATGGAAGCCTTTGTTTCCCACTTCAGTTGTTGAGTAAGGCTGATTTGATCGTTCCCCTTGTTTCTGATGTAGATCTTTTTTCCATCCTTGTTCCCGATTTAGATCTTCACTCACCCCTGCTTCCCTGATGGTGGGAGGGCTGTGCCATTTTTGTGGTTGGCCTCAGGTGCCAAAATGTCTTGGGTCGGCCCTGGTATGGCCCGCCTACTGTGACAACTAAGAGAGTTAGCCAGCAATTGAGATTTTAGATTTTAAAGCATTCCTTTAAAAAAATTGAAAACATTAAGTAACATTTGGCTGTTAAGTGTCAAAGGAACAAACGTTTAAAGAAAAGAAAAATGCCTGTAATTATTGTGAATCCACAAAAGGTATGTAACTGGTCAAGTCAACATATTTCAGTTTCTCTAAAGTCCATGCAACAGTAATAGCTAACTCGCAACAGTAACAAAAATGAATATTTATCTTGCAGGGTCTAGCACAGGCTGATCTAATGCATGGCCCAAGGGCTGCTTGAGGCCCTCGTGAACATTTGAGCCACCCGCCTCCCACCTGCCTTTCTAAAGCTGAAAAAGCACTAACTAGGCTTTGGGCGTGGTCTGCGGGTTCCGTGTCATAGTACTCTTATGCCTACTTGGTATGAAAAGTTGGGTCGCCCTTTTCCAGCAGATCTTGCATTCAGGATGAACTTGGACCATGTTACAGATCCACCTCCTATCTTTCATTGGGTATAACCCCAAGGGACAATGAAATGCCTGAACAGGTGTGGGAGTTGATTGACACATCGGCAGTCCCACTCACCCTCCCCCATTGAGGCATGCAAAAAATGGCATACATTTAATCTCTATTGCTCAAAGAGCTAGAAACTTGACTTTTAAAAAGTAGGGGGAGGAAGAACACTCAGCTTCTCACAGGGGCATTGCATCCCCTTTCACCACCTGAGACAAGACGATAATATTATAATCACCATCAGAGCTCTCCAGGTTTAAGCTGAAAGCCTAGCAAGCCTTAGAAACCCTGTTAGCTGTCAAACACTGTACTTACTGTCAGATATACATTGTTCAGATAGGTTAGCTCCTCCAGCTGTGGAAACTGCTTCAGGGATGTCACGTCTTCCAGGTTGTTGTTGTCACAGTTTAGGATACGGAGGTTTGGCAAACTGAGATTGT
This sequence comes from Podarcis muralis, assembly GCF_964188315.1. Taxonomy (NCBI): domain Eukaryota; kingdom Metazoa; phylum Chordata; class Lepidosauria; order Squamata; family Lacertidae; genus Podarcis; species Podarcis muralis. Next base: position 33,510,819 of record NC_135669.1, on the reverse strand, counting down.
CAGGGAGCCTCTCCAGCAAGTTGTCAGAGAGGTCGAGTTCTTGGAGGTGGCGGAGATGAGAAAATAACTGTGGTTCCAAGTCTTCTGTTGTTATCTGCAACTTGGACAAGCTGAAGAAGAAAAAGGTTCTGCACACTACTGACCCCCATGCCATCAAACATTTTGCAATGCTTTATGGTAAGTATAAAGTGGGATGTTGAGATAATTATATATTTATTCACAGCAGCAAAAATGTCAACAGCCTGGGGGGGAAGAAAGTACTTCCATTTCTGTTACAATTGGTTTTATAGGCCAGATATATATATATATATATATATATATAGTTATACAGGTAATGCTTAAACTTACATATTATATCTGGACCTGCACAAATGAAATGAAAACCTACTTGTAAAGAAACTGAATTTTGGAATGATAAATTTAGTAAGAACATCCATACCTGTACATTGTTTATGATGGTGTAATGAATGAATCTCTTTCACATTAGCTTTTATATTAATAAATTTATTAATGACTGAAGCGGGGAGGAAGAAATCCCAACAGTATAGACTGTTGGAAAAATCTCTGTTTTCCAGCAGAGGTTAATTTGTTAATTAGTGGTTAATTTTGCAACTAGGCTCAGCAAAGCACAGCTCCCCTGCCCCAAAATTTTCAGCACCAAGATTCAACCCAGAAGATCTAAAATAGTATGTGGAGTTTTCAAAGCAATACAAGCAAAAACTGTATTTCAGCAATAGTAGCTAATGAACAGTAAAGGCCAGAAATGGTTTGTGAAGTAATCAAGATCTTAGGGGCGAAACCCTATCCTACAACCTAAAAAGGATAAAGTAGCGATCTGGGAACTTGACAGTCTGTAAGTATGATCGTTAAGGAGAACCTCTCATATTTGGGGGTGAGGACAACAGCATGAGAGGTAGCTACCTTAATGCCCTATTTGTGAGCTTCTTGGTGCCATCAAACTGGCTGCTGTTGGAAACAGGAAGCTGGACTAGATGGGAGGGCAGGGCTCTTGTTCAGGAACTCTTACAGATCACAGCACCATCTTAATTGGAAACTTTGGTTTTTTTAAATTATAAAATGCTTCCTGAATTGTACCTGCCCCATTTGAAAATGCATTTTAAGGACTGTAACCAAGCAGAAAAAGGACTCGATCCTCATTGGCTGAGAAAAAGGGCTCCGTCCTCATTGGTAGATGAATATTTACCAATATTTATTGGTAGAATGCATTGCTTGGAAATGCATGCTCAGTTTTACATTTCTGTGATTTGAGGCATTTAATTTAATGCCCTGATTTTTCTGTGAAAGTAATATTACAATCGCTTAAGCAACTCAAATTACTAAGATCTAACTGCACCAATTATATCTTTCTTCTTTTATAAACAAATGACTGCACTTACTTCAGAATTTTGATTTTTCGCAGCCTTGTAGATTTAGGCACTGCCCTTTCCAACAGAAGTTCTGTGGTAATTTTGGACATTTTTAATCTTTTCTGGTTTTCTGCAAACCCAAAAATATTGGATGAAAACTTCCTGGTGGAAAAAAGAGAGAAAGAATGAGAGCACAATCCTAATCCAGTAGCAATAAATTGTGTTGCCAAACAGAAACAAAGTAATCTGCCGTTGGAGCCAAAGGCTGAGAGTTTTAAACAACCATCTCTCTGTGAGAATATAGAAAGAAAAGTAGAATACTGTATTACCAAATCTCTTGTATTCAATTGCAAGCTGGAGACATCAACTCCACGGAAGCCTACAAGTGGGTTCTGTTGTGTACATAATGTTATTACAGCTGCTTTGTGTTCAAAACAAAAACTATGTAACTTGAATTATACTAAGCAGGAAACTTCATATTTGTATAAAGTTTAACATACAGCCAAGTTAATGACTGCTTTTGTATCTATCTGCAGATTTATCTCTAAGAACTTTCATCCTGTACCCGGAAACTGTCCTTCAGGGACTTAGAAACCGTATGCTAATTTTGGGGGTTCTTTAATTGTGAAAAGTTGAGATTTACAGAGAATAAAGGTACCTATTTAAATGTATTCATAACAGTAATGAACCCTGAAGCATCCCAGAACTGTGCATCTATTCCTTGAAAGGGATAGCCCCATCCAGGGCAAGTATGCAGCCTAATTCCTGGACCTGGGACGAACCCATCTTACTAGGACGCTCAATTTATTAGCACTTATCGAACCCATAATTGCATGTAGGCACTGGTTTAGGACATGCAAATAGCAATTCCTGATTCAGATGCTGCAGAGAAATACAGCTGGGTGTCATCAGCATCCTAGTTACACTTTGTTCCAAAACTCCTAATGACACTCTCCAGCTGCTTCAGATATATACATTCAACAGCATGGGGGGGGGGAGATCCTGCCCTATAGCAGCTGCCAAGGGGCAGAGGCACATTTGCCCAGTACTAGTCTCTGGAACCAAACCAGTATTGAGGCGTGAAACCACTGTAAAACATTGTCCCCAACTCACAGGAGACCATGGTCAAGCATAGCAAAGGGGAACAAAGGGATCCTACAAGGCTGTACTCCCCTTGTCCTTCTCCCAATAAAAGTCATCTATTGGGGAAACCAAAGGAGATAATATCCTAAAACTGGACCTCAAGTCAGGCTAGAACGAGCCAAGATAATCAGTCTCATAGAAAGGTGTCTGCAGCTGAACATCCACCATCTGCTTTAAGCAAAACAAACCACAATTCCTGGTTTGGACCGAACACTAAACTAAGGATTGTGGCTTGTTGCATGCAGCACAGTTGTTGTTGTTTAGTCGTGTCCGACTCTTCATGACCCCATGGACATGCAGCAGAGACATAACTACAATTTGCCATGATGTGCAAACTGGGCCATGATGTGCAAACAGGGCAAATCTGCTGTCTCACTTGTACCATTTACAACTAGTGAGTGGGTTGAAGGATCCTGCTTTTATATTTTGTGAATTGTTGCATATATGATACCTTGTCTTGCAAAGCACCTTCGGATTTGTTTCTGAATAAAGGGGGGGGGGGCAAAAACAACAACACCAAAGCCATATGCATTACTGTTACTACCTATCAATTCTGAGAGCAGGGAGACTGAGGTTTACATGGAAAGCACAGTCTTAATGGCTGTGCACTCTGAACGAACGCTCTCTGTGGTTAAACGCGGGTTGCCCCCACGCATATTTAGGCAGGGCTGCTACTGCTTTAATTTCATTTTTAAAACCCGTGGTCGTCGTCCCCGCCGTACCACTCAGCTCCCACCATGATCCGGGGGTTTTCGTTGAGGGGAATGGGAAATGTCTTAAACGGAAAAGGGCGGTGTGGCGGGAAAAAGCGGGGGGGGGGGGAGGAATAAACCTCCGAGGCGGGAGTTAGCGAGGAGGATCCTCTCCCTGAGGTAAACCACCTCACGCTGGCATCCGAGGTGCGGGGGGGGGGGCGCGGAAGACCCGCGCGGCCCGTTTCCGAGGGGCGGCATTGTCTCAAAAACCAAGGCGAGGGGCAGTGAGGGGCCGGCAGCTGCTCCCCTTGTCTGAGAACAGAGAGACGGTGGCGGGGGCCCCCAGAAATTTCCTCTTCCCACCCCACTCATCTTGAGGTGGGGAGGCGGCCAAAAAGACACCCCCTCCCCCCCGTGGCTGCGTAGGTGGCAACGGGAGAAACGGCCCGCGACGGCATTTTTTTTTTTCTCTTCTAAAACACACAAAGCCCAGCACTACAACTCCCGCCATGCCCCGGGAGGGCCCGAGAATGCTTTTCTTGCAGGCGCGCCGCGCAAGGCGCTGCTGGGAAATCGAGTCCGCCCTCCTCCCCGCTGCTAAAGCCACCACCAGTCCGGCGGGGCCTTGGGAGAAGAACGTTGGGCGACGGGCCGCCTCCCCTCAGCCTCCCCGCCGCGTGCGCGCCTGAGGCGCCTCGAGCGCAGCCATCTCCACCCCCACCAGCCCCGCTCTCCTCCTCCTCGGCCCCGGGGCCTTTATTTTTTTTTACCTCAGGCGGGCGAAGGGGCTCCTGCTCCTGCCGCCGCCGCCAGGGCTCGGCGAACCGGAAGCTCCGAGGGAGGCCCTCCCGACAAGGCCGGTGGCGGCGGCAAGAGCTACCGGGGTCGGGATGGAGGAGGAGGCGGCGTTGGCGGCCTCCGCTGCTGCTGCTGCTGCCGCCTCCGGAGGACGGGGAGCGGGAGGCGAGCCCGGGGGCTGCTGCGGGTGCAAAGGGGTCCGCGGCTGCCTGCTCTGCGAGGCCGCTCCGCCCCCGCAGGTACCACGCGCGGCATCGGAGGAGGAGGAGTGATGGTGGGGGAAGTGGGTGGGCATTCAGGGGCGAGGGGGAAGGTTTGGAGGAAGCGGGGAGGTGTGTGTGTGGGAAGAGGAGGGGGAAGGAGCCCCTGCCTGCTGCCTTCGGCCGAGGGGCGCGCGCCTCTTGAGGGGGCGCAGAGGGCAGGCGCCCACCGCGCGGGCGGCGAGAAATTGCCGCAGTAATAGTAGCGGGTGGGGGAGGAAAGGGGCCGCAGGAGCCACTTCGCTGCGAGGAAAGGTTTGGGGCTCCTTTAGTTTGGGGGGAAAGGCGCGGGAAAAGTGACACGATCGTGGCAATCATGGAGAAAGTGGGTAGAGGGAAAGTGTTTTCCCGCCTCTCTCGCTTAACACTCGAACTCGCGGACATCCCGCGAAGCTGAATGTTGGGAGATTCAAGAGGGAAAAGCCCTTCTTCACGCAGCAGCACATCGTTAAAACTGTGAAACTCGCTTCCCGTTCATTGATGTCCATGAAATGAAATACTAACAAGGATTCTTTCGAAGCGTTGATTCTATCATGCAAAATAGACCGCTCGGCTTTGGAACACATTTTTTAGAAGGAAAGCCGGACTAGGTTTTCAGATACATTACAATTGAATAACTTGTTAAAGAAATTCCCCAAGTAACTGATGTGGTAGTTTGAAAGTCTTGTTTATTCCGTTATATTTTACTCCAAGAAGACCCATTTATCCTAAATAGAACCTAATAGGGCAGACATGAAAAACGTGCTAAGAAGAAGGCATGCTTGGCAAATCCACACTGTGATCAACTCCAGCCCGGAAACCAATGTCCCCACTGTGGAAGGACGTGTGGATCCAGAATTGGCCTCCGCCATTGAAGGGAGAGGGAAGGGTCCTCAATAATATCAGGACCCGAACTAACTGCTGCAGTTGTGGTTAAGCAGATAGCAGCAGCTGTGGTTAAAACCGCAATTGCTTCAGCTATGTAGGCCAGAAGCTGTTTCCTGCTTCATGCTTCCTGCTTCAGTAATGCAAGAGAAGAAGAACACACATAGAAGGGAGGGAGGGGAGCTTAGCTAGCCATATGCCATATAAGGTACAGTGGTGCCTCGCAAGACGAAATTAATTCGTTCCGCAAGTTTTTTCTTCTTGCGAGTTTTTCGTCTTGCGAAGCACGGTTTCCCATAGGAATGCATTGAAAATCAATCAATGCGCTCCTATGGAAACCGCCTTCAGACCAGGTCCGGGGACAGTCTGTCCCCCGACCTCTTCTGAAGGCTGGGGGGGGGACAAGGGCTTTTCTTCCCACCCCCAGCATTTTAAAAAAACCCCGGACAGCGGAGGACTTCTCCGCTGTCCGGGGTGATTTTAAAATGCTGGCGGGCGGCAGCGAAGCCTCCGCTGCCGCCCGCCAGCATTTTAAAATCGCCCCGGGACAGCGGAGGACTTCTCCACTGTCCCGGGGCGATTTAAAAGCCCCCGGGAAGGCAGGCAGGGGGGAGCAAAGACTTTTGCCCCCCGCCGGCCTTCAGAAGAGGTCCTGGACCTCTTCTGAAGGCCGGCGGGGGGCAAAAGTCTTTGCTCCCCCCCGCCTGCCTTCAAAAGCCGTCCGGGATAGCGGAGAAACAAAGGCTGGCGGCGGGAGGAGGTCTCTCCGCCCCGCCGCCAGCCTTTGGAGGAGGTCCGAGGACAGTGGGGAAGACGCGCTGCGCTTCCCCGCTGTCCCGGAGATTTCCCTATGGGCTTTCGTCTTGCGAAGGAAGCCCATAGGGAAATTCGTTTTGCGAAGCGCCTCCAAAACTGAAAACCCTTTTGTCTAGCGGGTTTTCCGTCTTGCGAGGCGTTCGTCTTGCGGGGCACCACTGTAATAAGTTGTAACCTTGCCAGCTGATTGGGGAGACGAATGTACGCTCCCAGGTATAAAAATGCTTGCTGAACACAGTATAGGGGCCGCCAGTCTTTGGAAGATATTCCACTGGCTGCCTCTGCGCAGATCTCAATAAAACTCTTTTCTCTGAAGAAGTTGCTTCCCTGGTGCTTTTGTTCTCTCCTCGGTCCTGGGCAAGCGGGCAAATGAATCCCCTGTAAACTAAGGCTTCACCATCACTTATGGACTCATTGTTAAAACCGTGTTTATGGAAAACAATCTTACTCGGCTATGAGTGATCGCCAAAGAAGAAGAAGATTTTTTAAAAAATGTGTTCCCATTGAGATCCCAATATTAAAATTTGGGTAGCTCTTAGAAATAGTAAATAATCAATACAATCTTTTGGAAGTTTTCAATTGTAACTTTTTTGCAATGTTAAATTTTAAAGTAAGTCCATCATGTGACATATCATATTAGAGCCCATGAAGTTCTGAAGAGATTGGTGTTTTTGTTTTGACATATCTCAATTCTTGGCTGAGCTTTTAAGGTTTTTGTGTAGTCTGACAAGGTCAAAATCGTCAATTTTTTTGAAATTTCAAACCCTCCTAACTCAAATGGGATGAGACATTAAAATTTTAGATTTAAACTTAGTTTTAATCATATTCACACCTCAAGATGCTAAGCTACCACTTAAAATAACAATAATGTTCACAACCTGTCACTTCACACTCGGCCCGAGGAGAAAGTGCACAGTGCCTTCCCCTCATCAATGATCAGTAGTGTCATAGGCTGTACTGCTTGCATTCTTTAACCTTTATTGTTTGCCTTTCTTTTACAATGGAAAAGACAAGGAGGGCTTCCATCAGAAGTTATAAAACAACCAACCTATAAACATCAAAGACAGACATGAACCATCACCAAGGGTGGTGCCTTCAATCATGTCAGCACACAAAAGCCGAAGCTACTGTCCAATACAACCGTTAGCCCTAAGGCACAAGTGAGGAACTTGTGATTAGATTCTAACTTCCATCAAGGGGCCCTTCTGAAATAACGTTTTCCACATGCTCAAGTGGCATACAGGGACAGATCTACTATGAAACTAATGAAGCTTAAGCTTCAGGGGCCCCAATTCTGGAGGAGCCCCAGAAGTGACTTTAGTCCGTATTGCTTAAAATTTTGGGGTCTGGTAGATGCGGGTGGCGCTGTGGGTTAAATCACAGAGCCTAGGGCTTGCTGATCAGAAGGTCGGCGGTTCGAATCCCTGCAATGGGGTAAGCTCCCATTGCTCAGTCCCTGCTCCTGCCAGTTAGAAAGCACGCAGTGCAAGTTGATAAATAAGTACTGCTCCAGCGGGAAGGTAAACGGCGTTTCCGTGCGCTGCTCTGGTTTGCCAGAAGTGGCTTAGTCATGCTGGCCACATGACCCGGAAGCTGTACGCCGGATCCCTCGGCCAATAAAGCGAGATGAGCACCGCAACCCCAGAGTCATCCGCGACTAGACCTAATGGTCAGGGGTCCCTTTACCCTTTAGACCAGTTTGAGTCACATTACTCAAATTGATTGATTTTTTGTTGTATATACTTCAACAATCCCAAAGTTTTGAGAGTCAGTAGCACAAATGTTATAAAGGTATTGTGATCTGTTGTGGAACAACCCCATTGAAGAATACATTAGCTACCCAGACCTTGCTACTGGTTGCAAAGGGGCCCACATGAGAGTCCAAGCTTCAGGGCCCCCAAAATGTACGTCTGCCACTGGTGGCATAACACCTTTGGGCTGTAATCCTATATGCACTTTTCTAGGTTGTAAGCCCTATTTGTCACAGGAGAACTGCCAAATAAGGTGCATATTTTGAACTGTGTTTGCAGCAGCGGTTTGGGGAACAGAACTTACTTGATCAAAAATATTTAGAAGGGCTGTCACAACTAAAGGAAAATTGGGCTGCAATTCTGTACATGCTTCCTTGGGAGAAAGTACCATTGAATTCAGTGGGATAGCATTGTCAAGCCTATTTCTTTAAGAATTATTACTTCTCAATTGAAGGGACATATTTTGCTTTCTATTAAACCTCTTTCACCATCTACTTGATAACAAAATAACTTTACAAACCAAGCATGGTGCATATGAAAATTATTTGTCATACCACTCCTTTGTATAATCCCATTTATATTATAATTATGTCCACCTGTGTTATAAGGACGCCAAATGCAGAAAGCTTTGAAACCAATTATTTCAGATTATTATTTTAACTATAAGTGGTCAGAAATGACTAATAACAGAATCAGAAGTAAAACAAATGCTTACTCACTTTGCCTTTCAAAAACCTTTCAAAAAAGAACTTTTTTTTTTTGCTTTTGTCTTGCCACTTTTTAACTTCCTTTTAGTGCCAACAGATGGATAATAAGTATCATATGCTATTTCAGGTGTTAAGAAGCTCCTTCATCAGAAAAAGCATTAATGTAACACTGTGTGATTCAGTAGATAATTTTAGTATCTGAAAGGCTTCCCTTAAATCATCCTTAAGCCTCAAGGAAGATAATGAAATCATAACAACAATTGTTTTTTTCTACAAAAGCACATTGTTACTGTCACAGAACAACAAAAAATACAGATTTGATCATGCAAGTGGGACTACTGCTACCTGTTCCTGTTCTTGAGTATCCATACTGAAAATGCAAAAGTCTAATTTGCTGTCTCTTCTTTTCTCAGATAAGTGCAAATTTTGTGTACTGTCCACTGACTGGCTTTGCTGTGGGAGAAAAGCAATCAGAATTTGCAGGCTGGGCCTTTCCATTTCCAGGAGTCTTTTTACTGGAAGGGTTTATAAGTGCAGATGAAGAATGCAAGATGGTTGAGCTGATGGACTGCAGTGCTTGGAAGCCATCACAGTCTGGCCGAAGAAAACAGGTCTTGTCCTCAAATTGAAATTCCTTCAACCCCAACTCATCTGTTTTTTTTAAATGTGCATGGCTTTCCCCTCTTCCTCCTCATCTCCCTCTTTCTGCTTCAAATGGTGCGGTGGTTAGTGTGTTGGACCAGCACTGGGGCAACGTGAGTTCCAATAGCCACGTATACAGCTTTTCCAATATGACACCTGCATACACAGCCTAATTTATTTCTTTTAAAGTATTTTTGTATGTATGTATGTATGTATGTATGTATGTATGTATGTTATTGCCATCCAGAAGTAGGGCTGTGCATTGAATCACCATATTGTTGAAATAACATCATGATAAGTCTTTCAACAAAGCAATATACAGTGGTGCCTCGCAAGACGAAATTAATTCGTTCCGCAAGTCTCTTCGTCTTGCGAGTTTTTCGTCTTGCGATGCACGGTTTCCCATAGGAATGCATTGAAAATCAATTAATGCGTTCCTAGGGAAACCGCCTTCAGACCAGATCCGGGGACAGTCTGTCCCCCGACCTCTTCTGAAGGCTGGGGGGGGGCGAAAGTCTTTGCTCCCCCCGCCTGCATTCAAAAGCCCTCCGGGACAGCGGAGAAACGTGCTGCGTTTCTCCGCTCTCCCGGGAAGGCAGGCAGGGGGGAGCAAAGACTTTTGCCCCCCGCTGGCCTTCAGAAGAGGTCCAGGACCTCTTCTGAAGGCTGGCGGGGGGCAAAAGTCTTTGCTCCCCCCCTGCCTTCAAAAGATGTCCGCCCAGGGTTCGCGGACCTCTCCGCAAGAAGCGGCAGCGCCGCCGCAGCTTGCGGAGAGTTGCCGGCATGCCGAAGCCTGGGCGCGCTGAGATCAGCGCGCCCAGGCTTTGCGGCCCCGCCCCCGGCATCGGGGCATGGTCCCGATGGCGGGCGGCGGGGGGAGGCGTTCCCGCCCGTCCACCGGCATCAGGGCATGGTCCCGATGGCGAGCGGCGGGGGGAGGCGTTCCCGTCCGCCGCCCGGCATCGGGGCATGGTCCGGGGCTTTTAAATTGCCCCGGAACAGCGGAGAAATCCCCCGCTGTCCCGGGGCTTTTTAAAATGCTGGTGGGCGAGAGCGGAGGCTTTGCTCCCGCACGCCAGCATTTTAAGATCGCCCCGGACAGCGGAGAAGTCCCCCGCTGTCCCGGGGCTTTTTAAAATGCTGGCGGGCGACAGCGGAGGCTTCGCTCCCGCCCGCCAGCATTTTAAGATCGCCCCGACAGCGGAGAAGTTCCCCGCTGTCCCGGGGCTTTTTAAAATGCTGGCGGGCGACAGCGGAGGCTTCGCTCCCGCCCGCCAGCATTTTAAGATCGCCCCGACAGCGGAGAAGTTCCCCGCTGTCCCGGGGCTTTTTAAAATGCTGGCGGGCGACAGCGGAGGCTTCGCTCCCGCCCGCCAGCATTTTAAGATCGCCCCGACAGCGGAGAAGTTCCCCGCTGTCCCGGGGCTTTTTAAAATGCTGGCGGGCGACAGCGGAGGCTTCGCTCCCGCCCGCCAGCATTTTAAGATCGCCCCGACAGCGGAGAAGTTCCCCGCTGTCCCGGGGCTTTTTAAAATGCTGGCGGGCGACAGCGGAGGCTTCGCTCCCGCACGCCAGCATTTTAAGATCGCCCCGACAGCGGAGAAGTCCCCCGCTGTCCCGGGGCTTTTTAAAATGCTGGCGGGCGACAGCGGAGGCTTCGCTCCCGCCCGCCAGCATTTTAAGATCGCCCCGACAGCGGAGAAGTTCCCCGCTGTCCCGGGGCTTTTTAAAATGCTGGCGGGCGACAGCGGAGGCGCTTCCCCGCTGTCCCGGAGATTTCCCTATGGGCTTTCGTCTTGCGAAGGAAGCCCATAGGGAACTTCGTCTTGCGAAGCGCCTCCAAAACGGAAAACCCTTTCGTCTAGCGGGTTTTCCGTCTTGCGAGGCGTTCGTCTTGCGGGGTACCACTGTACCTTGCAGATGATTTGCAGGTACAGTGTTTACTGCTCTGTTTGTTCTCTCCCTTCTCCTAAGGACAAGAAATGAAGATAAGTCCTTACAAACCAGCAAACTCTTTCAGCTTCACCAGTATCTTTTCATTTAGAGCTCAGCTAATTATGCAGAGTCTACTAATAAACCAGGGGAAACCCTCCCACAGCTAGACAATCAAAGAGGCAAAGTAAACAAAGAACTGGAAAGCACTTAATTCTTCCCTCACCAGTGAAAAAAAGAGGGGGAAGAGTTTTCATTTTCATTTTCTGGTGGTGTTTATGTCATTGGTTCCCCCTAAACAGCTTTCCTACATATTAAAAAGGGTGATTTTTTAAAAAATTTAAATTAAAGGAGACTAACTTTGCTTGCTGGCCCTCCCTCCCTCCCTTTGATAAAAAAAAGGAAAGATTGGTATTGTGAAGGCTTGGGGGGGGGCTTCTGTGGGGGGGATGGAGGGGAGAAGATTTAGCTGGCTGCCTTATACTGAATGGGAGGTTGGGTACTGTGAGAATGATGGTGAGGGTGTTTTTCAAAAGCAAATATGTGTCTACTCACAAGCAAGCCCTACTGAATTTAATGGGCTTACTCCAAGGAAAGTAGAAGCAAGTTTAGTTCATAAATAAGTTGAAAATATATTAAATAGAATATATGGAAGTTTATTTAATATTTTTATTAAATCTACTACTTCCTTACTTTTTAAGGCCCTCCACCACTGCAGGGAGCCTTGTCAAGGCCCTTGGCTACTGCAGGGAAGTGTGGCGCACCCTCCGCTGCTGTGGGGAGGTATGGCAGGAGCCTCTGCCCCTGTGGGGAGGCCCAGCAAGGCCCTCCGCCATGGCAGATATATATCATTATATATCGAGATATTGTGATATTTAGCTGGGGATATATATTGTGATGTTGAAAACCAGATATCACCCAGGCCTACCCAGAAGTACTCTGGGCAGCTTACAGTCATAAAGTGATGAAATATAGTATGATTAAGTGACAATATGATAAAAACAGCATGCAGTCTTAAATTTCCAGGAATGAGAGAGATCAAAACCTACTAATTAAAATCACAAAAGCGGTGGTTTTGGTTTAAAACAGTAAAATCACTTTGTTTTAAGGGGGCGGAGTCTTCACCTGGTGCTTGAATGACCATAAGAAAGGTGCCAGGCCATCCACTTCCGGGAATGGCATTCCACACCCAGAGTGTCACTGTTGAAAACACCGCCTCCCTGATAGTTACCTGCCACATGCCAAGAGCCACATGCCACAAGAGCCCCAGAGCACAGCTTCTGAAGAGGATCTTAAGGCTCCAGTGGGGATTAGATGGGGAAATATGATGCTTTAGTTATATGAAACCAACTTTACAGACAGAAATAACCACCATCACACCAGCAGGTGAGACAGGAAGACCTGTTTGCGCAAGTGAAAGTATGTTGCACAAGTGGGCTGCATGTCATTCTTACAGTTTCTTCTATTAAGGGACAGCTGTACTTAATAAACTGCATTGGTAGTGCTTGTAAGGTGTGTCAGCATTATTATTCTCATACTGCCATTTGTGGACTAAGGAGCAGCTTGTCTGAGGCTTCCTAGAGGCTTCATGGCCAAGGCAAGATTTGAACCGGGAAAAGTGAAGCAGTGCTTTGTACCAGCTCAAGTAACCTTTTCTCCTCCTCCTCCTCCTTCCTATAGGACTATGGCCCCAAAGTGAATTTCAAGAAGCGCAAGTTGAAAGCAGGCAGTTTTGCTGGCTTGCCCAGCTTCAGCCAGGGGATTGTGACTCGAATGAGAAGCCATTCTGTGCTCAAGGACTTCTCTCCAGTCGAGCAGTGCAACTTGGATTATGGCCCCGAGAGAGGGGCTGCTATTGACCCCCACTGGGATGATTGGTGGCTTTGGGGGGAACGCCTGGTTAGCTTAAACTTGCTTTCGGCAACTGTGCTCTCCATGTCTTGCGACTCAGAGGATCATATCCAGTTATTTCCAGCCTTTCTTCAAGACAGCAAGCAGGTACACAGCTCTCTGACCCATGCTGTTTCTCAGGAGCATTGGCCTAAAGAATCTACTTCTTTAGGAGGACTCAGAAGCACCACAAAGTGGGGAACTGACCCTTCTCCCCCCACAAAGTCAGTTTCGTCTAAAGAGGTTGTCGTCGCCATTCACTTACCTCAGAGATCACTAGTGGTTCTGTATGGACCGGCTCGCTATAGATGGAAACATGCCATTTATCGCCATCATATTAAAAGCCGCCGTATCTGCATCACCTTCAGAGAATTGTCTGCGGAGTTCAGTCTTGGAGGAGAACAGGAAGAATTGGGTCAAAAGCTCCTAAAAACAGCTCTGACATACCAGGGAATACCTGTATAGGCATCCATGTGGAGGAACGGAAACTCTTTAACTTGTTTGGATCCCCGGAAATTAAACTTCAAGGCCTTTCATAAACTTGTGTCTTTTTTCTCATAATTCTACTAAAGCTGTGGTTTTCAGTGATCTTTCAAGGAACCCCTTGCTCCTCTTCCACCAGCTCTTAGGCACACTAATATTTCAAGGGACACCGTGAAAGGGCAGTGTACCCCAGATGTAGGAGATTAATTAAAAGTGCATGAAACTTGCACATATATAATAGCTGCAGGGCAAACACCACAGGTAAAAAGTTTATGAGATGTTGCCCCATACCAAGTTAAACCATTACACCGTTTATTTTTAAATATTGCTGAATTTCTTACAAAACACTCAAGGCAATTAACAATCACCAAAGTTAATGGTTAATTAAGACAAATTGAGAAAGCTCGTATGAAGTTGATGAGGTCAGCAAAGGTGAAGGAACCAGAAATTGGAACAACAGGCATGCCTCCTGCAATGAAAAGGTTTTCAGCCATGCACCAGAATACCAATGGAGGCAAGAGAGATTTCCCAGGGTTGTGGGCTCCACAGCCTGGGTCCTGCAGTGGAGAAGGCCCTTGCCTGTGTTTCCACCAACCATGGGAAGTGGTACCAAGCTTTTTCTTAGTAAGCAATTGGATGGAATGCTACCTGCATCCTTTTTCTTATATCTCCATAAGTAAGAGGCATACATTTTCTCAGGCAGTGACACCCCTGGGGTCTGCTTGTTGCACTGTGCCTTGACTCACAGCTCCTGGGACTGAGCACTTTCACTGCTCTGCTTTTAAGAGCAATTAACTGGAAATTGGAAGGGACGCGGGTGGTGCTGTGGGTAAAAGCCTCAGCACCTAGGGCTTGCCGATCAAAAGGTTGGCAGTTCGAATCCCCGCGGTGGGGTGCGCTCCCGCTGCTCGGTCCCAGCGCCTGCCAACCTAGCAGTTCGAAAGCACCCCCAGGTGCAAGTAGATAAATAGGGACCGCTTACTGGCAGGAAGGTAAATGGCGTTCCGTGTGCTGTGCTGGCTCGCCAGATGCAGCTTTGTCACGCTGGCCACGTGACCCGGAAGTGTCTGCGGACAGCGCTGGCTCCCGGCCTCTTGAGTGAGATGGGCGCACAACCCCAGAGTCTGTCAAGACTGGCCCGTACGGGCAGGGGTACCTTTACCTTTACCTTAACTGGAAATTGAATGTGCTTTACTGTAGATTCTCCTTCAGTAGCCCATGTTCTGCCTGCACACATGGCTTGGCAGTTCATATAAAAATAATACAATAAAATCACGCTAATGCTTCTTCCCCCCCCCCCAAACATAATTTTAGAAAGCTGGGAAAATGCGTCTTAAATCCAGCACAGAATCCCAGCTGTCTGATACATAAAAAGGATGTAAGGCATTTGACAACATGGGACATACTTCCTTCCCTTGAGGGAACCCTGCTCCACCCATGCTCTGCTTGCTTGCTGACTAAATTGCAATAGGAAGATCCCCAGACAGCAGGTAGCACCTGTGCTTTGACAGTAACCACAACAAGATTCTAGGGGCTGATGAAATCATAAGCTCTATTGCACCAGTATTTCCCCCCCTGTATGCAGACACGAAACACAGCTTAATATTCGCCATGTAATTATATGCAAAAGTGTGAAGAATACCTACCATATATATACACCACACAGATGGTATATTTTGCTTTTCTCATGATGACTCAGCTGGCAGCTATGAGAGAGACTGCTGCGGAATGAATAAATAAAATAGGCATTGAAAGAACAGTATTTAAAAGTATCTGCTGGTGAAGAGAGGCTGAGGCTATGGGAAGCCCCCCACCTGCAGGATCATCTGCATGGTGAAGGATACAGGTGGTACAACTAACAGTTCCATTACTGATTCAGTTAACTATTAAGGAAACAAGAAGAGTCCGTCTAGTCCAGTATCCCAGCATAATTCAGGGTCCTGTGGAAAATTATGCCAGCAGCTCAGATCCAATTGCCTGACGGTGTTGGGGGCACCTGTCTGGGTTTTCGAGGGGTGGGGGCAGAACAGCATCAGTAGTGGGCCCTGCTAGAGTGCTGGGACCTTGGTAACTGCCCATGAATGCGAGGTGATGGTTCAAGTCCTATAATTCAGACGCCTAATGTGGCTAAAAATATCAGCGCCAGATAGGTAGAGGCCTGCTTGAATATATTTTAAAATATTTTGATCAAGTGGCACCAACTGGGGGTGTGCATATGTGGGGAATCTCTGGGGTTGGGAGGTTTAAGCATCCTCCTGCCCAGTTCCCACTGGGGTTGCCATCAAATACATTATTAAGAAAGAAACAATGAATTGCTAAAAGAGAGGGCAAATATATTGGTGACATTTGAACATGCTCGTGTGTGCCTACGCTAGCCAGGTGCTGACTGTTTATGGGGAAACATCAGGGCCTCTGCTGGTCTCCCTTTTGATGGACCAGGCAGCCCTTCTCACAGAGAACTGTCCTCTTAAAAATAGGACACGTGGCCACTCTGTCTCTTCTTACAGATCACTTTACAAAGGGAGAATCCTTTCTTTCCCCAAACTGCAATTATTCCTCTGAAATCTAGGGTTGGGAACAAGAAATTAGGGCGCAAGCCTGACGGAAGGACATAAAATGGCAACCGTGCTTTGCAATTCCTAGATACGTGAACAGAGATTTGTGAACTTGCAAAAATGGTTTTTAAATCTACAATTAATAATTTAAGAACGGATTTTGGCGCCTTTGCTACTGCAGTTGTAATAGCCTTAATAGTACTTAAGAGTTTGACAGAACGTAAGCTGTGACTCTCAGCAATTTATTTTGCAAAAGATCAAGGGTAGAAAGTGAATTTGACGTGCTTCAGAAATTCAGTGCCTTGAACAGCGGTCTGTACAGTTTTTTCAAGGGGAAGGAGAATTGTTCTATCATGTTACCAGAATCCACTAATAAAAGGTGCAAATCAGCAAACAACCGAACATCCTTGATGAGCCACAATTTATGACAGCAGTACAAAAAGGTTTAGCTTGGTCTGCAGAGCAGCTGTGGTTCCATACCACTTTTAATTAAGACAGAGAAGTGGTGGGTGTGAGACCTTGGAAACCGGATAGAGATGAGAAGGACCTCATTAGCTGATTACAAGGATGAGAGAGGCCTGGTTACCTGAGAAGCGGGGTTAAGGGATGGACATCAATGCAGATGGTGATGCCCACCAAGGCTGGCAGCAGTGGCCTTTATGAGATAATGCAGAAAGGAAATGCGCATCAAAGACAACAGGGAAGCTTGCAGAGATGCTGCTGGCATTTTGCCCTTACAAAATTTGGGTAAAGAAGGAAATGGGAGAGTTCCCACTACTTAGCAATGCAAAAAGTTCTGGCACCACCTCTGAGCAATATAAAAAGTTGAGGGTGGGATTGTACTTGCTCTTCCACTCCCACTTCTCCCCATCCCATCCCCCCTTCTGTTCTTCTGTTCCCCGCATTTTCTTGTAGCAATGTAGCTGTGTGTGTGCATGACTTACAATGCTTTATGACTTTGAACACGTTTAAAAATAAATGCTAAAAAGAAGAGGGAAAAGGGCAGCAGATCCAAGTCCTGCCACAAAAAAACTTTGGGGCCTGGGTCACTCCCTAACAATGCCCATTTCCAGACTTAAGGGACTCTTCTGAAAGTCATTAGCCTGCAGCTGCTCACAAGACTCGGCAGAATGATTTATTCCTCCAAAGGTCAACCGGTTTCATTATGGGCAAGAATATGGCCTTTCAAGAAAGACTGTTCTGGATTTTGCACACTTCGGATGGTTCACTGCTTCCACTAATTAGCAGCAAAAGAATTTTGCTCTTGCTTCTAGGTCACCCAGCTCATTGTACTCTCTCTCACACACCCATTTTTATTGTGAACTGACGCCTATCGCAAACTACGAAAAATATTATTCTTCCTAACTGTCCACCCCTTGGTAGTTACTAGTTTTGTTTTTTTCGGTTTCTCCATTAACGGCCCCCCTGCCAAGGCCATTCCCATCTGTGCAGCCATTTTCTCCAGTAGAAGAAGAAGAAGAAGAAGAGTTTGGATTTGATATCCCGCCTTTGACTCCCCTTCAGGAGTCTCAAAGCAGCTAACATTCTCCTTTCCCTTCCTCCCCCACAACAAACACTCTGTGAGGTGAGTGGGGCTGAGAGACTTCAAAGAAGTGTGACTAGCCCAAGGTTACCCAGCAGCTGCATGTGGAGGAGCGGAGACGCGAACCCGGTTCCCCAGATTATGAGACTACCGCTCTTAACCACTACACCACACTGGCTCTCAGTACTGTTGAGTAGCAGCTGCTCGCAAACAAAAGCCTTGAACGAAGTCAAGCCATCGTTTCGCCTCATCCGGCACATTCTGCTGAAACCAGCAGTGGGTCTTCATGGAAAGCATGAGTTCTGCCACTGAGTTTTAGCCCTTTTGCTAGGAACTCAAATATGAAAACCAGGTTGGGAGCATGTCCACACATGTCTTGGGGCGGGGTGCCTGTTTTCTGAAGTCCAGTCCTTGAAAGATAGTGACTGGATCGTGTCCAAAGGAGGGCGAGGAAGACAGCAAGGGGTAGAGATGTTCCTATGTCATTTTCACTAATACATGTATTTTTAAGCACAATTCCCTCTAGTTTATGCACCTTTGTACATATTCCTTGGCCAGAGAACTGCACTGCAAATTTCTGACAACTGCAAATTTCAAAGGGTGTTTCAGTTCACGTATTGTTTCCAAAAGTATGTATTAGGTTCGCCTATATATGTGAATGGAATCAAATTTTCTACCCTTCCCTCTGCTCCAAAGAGTAGGGCGCAAACCCACTTCTTAATTATTATTTTGCCCTTTATCACCAGGTGATGCTAGGGTGGGCTACATAAAAAAAGGTACATACACTATCGCGCAGTAAAAGAAATGTGCAGTATGACATTAACAAGCAATGGCAAAAATAATTTCATCAACTCCCTTGATATGCTCCTCTGTATTAAACATGCAACTTCATCGTACTGTGGTACCTTGGGTTAAGTACTTAATTCGTTCCAGAGGTCCGTTCTTAACCTGAAACTGTTCTTAACTTGAAGCACCACTTTAGTTAATGGGGCCTCCTGCTGCCACAGCACCGCCGGAGCACGATTTCTGTTCTCATCCTGAAGCATAGTTCTTAACCCGAGGTACTATTTTTGGGTTAGCGGAGTTTGTAACCTGAAGCGTATGTAACCTGAAGCATATGTAACCCGAGGTACCACTGTATCAGGTGGATGTGTTGTTGAAGGCCTGGTAGAAAAGGCAAGTCTTTAGCTTGTGCTGAAAGCAAAGCGATGCCAGCACCAGCCATACCATAGAAAGGGAATTCTGCAACGCTGAGAAGGTCCTAACTCAGATCCAAACACCGCAGGCTTCACCCAGTGCTGGAATAATGAGGGCTTCCTTTGCTGGTGGATCTTAAAAGCCTAGGTGGGACAATACAGGGAGAGATTGTCTAGAAAACTAGATGCTAGGGATTTGTACGCAAGCTCTGAGACCATGAATTGGCAGCATAATTTAACTGTTGCAAGGAAAAGGATTCCGACTAAACATTAAGGAAGAACTTCCCAGCAGTATGAGCGTTTGAAAGTGGGGAAGAATAACCTTGGAAATTGATGGACTTGGCATCCCTGCTAAGTGGCCCTCCCGTCTGATTTAAAGTGACCGGAGGGCCACTTAGCAGGGATGCTTGAGCAGATTTCCTGCATAGGGAAAGGGTTGGGCTTCATGACATTTCAGGTGCCTTCCAACTCCATGATTCTATTACCGTATTTTTCGCTCTATAAGATGCACCAGACCATAAGACGCACCTAGTTTTTGGAGGAGGAAAACAAGAAAAAAAATATTCTGAATCCCAGAAGCCAGAACAGCAAGAGGGAGCGCTGTGCAGCGAAAGCAACGATTCCTCTTGCTGTTCTGTTTTCTGAGATAGCTGCGCAGCCTGCATTCGCTCCATAGGACGCACACACATTTCCCCTTACTTTTTAGGAGGGAAAAAGTGTGTCTTATAGAGCAAAAATTACGGTATTTCCCCCCACTGTGCTACAGATTTATTGACAGCATTTATACACCATCTTTGTAATATTTATCCCAGGGTGGTTTACAATGAAAATTAAGAGAGTCAATATGTACTACCTGCAGCCCTCCAGCTCCTGGAGGCCTTGTTCCCAAGGAAGCTTGCGACTCCAAACTTTGCATGCTGTTGTGCTTCCAAGGGAGTCCCACGCACTTGCATCACTGGGGCTTTCAGAAGAACTCGCAGATCGAATCCATATCAGGCTTGTGATTTGGGCCAAGTGCAGAAATGAGTTCGGGTACCCCACAATCGCACAAGCCTTTCCCTGACTCTAAAGGACTTCATAGAGGTAACAGATTTTTTTTTTAAAAGTATCTCAAAGATTGCTTAGAAGTATTTAATAATTGGCAGTTTAGGCAGATTTCACAATTTACACGTGGTGGGGGAAGAGTGAGGAGATGTAAATACAGGACTTCCGGGTTGGCGCGTCTGGCTAATGGCGGATTCCCTCCGAGCTCCGGAGGGAATCGGCTCAGCAGGGGATCGGGTCTTACCGTGCCGGCGACACGGGGACCCTCACAAACCACGTACACGGGGTACGTGGACATGGTGACTCGGCGGGCATCGTAAGCGCCCCCCCCGACCCGTGAAAGAGCCTTTTTAAAGGCTAAGGATCGGGTGCCTGGGAGCGGCGTGGTGCTGTGAGTCTTCTGCTACCCCTGCCGAGCGAAGCCGCATGCCATTCTTCAGTCAGCGCTAACTTCTTCCTGCTAAATTTGGACTCAAAACTAAGAGCAACAACCCGTGAGTAATTTGAAAATTGGATTATAAATTTTTTCGGTTTGGATTTGGTACGAACGGAGGAGATGAAAAAAAAGGGAAGTCCGTCTCCTCCATATTGTTAACAGTGCAAGCAAGGATTTGACAACTAAAGTTGCGGGAAAATTTGTGAGATTGGATAAAAAATACACACCTCACGGATTTAAAAGACCTAAGCTAAGGTGCTGGAGGACAAGAGATTATTTTGTTTGAAATTAAGTATCACCCTACTCAAGCCCGGGAGCAACCCGAGTTAAGAGCCTGCTGAGACATAGATACTTTTGACAGCTGTCAAACTAGCTGTCAAAGTTGAAAGAACTGAAAATTGAAACTTTAACCGATTAAATCGCTACAAAATATTACAAATAAGGAAAGATCGACACAAACAAGTTTGACTTTTGGATCGGAGAGGGAAAGATCACTAAAACCAGAATCCCTCTAGAGGGGACTCTTGGACATTGCAAGAATGGAACTAAAACAAGGAATACAGGAAATACGTGCTGGCTTGAAGGAGCTGATCTCTCTTGTGGGAAAATTGATACAGAGGAATGAGAAAGGCCTTGTTTTGTCTACGAGCCCACCAGACCCGAAGCTATCTGAAAATACACTAACTGACTTGGAAAGGGACTCGTTGGTTAAAACACAGGCAGCTGGACAAGGGAAAGAACCCAAGATTGAGGAGGAAAAGACACCTGCCAAGCAAAAGGAGCTGAAGGAAGGGAAGGCTGAGACACCATATAAAGGAGAGGAGAGACCAAGATCTGCTAAGAAGAAACCTAAACTGACCAAGGTGAAAACAGGACTATTTGGGACATATAGATTTATGAAACAGTGTTGGAATATGGGACATAAGCAAACAGGCCTAACTGAAAGAATCACCGCCAACATTGAGAAAACAAGTCTTCGATCCTGGGAGTTAAGCATGAGAGACTTTCGAAGAAATCGGCTGAAAGGAACTGTGAGAGATTTGCGCGCCTCGGACGTGAGATCACCAGGCTAGAAAGATGGACTAAATGTACTTTGATTAAGGATTGAAACCGGGGGAGAAGGGTGGGACTTAACAGTCCGAAGGGGGTTGAAGTTCTTTTTTTTTTTACCTTTTGATTTTTATAGAATAAAGAATATTTCATAAGAATGGGGAATCCGTGGGAGGGAAAGGGTGGCAATTTTAGGAAAGGTATCTTTTTTTTCTTTTTTTAGAAACATGCTTATATTCTTTTTTGCTCTTTTACTCTTATATAGAGGATTAAGGGATATACGTTAATAAAATGCTAGCACAACAATGAACTAAAGTATAATTTTATAATTAAAATGAATTTAATCAAACTAGGGTTAAGTAATTTTAATAAAATAAGGTACAGGATGTCTAGGGGAAAAACTTGCTAGAATAAATAAACTGGAGTTGGGAAACAATAGGAGGAGACGTGGGGAAGTCCTGAAAAGAAGTTATTGAAAATAAGTGGGAAGAGGTGAACCTCTTTTTCTTTTTTCTTTTTTTTTCTTTTTTTTGGATGTAAGTTTCTATGTTCCTGAGTTTTGATTCTTAATGTAACCTTCTTGGAAAATTAATAAAGATTATTTAAAAAAAAAAAAAGGAGATGTAAATACAATATACTTATTAGTTGTAATATGATTAGTGTGTCCCGCAGGCAGCCAAGCATGAAAAAGGAGGAATGAGGTATAGCCGTTAAGGACATACTACCAATATACAGATTAATTTAAACATTTTGGCAACAGTGTTTGTACAGCAAATCAGGTCCAAGGTGCTGTATTTTCTTTCAGAACAAGACTGTTACGCATACAAAAGAGCACTTTTTTCTGTTTTCAAGGTGCAGTTCCCAATGACCGCAAACTTCTCACGTACCATACAGTTATCCTGTTGTTGCAATACAGAAACGCCGGGGATGTCATAAGCCTCCGTGAAACAGGACACAACGGCTCAAGCAGCTGGCAGATGCTATGTGGGTTTGCTTAAAAGTTGATCCCAGCTCAACAGGGCTACTTCATCACAAATCATATGTTGATCATGTTGTTGCACGAGAAAGAAGCTTGGATGGCCCCTCAATTTTTGATTTCAGTTAGCCAAACACACTCTGAACATTGGTGGCCGGGGGTGGTGGTGGGTGGCATCCTGTATAAATGCTGTTTAAGTGTCAAAGCAGCCAGCTCTTCAGGGAACAGAATGCTTCCAGGAAGAAGAGGCCCCATCCCTCCCTATGTCCCACCCCCATGATGTGATTCTTCTTCCTGTTTCTACATCACCGATATAGCTTTGGGCCACACACAAACACGAAAAACTGCTTGAGCAGCAGCTGATGACGGCTGTTTGGGCTTAGGGGTACCGGCCGACCAGCTCTGCTCTGTGTCAGTTTTCAAAACTTGTGCAATGTACAAAACTTGTGCAATGTACAAGTGGACACTGTGCCCATTCTAAAGCGCATTGGGGGTTGTGCTAGGAGAGAGATTTTCAGGCTACAGCCTTTTATATACACACAACAAACAAACTTTGGTTACACATTCACACCTGCATTTCTACTTGTGTAAAATACTACATGGTGCTCTTTAAAGCCCTTCTGTTCTTTGCGACCTGGTTTTTGTGTTGAAAGACAGATAATCTCCAGCTTTTCCACAGAGGCAATGGAGCCCTCGCTAGCCGCTTTCTCAATGGGAACTCTTTCAACCCTATAGAAGCTACTTGAACTGGACAGAGGAAAAACTCCTCATCTCTGAAAGCATCCACCACCCACCCCAGTTTCTGGTCTTTTCACAATTCCAGAAATAGTCCCTGCCCCCCCCCCCAGTGTAAAAAAAGTCACTGTGGACAGATTCCACAGATGTTCACATACTGTGATTTACAAACTCCACTCCAGAAGCGAAGTTTGTAAATCAATTGCCAGTGAGAGCATCACACCCCTTTCCTCACTCTGCATAGAAGCCCCTGCAGAAAAACACAACCCCACTTTGCTAAAACTGATGCATATTTTTAAAAATTGCTTAATCTGTCTCCCTTCCCACCCACCTAAAAATGTGGAACTCTAAAGGACAAGCCCACCTTCAAACAACTGCATAGATGTAGGTAAAGGGTTCAGTTTTAACGACACAGTAACATCACCCACAAATTCAAAGAGCTGGCCGCCCAGACCTGCGTCCACCGGGGAACATTTTGGCATCTGAGAATGTTAGGCACCTGGGGGTTAATTCCTGTTATGAAAATCCTCAGAGCTGCAAACAGAAAGGCACCCGCTGGCCATCACACAACCTGCAGCCCCCGGTCGTGCCCATCCAGCTGCACTTTCAGTTTGTGGAGCTCTTCAATCTCCCGGTTGTGGCGCTCGGTTTTGTGGCGGACGAGGGAGCGGTAGAAATGGATGGTGAAGACGACAAAGATGATCCCCACCGGGACCATGATGATGGTGGAGATGAGGGCTGCCTGCCACCCTGTGTGCTGGCTGGTCTTCTGGACGATGGCGGTGCCGTTTCTCAGCACCGAGTCCACGGGCAGGAACTTGATCCAGCACAGGAGGACGACCTCAGCAAGGAAGAGGAGGATGCCCAGGACAGTGGAAAAGCCCCAGGCCAGCTCAATGTAGGGGTGCATGCGCTCGTGGGGGGACTCGCTGATGGAGTTCAGGTTGTGGATGTTGCTCACGGCTTCCACGTTGGGGAGGATGCAAGTGCTGATGAGCAGGGCAAAGAGATGGACAGCCACAAGGATGGTAGTGCAGGCACTGAAGGCAATCAACAACATTGGGGGGTACTGGTACTGCATCTCCAGCTGGACCTCCACCATCGCCACCTGAAAAGCAACATCCGTCAGTGTTTGCTTGCCTCTACAAAACCCAGGAGAGAGTTGGCAGTAAATCACACCAGTCAAGTTGCTCTTTAATAGCAAGAACACAATAGGCACAGACTGGGCAGAGGGTTAGGCCTGATGAGCATGGCAGCTCATCCCACAGCACTTTTTTCCAAGCAACTGGAGACTGTGCCTGTGTGTAGCCAACCTCTCCTCCGCCCTTTTCATGCCTCTTCTGGTTCTGGGATACAAGTGGGAGAGGGAGAAGCCTGTGATTCATCACCAGCCTATCTCATCTCTGCCTCTTGGCCTCCCACCTCTCCTGTTTCAACTTCTGCCTCTGATTCTGAACATCTCTCTGCCATGGACTCTCCCAGCTCACTAGGCCCTGTTACCCCTTCAGCTTCCGACACCTCCTTTTCCCAGTCTTCTTCCTCTGACCACACATTGTCATCCCACCACCAATCCCTGGGCTCTGAGCTTTCTTCCCTAGGGGGGTTCCCCAGCTGGTTCCTCCCACTATTCCTTTGCATCCAACCAGTCTGTGACAACTGCTAACCCACAAGAACAATCCACACAAGCAATTATCATTCACACAATGCATGAACTAACACAGAATTCACTGTCATGGGACGTGGGGATGGCTCAGATGGTTTTTAAAAGGGGACAAATTAATAGGGAATAAATCTATAAACAGTTACTATTTAGAATGCCTATGTCGAGAGGAAGAGTATTTATTTATTATTATTTGTTATAAGTGGGACTTGATCATTATAAAAGTTGACAGGTGGTTTTTCCCCCATATGTGGTAGCTACACCCTCGAGGGCATTTCCTTTTTGGGAAAAGTGTTTTATGAAGCTAGTTTAATCACTAAGCAAAACACACCTCTAGATTCCAAGATCACCCTCTTTTCATTTCATGCAGAAGCTGTTCGGGATCTTTCAAATAATAATAAAAAGTGTATAACTCGTTTAATGACTGCAGCAAGCCTTATAATTATGAAATTCTGGAAGACTTTAAATATAGACCTTTTGGAAGCTTGGCTGTCACAACTTCGGGATCTACTTTTGATGGATAAGCTAACTTCACACATGCGCGCGCGGGAGGGGGGAAAGTACAGGCATAACAAAATCCAAGACTTTATCTTCAATCTGGTGCAAATTTATTATGTACGCAATGCTGAAAGGACATGGCTACTGACCACCTGCAATGTGTGGTAATTTATGGACTGACGCCTTTATTCCATAAGTGAAATGACTCTTTGCACAGGATACTCGATTCAATTCCCCCTCGTTTCCCCCCGCTGCCCAAAAGCGAGTCAATGCTTTTTTTCTTGCTTTTTTTCAGTTTAAGGGGGCAAGGTTGCTAGCAAGCACAGATTTTGACAGGTTACCAAGACCAGCCAAACTTGGTGCACCTCTGCGCTAGAGTGCACTTTCAGTTCACACAATGTTACAAGGAAGCCCAAGGTCCAGGCTAACGCCTTGTATGAATTCAGCACGCGCTCTAGAACATTCCTGCATGTTGCAGGTTGCTGAGTTGGCACAGGGGTGCCTCAGTAGACATACAGAAAGGCTCCCTGAAGTGTGTGTGTGTGTGTGTCCTAAAAACTACTCCACAATCGTGCCAGACCGAGAAACCATCTGGGTCAGGTCTCTCTGGGAAAACATTTTCTAAGTAGGTTAATTCAATATACAAATTAGCAGTAGTCTGTGCTACAGTGCCTTTTTGCATAAAAATACACACACACCCCAGCTCCAAAGAACATAGGAAAGTGCCTTATACGGAGTCAGACTCCTGATCTATCTACCTCAATAGTGCCTGCACTGACTGGCAGCAGCTCTCCAGGTCTTTCCCAACTCTGTCTGGAGATGTCAGGGGTTGAACCTAGGACATTCGCATGCAAATCGTGGACTCCACCACTGAGCTTTTACAACAGCACATCTCAAGCAACACCCTCGGGTTTCCACTGAATAGATGTCTCCAAGGCATCCTCATCTTGCCCAGTGCAGATCGGCAGGCCTCAAGCTGATCTACCTTCTCTACCAGCAAGGCTTGCGCTTGCCGCAGGTCTAGCTTTGCACATTCTCAGGCAGGGAGACAAACATGGCACTGGGGTTGCAGGTCACCGCAGCATCTCTCTTGCCATCCATGTCTTTTGGTCCTACCTGCACCGTGAGACAGCACTCGGGGCCTCCCCCTCAAAATGCCCACGGGGGCAGGATCACAAAAGGCTTAATATTCTTAGATAACACGACATGCAAAGTGATGTCTGTTCCATGCTACTACAGCTGGACAGAAGCCTTCTACACTGCTTACGTTTCATTTTCTCTTCCCTTCCCTTCAGGACTGTGGCAGGGGAAAGAGGCCATGCCCTGCTCAGTTATCTATTCGTGCCAGATGGAAGGGGCCGATCAGAGCCGTTTCGACAGAACCGCCCCACCTTATTAAATTTGTATACTGTCCTCTACCCATAGATCTCAGGGCGCTTCACAACATAAGATCATAAAATTAAAAAATACATAAAATACATAATGAAAACAAAAAAAACCCTGTACATTTTAGAAGGGTGTTGGATGCCAGTCAGCCAAAGGCAACTAAGGTCTAAACCCCTTTCAGAGCCCTCTCACTTGGTGTTCATAATGTGAGCTGAAGCCATCCAAAAGGCACATGGAGCCAATCTTTTCAGACACAGAAATGAAACTGACAAGCTGCTTATATTTCTACATTCAGGGGAGATGTATGCAAGAGCACCAGGAATCAGAGCTAGCCCTACCATTAGGTAGGGCAAGACTCAGGGTGGCTGATTTGGGGTGATACTAAAGGGCAGCAAATGATTAGCTATTTACCATTGTTGTACTGCATTTTTATTTTTACTGCCCGGACAGGAAATGGGAGAGGCGTTGGTGGGATTTTCTAGCACAGGTGTTTAAAAACTTGACTAGCCTTAGGCACATAGCTGTCAACTTTTCCCTTTTCTTGCGAGGAATCCTATTCGGAATAAGGGAATTTCCCTTAAAAAAAAGGGAAAAGTTGACAGCTGTGCTTAGGCACTATGCACCTTGACTGGGGTACCATCCGTTGCTCTGTTTCAAGCATCAAAATGCCCTGGACTGTTCCTGAGGGGAGGACCGCACTCTTCCAACAAATTACCACTTAGAATCATAGAACTATAGAGTCGCAAGGGAACATGATGATCAACCGGTCCAACCCACTGCAAAGCAGGAATCTTCTACCCAACGTGGGGCTTGAACCCAAGGCCCTGGAATTAAGAGTCTCATGCTCAGCTATTCACATGGTGTGATCGCAGATGCATGGGATTTTTCTGTATGATGTAGCTTTTGTTTCTGCCTCAGGCTGCTTCTGATCCTGGGTCAGCATTAGGGCATTTGCATTAGCTATTAACTGCAAGCGACAGACCAAATGGTTCAAAGATCAGAGCAGATTTTTGCAGACAAGCTGCTATGAAAACATACCATAGCAAATCCAGAGAGTAACGCAGAAGTCCGGCTGGAAGCTTTCAACTTGGCTCGGCTCAGGTACAATTTCCGCCATGAAAGGGCCTGGACGGAATGGTGGTTGGAGGTGACCAGCTCGAGGTAACTGCGACGCACCCAGTCCCGGTAGTCCATGCCCTTAGCAGCCGGCTCAGTGCAACAAGTGGAAGCGGGAGGATCCACGGGGACATTTAACTCGGAACTCATCATGAAAGGCAAGCTGTGGGAAAGTTGAGGGAAAATCAGCATTGCAAACACCAGATACACGCCAGGCGCTGTGCGGAAGTCAAAGCAAAACGAGTCCTGGCTTGCAATCTAAAAGCACATGAGATTAGAGGAGAGGGTAGCTGGAGCAAAATGAGAAACTCCCCACAAGTTGGAGAGTGTAGGGAAAGGGGGGGGGGAGAGAAAGGATGCAAAATATTCAACCGTCAGCCCAGGAACAGGAAAGAAATTTAAAAAGCGAAACAGTGCATGGATAGGTAAAACACAAGAAGGAAAAGATGAGTTTTCAATAACTTGTGAGACAAAGAAGTCTGCAGAATATTTTAAGGAAGACAGGACAGGAGATAAGAAACAGCTCGGCCAATGGTGCATTGAATAACTACAAAGGCAGATAAAAAAGAGCAAGATCATGAAGGGATTTAAAAGTTCAAGTGAGTAAGTTTACATTCTATCCTAAGCAAGAGAGAAAGCCGGTGAAGGGGAACACGTAGGCCACCTTCGCATGTCATGTTAAGCCAGATGTTAAGCCAGTGTTTTTTTTTGAGACTAAGCAGTGCTACACTCTGCCCGGTTGCTCCCATTTCCCTTCTCCTCAGTCTGAGCGGAATAAACAAATCAAGAAGCTTCCCGTTACATTTGAACCAAGGATCACGGTCCGCTGTTTCCTAACAAGCCACGCTTGCTAGTCAACCTGGAGCCCACAGCTCGCTGTTGCCTTGCTGGTCCTGGCAGGAGGAACAAAGAGGAAAGGGGTGAGGTTTCTTACCTTTTAGGCAGCTCCCTCTTGCTCCCTCTCACCCATACACCTCCTTTTCCTTTTATTGTTCCTCAACCACTCATCCCTGTCCAAACACTCTCATTCTGCAAAAAACTACTGCCAGGAGATATGCAAACGTAGCTGTCTGTGGAGCAGCGCTGTTTGCATAATGAGAGCAGAATGTGGGGGTGGAAGGTTCGGCAAGAGAGAGGAAGAGCGTTTGCTTAACCCCCAGTTTCTCTGAGCAGGTTCTCTAGAATCCTTCTTCCCTGCCATTCTACCCCAGAGTTTAAAAATCCCAAGTTGCTAAGCGATATGTTGGAGCAAAGGCATTTAGTCTCTCTCCCCCCCCTCCCCCTGCGCCTTGTGCAAGGATTGGTTCTTTAAAATTCAATGCTCGCACCTCAAAACATTAGTATTTGCTCCAAGTATTCAAAGCCTCCTCCCCTTTTCCATCTACTTATATGGTGGAAATGGAGAAAGCTTTCATTCATGAGCCACAATTTTAGAAAAAGAACTGTGTGTGTATGTGTGAAAGAGACGAGAGAGAGAGAGAGAGAGAGAGAGAGAGAGAGAGAGAGAGAGAGAGAACTCAGAAAAGAATTTAAGCTCAAGGTAATAAAGACTACAGTGAGATGGACCTCACTCACTTATAAAACACCGTTCAAACAGAAAATCAGATGTGAGGGCTGCAAGCTTGGGAGTTCTATAGTAGTCCCACGGGCATGATCAAATAATATTCCCAGCTTCCTTACCCCCCAAATTATGTATTTGCCCCAGAGATGCAACATGAAGATAGCCACAATACTGTATAGGAAGAATCCTGTACTCTGTTACTTTTATGAAGTATTGGTGCATTCATTTTCCCTGAAGCACACTAATTTCATTTATAGAACTGATCTTCCACTTTTCAGCTTGGAAGCTCTCAAGAGGCTCACCAAAGGAAAACATATTTAACATGAAAGATTTAAAAAATTTAAAGCATTCCCAAGGACAGTTTGGAGTACACTATTAGAAATACCAACAACCTTTTTTTTGGGGGGGGGACAAGGAAGGTGTTTGCTTGGTGCCTAAATGAAGAAAACAACGCTGAAGCTGGCCAAGTGTCCCCACGGAGGGAATTTCAAAAAGAGGAAGCGTTGCTGAAATTGCTCTGTCTATATTTGAGGGGGATAACTAGGGCAGGGTCCCAGGTTCATGTAGGGGAGAGATTCAAGAGAGCACTGGTAAATTTAGGCTTGGTGTAATTAAAACAGATCAAGCTTTGTGCAAGCAAATCAGAACAAATGCTCAATAAACAGGTCACCTGGATGAGCTCAGAGAAGTCAAGGTAGTGCGTGAGGGGCTGGAAGTTGCCCTGTAGGTATGCTGGGTACCATCAATATTTGCCACATCTTTGGCTTCTTAGATGCTGCTCGGCACAATCCAATCCCTGCACCACAACAGCTACCTTTATTTGGAAGATAGGACTTGAGTGATATCAATAAAAAAGGAATGTTTTATAGATAAGAACATCCAGTTCAGCATCCTGTTCTCACAGAGGCCAACCAGAAGTTTCTGGAAAACCAACAAGCAGGACCTGAGTGCAACAGACCTCTCCAGAGGCATAGCTGGGGGGACGGGGGGCACTGGGTGCCACATCACGGGGGGCAGCACTTACCGTGGGTCGTGTAGTGCACCCAAGCCATGCGTCTCTCCTGGGAGTGATGCAGCGGTCCTGGTGCCTGCAGGCTCCATGCTGCCCGAAATGGCAGCGTGGGGCTTGCTTCTGCCCACTGCCTCCCCCACAGCTGCCCTACAGCCCTGCCCTGGCTTGCTCTGCCCAGTGGGTAGCTTGCCCTGCCCCCATGGGCGATTCATCCCGCCCCCGGGTACCCGAGTGACTAGCTACGCCGCTGGCCCTCTCCCCACTTGTAAATCTTAGCAACTGATGTTTAGAGGCATACCGCCTCCGAAAGTGGAGACAGAACTTAGCTATAAATTCTACCCTGCTCTTTTCAATGACCGCACCTAACAAAAGCTCACTGTTCTCTTCTGGGAATAATTCAATGAACTGCTGACAACCTATTATGCCCTAATGGCTTCAATCCAACATACCTTAAAAAAGAGATTGTGAACCTGGGTCTGTAAGATGTCTCGGACTTCCAAAGGCATCATAAGACGAGTCATGCTGGATCGGATCAAAGCTCTGACCAGTCCAGCATCCTGTACTCACAGTGGCCAACCAGATGCCTATGGGAAGCCCAGAAGCAGGGCAGGAGCGCAATAGCACACTCCTCAACCAATATGGTCAAGGAGGAGGAGTTCCAGCAACATCCAGAGGGCTGCAGGTTCCCCAACTCTGCCTTACAGACTGTCTTCTCCAATACCCCCGTTCTCATCTCCAAGCTCTGCAAAAGGTGACCTCTGAATGGTCCTACTGGTATATCAGGTTTGCAAAGGGAAGAAGAGAAATATGATCAGTAGCTTCCTCCAGGTTTCCTTCCCCCTGGAGACTCACTGAAGTCCAAGCGTGATCACCACCTAGAAGTGTTACTAAACCTCCCTTTGAGGATCACAAAGACCAAGATCTAGGATCACATTTGCAGTAAAGGATCACAATCATGGATGAGCTTTCAGGAGGATCACAGCCTAGTTAGAAAAGAGCAGAGAAATTTCTACGAGTTTTGTTGCGTTTTATTGTGTTCTAATGCACAGCCCACTCCTACGCTTTTGAAAGGCTATAAACTGAAATAGTGTGGGGAAGCTGCTACAGCAGGGACTGCCAATCGTTTTAGCCTCAAGGAGTGGGTGCCCTACCTCAGTGGGCATGACTAGCAGAAGCTGTGGCAGTGGCTGGAGCCAATGTTGTCATTTACACACACACGCACATTCACACACACTCCAATAGAGTGATTACAGACTGTGGCATTCCCAGGTAGGCTTACATAATGCAAATATGCATTAAAAATATGTTTGCCTGATCATCACACATCATGACTACCAAAAGGGCATCTTCATGCCTTCTCCTTCATGGATTTAATTTTATTACATTTATAGCCTACATTTTCTCCAATAAGCTCAATGCTCTGAACTCATCTTATGATCACAATACTCCTGTTAAGTCGGCATGTAGGTGAGAGTTAGTAACTGGCCTGATGTCACCCAGGGAGCTTCATGGCCGAGGGTAGATTCGAACCTTGGTTTCCCAGGTGCTAGCCTAACATTTTAACTGCTATTGGGTTATTGGATCCTAATTTACATTCAATACAAGAACCTTTAAGACATCTCCTCCTCTCGCAATCTCAACTTACTCCACCAACCCCTGCAAAATGAAGCGGCAATACCAACTCACAGACTATATACTTTACAAAGCCGGAGGCTGGAAGAACATCGGATTATCACAAATTATTCATTGACTTGGAATAAAAAACCTACCCTGATGTTGAGAATGCAGCCTCTGCTAAGTCTGGGCCCCCGCTGTAATTCCACGGGCTTCGGTGGGCGTTGCCTTGGAGAGAGCATTTGGTCTCGCCACAAGTCATGTCAGCAAAGCACTCCGAAGAGGGGAAGTGCTTCAGGAGTGCTGGCTGATGCTGGGTTTGATCTTGTTTGTCATCTCTGCTTCAAAGGCAGCAGGGGGAAAGCCTTACATCCCTTTTCTTTCCCCCAAGAGCAGTGAACAATGTAAGCAAGGGGAGAGGGAGGGGAAAAAAATATCCTTGTATGCACCAGACTCAATCTTCTTTTCCCTTGAATTAGTTTTTCAGTGCATAGTCTCTCTCCCCCCCCCCCCCACAGCTATAGAGGGGGAAATGGGGGAGGAAAAGCCCATGAAATGAAGGAGGTACAATCTGTAATATTTCCATGCAAAACTTGAATTTGTCTTTGCATGCTTCCCGTAAATTTCACTCCATCTCTTTTCTCATCAAATCAGAGGTCCTTTCTTAGTACCCGTCTCTTGGGACCCCTTCTTCATCACCCCACGGACATTTGCAGGACATCAGTGAATCTCTGTTCTCTCCCTTCCCCCATGCCCCTAACCGCCACTACTCCAGAGTTTTCAAATAATCTATTTTTTTTCTTCCCATTTGTGCTGCCAATAGGAGACCAGCTTCCTATCTGTCTAAGAACAACTGTTCCCTAAAAGATCATTGTTCCAGATTCCTCTGTTCTTCCTCACTCCACCCCTAGAAGTGTGTTCATTTCTTCCTCCCAACTCAATAGCCTTGCAGGGCAGCAAACCGTATCATATTTGGCTGAATCAGATATACATGCCCCTTCTTCCATGTCTCCCGCAGATCTCCCTGCCCCCAGCCTTGTTCTTATGCATTCAGAGGCTGCCCTGTGGCACAATCGAGAGTGAAATCTTTTGTTCCAAGCAGATCGATGGATGCAGAGCCAGTGCTAAGAGGGCGGTTAGCTCTAGCACTGTTTAGCTGGTGACGGAGGGTGCATGATGAGTCATTGGAATGAGGCCATGATCTATTACTCACGTAGAAAAATGCAGGTTCATCGTAATGTCTGAAATGCAGCACATTTTGTTTCCTGCCATAAACACACAAATTGGGAGGCAGTAATGCTTCTGAATGGGACGTGGGTGGCGCTGTGGGTTAAACCACAGAGCCTATGACTTGCCCATCAGAAGGTCGGCAGTTCGAATCCCTGCGACGGGGTGAACTCCTGTTGCTCGGTCCCTGATCCTGCCAACCTAGCAGTTCGAAAGCACCTCAAAGTGCAAGTAGATAAATAGGTACCCCTCCGGCGGGAAGGTAAACGGCGTTTCTGTGTGCTGCTCTGGTTCGCCAGAAGCGGCTTAGTCATGCTGGCCAAATGACCCAGAAGCCGTACGCCGGCTCCCTCGGCCAATAAAGCGAGATGAGCGCCGCAACCCCAGAGTCGGCCACAACTGGACCTAATGGTCAGGGGTCCCTTTACCTTATAACTTTAATGCTTCTGAATACCCGTTGCTGGAAACCACAAGAAGGGGAGGAGTGCTCTTGTGCTCGAATCCTGCTGGTGGGTTTCTCAGAAGCGTCTGGTTGACCACTGTGACAACACGAAGCTGGGCTACATAAGCCACTGGCCTGATCCAGCAGCCTATGTTCTTAAACTGAGTAAGCAAAATGCACATAGCCGTGGAAGCCGCTCCACTGTACAAAAAGGAAAAGGGGAAAGTTGATGTCCAGCAGGCTTCTCTCCCCTGTCTCTCCTTCAGTGGGGTGAAGGTGGATGGCACCATGCCTGAAATCTAGGGTGGTACCTTTTCACTGATGAAGTGAGAGAGTTAAGGATGCACTGAATACTCTTCCATGGAAATCCATAGGAATTAAAAGCATTTCATATGTGGACTATGCTGTGTTTACACTTTGAGCTCTCCTCCCTTTCTCATTTGACACACATGAACACCTACTAGGCCAAATGAAGGTCTTCTGTTTGTCAAGCATTAAATGGAACCACCTTTGCTCTCTTACAGCTGGCTAAAACTCTGTCCCTGAATGAGTGAATGTTTATTATTACAGCTAAACAGCCCGCATAGTAAAACCTGAATCTCAGCATATTTTTTTACATGAATGTTATGTCCCTGAACATGTGCTGCAGCTGTGCCAATGCCTGCTTTTCCCACCTTTCAAATCCATCATCAGAAAACCACCTTTACCCACATGGCTTTTGGCTTGACCCTTTAATACCCACCCCCATCTGTAACTGAGCTTTGATCATGACTCGCCCTCATATGGCTCCTCAAATCTCTCAATACTTCCCCTATTGTCTTAAATACTTCCCCTATTGTGGTGTAGTGGTTAAGAGCAGTAGTCTCGTAATCTGGGGAACCGGGTTCGCGTCTCTGCTCCTCCACATGCAGCTGCTGGGTGACCTTGGGCCAGTCACACTTCTTTGAAGTCTCTCAGCCCCACTCACCTCACAGAGTGAGAATGTGAGCCGCTTTGAGACTCCTGAAGGGGAGTGAAAGGCAGGATATCAAATCCAAACTCCTCTTCTTCTTCTTAAATACTTCCCCTATTGTTTTAAATAACAAGATCCTTCAAGGCAACAACCTGCATATTTTTGTCTACAAAATTCCATAAGGCAACCTGTAGCCCTCCAGATGCTGTTGCACTCCAACTCCCATCAGCCCCTGCCAAAAGTCAAGGTTGGAGCGAGCTGTACACTCATGATGTATACTGATGCCCTCGGGAAGAGCACTATCAACATAATGAAGACTTACAAAATTATATAGGAAGAAACAAACATGTCTCTGCCCCCAAGGAGTTTACAATCTTAGGGTGGTACTCAGTGCTAGCTCTTCCTCAGAGTAGACTCACTGAAGTCATCATGGACATGACTAAGTTAGGACCATTACTTTCTATAGGTCTACTCTGAGGAGGACTTAGTTGAATACAACCCTTGTAGTGCAAAATGTGCATTTACTCAGAGGTAAGTCCCCACAGTGTCTGGGTGGGGGCTTGGCGATACAAGCACCTGCATCACATACAGAAGGTATCGGGTTCAAAAACTGACATCTCCAGATAATTCTGGGGAACTCCTGCCTAAAAACTGCCCCTAACAGGCAATATGGAATTATTGTCCTTAACCGTAGGGTTTCTAGACATTTAATTATGTATTAATAACACAACATTATATCCACATTATTTACTATGCATCATTTCACACCGCATTGCACTGTATGGATATGCTGCACATAGAATACACACATGCTGTTAAGATTTGGTTGGTGAGGTTTGTCACTAGTCCAATCCCTGCCCTGACTCTCCTCTCCTGACTCTTCTGTCAACAAACAAGATCTTAGGTATTGAGAGCCCTTTCAAAAAACGTCACTAGTGAATCGGGGAGAAGTGACACGCGTCCCACGCCATGACGGATCCTATTCCACAAACGTGCAATATGGTGGAGCCAATTATTATTATTATTATTATTATTAAACCTCTTTATGCGCCTATATTATTATTATTACTTTTGGTTTGTTTTAAGCCGTTTTCAATATTGTGCTTTCCTAGGAATGCTGTGTTTTAATTGTAACCCGCCCTCGGACGGTGAGGGGAGGGAAATAAAATAATAATAATAATGGCAATCAATCAATAATAATAGCAATATGCAAATATGCAAATGAGCAGCTCCCCATCGCGAGGCGTCTCCCCGAAGTCCAGCCCTCCTGCCGACTTACCCCACAGGCAGCAGCAGCAGCAGCAGCAGCAGCAGGAGCAGCACCGCCGCCCCAGCCCCACTAACGCCGCCTTCGCCGCTGCCAAGGCAACGCCAGGGTCCCGCCACGTGATCGCTCTGGAGTAGTGAGCACGTGACCAAGCCTCTTCTCTCCCTGCCGCCCCTCAGACAGGTCTCGATTCCCGGCAGGCGAGAAGAGTCAGGAACGAGCGCGTGTTGCAAGAAGGGGTTTCATGTTTTTCGTTTTTCATTAAAGAGATAAACATATATACTCTCTCTGTGTATACATATACAGCGAGAGAGAGATACATATACATATATACACATACACATACACATGCACATACACATACACATATACATACACATACACATATACATATACATATACATATACATATACATATACATATACATATACATATACATGTTGTTGTTCAGTCGTTTAGTCGTGTCCGACTCTTCGTGACTCCATGGACCAGAGCACTCCTGTCTTCCCTTCCTCCCGCAGTTTGGTCAAACTCATGCTGGTAGCTTCGAGAACACTGTCCCACCATCTCGTCCTCTGTCGTCCCCTTCTCCTTGTGCCCTCAATCTTTTCCAACATCAGGGTCTTTTCCAGGGAGTTTTCTCTTCTCATGAGGTGGCCAAAGTATTGGAGCCTCAGCTTCACGATCTGTCCTTCCAGTGAGCACTCAGGGCTGATTTCCTTAAGAATGGATGCGTTTGATCTTCTTGCAGTCCATGGGACTCTCAAGAGTCTCCTCCAGCACCATAATTCAAAAGCATCAATTCTTCGGCGATCAGCCTTCTTTATGGTCCAGCTCTCACTTCCATACTTCACTACTGGGAAAACCATAGCTTTAACTATACGGAG
This sequence comes from Podarcis muralis, assembly GCF_964188315.1. NCBI lineage: Eukaryota > Metazoa > Chordata > Lepidosauria > Squamata > Lacertidae > Podarcis > Podarcis muralis. Next base: position 33,474,313 of record NC_135669.1, on the reverse strand, counting down.
CTTTGTCGGCAAGGCGATGTCTCTGCTTTTTAAGATGCTGTCTAGGTTTGTCATTGCTTTCCTCCCAAGAAGCAGGCGTCTTTTAATTTCATGACTGGTGTCACCATCTGCAGTGATCACGGAACCCAAGAAAGTAAAATCTCTCACTGCTTCCATTTCTTCCCCTTCTATTTGCCAGGAGGTGATGGGACATATACATATACATAATATGAGGGATTCTCTATATCTATCTATCTTGCTAGGGGGATTTCACACACCTCCCTAAATGTGCTTGGAAACAAGCCTAAGTCTTCTGGTGGCAGCTCTTTTGCATCAAGAGCCATGTGCTCTCCTCCTGCCAGCTTCCCGGACGGCAGGTGGTGCCTCTGAGCATACGGAGAGGGCTCCTCCGCCCCCCCCCCCCATTGTTAAAATCAGCGCTCAGAGCAGCTGGAGTCTCAGACCAATAGCTCTCAAAATGATGGTGGCGGTTATTTATTGATTGATTGTTTTCCGAAAGGAATATAGCTCAGTCGGTAGAGCAGGAGACTCTTGATGTTAGGGTCGTAGGTTCCAGCCCTGTGTTGGGTGAAAGATTCCTGCATGGAGGGGTTTGAACTAGAATGACGCTCGTGATCCCTTCCAACTCTGATTCTATGATAGAAATGAATAAAAGCTCAAAGCGGTTTACAAAAAAAGGAAAGAACAATAAAGTTATCTAAAAATTTACAACCATAATTTGAAACATGTGGAAAGTTAAAACCACAGTAGAACAAATACAAACTTTTGAAACATCTGGATAGGTTTGCCTATTATTGGTTTTTTATTATTTTTTAGAGCATTTGTTCCTCCTCACGCTAAAGCCAAAAGGGGTCCCAAAGTGGCTTACATACAATCCATTAAAGTTAGAATGTAAACCTGCAGGGAGGGACTAAGAAGCAGGACGCAGAAGGAAAATGGGACAGGGAGGGAAGAGGAAAAAAGCAAATTGCAGCACTTGTTCTGATTACATTCTTATATCTTCCTTCTGCTTCTGGGGATGGGTGTGTCAGAGCATATGATGAGTGCCTCTCTTTCACCTCTGGGTATGTATGTATGTATGTATTGTTATTCTATATTATTTATGGACATGACATTTACAAAGAGCAAGTATGAAAGTGCTTAGTGTTTAAAAGTAAATCACAGGCTGCCCCCCTCATCTCTAACCTGATACAATAGAGCATTTCACCTTCGTTTTCTATACCTTTGTTACAAGAATTTTAAGGTCTTAGATATATAAAATAGATGTTCATAAATGTATCAAGCAAACACATACAGATATGTAAACCCACATGTCTGACACCCACAGAAAAGTCCTGAAACCATTTTCACTCTCCCAAAATGACCTCAAATATTTCTTTGCAAGGTTGAAGGAAATGGGAATTCTCCCCATTGTCTCTCACAAATCCCACATTTAAGATATGAATAGGGCGAGCCTGTGACCTGGACTCAAGAACTGAGTATTTACCATTACAAAGGAATCGCCAGACTGCCCAAATAATGTAATCAGTTATCATTCTCAGGTAACATGGCAGACAGGTTTTCTCCTGTAGACCACCTCTTCTGTGAAGTAGGTATGATGTATCTGGGGGGTGGTCTTAAGCTACAGGGCGGGCAATTTAAAATGTCTATATAAGGGCTTGCGCGCATGGCTTGGGGTTCTCCTCTTCTCTCCTGCGTATGGGGGGAGCACCGTATTGCAACAGCTTTATTAAAGATCAGGCTTATGGCCGCTTTGCTTTTGTATATCCTGGTCTGGTCTCTGTTCATTTCCCAACCGGTTTGAGCCTTAAAAGGTACGCTCTCTCCGAAGGTCCAGTCTTCCTTAAAAAGCTGAACCCCTTGAAGGGACCCCATTTTTATTCTTATTTCACCTTGAAGCCGCTCAAAGGTGTGTGTGTGTGGAGGGGGGAGAACAGAAATACTGTTAGTCGAGTAAGTCCAAGGAGACTTGCTCTCTTTGTAGCCCCTGAAGAACTGCCAATTCTAAAACTGGCCCTGGATTGAAAAACCAGCCTTCTCTTTTCCCAAGCTCTGCCATTTATTTTGATTTCCCACAGATTCTGTCCCTTAAGGGCTCAGGTCTCCAGAGGTGGTAACATTCTAAGAGCACCAAAATACATGAGAAGTTGGCCGCAGCAGAATTATTTATATAATGTGAACTATGTTCTACGCGAGAGCTTGGATGTACTCTACAAATAGGTTGAAGGCTGTACTGTGGCATTCGGTTTCTTCTATTAATAATGCAGAAATGAGGATGATTTTCAAATTGCATGCTGTGAATTCTAGGAAAAGGTAAATGTGTTTTCTGCCACTAAATTAGTCACAGCAAGTCTTTGCTGAAGCATAAAATGGTGGAAATAGCACTAGAGGAAACTAAGGTGAGATTAACACAACACTCCTGTGAAAACCTATCCTGAGAGCAACCTGTCTTGAACCCAGCAGGACTTTCTAGTGAGTAAATACGCCAGGACTGGTCTGCAAGAGAATACAACAAAATTAAGTGTTTAATCAAGAGATGTGAGGAGGGGAGCACTGAACCAGGAGGCGGCATTTCAGCAGAATATGTGAAGTTAAAATCATTGCTCAGTCTTTCCTTGTGACAGTTTTCCCCTATAATTTTGCACTTGAATCAATAAAACCACTGATAATTAGTCAGAAGCCCCCATTTCAGTCTGCTGCTAAACATGATGCTGCTCCTCATGGAGGATATGGCTAATAATAATAATAATAATAATAATAATAATAATAATTTATTATTTGTACTCCGCCCATCTGGCTGGGTTTCCCCAGCCACTCTGGGCGGCTTCCACAGAGACCAAAAATACACTAAAATGTCACACATTAAAAACTTCCCTTAAGATGTCTTCTGAATGTCAGGTAGTTGTTTATCACTTAGACATCTGATGGGAGGGCGTTCCACAGGGCGGGCGCCACTACCGAGAAGGCCCTCTGCCTGGTTCCCTGTAGCTTTGCTTCTCGCAATGAGGGAACTGCCAGAAGGCCCTCGGAGCTGGACCTGTGTCCGGGCAAAACGATGGGGGTGGAGACACTCCTTCAGGTATACTGGACCGAGGCCGTTTAGGGCTTTAAAGCTCAACACCAACACTTTGAATTGTGCTCGGAAACGTATTGGGAGCCAATGTAGGTCTTTCAAGACCGGTGTTATGTGGTCTCGGCGGCCGCCCCCAGTCTGGCTACTTGCTATGATGGCTAAACTACGCTCCATGGTTAGAGGCAGTAATTCTTCTAAGTATCAGTTGCTAGAAGCCACAGAAGCTCAGGTCCCGCTTGCAGGTTTCCCCCAGGCATCTGGTTGGCCACTGTGAGAACAGGTTTCTGGTCTAGATGGGCCATTGGTCTGATCCAGCAGCCCCTTCCTCTGTTCTTACAAGCACAAGATTACCATCACAATACCAAGAGGCTTAAATCTCCAAATGTAGGACCCTATGATTCCCTTTTCCTTAAATAACCTGATTGTAGCCCACTCCCAGATCTCCCCCAAGTTCCTTGCTCCTGTCTTCACACACACCTGGCCTTGTCCAATATTTCCAATATACACATCACTTCCTGTGACCTTTGCTTCGCTGCCTTCAGCTGTCCAAAGGCTTCTCGCTGCCCTTCCTTGTGCCTTGAACTGCCTCCTGAAACACCTCAGTCCGGCCACCTTCCTTCTTTCCTTTGTGGGAGAACCAGCCTCATATATAACCAACATACTCAAATCTAATGAATGCACAAAGGGGTTAAAACCAGGCTTAGTTCACCTGGGGAGGGACTAGGCGATCAAGCCTTTGTTCGCCTTCCTAGTCTACCTGAGCTCAGTGCGTAAAGACGTCTAAGCTGGTTGCTCCAGTTTAGCTGCATGACTCTATAACAAGCCTCTCGAGTTCCTATACCAATAATTTAGGAACTTTCACCAATTTGCAACTAAACCAAGTTTTATGCCCTTTTCGATTTTCTGAAGCACATGAATCTGACCTTTGGAGTGTTCGCAAGTTCGCAACTTGCCAAATGCGTCGTCTTCTTCTATGCTGGGGGGAAAGGGGAACTTTGGAAGGAACTCAAAAGAGCATATTTTAAAGGACTAACAGCCTATATTTCCATGCTTTACTTTGCTGCCTATTTTGTGATTTTAAATCTCTGCTGATGTTCTCTCACCAAAGAGCTCTTGCCCCAACTTGGCATCCAGGAATTCTCCTTTTATACCTATTTTATCCTTGCACCTACATCCTTGAAGTCCCTTCTCAAAACTCAGCTTTTCTGGGAGATCTCTGCACCATCCTGGGAGTCTCCATACCACACTGCAATGGTCGCCAACCTTTTTAGGCTCAGTGGGTATATTTAGATTTTTAAGTGACAGGCACAATCCCCCTCTTCTCACTTCTCTCTCTTTCACCATTAATTTGCCCAATATAAACAGCAATCATGAACAGGCAAGAAAACACTCAGATGTCCCCCTTTTATTAACTTTTAGGGCAGAAGTTTTACACCACATTTTTGAAACAAAGAGAGCGGTCTCCTTGCAGTGTTGGTAAACCAACTCTTGCAGCAGCAATGTGAAGACAACCCCAACTGAAATTCCCGAATAAGTTTGTGTCAAGTTCCGTTACAGAAAAAGCCAGATCACTCTCTGCCCGAGAGCAAAGGCCACGCAAACCCATTTGTGTACTTAGGTCTCTCAGGGGGAAAGGGTCTGCCTGAAAACACAGATGGATAAAGCATTAGCTTTCAGAGAGACACCACTTTGGAGCAATGCTAGGAAGAACAAGAAGGCCCATAGGGGCAGGATGCTGGCATCTTTCCCCAGAAACCCTGTAAGCAGACTGCACAGCAGTTACAGAAGCAAGCTTGGAAGAGGTTCTCGTTTCACATGGCTCCGATGTCGATACCCCTGCAGGGTCCTTATGGCAACACCTCTGCCGTGATGGAGGTCTGAAACAGCTCAGAAGAGCCTGCTCAACCGAGACGCCAGGCTCTTCAAGAGCACCTGGATACCAGCCACAGAGTCAGCGCCATCATCTTCTCATCCTGAAGCTGGGCTTTTCAGCATCATCCTCTTCCTCAGAAGTACCTTCGTCTTCCTCTTCACTGGTCTGCTGCTTTGGGGAATGGTCGGAATCTGTAGCCGGTAAAAGACATGATGATCAGGCTACTTGCTTGAGGAAAGAAAGAACTGAATAATATTATGGATGGATAGGTAAATGGAACCATCAAATTCAGAGCTCTGTGGATCAGATGGTGGAGATAAAATGAATTTCTGGCCTGCTTGTGAGCTTCCAGAGGTATGGCTGGCCACTTACAGTTGAGGTTTTTTGGTCTCTCCCAGCAAAGGCAAGGCAGTTCTTTTCTCCCTGCCTCCCCCAAAATGGCGAGGCATATTTTAGGCCAGGGATGTGGAACCTGTGGCCCTCCAGATGCCAGAGTACAACTCCCATCCCTGACCATTGGGCATGTTGGGTAGGGATGATAGGAGTTGGTGTCCAACAAATTCTGGCAGGCCTGTTTTAAGGAGGAGCAATCCTCCTAATTCTCCAACTCTCTCAGACTGGTAGGGACAACAACATTGGGCAACTCTTCCCCATTTCAAGAATCAAGGTCATGTTCCCCATTGGGCTGCGAACTCTACAGCCTCCCCTTCCTACAGACATTGCTGCACTTAGGTGAACCCCAACAAAAACTTGGAAGCAAGTCCTCCCATTGCCTCAGGCACCCAGGATTAGGATTACTATACGGAACAGCTCCTCCTTCCTTGGTTTTGCAGGTATTTGAGAGTTCTTTGTCCCTGCAGAGGGGGCAGCTGCTTTGCCTCAACTCATCTGAGTCCATGGAGCTTCTGAACCTCCAGTGGTGCCCTCCACATGTTTTGGACTACAATTCCCATCAGTGCTGGTTGGGACTGATAGGAATTGTAATCCAAAAGCGGATTGGGTTGGGGAAGGCTGCTCTATGCAACCTCTTTCTCTCTCATCAGGAGCTGTGCTGTCATTTGGTCTGACTACCCTGACAGAATCCCAAAGGACTTCCCTGGAAGATACCCACATCTGGATGCAGGCACAAGCTGCAGAAGCTCAACTCATTTCAGTGGGGACTTGAGAGCGGAAGTAGTCTCCTGGTGAACTGAACTCCAGAAGATGTGTTTTCACATTACCTGCATGTTCGCTCTTTTGTTCAAGCTTACTCTTCTTCGCCAGCATTTTCTTCTCTTTCAACTTCTGCCTGTAAATCAAGGATTAAATGCTCCAAATGAACAAGCTGCCCTTTGCCCCAGCATTCTGCAGATTCCAACCCTGATGCTAGCAAAAAGAGAACTAAGCTGTGCAGTTGTTCAAACGCCAATTCTTTGGAACCCAACCGATTTCACTGCTGATGGAAGAACATGTGAACAGCTTTGAAACATGTTTCCCTTGTTTACCAGGAGGGAACTGCTATCTGTTCCCAAATTATCCTAGAGGTAGGATGAAATTTGCCTCTCTAGGAAACTGTTTCCAGGAACTGCAGACAGGTGGACTTGCAGCCACCTAGAGGTAAAAACTGGAATTATTCCTTCATAGGACTGGCAGCTACATACTGTATCCTGTTTTTCTGTCAATGGAGATTTCCCCCACTAAGGCTCCTAGCCACATGGAAAATCAGACCTCTATGCCAATCACGGCAGAACACTGTTGAGATCAAATCTGCTGTCTACACAAGCTGCCTTCCCATGGCAAGAATTTCTCCTCACCCTGCGCCTGCAATTATTTAAGGGAAAACAAGATAGGTAGCTCCATGCTACGTATTAAGGAAGAATCTCTAGTCTGGCCCTTAAGTCATTTTAGACTGTAAACAAATATTGAACTATTGCCCTTGACCCTTCCTGCCTCCCCTCATTCTGGATCCTGTTTCCCTAGGCTTCCTGTACAACTTTGACCTCACCGTTTCCTTCTGCGCTTGGCTGTCTGTTCTTCCGCAACAATCTTGTTCTTTTCTAGCTTCTTCTGATATTCTTCATCCAGTTTTTGCTGCGACAAATCACAGGGAACATGTCATTACAATCCCAGGGCGGGCTGCAACAATTTATTATTTAGAAAGCTGAAACAAATTACAGTCACGGGAATAGGGTGGGTTTTGAAAACACCTTTTTCAGGTGCAAAGGTCAGAGCGAAGAGGTGCCATTTTCAGCATTCCATGAAAACTGTAGAGTGAAAGTGGCAGGCACACCTCTCCGGGGAAGCAATTCAACAACCGAGGAGCTGCTGCAGGGAATGCCCTCTCCCAGGCTGCCACCCCCAAACTTCAGAGGATGGCACAACTACCAAGAGGTAATTCTCCACTGATTTTAACACCTGATAGGGTCTGTAGGAAAGGAAGCAGTACAACAACTCAGAAACGGTAAGCCAAAGGAATCACCCAACCTTTTCAGCCATGGCATCCATAAAATCTTGCCTCTGGTATTCTCGCCGGCGAAGGTGTCGGTAGACGTGGAATTCCCCACTGCCAGCCCCAGCACTGGAACCTGCCAAGGAAGGGGTCACAGCATATTGACAGAGCAGGTGCATTACAAGTGCAGGGGGCGACCCTGGTGCCTCCTAGGATCTCAGGTAGCAGGCGATGGGAAAGCTGCTGCCAGTCAGAGGAGACAATACAGTGGTACCTCGGGTTACAGACGCTTCAAGTTACAGACTCCTCTAACCCAGAAATAGTACCTAAGGTTAAGAACTTTGCTTCAGGATGAGAACAGAAATCGGGCTCCGGCGGCGTGGCGGCAGAAGAAAGCCCCATTAGCTAAAGTGGTCTTCAGGTTAAGAACAGTTTCAGCTTAAGAAGGGACCTCCGGAACGAATTAAGTACTTAACCCGAGATACCACTGTAGTTGGCTAGATGAATAAGGGCAGGCTTGACTCTATGAAAGGCAGCTTCATTAGTGGCTTGATCACATTTCATACAAGTAGGAAATTAGTCTGAGCCTGAAAAGAAATTCTCCTTTTCATATATGGGGAAAAAACCCAAATGTACACAGAAAGCTTGCTGGGAAACCAGCAGCCACACTAGGGACCTTGCTTTTGGGGACTCCTAGAAACCTTGTTCGCTCCATTTTCTCCTTGCCCTTCCTTTGGCTGGAATAGAGCAAATGCTATCACTGCTTTCCTCTTTGGTTTGTTGGGCTGATGATAGGAAGGCAAATATTAGTTGTCTAGATACAGGCTCGTAATGCTCCCTAGCACAGTGGGAAAGCTTATGATTTACCCTTGGGAATGGGATTGTGTATAAACCATGCTATAAAGACAAAGCACAAATTTGTATGTTTATTCATTGCTGGATGTTGCGGTGCAGCTCCGTTTGCTTAGAAGGGTCTAAAGCTAAAGGTAAAGGTACCCCTGCCCGTACGGGCCAGTCTTGACAGACTCTAGGGTTGTGCGCCCATCTCACTCAAGAGGCCGGGGGCCAGCGCTGTCCAGAGACACTTCCGGGTCACGTGGCCAGCGTGACATCGCTGCTCTGGCGAGCCAGAGCAGCACACGGAAACGCCGTTTACCTTCCCACTAGTAAGCGGTCCCTATTTATCTACTTGCACCCGGGGGTGCTTTCAAACTGCTAGGTTGGCAGGCGCTGGGACCGAGCAACGGGAGCGCACCCCGCTGCGGGGATTCGAACCGCCGACCTTTCGATCGGCAAGCCCTAGGCGCTGAGGCTTTTACCCACAGCGCCACCCATGTCCCTTAGAAGGGTCTGCATGTGGTTAAAAACCTCCAAGCCGCCTCTCTCCCTTTGATCTCTGTGCTGACCTGTCAGAGAATCTTTAGTTGTGATTCCTGTATTGCAGACAGTTGGACTAGATGGCCCTTGGGATCCCTTGCAACTCTACAATTCTGTGATTCTGTCCTTGGAAGTCAAAGCTGCATCCTCTTTCATTTCTGTCTCCCCTCTCAAACTTTCTCCGGAACTCAAGTGGCAAGTTTATTTTGGAAGTATCTTCTGAGAACAAAGAGGCAAGCATGGCTTCTTTGTTTCACAAACTACTTAGCTAGCTAGGACAAAAGAATTCTCTCTTAAAAATAATGAACTTCCCTTAATAAACTTAAGCTTTCTTATTTTATACTAAGTCTCATTCTGAGTGCCTTCCAATTAAAGGTGTGCTCCAAGTAAGGATTCATTTCACTAAAGGTAACTTCTGCTGTTACACACAAACTCTATATGCTAGCATAAATTATGCTGAATTGAACAAAATTTCCAAATGTTAGTATTTTGCATATTTATTCTAGCTTTATTAGTCACAGTGAGGGTTAAGAAGCTATGATGGACACAGAGATCTTGGCTACAGGCACCTGAAAATTAATCCAGCAACTCCTCTGGTTTCTTAGATCTCAATAGACCATTTTGAAGGATATCTTTTCAGCCATGCAGGCTAGAAACCTGCTTTTCGTCTAGAGTGAAGACCAGGGTTCTCAGAAAGGAACACTCCTGTAGGATCATGACAGATACACAGAGCCCTGGCTACAGAAGACCCAGATTTGGAACCCCATTTGTCTATGCTGCTTCTCATCAGTGTAAACATTACTTTTTTTAAGTGTGCACACATCTCAGAGCCTGAATCATTCACTCTTCTGATTCTCTGTGTTTATGGTCACAAACGTCACACATGATTTCAAACCGTGGGGATTCAGAAGTGTGACTCATATCAATAATCACCCAAATGCCAGTGAAAAATAATTGGTAATATAGCAAGGGCAAGATGGCTGCAAGAACACCCCCTCATCCCCTTCAAAGTTTCAAGCCCCTTATCTTATGACTACTCAATCCTCATCTATTTCCCTTCCCTATTAAGCACATTCCTCTAGAAGCACAGTGCTTAAGCTAAGAAGCCACCTAAAAATAGCTACTTACCCATAACATCTCTGACAAATTCTGGAGGCGGACGGGGCGCCCATTCATTGAGCTTTTCAGGAATTGGAACTGTCTTATCCTGCAACAAGAAATGAGCAATACTGTGACACTGTTTCTCTAGGAGGAGAGAGCAATTCTTCAAAGCTATTAAAGCACGGATCTAAACAGAAGTGGGAACATTAAGGAAAACAGAACTGATCTTTTTGCCCGAGAATTTATTGGGCATTTGGCTGCAGACAATAAAGTGTCACACTAGCTATATCATGGGTGATAAATCCTTTTGATCTGAGGGCTATATTCACTCTTGGCCACCCTCTGGAGATCACATGCCAGGGTGGGTGTGGCCTTCTCACACACATATACACAAAGAACACACACAGGTACATAGAGGTCACACACAGACCTCCCCTCTCCTCAACTGATCTATCTACTCTTATTACCCCATGTATCAAATGATCAAGCTGATGACTGGGGTAGGGATGACTTGCATCCCCATCAGCGTGCTGGATTGGGAAGTTTGCACTTCTCTGCCTGCCTCAGTGTTGCAGCTTATCTACAGTGGTACCTTGGGTTAAGTACTTAATTCGTTCCAGAGGTCCATTCTTAACCTGAAACTGTTCTTAACCTGAAGCACCACTTTTGCTAATGGGGCCTCCTGCTGCCACTGCGCCACCGGAGCATGATTTCTGTTCTCATCCTGAAGCAAAGTTCTTAACCCGAGGTACTACTTCTGGGTTAGCGGAGTCTGTAACCTGAAGCGTATGTAACCTGAAGCGTATGTAACCCGAGGTACCACTGTACTTTTTCCTTTCTTCTCCTGCTGCCAGAAAAACCAGTCAAGTGTTGGCTCAAGCTCTCAGAATGGGGATTAACCACCCTAACCCATTTTCTGTATGTGTGAGAATATAATGAAGTAAGAGGTTTTCTTGCTGAATACAATCCCATGCTACGTACATACATATATGCATGGATGTGCACGCACACACATGCATACACACAGAGCAGCTCGGAGCAATGGACAGAATTGGTGAGATCTCTGCTGAATGTGCTTAGGAGAGTAGGGTCAGGTAGCTGTACCCACATATACAGATGTGTGTTCCCTCAAAGGACTTCAGAAGGGAACTGCAGGATTAAAGTTAAGGTAAAGGTAAAGGTACCCCTGCCCGTACGGGCCAGTCTTGACAGACTCTAGGGTTGTGCGCTCATCTCACTCTAGAGGCCGGGAGCCAGCGCTGTCCGGAGACACTTCCGGGTCATGTGGCCAGCGTGACAAGCTGCATCTGGCGAGCCAGCACAGCACACGGAAACGCCGTTTACCTTCCCGCTGGTAAGCGGCCCCTATTTTTCTACTTGCACCCGGGGGTGCTTTCGAACTGCTAGGTTGGCAGGCGCTGGGACCGAACGACGGGAGCGCACCCCACCGTGGGGATTCGAACCGCCGACCATGCGATCGGCAAGTCCTAGGCACTGAGGTTTTACCCACAGCGCCACCCGCGTCCCTAGGATTAAAGTTACTTGTGAGTAAAGGCACTAAAATGAGATAGGATGTGAAGAATAGGACACTAAGCTCTCCCCTACCCTTCTCCACAAGCACTCACTGCAATAACTACACAAGTGGAATTTATACATTTAACTGCATTTAGGAATCTACACACACAAAGTGTTCAGGGCAATGCACATTTAAAAGCATGTTCTACGCAGGACTGCAGTCCCCTTCTGGGAGTAAGCCTCATTAAGTGGAGACTCAAGTCACCTCCAGATGTTGGTGTGTGTGGGGGACTAGACCACACTGCATCAAAGCAAGCGTTATCCCACACTTTTCAATCATCTTCCTGTCACTTTCTGTAACAGTTAATTCCGATCTTTCACGGAAGAACTTCTATTGCGCAAAAGCTTCACATCAGCTTTCTTTGTGCAGCCTGAGCTTGCCAGGATATGGCTGAATCCCACCTGAAAACACTGACAGCCTGGAAGCACCTTTACTTCAGAGCCAACATGCACTATGTTGTAAGAATAAGTAACTTTTACTTGTTGGGCTGCCCACACTTTTAAAGATCCGCTTCAGAGGCTCTCCAAGTGTCCCGACTCCCTGGTAAGGTGGGTGGCCATGTGGGAGAGGCCCTTCTTTATGGCAGCCTCACAGCTATGGAATTTCCTTCCCTCAGATATAGTGGTACCTCGGGTTATATACGCTTCAGGTTACAGACTCCACTAACCCAGAAATAGTGCTTCAGGTTAAGAACTTTGCTTCAGGTTGAGAACAGAAATCGTGCTCCGGCGGCGTGGCAGCAGCAGGAGGCCCCATTAGCTAAAGTGGTGCTTCAGGTTAAGAACGGACCTCCGGAAGGAATTAAGTACTTAACCCGAGGTACCACTGAATTTCGAAATTGCAGGCTTTTTGAAAAGGCCTATAATCTTCAATTGGCCTTTCAGGCATGATGTTTATTAGCTGAGAGATGGCCTGGGTGAATAAGTTTTTATCTAGCTCTGTTAAAAAGAAATTTATTGCTGAGTTGTAGTTTTAAAACTTTGCATTGCTGTTCCTTGTATCTTTTTGTTGTTTTTGATTGTACTTCAGTTTGAAAAGGCATCTGCACAGAAAAGCAGCCATATATATATATATATATATATATATATATATATATATATATATATATATATTTGCTTTCGTAGATTTTCACGGGTATAGGAATGCAGGTTTTGGTGTCCTCGGGTGTCTTCCCGTGTAAAAGTTGGGGTGTCTAGGCGACGTTTCGACGAGGTCTCACTCGTCATCTTCAGGCTGGTGCCTCCAATGTTCTGGGCCGAGAGGAAGTTCCCAGGCTAGTGTGTCTTTTCTTCTTTTGTTCCTTAATTGCTTGAGGGATATCTTGAGTGATTTCTTGAGTGATATCCTGAGTACCACTTAGGTGGGTCATTAGGTGTGGATTAGTTGCTAAAGCCTTTGTGTCTTGACCTCTTGAACTTTGTGAAGAGCTTAGTTGTGCTCTGGCTTGGCTTCGTGTATAGGGGCGAGCTGTGGTTTTGTGGCCTGTGCCAGCCAGATCTGTGTAGGGATTGCAGGGGGGTGCAGCATCCGGAGGTGCCACCATGGTTTGGCTACTGGATGGTGTCTGTAATTTATCTGTGGAGAGGGTCTGGGTTTGGGTCTGGTGTGGTTGATTGGTGATGGCGTTCTGTGTGCCTCTGGATCTGGTGTCAGTTTTTGTGGGGAGGGCTAATTTCCAGATGTCTGGCAAGCGGGATGTGTCGTCACGCTTGTTCATGTTGTGAGGGTGTTTCTCTATCTCGATGGCTTCCATGATTATTCTCTTGTGGTGATGTTCTATGTTAGAGAGCAATTTGGAATCTGCAAAATTAATTTCGTGTCCTGTTTCTTTCATGTGTTGGAAAAGAGAGGAAGTTTTTTCTTCTTTTTTGACGGCATTCTTGTGTTCTGCGATACGTGCATTTATTCGTCTGTTTGTTTGTCCAATGTACGTGGCTGGGCAGACTTTGCAGGGTATTTCATAGACCCCTTGGTTTTCCAACTGGATTTTATCCTTGGGGTTTCTGAGGATATTGGCTATCTTTTGGTTGGCGCAAAAGGCTGTTTTGATATTGTGTTTATGGAGGATTTTGCTAATTTTATCTGTAGTGCCCTTGATATAAGGAAGGAGGGCCATGCCATTGTTTTCTTCTGTGTCTTGGTTTTTGGGGGGTGTTTCTTTTTGGATTAGCTTCGTAATCCAACACATGAAAGAAACAGGACACGAAATTAATTTTGCAGATTCCAAATTGCTCTCTAACATAGAACATCACCACAAGAGAATAATCATGGAAGCCATCGAGATAGAGAAACACCCTCACAACATGAACAAGCGTGACGACACATCCCGCTTGCCAGACATCTGGAAATTAGCCCTCCCCACAAAAACTGACACCAGATCCAGAGGCACACAGAACGCCATCACCAATCAACCACACCAGACCCAAACCCAGACCCTCTCCACAGATAAATTACAGACACCATCCAGTAGCCAAACCATGGTGGCACCTCCGGATGCTGCACCCCCCTGCAATCCCTACACAGATCTGGCTGGCACAGGCCACAAAACCACAGCTCGCCCCTATACACGAAGCCAAGCCAGAGCACAACTAAGCTCTTCACAAAGTTCAAGAGGTCAAGACACAAAGGCTTTAGCAACTAATCCACACCTAATGACCCACCTAAGTGGTACTCAGGATATCACTCAAGAAATCACTCAAGATATCCCTCAAGCAATTAAGGAACAAAAGAAGAAAAGACACACTAGCCTGGGAACTTCCTCTCGGCCCAGAACATTGGAGGCACCAGCCTGAAGATGACGAGTGAGACCTCGTCGAAACGTCGCCTAGACACCCCAACTTTTACACGGGAAGACACCTGAGGACACCAAAACCTGCATATATATATATATATATACATATACATATATACACACACACACACACACATATATACATATTTTAATGGATGACCATTTAAATATATGCTTATGCTGTCATAGAGGCATCCATGGAGAGCTACCCTGGAGAGCTCTGTTCAGTCCTGCAGAGTAGGGAAGCACAAAGTAACAGCAGTCTGTTGGGAGTGCTCTAGGCTGTAAGGTCTATAGGCAGATGCCTACTCCCACCAAGTACAAAACCAATGAGATTCAAACTACATTTGTAATTTGCCTCAAAGACCTAAATAGGGGGAACGCAACATATAAATTTGTTCAATAAATGCATACATGCAAGCCAAGAAAGACAAAGGCGGAAGGAGATACTCACTGCCAAAGGGCCTGGTTAAACAGGATGGGATGAGGGCACCAACACCTTCAACTTCGTATCAGAGTATAGACTCATATTGTGTTGTGCCACACGATCTAAGAAACTCCCACCCTACTTGTTTCACTTTTGGGGCACCAGGCAAACTCTGCTCACTCTACTCTACTCTATTCTCCCAGACCTCATTCCACCCTTCATTTTTGTTTTTGCCATCATTTTTGATGAGTGGTGTAGTATTACCTAATAATGCAAATGAATAGGGGAAGGATAGGTATCAACAGGATTGTGGCATAGGAACATAAGGAGAGCCCTGCTGAATAAGACTAGAAGCCAAGAATCCTCTTTCCCCGCAGTGGCTAACAGAATACCCCTGGGACACCCATGATCACAGCATGAGCACGATAGCACTTTTCTGCTGTTGTTCCCTAGCAACTGGTCTTCCGAGACACTCTGCCTTTCTTTCACGCTAGAGGTAGAATATAGCCAGAATGCAGCCTTTATCCTCCATCAGCTTCCCCATTTCCTTTTAAAGCCTTCTAAGTTGGTGTCCACTGCCACATCCTGTGACAGTGAGTTCCACAGATTCCATACTGTGTGAAGAAGTACTTCCTTTCATCTGTCCTGACCAACCAGCTTCATCATAAAAACTCAGGTTCCAGTATTATGAGAGAGGAGCGGGGCGCACGCACGTGGAATTTCCCCCTTATGTGCACTTGATTCCCCCTGTGGGTAAGCAAATACAGTGGTACATAGGCGCCGACTCCATGGGGCTTGAGGGGGCCCGAGCCCCCTCAAAAATTCGTTTGGGGGGGCTCCGCCCCCCCAATAATCTCCGGCGCCCCTCCAGCAGAGCGCCATCGCCGCCCCTCCCCCAGCCCAAAATGCACAGGGAGGGGCGGGCTGCATGCCTCCTGCCCTCCCTCCCGAGCAAAAGCTCCACCCAATTTCCTTTGGAGCTGATTAATAGGCGCAGCACGCTCTCCCCTATTCGCTCACGAGGAGGCGGCGCCACTTTATTTGCATATTCATGAGCTTATTTATTATTCATGAGCTTTCCCGGGCCCCCCCAATATTTTTTATAAGTCCGCGTCCCTGCAGTGGTACCTCGGGTTAAGTACTTAATTCATTCCAGAGGTCCGTTCTTAACCTGAAACTGTTCTTAATCTGAAGCACCACTTTAGATAATGGGGCCTCCTGCTGCTGCCGCGCCGCTGGAGCACGAATTCTGTTCTTATCCTGAAACAAAGTTCTTAACCCGAGGTACTATTTCTGGGTTAGCGGAGTCTGTAACCTGAAGCGTATGTAACCTGCAGCGTATGTAACCCGAGGTACCACTGTACTCCCTTCTTCATACAAGTTAACTAGGAATCGGGGGAGGGAAAAATATATTAGTGGGCAAGCCTGGTGAGGGCTGATCAGGACTGCCAAATATAAGAAAAAAGAGGAAATAAAAGGGGGGTGATCTACCTCTTCATTGAAGCAAACTGAGTAAGAGGTAGTTATTGAGGGGGGGGGGTTCCACCTCACCTATCCCCAACTGGAGGCCCTGGTGCCTACACTGCAGGGGTGGGAGCGGGGAGAAGTAGCCACGCCCACCAACACTTATGCCCCGCCCCCTCACCGGATTCCTCATGAGCCTCTCCAGCTTCAGACGCTGCTCGTCCGCTGCGCTCCGGGGGATGACCAGCGGCTGCGGTTCCTTGCGGGGCCGGGAGGGCCGCGTCGGCCCCGCCGCCATCCTGCCCCCCCGTTTTGGTTTCCCCTCCGCCTTCTCCTGCGCAAAAGGCCGCGGCCCCGACCGATGACGTCACGGAGGGCGACGGTCATAGAGGCATCTTTCGAAAGGGGCGGGGCGGCGGGGCTCCCTCCCTTTCCTTGTCCCGCGCCTTCCCCTTCGCTCCGCCTCCTTTCCGGCAATATTCATGAGGTCTGTTACATATTAATAAAGGCGCGAAAAACAGGCCAGAAACGCCGGTTGGTTTTTCTTTCGAATTGCGTGTTAAGCGTCGCTTCTGAGGCGATGGGGGAGGGGGGAGTTCCCAGAATCCTTCGCGGTCTTTTTTTTTTTGCATTCTGTTTTTCTTTATATGCCAAATTTAATTATCCTTCACACAACGTAAGGATTAGTTTTGCTTCTTTTATTCTCAGGGCTTGGCAGCTAGTGATAATTTTTTAAAAATAAAAAATGCACCACAGCATTAAGTTATACCAATGGTGTCACTGTTAGTTGCCAGCTGCTTCGAGGAACTTTATTGTTCAAACGTTAAAGCTTCATATTCCTACATTGCAGGTGGTTGAGCCAGATGATCCTCAGGGTCCCTTCCAACCCTACAATTCCTATTCACGCTTTTGATGAACATATTGCCTGGCAACTTTAAAAAAATACCAGTTACCTATTGCACTTTTAAGTGGTGACCTTGCACTCCATCATAGATATACTAGCACAGATTTTAGCTGGTTTTGATCTGCACTGCCAGCAGGAGCTTTCAGCAGAGTCTCTTCGCTTACAGCAACAGCCTAACCTTTATAACCTAGGAAAGCAGAGCTTGTGGTGTGTGTATTTTTTTAAAGGAGGCTGAGTTAAGTGATATTTTAAAGAGATTAATTCATGATCTCTCCCTCCTGAACCACCCACCCAATCAACCACTTTATAGCCCTTGGCAGGGCTCTCAAACATCTACAGTACAAATGTCCATGTGGGTACAAAGCAGTTGAAAAATCCACCCTAAAGGCAACAAAATTTGCTGAAATCACAGCAAGATATGGCAAGTACAACAGTACACAGCAACCACCTAGCCTAGTCCAAAAAAACTGAACAAACCCCAGGACAGGGGTATTTATTTGTAGCATTTAGATCCCACATTTTTCTCCAAAGAGCTCAAGGTGGCATACATAGTTCATGGCCGAGTGGGAATTTGAGCCTGGTCTCCTGTGTTTCCTAGTCCTACACACTAACCGCTATAGCCACACTGGATGAAGTCTTAACTTTCTAAAAACCAGAATAGGGCCAATGCCAGGTGGCTTTCCAATAAGAGAATTATTCCACACAATGATTCATACTGTTGCTGTAGATTGGACTATAAGTGAACCCACCATACACACAAAATTCACACAGTTTGGGCAGCAGTATCCTATTGAATTGAAAATATTGCATCGGGTTTCTTTTAGTTTAAAAATTATATGGGACATTATCTGGGAAAAGGAAACATCATGAGAATGACTGCTCTTTTTGCACTCAGGGTTAGCAAAATGAGCAATTCAACAGCCTCCAGGGGGCTCCACTTACAAATTGCTCCAGGCAGGGCAAGCGAAACCCCTGGGGATATAGCAGCAGATGGAGGAAGTCGTGCTTGGCCTGCCATGAGCACAGCAGCAACCGCTGCTTCCTGGCAACTGAAAGATGCAACATGATCTGCATGCAGACCTCTACCAGGAAGTGGCAGAAGTGCCCATGGACCAGATGGGGATCAGGCCAGATGCTACATCCTCCATACAGCAGCCTGTGACCTTTTCACAGCTTTGGGTGGAACCCATCAATTAAATGTTTTGACTCAGCCCCGCGAAATTGAAGGTTGAGGTCTATTCTCACATTGCCTTTGACTAATATTTTGCATATAGTGGCCATGTACATGTCACCAAAAAAAAAAAAAGAGGGGGGAAGATACCAGTTTGCATAATGTTTGCATTTGCTAATGCACACTAATAGGTGCAAAAAATTAATAATATTGGGGGGGGGGTACAATAGGTTAAGTAGAAGTACAGTTTATCTCAGCATTGTGATTCTTGATGGGTAACTTCTAGGCCCTTCGTCTCCCTTATTGGGATTCTTTATCGTGAAACAGAAATTAGATGCTTTCAAACAGAGAACAGTCCTCTGTAAAGCAGGATTCTTGGACACCCTATTTGTGTAGACCTGTCCTTTTGATACTTTGTTGTTCTTTACAAGAGTTACTATTTCATTGATGGCCTGCCAGCTGTTACTATTATAAAATTTTTCTTCATGGGTTATTGCGATACCTGTAGTGGCATTTTCATTATTCATGAGGTGCATTAAGTGAGGGGCCCACTGTTGTCCGATGTTATTGCCTGGCCACCCACAATGCAAGGAGCAAACTATAAAGATTGGGAGGAAGGTCGTTCAGTGTGGCCTTATCTGGTCAAAATGGATTAGGACTCGAACCAATGGCTTCAAGTTACAAGAAAGGAGATTTTGACTATACATATGGAAAAACTTTCTGACAGTAAGAGCTGTTTGACAGTGGAACAGTCTGCCTCGGGAGGTTGTGGACTCTCCTTCCTTGGAGGTTTTAAAGCAGAGGTTGGATGGCCATCTGTCATGGATTATTTGGTTTGAGATTCCTGCATTGCAGGGGGTTGAACTAGATGACCCTTGGGGTCCCTTTCAACGCTACGATTCTATGATTAGGACCTGGGAGACAAAGGTTGCAATCCCTACTCTGTCATGAAGTTCACAGGGTGACATTGCACCAGTCATTGTTTCTCAGGGTTGTAGTGATGATAAAACAGGGAAGAGGGAAAACTGCATGCCACTTTGAGCTCCTGGAAGGAAAGGTGGGATATAAATACAATGGTAAATAGACTGTAAGTATTGGCAGGTGTACTTCAATCACACATAACCAAATTCAGGCTACACAATTAAAGTGGATTTGGTGCTCTTGCACAACAGACCTTATTCCCTCCCAAAACTGAACCATTTGCCATGAGGATAGTGATGGGAAAATGAATTTGAAAGTATGAGATCACAATGGCTTGATCCCATTGTGCCTTCCTACAAACAAATTTTAGAATGAATTCTAGAAGAAGAAGAGAAGAAGAGTTTGGATTTGATATCCCGCCTTTCACTCCCTTTAAGGAGTCTCAAAGCGGCTAACATTCTCCTTTCCCTTCCTCCCCCACAACAAACACTCTGTGAGGTGAGTGGGGCTGAGAGACTTCAGAGAAGTGTGACTGGCCCAAGGTCACCCAGCAGCTGCATGTGGAGGAGCGGAGACGCGAACCCGGTTCCCCTATTAGGAGTCTACCGCTCTTAACCACTACACCACACTGGCTCTATATAAAGATTCTGTCCTCTCTCTGGTCAGAAATGATTGCATCTACGACTCAGTCATCTAAAGATCTCACTACCTTGTCGGTGTTTAAATGCATGGCTTATAATCACCAGTCTCATTTAGATACCTATTTGGACATATAGACTGCCCATATTAAGCTATCTGATTAAGTTAGGACTGATGGAACAGCCTCATGTCCAACATCAGCTGGCAATGTTTTTTTTCTTTTCTGTTATGTTCACAAATAAGAAATAAAATAAATGCTCTATAGACAGTTGGCATCATCTAACCTCCCTGTAAACTTTGTGCAAACAAATAAAAATGAAAAATGAATGCTCATTAATCAGGTTTTCTGGAAGAAACCTCAGAATGGAACATCTATGCACTCTAGAATGTGCTCCAGAATCTTTTGCAGATAATACCCTGGGAATGGCAGACAAGCTGATGTGCAAAGAGCTTGCAGAAAGCAAAAAGTCTGAACACATGTGCAGATACAGTCCCAGGAATGCTCAAAGCACTGTTATGCCTGAGCTTGCCATGTTCTTGCAAAGGGCCTCATTTCTTAACTAATAGCTGCAATTGTAAGAAAGGAAAGGTATACTGGGTGTGCAACCTCGTGCCTCCAGGGCAATATCAATTTTGTGTCCTAAAATTATGTAGATTAAATAAATTTGCCTTAGCTGTGCTTTAATTTATTTTGCTTTCATGGTCCAGGGTTTCGTAATCCAGACATGATTTGGCAAGTCAAACCTCCAAAAATATTTGAAATTTTTGAATAGTTGGGAAATGAAAACCCCCATATTTTCTGCCAAAAGTGATGCAAAAAATGACACGTTCTATATGGTAAAATGACTAGCAATTGCTAAAGCAATCATATTTTTGGCCATCAGAGGGCACTAGCACACTCTTTAAAATGATTTGTTAAAAAGTATTTATTAGGATGAACAGCTTTTTAAAAAGATTTGCCTTTATTTTAGACCCGTGGAACATGATGGCTGGCCATTTTTTCAAGCACCATAATACTAGATTGAAAACCATCCTTTTCCAAAGGCAATAGGCTTATTTTAATCAGTATTAAAGTGTAAGAGATTGCTACTATATTCTCAGCATGGGGACGAAACAGAGGAACACTTAGAAGTTTAATCCCCACTGAAGTCTTTATGCGTCATGGCCACTCTTGTTAAGGGTCTGAATGTATGCAGTTTCTCAATCTGATCTTTAAATCTTGCCTGAAAGCAAGTAACACATTGACTCTTTCCTTTCCTTTCCTTTCCTTTCCTATCCTAGGAGAGAGAATTGTTGCAAAACCAAATATCTCTTAGTAAGACTGACAGTCCTTTTGTCAAAATCCTCCACATATACTTGCTCCTCTCCCTGTATGAACTGACTCAGACCCTGAACTTGTCATCTGAGGCCTTTCTCTATGTCCGCCATCCCAGAGAGAATAGCAACAAGAGAATAGGCCTTTTCTGGGGTGGCTTCCTAATTGTGGAATGCTCTCTCCAAAGAGGCTCGTCTGGTGCCATCAACATGTCTTTAGGCATGTTGTAAGAATTCTGAGGTCTCAAATATAGAATATTCATAAATGCTCACATATCTAAATATATAAGCCATGTGTCTGAAATAGTAAAGGTAAAGGTACCCCTGCCCGTACGGGACAGTCTTGCCAGACTCTAGGGTTGTGCGCCCATCTCACTCTATAGGCCGGGGGCCAGCGCTGTCCGCAGACACTTCCGGGTCACGTGGCTAGCGTGACAAGCTGCATCTGGCGAGCCAGCGCAGCACACGGAATGCTGTTTACCTTCCCGCTGGTAAGCGGTCCCCATTTATCTACTTGCACCCGGGGGTGCTTTCAAACTGCTAGGTTGGCAGGCGCTGGGACCGAGCAACGGGAGTGCACCCCGCCGCGGGGATTCGAACCGCCGACCTTTGGATCGGCAAGTCCTAGGCGCTGAGGCTTTAACCCACAGCGCCACCCGCGTCCCCGTCTGAAATAGTACAGGAGAGCAATCCTGAAGCCATTTTGACCCTCCCAATGACCTCAAATAGTCCTCCGCAGTAAGGAAGGTAAATGGGGAAAGCCTTCCCATTGTCTTTTCGCTTACAAATCCTGTCTTAAAGGTGTGTTTGTGTATGAATAGGGTGAGCCTGTGACCTGGATTCAGGAACTAAAGTATTAACCATCACAAAAGAATGGCCAGACTGCCCAGGTAAATGCAATCAGCAACCATTATCAGGTATCCTGGCAAACAGGATTTCTGCTGTAGACAGCCTCCTATGATGTATGAGATTGGGGGGTGGTCTTTGGCTAAGGGGGTTGGGCAATGTCAAAAGTCTTTAAAGGTTCCTGCACACTTTTGTTCAATGTCTCTCCCTCCTTGGAAGGAAGGAACTCGTGTTGCAACAGAAAAATTAATATCTGCCTTGCGGCTGGATCCTGCCTCCATCCATTTTTCTCTGACTGATCATGGACTTAGGGGACTCAAGAGTCCGATGGGAAGTTGGGCAGCCCAAGCCCAAGCCCAATTTTTACATCAATTACCAGCCAAAAACATTCATCTTCACCCAGGCCAATGGCTATTAAATAATCTATGGCCCGTGAAAGTGTAGGGAAAGCAGACTGTCATTACGATGGTTATTTTATTATTAGGCTGTCTCCCACTATGTTTTTTTTATCATTGATGTTCTGTAATGTGGTTTTAATGTTGTACACAGCCCTGGAAACTTCTGATAAAGGGCAGCATATTAATGGAATAAATAATATTTAGCAACACCAATAAAATATTACGTATAGTACTTCCAATGTTCTAGCTTGTTCAAAGCTTGTTTTATTCCCTGCACCCCTCAAAGAAAGATCAGAACACCATTATTTTTCCCAGTTCTTTTACAAGTTTGTTTTGTAAATAAAATTAATTTATTCTACAGCACATTAAAACTTTTTTTTCACATTTAAAAAAATCGTATTTACAAATTAACATTTCATTTTGTAATTGCGGCTCCTTCGGTCCTCATTTTCTTCCTTCGTTCTGATTGGCACAGAAGAAATCAAGATGGACAAGGGTGCAATTCCAGCCATGGTTCTCCATGGAGAAGGGCCCAGCAGTGGACTATAGCTCTTCTGAACATCAATAATCCATTTCTTGAGGGGTGGTGGTGGAGCAGGTATGAGGTTATCTACAAAGGTTCCCCTCCTTGCTTTTGTATCGCATTGTACCACGTGTCCCTGTTGCAAAAAAAATTCCCAGTATGTTACATCCCCGCACAATAAGGCTGCAATGCCTTCATTTATAGACATAAAGACAGGTCCTGGATTTGAAAGTCAAGAGGCATTTATCTCATAGGATGGCGGTTTGTGTCCATGACTTGCTTGCTGCTCTAAAAGGTGCTACTGATCAAATGCCACGATTCAGAACTTTCTTTAAATGAAGAGGTGCAATCAGCAGCTGCCTACGACAACTGTTCCTGGTGAAGAATGGAAAGACACCACTTCTGTCAAGAGTTCCCCAGAAATCATAAAGAAAACCATGGAAACAGGTAGGTGGTAAGGCTACCAACTGAGAACCAAGAAAACCAACTGGCAAGGTGGTTTTGCATTCTGCATTCAAAGCTCTCATAGTTGTGGTGTTGGCCTAAGAAACACTGATGGGACAAGTTGTTCTTCAACATGGGACAAATGTAAGATCACCTACAAATTAGGAACAACTTTGGCCAATTTAACACAAATTACTCATTTGGAAACTCCCTTTGGTGCAACATCTTCATTGCACATGCTCATGTAATATTGATAGGAATTATTTAGGTTTATATTTAAACTAATATTAATATTTGAAGTCCGTCTTCTAATTTGACCCTATTCTAACTATGTCTTTTCCTTCCTTCTAACAGGAACTTTTTTTTTTTTAGTCAAAGGAATGAATACCTCACATCTGGAATTACTGCTTTCATACACAATTATCACTTGGGCATGTTTTGAAACCACAGTACTGCTGCTACCTTGCCAAGCTGATCTGATAGGTGAGTGACAATGTGACAGGCTAATAAGAGCAAACACTTCTTTAAGAGTGGCTGCTAAGTGACACATCTCTCCAATCCCCCTGGTTTAGACTGCAATCCCAAACAGACTCAGTGGAAGCAAGGGTCAAGTGAACATAGCAAGGCTTCTTTTCAAGTAAACATAAACAGGATTGCACTAGTCTTGTTGCAAAACCAACACAGTAGTTTTCATCAGTTTCAGTATTTACAAACAGGTGCTGGAACAGTGCAGAGACCACCCCCTCCCCTCCCTTTATCTCCAACATCCCACTTGATTTTGATTCTGGGTTGATGTGTAGCTTAGCTAGTAGTTTGGGGGGGGGGGAGAGCAAGGGAGGGGAGAGATGACAGAGGTGTATAAAATTATATATGGCATGGAGAAAGTGGATAGAGGAAGGTTTTTGTCCCTCTTGCCTACCCACCAGGACCATCCATGAAACTGAAGTTTGGCAGATTGAGGACAGAGAAAAGGAAGTACCGTATTTTTTTACTCTATAAGACGCACCAGACCACAAAACGCACCTAGTTTTTGGAGGAAGAAAACAAGGAGAAAAAAAATTCTGAATCTCAGAAGCCAGAATAGCAAGAGGGATCGATGTGCAGTGAAAGCAGCAATCCCTCTTTCTGTTCTGGCTTCTGGGATAGCTGCGCAGCCTGCATTCGCTCCATAAGACGCACAAAACATTTCCCTTACTTTTTAGGAGGGGAAAAGTGAGTCTTATAGAGCAAAAAATACGGTAGTTCTTTACACTGTGCAGTTAAGCCAAGGAATTTGCTGCTGCAGTAGTGCAGTAGTGGCCACCAATTTGAATGGCTTTGAAATACGTATTTGCGGAGGATAAGGCTATCATGCTGGCTACATTGCTTCCAACATCACAGGCAGTACGTCTCAGTACCACTTGCAGTTGCTGTTGTACTTGAGCCCTGCTTACAGGCTTCCTGCGGCCATCTGGTTGGCCACTGTGAGAACAGGATGCTGGACTACAGAAGCCTTTCGTCTCATTCCCAGAGGCTCTTCTTTCCTTACGCTCTTACAAAGGGGTTAATGGGCATTGTTTTGGGCTAGATTTCTTTGCCTTTAGCTTAAGACTCTTCAGTTAATTTGAGTTCCGAGGCTGCTTGGTTGAAGTTTTTTGATTTATACATATTAATGCTGAACAGGAATTTCTGCAAGCTAGACAAGGACAGGTTTATGATGTCGAGTTTGCAGCTTCCCGTCTCTGCTCCGGGCAGGCTTCATTAAGTAACTGTATACAGTGGATCAGAAACCTGAGATTCCTTGAAGATTAAACCAGAATCTGTTATAGCTCAGTTTACAGGATTCTAGTGGCTCTATGCTATCACAAGCATGTATTAGAACAAGGGTGGGCAGTAGGTAAATCAAACCTACTAGCAGAGCGCCAGATAATTTGAAAAAGATTGACATGGGTTTCTTACTTCCTCTTGTGTAATAATGGGGGGGGGGGGTATTTTCCCCTTCCCTCAATTAGGCTGCTGAAGTCAATGTAAAGGTAAAGGTACCCCTGCCCGTACGGGCCAGTCTTGACAGACTCTAGGGTTGCGCGCCCATCTCACTCAAGAGGCCGGGGGCCAGCGCTGTCCGTAGACACTTCCGGGTCACGTGGCCAGCGTGACATCGCTGCTCTGGCAAGCCAGAGCCGCACACGGAAACGCCGTTTACCTTCCCGCTAGTAAGTGGTCCCTATTTATCTACTTGCACCCGGGGGTGCTTTCGAACTGCTAGGTTGGCAGGCGCTGGGACCGAGCAGCGGGAGCGCACTCCGCCGCGGGGATTCGAACCGCCGACCTTTCGATCGGCAAGCCCTAGGCGCTGAGGCTTTTACCCACAGTGCCACCCGTGTCCCTTGAAGTCAATGTAGCTTGTGAGTAAACCAGAAATAGGTGTGTGTGTTTTTTGGGGGGGGAGGGTTGAAATCTCTGCTCTGTAGTAGCTCAGATATAGCTTTGTATAGGCTAGTCACCCATTGTATGACTCTTAGGGTACATGCATATATTCCAACACCACTTTGCACTTGAGGTTCTAAGGAAAAGCAGGCCAGGGAGGGAAGTCTACACCCTGTGAACCCGAATATATACTTTTATGGAGTAGTAGAATTTTGCACCTGATCTGAGAATTATCCCATTCAAAGGATGTGTGGGATTTCCCTTTGATAGCAGTAAGACCATTTCATTGAGAGATGTGTTGGCAATGAAACATTAAAAGACAGCATTCTGCACCTACCAGCATCAGAGCCTTTCTTCATGTTCATTTCTTTCAGGGGACATGACATGCAGGAATCCAGTCTTGAAAGGCTGCTGGAATTAAGATGCAACCAATGCTTTCAGGCCACAGCAGACATAACTGCAATCAGGATGTAATGCACCAACTGGTCCGTCGCTATCTGCCAGCTGAAACCTATGAACTAGGGACTGAGAACCTGGCACCCTCCAGATTTCTCTTGTACTACAGTTCCCATCATCCACAGTCCCTGGTTATGCTGGTTGAGGCTGATGGGAGCTGTAGTCCAACAACATTTGGAGGGCCACAGGTCCCCTGTTATAAACCATGCCTGGCTTCTGTTGTACCAAACCACCCCCTCAAATACTGATCACTGACTGCTCAGACATAACATTTGCAATTCTTAACATTTGGGATTCTTAGAACCTGATGGATGCTTGTTTGTTGGAAAGTGGTGCAAAACGTGGAGACAATTCCATGTTGTACATCTGGAGTACAGTTAGGCAAATTAAGAATATATGGAACTGCCTGATGGGAGTGCTTCTAGACATGGACAATTTAGCAGACCAAATCTTTGCTCTTCTGCCTGGAATTGGAACAACAACTCTGCTTTCAGACTCAGGTCCTTCTTACAATCATAAAATTGAAGAGTTGGAAGGGACCATGGTAGTAATCTAGTTCACCCCCTGCAAAGCAGGAATCTTTGGCCCAACATGGGGCTCAAACCCACAACCCCGAGATTAAGATTCTCATGCTCTGCCAACGGAGCTATCCCTGCTATTATGGAACCTTTCCCTAGCAAATAAGTCCAGCCTATCTTTGTTGGTTTTTGAGAGAGCTCTGTGTGTGTGTGTGTGTGTGTGTGTGTGTGTGTATATATATAAATTTCAATATGCATATGATCGATTGTTGGGCTTTGAGCAATTGTCCATGCTCATTTTTACAGGGGTGTACAGTGATTTAGACCTTGTTGTTTTTATTTATTGTTATGTTGTGTTATGGATTTTTTTTTTTGTATACCATCTTTTGAGGGCAATGTACTCTGAAAGGTAGTTTAAAATTAAACATTTTGTGGGGAAGGGTTTAAATACTGCTTTCCCCACCCTCACTGCACTCCCAATTCCTCCTCTATTTTTTAATTATTTTTTTGGAGCAGGGCAGGGAGAGAAAAGAAACAGAAATAAATGAACGCTGTTTGGAAAGGGAAGAGGTACAAGTAACAGAGTTGTATTCCTAGAGAAGAGAGGTGGACTATATAGAGAAATAAAAGTCTGCAGCAATCAATACAGGCCATATCCAGCAAAGGAAGCTACTAAATAGCAGCACAATAGGCCAGCTGCTCCTGGGGAAACTAGATAACTGTTCCATTGTGGGGCTTTCTGTGGGGTTTCTTTTAAGAGTTGGATTATCTGCGCACACAAAAATGGAAGCTGAACAGGGAAAAAAGAGATGGGAGGAGCATGTCATCATGCAGATACACCATAAAAGTAGGTGAACACGGTGTGGCCATTCCTCCACAGTGATTGCTCAGAGTGGAAGCCCCTATGAAGTCAGATTTCTGGGTCCATCTAGTCCACACCAAAAGAAAGCAACTGGTACCTGTCCTTGGGCAGCCTCTGTCTCTGGTTTGCATCAATGTCAGGCAGCACCATACATCCTTTGCGCACAACTGTACTCCAGCACCAAATGTGGAGTTCTTCAAGAGGAGGAGATGAAGACTATCGTGAGCCCAACTATTTACAGTGAAGATGAAGAGGACCACAGAACCCACACCACACAAGACAGCAGCAATCCAAGAAACAGTTCCTTTGTTAGCTTTCCCTCTAAAACCCTTGGGTCCTGGTGATGAATTAGCTACTAGGGGGCTCAGTCCCAATGCAGTTAAAGTTTTACAAACACTTCCTGTTTCCATCTGAATGAGACCATTAGGGTGGGAACAAATAACAGGTAAAGAGGTCTGGCTCCATAGAGATGCAGGAAAGAGCATCCCTATTTCTGGATCATGCTCCCCATATCGAGGTGGCAACCATCAGGAGGGTGTGTGTGTTTTTCACTCTGTCCTTTAGCTTCGCCATCCTTCTGGCCCAGACAGGAATAGGAAGGGCCACCTTCAGTTTGCAGTATGGGAAGAAGACAGGGAAGGAAACCCTTTATAGGCCAAAGAGATGGAAACACACAGAGGCCAGGAGAATGCCAAAACTGTTACGATAAGCAGTAAACCAGCAAAGAGGCAGAAACCTCAACAGGCTTATTAGATCTCCCCACCCAGGAGGGAGGGAAAAGAGAGACACCAGGCCACACTGAAAACCAACCATTCCCCATCAGAAGGATCAGTAGAATGAATATTGGTTCTCCACAGCTCTGGTTCTGTTGCGTGAGCCCTCGCTTTCGTGGTAATCCTCTGCCCCAATGGCGGCAGAATCGAACAGGCGCTCGGTGCTGTTGCTTCGGCTTCGGGCGCTCAGGGTCCCCTCCATCCGATGGTACAGCGAGTGGCTGGCCGAGGAGGAGGAAGAGGAAGTGGTGCCCTCAGAAGGGGAGGCTGGCTGGAAGGTGACAGGGACAAAGCTGGAAAAGTAGTGTTGCGACTGCAGGTCGTTTCTGCAAGTGGGCTGTTGAGAAGCCACAGCGGGGGACGGGCTGACCTCTGAAACAGGAAAAGGAAGTTGTCAAAGACACCAGCAGCCACACAGCGGTGGACCTGACCTATGCAGATCCCTGGTTTTTCAAACTGAAGTTTTACAATCACATATCCAACATACATAATAAAAACAAGATTCCAAAGAATGTCCTAGACTTCCCTCCTCCCCTTTGTGGCTCCTACTGTTAGTCATTTCCTCCTGCATCTTTTATAATAATCCAAATATTTTACATCTCCATTATATCCAAAATTCACCATTAAACTACAAGTGTTATTCCAATCCTACTAATGATTTTAACTGTTTACAATGATTTTTAAGATAAATTATAAATTCCCCCCATTTCTTATTAAATTTTGGTCTCCCTGATTTCTGATTCTTCCAGTCAATTTTGCCATTTTGGCATAATCCATCAACTTGATCTGCCATTCTTCTCTGGTTGGGACTTAATCTTCTTTCCATCTCTGGGCCGATAACATCTACACAGCTGTGGTCACATATAAATAATATTTTCTGCTACATTGGGCCATCTACTGTATTTTGATTATGGGTCATTAATGTTTTTTTAAACACTGAGGACTAGTTCACTTCATCAGATGGGATAAAGTGTTATCCAGACTTCCACAGATACGCACAGTGTGTGTTTGCATGTGTGGCAGGATAATATTTCATACATTTGATGAAGTGAACTGTAGGCCCACAAAGGTTTAAGCCATAACAACACTGGTTAAAGTCTTCTAGGTGCCACGAGACTCTAGCTTTTGTTGCATGAGACTAACCCCACAAAGACCGCTGACCACAGACGAATTCTCTGTGGTTTTCAATCTATGCTCAGGCAGGCCTCAGCTGGGGTTGAGACAGCAAGAATGGGGATTTAACCTACCTGGCAAGGGGCTCTGGGCCACCACATAGCTACGGAGTGTTATATCAGCAGAACCGCCTGACTCCAGGGGTATGGGGTGCATGTGAAAATGCCTCAGCATATCAAATATAGTCTGGAACCAGAGATGTTGGACGTGGCACTGGCCGTTTTCATTCAAGGACAGGCGCAGGTGCTGTAAGAGATTAGAAGGCGAATGAATGATTTTTAACCAGCTACCATAGAATCGTAAAATAATATTGTAGGAAGGGAGACCAATGGTCATCTAGTCCAACCCCCTGCAATGCAGGAATCATAGCTAAAGGATCCTGACAGGTGGCCATCCAACCTCTGTTTAAAAACCTCCAACAAAGGAGAGCCTGCCACTTTCCAAGGCAGTCTGTTCCACCGTCTAACAACTCTTATCATCAGATAGTTCTTCCTAATATTTAGTCAGAATCTCCTTTCTTGCAATTTGAATCCATTGGGTTCAGGTCCTAATCAATGGAGCAGCAGAAAACAAGCTTGTTCTATGTGGCAGCCGTTCAGATACTTAAAGACCACTTGCATCATATTGTTGTGTTTTGATCTGTGTTTCCAATGTCTTTTGTAATCTGCTTATTTGTGCCTTTTTCAGAAAGAGCTGTTATTTCCTAGAAAGCTCTGGGCCGGAACTTTAATGATTTAGAATACTTATATCCCAATTTTATATTTCCCCCAAAGTTCTTAAATCGGCTTTCGAAAGGTTGACACAACACAGACGCATTCAAGTGTAGCATCAGGAACGGAAATAAGATGGTGCAAAATAGAGCAAACCTGAGAGGATCACTGCCGCCTTGGAACTTCTCACCGCTCAGAGAAGTGGGGTGAGCATACTAACGATTCATTTTAATCTCTGTAAGCTAAATTTCAGGTGGCGCCAAGAGAACAGGATGGGAGAACACGGGGCTTCCATTGATCTGCCAGCTTTGTATCTGGTTGATGCATGCAAATGAACACATATCCCTCACTCAACCACCCCAAGTAGTGGCAAAGAATCAAGGGCTGTTGTGCCCGCAAGACACGTTGCAGCATTCCCACTGCCTCCCCCTCTGTTATGGGGAGCAGGCAAGGCAGCCGTGTCTCTAGATTTTGGCTGCTTTCCTCTACCTGGCACTCACGAAGCTCTCCATGCCAGACACCAGGCTATTAACAAGCCAAAGTAGTCATCGTGGTTTTGGTTGGTGGTTTCTAAGCCTCTGGCTGTTTTACTATTTTATGCCTATGTACAGGCATGTTGCCAAGTGCCAGTGACTCCTTTCAACCGGAAGGTTTATTCTCAACCCCCGAAACAATATTTGCAACCAAAACCCTTCAGTGGCAATGCAGATCAGCCTGGAGCTGGAGAGCTGCTGCCAATCAGGGTAGACAATACTGAGCTAGATGGGCCAGCAGTATAAAGGCAGGTTCCTGTGAACCAAGAAGTCATCAAATCTTAACTTTAAATGCTCAAGGCAGGCTAACAGCTCAGGGAAACACAACTGCTGCAGCTCCAGGATAAAACAAAAACGGTCCCTTGACAACTTGAGACCAACTTCCTTAAAGGATTGCCTTGCCCCTTATATGGCCACTATTTCAGGTGCCACATAATATTAATTCTGCACTTCTAAAACTGAACTTTAAGCTTGGCAGCATCTATGCTCTGGAATTCCCCCCCATAGACCCCAGACAGGCACCTTCATTGTTCTCTTTTCGGAGCCAGCTAAAAACATTTTTGTTCAGGCAAGCCTATCCCGACATGCGGGTGTGTTTTAGTCTGCTTTGGGCTATTGCCAATTTTAATTCTATTTCAAATAATAATAATAATAATTACTGATTTTAACTCTTGTCTTTTGTTGACAATTTTAATGTTTGT
Source organism: Podarcis muralis (assembly GCF_964188315.1). Lineage (NCBI taxonomy): Eukaryota > Metazoa > Chordata > Lepidosauria > Squamata > Lacertidae > Podarcis > Podarcis muralis. The sequence goes on along the minus strand of NC_135669.1, from coordinate 33,442,911 downwards.
TTTATTTTTATGTCTGTAAACTGCTTAGAGGTTTTGCATACAATCAAGCAGCACTTTTGCTTTATTTATTAAATGTACTGATCACTTTTCTACCAAGGTAACTCAAAGTGACTTAGAATATATCTAAAAATGCATATATTATAACTGCGTTAAAATCTACAAGACAATCCAGATGATTAAAAGCCAAAAACACTCATGCCTGGTGGGAAATGCATGTTATTGGCTGGTACCTAAAGCTATGCAATGATGGTGTCAGGTGAGCCTTCCTGGGGAGAGAATTCCACAAGCAGGGAGCTGCCATAGAAAGTCTCTTCTCATGTTGCCAACCTCCAGACCTCCCATGGAAGAAGGGCCACAGCTGAGAGTATATTTTTATAAATTTTGTTATAAAGATCCATCCATTCATGAATAACGGTCACCTGCCTTGGCTTTCCCCTGGAAGTTAAAGGTCAGCACGTATTCGCCTGGCCGTGTTTCACTCTGTCGAATGACAAACAGCCCATGGCTTCTGGCTCCACCGAACAGGACCAGCTGAGCAGCTTTGACCCGTGATAGCGTCCCATGGAACCAAGGGAAGTCCAGAAGGTTGAGCTCCGCTTCCGTCTCGCTTTCCTCCCCTGTCCCAGTTGAGAGAAGAAGGAGGAGGAAGTCAAATGCTGGAATATTATGCTCCAAATTCTACTGCAAGGAAGTGAGATTCTGCAGGTGGGTTATTCATTGAAGGTGTATTCTGCAGCATGTTCTTGACATAGTAGCAAGGCACCAGTGGTGGATTTATTCTGCTCGTAGTTTGTATTGCAGTGGCTTCCCGAATGCTAACACATTCTTGCTGTTTGGAGGGGCTATAGCCTAACTAAACTAAAACCAGAACCTTTGAGCTATAAAAAGTTAAGGGATTTCATCAGGAACTTATAGGATATGCATTGATTGGAAATGAAGCAATGTGACCACCCTAAAACATCTGCAGGAGGGTGTCCTTTCACAATGCAGGCTCGCCAGTGAGGAAAGTTGTATTTGTATGGCAGATGTGTTTCGCCAAATTCACAGATCACATTTTTAGGTGAATGCTTAAAAAAAATGTAACCTATGAATCAGAACCATGTGATCTTGCTTTGCGATTACCTTCAGTTCTGAAAATTGGCATAAGTGTGGAATATAAATAATTAGAAACAATGGCCAGCACACAAACACCCGCACCCACACACACCAGCAAACCATCTGAACTGTTGGAAGGATGCATGCTATTCCGTTTAACTGCAAACCTTGTGTAACTGATCTGGGCACAGCACACACACACACACACACACAGAACTTTGATTTGACATAGCAAGCTGCCTGATACCAGGTCAGACTGTTCATTTGTCCAGCCCAGTATTAAAGACCTGCCTCACTCAGCTGCCCCACTAGACCTCCCCTGTTCAACCAAATTGGAAGCCACACCAAACTTGCCATAGCTGAGGGCTGTCCCAGGAGGGAGAGCTCCAGAAATGAAGTTAGCACTCTGTCTGGAAAATTAGCAAAACTGAACCACCTGTAACAACAGTGGGCCAACAGATTACAAAGTACACAATTCCAAATAACAGGGAAAAAAGTCTTATGGGGAGCAGGGGAGAGCTGATCATATTTCTTCCAGGAAACACGCTACCTGCAGTATGGCTACCAGTAGCTGATGACTCCAATGTCTGTAGGAAGTTATCCAATGGCACATGAGCTCTGTATTCTCCTGCAGAGTCCCTGATCCGACCATGAGGTGCTGTGACAACAGTGGCAGGATTTGGCATAGTGTCTGGGGCAGCAGAGCCTGCACATCTGTCCTGAAACCGGGAGGTATCTGGAAAAAGAATTCCGCTGTTAAAAAACCCCCCAAAATCCATTCTCAAGGCTTCAAACAGCTTCTCTCTTTTTCTGCAAAGTAATTCCTGCATTGGACCAGATGACCTTTGGGGTGTATCCCAATTCTACACGCTATGATTCCAATTCACATGTTGTCATTAGCATTTTTATCCCACTCTTCAGCCAGAAAAGGTTCCCAGAGCAACTTACAAATATCATTGATAATATAGTCCCTGCCTTCAGCTTCACATTGTAAGAGACACAATACAAACGGTAAAAGGAAGTAGGAGGGAGCAGGAAAACATCAAGCTCAAGCTCAGATTCTTAGTTACAAGTGTTATCATGTCACCAATGGGTATACATTCTGCGTTTATTGATTTTTTGGGGGGGGGAGGGAGGGAGTAAAGTTTCATTAAATCCTAAGATTGAGCGGGATTATAGCAGGACATAAGAAATGGGCGTGTGTACCCCAAGCAACATAGACTCTATCAAACTACCAGGAAAAGGGAGTTAAATAAAATTGCTGTAAGTTGTTTTGGTGATTTGGAGGTTTAATCCAAAATCAAGTAAGATTTAGGCTTGTTTGTGTTTCTGGTATCCTCTCTCCTATATTATGGATGTTCTGTACTATTTTATTAATACTATTGCTGCAAGTTTGTCATGGCCTTTGGCTAGGACAATAAACTTACAAACTTGAACTTGTAACACACACCCAAATGTACTTCTCCAATCATAGAAAAGCCTCTTTTTTGTAGTATGCATGGGTTATTGGGGCCACAGTGTACACATTAAAAAGTAAATAAATCTGATTTTAAAATCTGATTTAAAAGTCTTGTTACCACCAGCTAGGAACTCGCAGCTACAAGAAGACACTCTGCTTGGCAGGCAGGCCCCCTGGGTGCAGGAGGAGAGTTCTATGTCGTCCCCACTGTCTCTGGAAGAAACGAGCAAGCAGTTGGATACAAGATATTGCACCAGTGACTCTCTGCAAGTATATGTATACATTTTTTTTTAAGTGTCAGTGTTCTGGATTCACTGATCTCTCAAATGAAAGAACAGCTGTTTTAGACGGACCAGACCATGTACCATAAACAAATCCCATATTGCTAACATCTCTCCTTCTGTCTCAGGTGAGTGGAGACTCCAGCAGAAGCCTCCATGGCTTCAAGAAGGGCCCTAGCTGGAATGAAGGGCCTAGGTGATGTGGTTCCTCTTCATCCGGTAACATTTCTACTGAATTATGTAGAAGGATCAATATGGAAAGTACATAAGGAAATGATCTCTCAATCTGTTAGCAGTTGCCAACATTTTATATGCTGGCAAATGGAGAATGGCAACAGTCCCAATGGTCAAAGAATGGCACAATAAAATGTGCGGCTATACAATAATGGCAAAGTTAGCTTATTATATAAGGTTTAAGGAATACAGTTATAGACAAAATATTTGCATGTTAAGATGGAAGAAATATGTGGACTATTGTAGGTTTTACTGAGTATTTCTAAGTGTTACTGGTTCTCAATGTTCTGAGGAAGAGGATGAGAATTGCAGATTTTTTTTTGTTTAATCTGTCTTTTTTGTGTGTGTTGATATGTATGGAAGATTAAACATTGAATAAAATACTTAAAACTGAAAAAAATGCCTATATGTTTACCACTAATTTGGGGGTACCATTTGGAGGCTAATGAAAATCAGAATCTTGAAAAATATTCTGAATAAAATCCCTGTGGAGCAGTATGAGCACCATACTGCCTATCACCATTTGCACAAGCTTTTCTGAACTTCAAGGGCACTCATTCAGCAAACCCAATCTCAGAGCCCCCTGCCATCTTACCCAGGATCTATGCAGTCTTGTATATCTGCCACCCAGGAGTGTTTCTGCAACGAATCAATCGTTTCCAAGATATACTCAGCACCGTTTTCTACCTGGATGAAAAAAATACAAGGGGGGGGGGGGAAAGCCATTCTTTGTGGTATCTTAAAACAAAAAGACATCCTTCATCTCTACACATTCCCACACACATGTGCAAAGACTCAACGGGATCCAGGATTCACCCTTAGAAAAGTGTGAAGGAATAAAATGATTCCTCGGATCAAGAAAAGAGTGCGTTTCTCCCAGCAGCTAGCACCTGGAGTCTCACACGTCCCTTATTATTGAAGGTACATGTCTGCCTCATGCAATTCTAACACACAATTTCATTGTGTGCATTTCTCTCTCTACTATATGGCTAAGAGAAAGGCAGATGTTCGGGTGTGTGGCCCAGAGGGGAGGCTTTGCTTTGAGGGGAGCAACAAGCCCCCAAAGAGAAATACATGTGGGGTGAGGGAAGGGACGAAGTTCCCTCCCCCAAATGAAAGGTCGAAACCTGGGTAGGAGAGGGAAGGGGTCGGGGTCTGCCTAGGGAGTTTAAGGTGTGGTGAGGCAAACTTGGTTTGGCTCCCCAACTTCCTCCATCCTAGCCTAGAAGGTGCGGCGATAAATGGCTTCCCCACATACGCACAAAAGAACGGTGCGAGAGGAAACTGGAGGAGCGAGAGGAACATGGGAGCATATAGAGAGGCATTTTACGGATTAATGGGACCCTTAGCATGTCCTACACTGCAAAGCAGGGACAGCTCCCTGCCATCTTAGAAGGGGGTACAGGTGGATAGCTAGAGATGAACCTGGGGTAAAATGGAAGGGTTTGGTGATGTGGAGACAAGTTACTCAGGCAGTCTTGAATCTCCAGCTCTCCCAGTTGAAGCAGAGAGAGGGAAACTGAGGCAGAGAGAGCAGGGATGGCAAGTGAGCAGAAGGGCCCCCCTTAGTTTTGTAAAAAACTGCTGGTTTTGCCCATATTTTGACAATCTTCTTTGTATATACAGTACAGTGGTACCTTGCTTGTCAAACAGCTTGGCTCCCGAACAAATTGGCTCCCAAACGCCGCAAACCCGGAAGTGAGTGTTCCAGTTTACAAATGTTTTTCGACACGGCTTCTGATTGGGTGCAGGAAGCTCCTGCACCCAATCAGAAGCTGCGCCTTAATTTTCAAACGGTTCCAGGAGTCGAATGGACTCCTGGAATGGATTAGGTCCAACAACCAAGGTACCTGTGTGTGTGTGTGTGTGTGTGTGTATAAGGTTTGGTGTTACTGGTTTTTTTAATGCATTTTTAAATTAATTTTCAACATTAACATAATACTAACCATAAAAAGAAATAAACAAGGGAAGAGACAATAGATATTTTAAGCACAGTATGTTCAAACATAGGGATCATATCTGACAGCAAAAGCAAAACGGAAAGAAAAAACCCACTAGACAAGAAAATACAGTGGTAGGATGAGATTTATGAGGATAATAAAATCTTAATATCTGGAAATATGGTCTGACCCCCAAAGGAAGATGGTCATTTAGTGGATGGCTAGTACAGGTTGGGTTAGAAAGGTTAAAAGAGACCGAGTTTCCTCAAATTTATCCTTTTTTTTGTTTGTTTTGCTCCGGCTAAGCTTGTTCTTTTGTGTCAATTTATCTCGCACAGCCAATTTCCAAACTTTACACTACCAACAACCTTCTAATGTAAAAATAGAGGAGTGGTTCCAATGATGAGCAATTTCTATTTTGGCTGCTGCTAAAAGCAACAAAATTACTTGATTCATGTCCTCAGGAAAAACAGAAAACAGAGTTGAGACTGCGGTTCTAAGGAATAACCTGAGAGGCAACAGAAGGGGGGGGGGGCAAAACCCTCATCCAAAAAGAGTGTACCATGGAGCAAGTCCACCACATGTGAAAGGAAGTACCCAACCGTAGATGACCTCTACAACACTTGTTGGAAGACCCTGGGTCCATGTGAACCTATTTCACGTGAGTAAAATAGCACCTCAGCACCACTTTTATCATAGATCCCTTAACTCTGAAAAAAATAACCTTAATAGGGGTTTCTGCCATACCACTTTGCAAAGTCTTATCACTGATAGTCCCAAGTCATCTTCCCAAAAAGCTTTTAAACTCAAATTAGATTTCATGAAACATGACCGCAAACCTTTATAAATGATACTATTCCACCCTTGAGATTTCCCCCAGAAATATGTAAGTTTTCAAAGAATGCCAACTATTTCAGTGAATCCCCTGTATGAACTATGTCTAGTAGACAAGTGAATTTGAACTAGGTGTCACATCCTCCGGTTTTTCTAAAAGCAGGGGTGCGCTCGATGGTCTAAAAATACCCTTGGATTCCCAGCCCCTAAGTTGTGCACATTTATCAGAATCTTTAAATCAGGAATGCTGTGTTAAGGGAATTAAAGGTGTTTACTGGTATTTTTAATGAATATTTTATATTGTTCTCTGTAAACTGCTTTGAGGTTTTTGTCCATTTCGTGGTATATAAATCTTTTTATAAACCGTTAAAAAGAATAACAATGCAAAGGCCAACCCACATCATGTCTCGTTTTGGCTTTGAATTTCAACTGATGCAAAGGCAATAATTCACCAATGATTGTTGCTGGACTGGGGCAGGAAGAGAGAAAAGTAAATTTAGCCAGTAAGATGCCCCACCTCATCTCTCATCTCCAGGTCTCTCTACATCCTATCCTCATCCCATGAATGGTTTCTATAAATTCAGGAAGCTGGAAAATTAATTTGGATGGGGGGGGGACCTCCAAAACCCAGAAACAAACGAAATCCATTCCCCCAAATCCAATTGTGCAAACACAAAGCAAATGTCAACGTTTTCGTTCATCACAAAAGTGCCTTTTGTCCACCCTGACAGAGAGCTTGGATGGAAGTTTGCATAAGTTCGATTTGCCAAGGAACTGCTCATGCAGCAGCTAGGCCGGTCTCCATGACAACCCGGCCTGCCCGTAGGGCATCGTTTCATCCCTGAGTTGGCTCTTCAAAAAGGGGAGCCCAGCGCTTACAGGGAGGCAGGCGGTGCAATTTTAATGAAAGGGTAAAAAAAAAAAAAAAAGAGCGCTCATCACACAAGGAAGGTAGGAGGGCGAAAACTGGACAACGCTTTGAAATAGTGCACCTGCCTCTCCCTTTTGCAACAGGCTTTCAAAAATGGAAGAGGAGTATGAGACAGTCTTGGAGATCTGGGTTTGAATCATGTTTAATGTAAGGTTACCAGACGTCCCCATTTCCCGGGGACAGTCCCTGGATTTGCAAATCAGTCCCCATACAAAATCCATTGAAGTTGAAAAGTGTCCCCGGATTCATTGAGAAAAATCTGGTAACCTTAGTTTAATGGACTGCTGACTGCAAATAAAGAAAGTAGGCGCCAGTGGCTGATGTGGCAAACACGTGGCTACACAGTGGGCTTTTCTACCTAAGGTGCCTTACCTTCAGCACAAAGGTGTTGTCTTTGTCCGGCATCTCCAAGGGCATAGTTGTGCGCACCTCGATAATGGCCGAAAGAGGGATGCTGACCTTCGCTTTGGAAGCCTGGAGGCCAAAAGAGAGAGGGAGTTAAAAAAAAAAAAAAGTACAGTGGTACCTCGGGTTACATACGCTTCAGGTTACATACACTTCAGGTTACACACTCCGCTAACCTAGAAATAGTGCTTCAGGTTAAGAACTTTGCTTCAGGATAAGCGGCACAGCGGCAGCAGGAGGCCCCATTAGCTAAAGTGGTGCTTCAGGTTAAGAACAGTTTCAGGTTAAGTAAGGACCTCCGGAACGAATTAAGTACTGTATTTTACGCCCTATAGGACGCACTTTCCCCCCTCCAAAAATGAAGGGGAAATGTGTGTGCGTCCTATGGGGCGAATGCAGGCTTTCGCTGAAGCCTGGAGAGCAAGAGGGGTCGGTGCACACCAACCCCTCTCGCTCTCCAGGCTTCAGGAAGCTATCCGCAAGCCTTGCGAGCCCGGCGGGAGTTGCCGCCGGGCTCGCAAGGCTTGCGGATAGCAGCCTGTTCTGGGGGCTGGGGGGGAAATAATTTTTTTTATTCATTTCCCCTCCCAAAAAACAAGGTGCGCCCTATGGGCCAGTGCGCCCTATAGGGCGAAAAATACGGTACTTAACCTGAGGTACCACTGTATATGACAATTGTTTTAGAAATAGTAGTTTTCCTCAGGAGATAGCAGAGGAAGGAAGGCTGTTCACATGAAGGCAACGTTATTAAAAATGCGATTTCCCTAATCTTCTCCAGCGACGCCAGAATCTTTTAATTAAAAGTACAGCACCCACTGGGAAATAGGAGGAGGAATAGGGAACATTTCATTTACATATTTTCACACACTGCTGTGTTCCAACATCAGCAATAATTTTACATTTCTAAACTTCTTCCTTTTTTTTAAAGTCCTTGAACAGATAAACAGAATTTAACTATTGAAAAACTCCCATTAATAAAAAAAGGTAAAAGCAGCCACAAAGAGCTAAGGAAGGGCAAAAGATTGTAAGAGGAAATATAAAAGGCTTTTTACACACACACACACACACACACACACACACACACAGAGAGGGGGGGGGGCAGGCCGGTACAGGTAAGCTAAGATGGACTTCACCCGCCAAAAAGGTGTTCTCCTGAGTAGTCTGATCAGAAAGAGTGATCTGCTGCAGGCAGCTATTTTTCTCCAATCCCATTCATTTGATAGGGCTTATACCCAGTAAATTGTATTCATAGAAAACTGAGCTCTGTTGGTTTTTTTTTTGTTGGTTTTTAATGTATTTTTTATTCTGAACTCTGTTGTTGATGATGGACAGTGATAATATAATGGAGTGTGACAATAAATAAATAATAATAATAATTAAAAAAAAACAGAGTCCACATCCAGGACTCACCTTTTCAGCCCTGAAATCGTATCCTCCATGGTAACATAAATGAAATATGAGTGGGTTGGTGGTTTTTGTTTTGTTTTGTATATTCTATTTCCAAATGCCCAACAGGAGTACTATCTTTAATTTCTTTTATAGCACCTGCTAGCTGAAGAGAGCAATGTCTCTGAGCATGTATAAACTGCCTATCCAGCAATGTTCAGTGGGTGACCACAAGAAATGCAGCGCTGCTACCGAAAGCAGAGTTTGGATTTGATAACCCGCCTTTCACTCCCTTTAAGGAGTCTCAAAGCGGCTAACAATCTCCTTTCCCTTCCTCCCCCACAACAAACACTCTGTGAGGTGAGTGGGGCTGAGAGACTTCAGAGAAGTGTGACTGGCCCAAGGTCACCCAGCAGCTGCATGTGGAGGAGCGGAGACGCGAACCCGGTTCCCCAGATTACGAGACTACCGCTCTTAACCACTACACCACACTGGCTCTCCAGACATGTCACTCCTTTTCTCTTTGTAATGTCAAGTAGAACTTACCCGTGTTATAATGCCAGGACATTTTGCATCTCCCCTGGCCAAACTGGTTCACAGTCAATTTATGTGCAACAGCAGCCGGGAAATAGAAAACCTAGAACCCTGGACAATATGAAATAGATATCTTCCAACGCTACAATTTTGGGATTCTGTGATTCCTCTTAATCAGGTGCACACCAATCTCCTCATCGGCAAACAACAAGAGCCCCCATGTGACACTTTGACCAAGTCGCCAGAGGAAAGCTTTTACCACTTGCCACCTAGAACAGAAAAATGTTCTACACCGATGCCACTGAACAATCCACTACAGTGGTACCTCTGAATGCGAACAGGATCCATTCCGGAGCCCTGTTCGCATCCTGAAGTGAACTTAAGATGTGACTGCGTGTGCCGCGTTTCGCCGCTTCCGCGCATGATGTCATTTTGAGCGTCTGCATGCGGTGAAACCTGGAAGTAACGCACTCGGTTACTTCCAGGTCGCCGCGGAGCGCAACCTGAAAATATTCATCCCGAAGCTACTTCAACCCGAGGTATGACTGTACATCTTCACCTGCTAGGTCAGAGGAAGTCACTCATTGAGTATGAAAATATTGTGAAACTGTTTTGAAATGTCTTTTATACGAAGATAAAAACATACTGCCTTTCTATATACGTACATAGAAGTGTAAGGCTATCATCGCACAGTCTCCATAGGAGCTGCATCACAATCCTAGATCTGCAAGAAGCCAGGACGCAGTGGCGGGTGGAGAGGTTGGTAGGGTTAGGCAGAGTCGACAAGGACCGCAAGGAGAAGTGGAAGCCCCGAGTATAAAACACTTTGCTCGATGTATTTATACTTTCGGTTGTTTCCCACCCCCATGCTTTCTTGTGGAACTGCTTGAGTGTAGCATCATCATCATCACCATCTATTATTTATACCCCGCCCATCTGGCTGGGTTTCCCCAGCCACTCTGGGCGGCTCCCAACAGAGTATTAAAAACATGATAAAACATCAAGCATTAAAAACTTCCCTAAACAGGGTTGCCTTCAGAGGTCTTCTAAAAGTCAGGTAATGGTTTATTTCCTTGACATCTGATGGGAGGGCGTTCCACAGGCCAGGAGCCACTACCAAGAAGGCCCTCTGCCTGGTTCCCTGTAACCTTACTTCTCGCAGTGAGGGAACTGCCAGAAGGCCCTTGGAGCTCTACCTGAATGATGGGGGGGTGGGGGGGGGGAGAAGCTCCTTCAGGTATACTGGGCCAAAGCCATTTAGGGCTTTAAAGGTCAGCACCAACACTTTGAAATGTGCTCAGAAACGTACTGGGAGCCAATGTAGGTCTTTCAGGACCAGTGTTATGTGGTCTCAACGGCCACTCCCAGTCACCAGTCTAGCTGCCGCCTTCTGCATTAGTTGTAGTTTCCGGGTCACCTTCAAAGGTAGCCCAACATAGAGTGCATTACAGTAGTCCAAGCAGGAGATAACTAGAGCATGCACCACTCTGGTGGGTAGGTAGGGTCTCAGCATAAGCATCAAAGTAGTAGGGAAACAAAAGTAACAGAGTTTTTAGGGAGAAGGGCTCCCAGTTTAGCACCGTTTGTGTGTGAGGAGGGGTGTGTGAAAGAGGGGAGGGGGCTTCAGTCCACACTTCTCTTTTCCTAGGGATAAATTAAGCACTGGCCCAGAGAGCTGCTTTAAGCAACCTGTCCACGACCTCCTCCTTGGGGATGGGAGAAAGGTTAGAAGGGAATGAATGGAAACAAGATCTCTTGCTTGTTTGGCAACAGCCAGAGAGCAGGCACCATAAAAGGGTTTCACCGAAATGGGATTTTCCATGCGCCCTTGTCCGGTCCCCCCTGCAGAGTGACAAATTCCCTTCGGCTCAATTTACAGAGACGCCGTGATGAGCGAGGGAAGGTTTCGTGCAAGGCTATGCTTGAACCCGGAGCAGGCACACAGGCTGCAGGCATGAAACCGCGTGCGGCTGCTGCCTGTTTCACACCCAGCTGTCACAACAGCTGGTCTAGCAAGAAATCCAGAGAATGGCCAAAAAGGAAACACGCTCCACAAATCAGCAGCAAATAAGCCGCTGCGGTCACAGAGCGGTTTCTCGATACCAAGAGAAACTGCAGGGTGTGTGGAAAGACACCGGAAGGCTATAGGGACATAGGAAGCTTCCTTATACAGAATTAGATCAAGGGTCTGTCTAGCTCTGCATTGCACAGCCCTGGTCTGCTCCAACGGGCAGCAGTTCCCCAGAGTTTCCACACAGGGATCTCTCACACAGCAGCTCTCCCCACTTGGGAGATGCCATTGGGGACTGAACTTGGGTCCTTTCTGCATGCAAATCATTGCTCCATTACTGAGCTGTAACCCTTCCCCAATGATAATAGAATTCAGCTCCCCTGAAAATCCTAACTTGTATTTTCCTTTTTTTTTTTAAAAAAAGCAAGCTGCTAGCCCCTATTGTTTCTGTTATTTTTACCATTGCTTGGATTTGCCTCCCACATGTTTAAGGCCGCACTGGAATTCCCTGGGCAGCTCGGCCTCTCTGGCTAAAAATATATACTTGAACCTGTGGGCTACAGATGCCCACTGAAACCACAGAAGCCAGAGGGAGTGGCCAAACAAAATTTCCGCAGGGTCCAAGGCCTCCTGCCTGGGGACACCCAAAGAAGGCATCCTTACGCACCATGGTGCCCATGGGTGCCAGACTAGGGGGTGCCAGACTAGATCCAGACCTGCTTAGCTTGAAGCACTACAAGAAACTGGACCCCCTTTCACAAGTCACTTAGTATGACTGTGCTGACTGAGACTCATGGGAGTTGTAGTCCAAAACTGGAAGGCACCAGGTTGTTGTGTAGGTGGAAGGGGAAACTTTTAGGCATTTATAACAGAGCAATTGTGAGAGAAAATGACATCTGGAAACAAGCTACAAAGGGCGGGGGGGGGGGGGGAGGCATGAACAAGCTTCTTATCTACTGCCGCTTCCCAGACATTTAAAGAGAGACAATCGATTAAGGATAATAAAGCGCGCGCGCACACACACACACACACACACAAGATGTGGAAAAAATAAGACAGGAAAGGATTCAACAAAAGACAAAGCACCAGCCTGGCTTGGCAGTAATTCCTTTTGCTTTTACATGCAGCCTTTTAGGAAGGAAATGGGCCCCCGGGTACTCAAGGGAGCAAACTGGCTCAATACTCCAGTAAAAGGATCTCCAGCACTGGAAGAGACTTTGGCCTGGGACCTTGCAGAACCACGGCCTTCTGAGCCAAAAACACTGGCCACGGGCCTGACTCAGTATACAGGATTATGTCTTATTTATCGATTTCATTAGGGTTCCGCTCCATCCTTCCTCCCAAAAGGAGCCCAGAGTGGCATCAGCAAAACAATACAATGTGAATAATACAAAACTATGCAGCGCTTAGTTAAATTATGGAAACCAGTCCCACAGCAGGCCGTGATGGCCACCAACCTGGATGGCTTTGGATTGGAGAAATTCATGGAGGAGAAGGCTGCCTGCTAGCCACAATGGCTATGCTCTGCCTTCATGGTCAGTTGCAACTGGTACCTGGCAGCAGCCAGTCATTCCATCGGGCTGTGGGAGAGATGACAAAAGGGGCCTGTTCCATGAGCTCAGCTGAAAAGCCAGCTCTATCAGGCACCTCCTGTCCCCGAGCTGTTTCTATGCCAGCTGGTCATTGTAAGAACTACTATTTAAAATTGGCACCCAAGTAACCTTACTGTATATGTTGTGAAACATGGATCACTTATAAGTGCCATCTCCAACTCTTTGAAAGATTCTATCAATGGTGTCTTTGAAAATTTTCACACATCCCTTGGGAAGACAGGTGATCTAATGTCAGTGTACTGGAAGAAACAAAGATCACCAATGTTGAAGTAATGATTCTTTGAAATCAACTTCGTTGGACTGGTCACGTTGTTTGGATGCCTAATTATTGTCTTCCAAAGCAACTACTCTATTCCAAACTTAAAAATGGAAAGCGTAATGCTGGTGGTTAACAAAAGAGGTTTAAAGACTCTCTCAAGGCAAATCTTTAAAAATGTAGTATAAACACTGACAATTGGGAAACACTGGCCTGTGAGCGCTCCAAGTGGAAAACTGCCTTGACCAAAGGTGTCATGGACTTTGAAAATGCTCAAACTCGGGACGAAAGGGAGAAATGTGCTAAGAGGAAGGCATGCTTGGCAAACCCTCACCGTGATCAACTCCCGCCCAGAAACCTACGTCCCCACTGTGGAAGGGCGTGTGGATCCAGAATTGGCCACCGCAGTCACTTACGGACTCACTGTTAAGATCATGTTCATGGAAGTCAATCTTACTCGACTATGAGTGATCGCCAAAGAAGAAGACTCTAATACAAGCCATTTCACTGGAAGTGGACTAGAGAATGATGATTCCTTTCACCCTTCTTAGGGTGAAATTTCACTTTGAGGGCAGAGAAGCATTCGGCTTCCGCTTCCCGATCTCTGTCCTTTGCTTAGTTGGCTTCTCTGCACCTGCAATCTGACGCTCACCCCATTGAAATAAAAGCAAACAAACCCAACACATACATGTGAAAGGCAGGTTTTAGCTACGGAAGTCCTTACCTTGGGAGGAACATAAAACTCGAGAAGGAACTTTTCTCCCTCCATCTTCACAGCTTTCCTTAGCAGCAACCGACACTTTTGCCACTGAGAACTCCCCACACAGTTCGTATCATCAGCGACCATGTAGCGGAGGGTCCCTTCCCTCTGAATGTCCACCAGATCTACCTTGGAAGACTGCCCCTTCGAAAGGCGCAGCTTGTGGGTCCATTTCTCCCTGGAATCGCCATGCTCCTTGTTCCCGGGAGGGCAGTGTTCCCTGTCGGACCGCCTGCTTTGCGTGGCTTCTGCACCGGGCTCTGGGGAAGACCTCCTGTGCCACATCTCCTTCATGCCATCCACCACGCACAAGCTCATATTCCTCAGGGAAAAGCCTTTCTTGAACTTCGGCTTGGAGGTGGCGTGGACGGAGACATCCTCTGAACTCCGGGATTGGCCGTAGGAGGAGACCTTCCGGGCCTGGACCTGCTGTGATTGGCTCAGATACCTGCCGGAGGAGACGGGGTTGTCCATGCTGTCGAGGGACTCCGTGGAGGCCTGCTCCTTCCTCGGCAGGAGGTCCTGCCCGTAAGGCATGTGGCAGTTCTGAAGCCCGACAAATGGCACGATGTTGTATTTGGTGGGGGAATTGGAAACGAACACCCTGTTGACTTCCAAGCTGAAGATGTCCAAGAAGTTGGCGGCAAAGTGGTGGGAGAAGGAGCTCTCTGCCCCGGGGGTGTCGTAGTGCGGATTCTCCTTCAGGAACTGGCAGAACTTTTGGGCAAAGTCCACTGCAGCGGCCTGGGCGTGCAGCTCACAGAATTCCCTCCAGTCGGGAAGCTGGGAGGGCGGATCTTGACAAAAGGCATCACCATTCATGACTGGTCCATTCCACCTGCTGGCAAACTGCCCAAAGGCAAGAAAGAGACAGTGAGAGATGGGCAGTCCTGTTCGACACCCACACAGCCACCCGGTTAGAGCTACTGCAGGGAGGCAGAACCTGTTTTTAGCCCGAGGGCCACATTGCCTTCTGGACTGCCTTCCAAGGGCCAGGTGGCATTCATGTGGCAAAAACTGGAAGAAGAATGATTATGAATGTTATCTTTTGTGCAGTAGGCTAGCTGTGTCACAGTGATGCATCCTTCTTCATCCCCCACCCAGGCATGCAAATAGTGTTGTCATCATTTATTGCTACCTGCATTTATCAGTCGCTTTATACAGTAAAAATTCTCAAAGCAACTTGACAAGGTAAAATGCAACACATAAAAAGCTATTTAAAGCCGGTGGCTGGGTGGGGAATCAGAGCAACGAACAATATAGAATATATAAAATGCTCATACAGCAACTTATTAATATGAACAAGTGTGGCCCACTCCACCAAGAGGTGAGAATCACTGTAAAAGACAGCATTATTTAGCCAGGCCCCTAAAGATGGACAAGGATGGCACCAGGCATGTCTCCCGTGGGAGAGCCTTCTACAGATGAGGGGGCCACCACTGAAAAGGCCCATTTCCTTCACACTCCCTCAGGTGGAACACACAGAGAAGGACATCTGATGAAGATCACAAGGGTTGGTTTATATGCAGAAAGGCAGTCTTTGACGTAATGCAGTCCTGAGTTGTATAGGACTCTAAACATCAATATAAGCACTTTTAAATCGAGACCTACCCTGACCTCTGGCTTCATCTTCCAAAAGAAGGTAGGAGCCAGTGCCCAACTCTCCTTTCTGGGTGGTGTAGAATTGACCCCCTTCCCAGCTGTATATTTAAGAGACTCCTTTGGGATTGGATCCAGGACACAGTGAGTGATCCCTAGGTTGGCCCAAGGCAGGACAACCTGATCAGGACCCCTGGAATTGAGGCCATGGGTTGGGTGGGTTCTGCCCCCATCCCTAGTATTGTCTCCAGTCCACAAACAATTATGCCATAATAAATTTGCTAAGATACTGTATGACTTACTTTGTGGTACAGTGGTATCTCAGGTTACATACGCTTCAGGTTACAGACTCCGCTAACCCAGAAATAGTACCTCAGGTTAAGAACTTTGCTTCAGGATGAGAACTGAAATTGTGGTCTGGGAGCGTGGCGGCAGCAGAAAGGCCCCATTAGCTAAAGTGATGCTTCAGGTTAAGAACAGTTTCAGGTTAAGTACGGACCTCCGGAACGAATTAAGTACTTAACCTGAGGTACCACTGTACTTTATTTTGTGTGTTCCTTTTGGGAACAAGTGGGGCCCTATTTTGGGAACAACATCCACAGTAATCTGGCCTTGACTCTAGATGAGTACAATGCGTGAGTACAATGCGGTTACACAGTGAGCAGGCAACTCTACTCACATGGGGAAACTCTCTCATCACCCGTCCTTTGCTGTCTGATGGTCAGAACAGACACTCAGAATTTCAAGAGAGTTTCCAGGCCACGGTAACTTTTGATGTAGCTCTCCCAAGATCAGAAATAAATCAGCATCACAAAACATACTCTTCCTTGGGAAATGCTTAACTCAGCTTGGCTGAAGAGAATCTGGAAAGGAAGGCTTGTGGACAGCTTTGCTAATGGGCCATGGGACGAACAGAATCTCCTGCCTAGTGGGAAACTCTTGGCAGTGATCAGGAAAGCCACTGGTTGGCACTGGTTTGAGGTTGATCCGCCGTAAAGCAACAGAGAAACCCCAAACATTTTATTGTGGCTTGGAGTGCCTTGGAAGAACCAGTAAGTGCCAGACATAAAGCATAAGGAGTAACTAGTCGGCACTGAGAAGGACTCTGGGCTAAAGATGTCCAGAAACATCTGTTGTGTGCTGGAACAGACAACGGAGACCTCTTGGTTCAGTGCTGAGGCTTCAAACACACATTCACCTCTCCACAATGCTGGAAGGGGAAGGCAGGCATGTGTGAGTCACACAGGCTCCCAACTGTCACTGTTTACCAGGAACAGCCTCTATTTTGCGCAATCTGTTCCTGTTTTCTGCAACAACACCCCTGTTCTCGCCTTTTGGAAATGCCTTATTAATCGATTTGGTTGGCTGGGCTTGCTACATTCAATTTTCCTTCAGGGGTTCTGGCCGCCTCTCTCCCCCTGCCTCTGCATCTCTGTTTCGCTCACTTGAAATATTTACAGGGTGCTCTTCAGCAAATGTTCTTGGAGCAGCTCATGACAAAACAATAAAAGTCACAGTTTAAAAACAAGTCAAGGGATTTACAATAAAACAAGACAAAGCAGAGCAATAAAGGAAGATCAGAGTGCCAGCATAAACCCTCAAGCGCATAAAACAGCCTGAGCAAAAAGGAAATGAAAGAAAACGTTTTCACCTGGCACCTAAACCAAAGATGGAATGAGTAGATGTTTCGGGGGAGAAGGTATTCCCAAGATAGAGGGGGAACAGCAGAAGAGGGTTAACCTCCGGTGCCACCCGCCTCACGTACACTGGTAGAACTGAGAGCTGGATTACAGAGGCTGATATTATTATTATTATTATTATTATTATTATTATTTACATTAATTCATTCATAGATCTCAGGGCAGTTCACAATATAAAATTACAATATAGAAAGCATGATTGAGGAAGATACATGCTGTATCAAATAAAGACTATAAGGCCATGTTAAAAGACATTGTTCAAACCGAAGAACGGCGCTGAATTTGGGGGTCACTTTCCTCTCGCAAATGCTAATTCTCTAAGCCAGAAAACAACTCTTAGGTGAGCGGAAGAGGTTATCCACTGGGGCAGAGGTGGACAGCAACTGGACAGGTTCATATGAGGAAAGGTAACCCCTCAGGTAACCTTCGGTTACAAAAGCTCTGAGAGGTGAGGGGGAATACATCCCTTGTGTGAATGCACAAAAATGAGCATTAAGCCAGTGTAACAGTTAGAGTGTTGGACTAGGACCTTGAAGATCAGGGTTCAAATCCCACCTGCCCACCTCAGCCAGGAAGTTCACTGGGTGACCCTTAGGCAGCCACCAGCTCTCAGCTTAACATCCCTCAAAGGGTTGTTGTAAGGATAATATGGTGAGCAAGCGAATCATGTACACCACCACCTGTAGCTCTTTGGAGGAAAGGCACACTATCAAAGCAATAAACAAAAACTTTATCGGTGCATGACGTGTGTGAAGAGGGCAAGAATAGCAAACGGGCTGGGGAACTTCAGGCACAGGCACTGTGGTCTTCAAGTCTCTCTCTGTCCCCTGGGACTCTCCCCAAGCCACCCTCCCCCAGCATGATTTTGAGGAGCGTCTCCACCCACATCACTCAGCCCAGACCCTGACGTCCAGCTCCAAGGGTCTTCTGGAGGCTCCCCCACTGCAAGAAGTGAAGTTACAGGGAACCAGGCAGAGGGCCTTCTCGGTAGTGGCACCCTCCCTGTGGAACGCCCTCCCACCAGATGTCAAGGAAATAAACAACTACTGTATCTGGCTTTTAGAAGATGTCTGAAGGCAGGGAGATTTTTAATGTTTGAAGTTTCATTATGTTTTATATGTACTGTAAACGGCCCATAGTGGCTGGGGAAACCCAACCAAATGGGCGGGGTATAAATAATAAAAATATTATTATTATGCCTGGAATATGCCTCTAGCTTTCCAAATCTGGTGTGGGGAACCGAAGGCCCTGCAGGTATTGCTGAACTACAACTCCCATTCTCCCTGGCTACTTACCATCCCTGCTTGTTTGTTGCTTTATGGTGCATTATGACCTGTCAGCTTATCCCTGTTAAAAAATAGCTGCCTTGATTTGCCTAAGAAATCCAACAAAATATAGTGGTACCTCGGGTTACATACGCTTCAGGTTACAGACTCCGCTAATCCTGAAATAGTACCTTGGGTTAAGAACTTTGCTTCAGGATGAGAACAGAAATCGTGCTCCGGCAGCGCGGCGGCAGCAGCAGGCCCCATTAGCTAAAGTGGTGCTTCAGGTTAAGAACAGTTTCAGGTTAAGAACGGACCTCCAGAACGAATTAAGTACTTAACCCAAGGTACCACTGTATTATGTTGGAGAATCTCATGTGATGCACGCCCCCACTGGTGAAAAGGTAACAGTGCCTCTCCTCATAATTGTCAGACAACTAATCATGTTGACAGAGGTGTGGGTTTTGGGCTTTTTTAAAGCCTTTTCAAGTTCCACAGGTTGAGTCAGGCTGTTCCAAATTCCCAGCTGTCCTTGCCAGAAACTATTTTTAATAAAGAGACGCTTGAGTATTCCAAGATGTGGCAAACGATAAATAACGCAGAGCACACAAATTCAAGCCCCAACTATGTCAGTGACTCCAGAGAGGAGAGTCCTCAGAAAGTCAGAAGTTGCGAGAGGCATCAAAGGGCAGATCTGAAAGGGCCCAACCACACGTAGTTGCTTGGATCTTTCAGGGCAGGGGCAACTTTGCAAACTTCATTTATGTAGCACCACCGAAGTGCATGGCCCTTGACCACATAAGAAGAGCCTGCTGGATGACGCCAACAACCCATCTAGTCCAGCCTCCTGTTCTTACAGTGGCTGACCAGATGCCTGTTGGAAGCCTGCAAACAGAGCACGTTCCTGTCCTGCGGTTTCTAGCAACTGGTGTTGCTTAGAAGGCTTGTTTTTGCTGCCTCCAACTCCGGAGATAGTGCACAGCCACCGCGGCTAGTCAGTGTTGATAGCCGCCTCCTCCTCCATTAATTCGTCTAATCCTCTTTTAAAGGCATCTAAGTTGGTGGCCATCAGTGCTTCATGTGGGAGGGAGTTCCACAGTTTAACTCTGTGATGCAGGAAGAAGTCCTTCCTTTTATCAATCCTGAACCTTCCAGCGTTTAGCTGCATTGAATGTCCGTGGGTTCCAGCGTTAGCAGAGGGGAAGAAAAGCTTTCCTCTATTCCATGGGTAGGCAAACTAAGGCCCAGGGGCCGGATCTGTCCCAATCGCCTTCTAAA
Organism: Podarcis muralis; assembly: GCF_964188315.1. Taxonomy (NCBI): domain Eukaryota; kingdom Metazoa; phylum Chordata; class Lepidosauria; order Squamata; family Lacertidae; genus Podarcis; species Podarcis muralis. The sequence continues at coordinate 33,423,330 of NC_135669.1, read as the reverse complement.
TCCAGCCCGCGGACGGTCCGGGAATCAGCGTGTTTTACATGAGTAGAATGTGTCCTTTTATTTAAAATGCATCTCTAGGTTACTTGTGGGGCATAGGAATTTGTTCATTTTTTCTTTCTTTCAAAATATAGTCCAGCCCCCCCACAAAGTCTGAGGGACAGTGGACCAGCCCCCTGCAGAAAATGTTTGATGACCCTTGCTCCATTCACTCTCTCCATGCCATGAATAATTTTACACACCTCTATAATGTCACCATTTTCTCCAAACCAAGAAGTCCGACATGCTGCCACCCTTCCTCACAGGGGAGTCAGCATTAACCCCTTGGGTCATTTTAAAGGTAAAGGTACCCCTGCCCGTACGGGCCAGTCTTGACAGACTCTAGGGTTGTGCGCCCATCTCACTCAAGAGGCCGAGGGCCAGCGCTGTCCGCAGACACTTCCGGGTCACGTGGCCAGCGTGACAAAGCTGCATCTGGCGAGCCAGAGCCGCACACGGAAACGCTGTTTACCTTCCCGCTAGTAAGCGGTCCCTATTTATCTACTTGCACCCGGGAGTGCTTTCGAACTGCTAGGTTGGCAGGCGCTGGGACCGAACAACAGGAGCGCACCCCGCCGCGGGGATTCGAACCGCCGACCTTTCGATCGGCAAGCCCTAGGCGCTGAGGCTTTTACCCACAGCGCCACCCGCGTCCTGGGTCATTTTACTTTTGTTTTAAACCTTTCCAGAACTATACACAGTATGCCAAGTAGTCGGACCATAGATTTGTATAATGGCATTATGATATCAGCAGTTTTCGATTCCTTTCCTAATGATCTGTAGCAAGGAATTTGCCTTCTTCACAGCTGCCCTGCACTGGGTCGACCGTGTTTCATGTGCAGTCTCCCTGCCTGCAAAGAGCTTCCATGAACAATTTAGATTTAATTGAGGGAGGAGACAATTTGCCTGTACACATGACATTACAGTTGTACGTAAACATGCTCGTTCCTTTTTCCAGGGGTCAATGCTAACTTAAGTGCTGGAATAAAAAAGGCTTTCAAATGTCATCATCATTAATGCACAGAGCTCTCCAGAAACCTTTTTTTTTTTTTTCAAATGCAAAGATTGAAGCATCAGCAATTGGGGGTAGGGGCATGAACACACACACACACACACACACACACACACACACACCTACTTTGACCGGGGATAACCTTTCGAGCTGACCGGGCAAAAAGCAGGCACTGAAGCCCACGAGACAAAAATCTAGGTAAAAGCGTGTAAGTGAGGGGAGGAAGGAGGAGGTCCATTCAAGGTTCGGCTAACAAATTTACAAAGAGCCTAGTGAGGAAGGGAATTCAGAGTGGCATTGACATTTCGCTGATGCAAAGCAGAAGCAACCTCCAGGGCTCCTTCGCTGCCTTTTCTACCTGCTTCCACCATCATACAGATATGGATGTGTTTTGACAAGTTTCCCAATACAACTGTGAATGCTGCTAAATTGCAACTCTCATCAAGCCCAGCCAGCACAGCCAATGGCCAGGGATGATGGGAGATGTAGCTCGGCTGACTCAAATGCATTTTGGGGTGAAGGGGGGGGGGTCAGTCTGGATCAGACCTAACAAACCTTCCACACACCTGCTGCGTGAGTGCTGGAAGGAAGACCGCTCCCTGCTGCAAGGCCCATTTCCGCCTGGCTTAGGGGGCAGAGCCCAGACTCACCTTGATCAGCTAAAAGAGCCTCCTAGGAGGCCAGAGGGACATTGCTGGAACAACTCTAGGGTTGGGGCAACTGGCTAAAATGTTTTACAATGTTTTAAATTGCTATCATTTTGGTTCCTCTGTTATGTTTTTGTCGGGTTGGGGTTGGTTAAATGTTTAGTTGGGGTTGGTGGTTATTTTAATTTGGGTATAACTGTAAACTGTTTATTGTTATTATTGTTGTTATTGGTTTTCATTGACTTACTGGTCAATTACCCAACCTCCCCCATTTATCTTAAAAAAAGAAGAAGTTGAAATCATTTAAAAATACAGTGGTACCTCGGATTACATACGCTTCAGGTTACAGACGCTTCAGGTTACAGACTCCGCTAACCCAGAAATAGTACCTCGGGTTAAGAACTTTACTTCAGGATAAGAACAGAAATCGTGCAGCAGCAGCGAGAGGCCCCATTAGCTAAAGTGGTGCTTCAGGTTCAGAACAGTTTCAGGTTAAGAACGGACCTCCGGAACAAATTAAGTTCTTAACCTGAGGTACCACTGTAATAACTGACCACTCCCATAGGTCCCTGCTATGATGTGAAAAGATCTTTCTTGACCACTCCAAAACAATTGCCCAACTATAATTAAATAATGATAGTAGTAGTAGTAGTAGTAATAATAATAATAATAATAATAATAATAATAATAAAAAAGTTGGCCACACCCACTCTGACACATGGCCCTCAGAGAGTCAACTGTGGGTCAATGCAGCCCTCAGCTGGAAAAAAGCAAGCCACCCTTTTCCTAGGAGACCCCTTGATAACAATTAACAGCAGGTTTCAGCTCGCCATACTCCCACCCACCACCCAATTGCTGTTCCACACCTCTTTCTACTCCTGGAACTAAGCGAGAGTGACAGCTGAACTCTTCCTTGTCAAGCAGATTTTCCATCAGACAAGACACAACTAGCCAACCAGGTCACAAGGCGTTGAGAGATCAGCTCTTCCTTCTACATTAATACACAGAAGGTCTTCCCATCGTTCCCCGATTCCTCCCCTTCGGATATTGCTGACGTGATGGATGGGATTCACTCATCCATTAGAAGTTCAGCTGGTTGACCTCAGGGCAACAGAGCGAAAACAACCAACAGATAACACACACCCTTTCCTTACTGATGTTTTCAGTGAACTAAGAAACTTCAGGTGTACAGTCGTACCTTGGTAGTCAAACGGAATCTGTTCCGGAAGTCCGTTCGACTTCCAAAACCTTTGGAAACCAAAGCACGGCTTGTGATTGGCTGCAGGAAACTCCTGCAGCCAATCGGAAGCCCTATCGGATGTTCGGCTTCCAAAAATAGTTCACAAACCGGAACAGTCAGTTTGCGGCGTTCGGGAGCCGAAACGGGCGAGAATTAAGCTGTTCGAAAACCAAGGTATGACTGTATTTTAACCAAGGCTGAGCCTTTCGGGTCAAAAAGAGCAAATGTTAGCACCTTTGTAACCTCAAAGCTAGACTACTGTTGTATGCCTCACACAGGGCTGCCCTGGTAACTATTTGCTAGAGATCAAGGGTACTGCCCCAGTTCCAACATGGACTGTTCGACTCATATAGGGGGGCCATGCACCCTATTTTCCAGAGTAAAGCTGCCCTGTTTGGAGAGCTGCCTGGTCCAAGTCTGGTTTAAAGGTGCAAAACCCTAGGAAGGGAGAGCAGGAGAGGCCTTTAAGACGGACAGCAATTTGCACCTAGACAACAGACAGAAAACCAGTCACAGCAAGCACATTGGGCTTATATCCACACAAATAATGTATGCTGTATCTCCAATTAAGTTACAATAATTATTTCTAAATTTGTGCCTATACATAAAATTAGCCTAGCACAAATTATATGCAAACCTGTCCCCTTTTGCCATTTTAATCGAAGCCAAAGTGGCTGGAAATGACTAAAAAAACCCAGCCTCATACATACAGCAACCATCACAGATGTCACAGTTATATTTCCTGCATCAAGCATGCATTGTTTTATTCAGTACTTTTATTTTTAAAAGGATACTCTAGGTGATGTACAAAGCTTTAAAAAAAAGACTTAAAAATTAAATTTTAAAAAATTAAAGCAACTTTTAGAGCCTAGCCTAAGGACCTAAGGAAGCCAACCATAATCTGTAAAAGATGCTTTTACCTTCAATACAGTGCATCCAGTTCATGGGGGCCAAGGGAGGGGGGAGGATTTGGCCACCCCAGTAGACTAGCTATATCTAAGTCTGGAGTAAATTACGGGAAGCGACACCTCTCTCTCAAACCACTTCCTCAAATCCTTTGTTTGCTCCTTTCCCTCCAAGTAACCAAAAAATTCCCCTATGAAGCCTTTGGAACAACTGCTTAGTCCTCTATTCCTCCTGAAACTAAGCCCTGGTATGTGTAACTGAACCAAAAGCAGTTACAGATAGGTAGCCGTGTTGGTCTGCCATAGTCAAAACAAAAAAAATTCCTTCCAGTAGCACCTTAAAGACCAACTAAGTTAGTTCTTGGTATGAGCTTTCGTGTGCATGCACACTTCTTCAGCAAAAGCATCACCCCTCTCCCACCTGGTTCACTTTTGCCTTCATTTCCCTCCCCTCTTCTCTATGCCAGATTTTAGATTGTAAGCACCTTGGAGCAGAGAACTAGCATTCTGGTTGTTACTCTGAAGCACCACACACTTTGATCGCATTATATAAAAAAATAAAGCCTTAGGCTTTATTATGATCGTTCATTAAATTTATACCCTGCCCTTCCCCCACGCCCCACCCCACCCCCAAATGGAGCCCAGGGTGGCAAATAACATGCAATAAGACAATAAAGCCATCTTTAAAATAATCCCAGTACAGATGCAGACTGGGAAAGATCTCTACTTAAAAGGCTTGTTGAAACAGGAACATCTTCAGTTGGTGCCCAAAATACAACAAAGGACAGCGCCTGTCTGATATTCAAGGGGAGGGGATTCCCAAGGGGAAGTGGTGCAGAACTATAGGCCCAATTCCTACATTGTGTGGAACAGGCTTCCTGAAAAATTGCTATACACAGGAGGCCCTCACCTGCTGAGTGCAGTGATCGACTGGGTGTGGTGGTGAGATGATCTTTCAGGTATCCTGATCCTAAGCTGCATAGGATTTATACCCCAAAACCAGGCCTTAGGGGACTGCTTGCTCTCTACCAATGCCACAAATTCCACCAGTTCTTTAGGAACCTGCCTGTAAGGTGACTCATTCAGAGAGCTAGGAAAACACCCCCCCCCCCATCTCATCTCATCTCATCGCTCCAATCTACAGAAGGAGAGAGGTTGCATTCACATAGCAGTTTACTCCATTTCCCCAACTGTTGATTTCTACATTATATTTGAGCTTTCCCATCACTGCAGATGGTGGCAGCAGCCACAAAATTAAAAGACGCCTGCTTCTTGGGAGAAGGGCAATGACCGGCCTAGACAGCATCTTGAGAAGTAGAGACGTCACCTTGCCAACAAAGGTCCGTATAGTTAAAGCCATGGTTTTCCCAGTAGTGATGTATGGAAGTGAGAGCTGGACCATGAAGAAGGCTGATCGCTGAAGAATTGATGCTTTTGAATTATGGTTCTGGAGAAGACTCTTGAGAGTCCCATGGACTGCATGAAGATCAAACGCATCCATTCTTAAGGAAATCAGCCCTGAGTGCTCACTGGAAGGACAGATCGTGAAGCTGAGGCTCCAGTACTTTGGCCACCTCATGAGAAGAGAAGACTCCCTGGAGAAGACACTGATGCTGGGAAAGATGGAGGGCACAAGGAGAAGGGGGCGACAGAGGACGAGATGGTTGGATAGTGTTTTCGAGGTTACCAGCATGAGTTTGACCAAACTGCGGGAAGTAGTGGAGGACAGAGGTGCCTGGCGTGCTCTGGTCCATGGGGTCACGAAGAGTCGGACACGACTAAACAACAACAACAACAAAATGACGTAAAAGCCCTTCGAGAAAACTATTGTAATATGGCACCAGTTTAGTGCTCATTTCCTGGGCTTCCCCCCCGCCCCGCACCTCTCAGGTGGGCGCCATTCCCATTATAAGAGAACAAGGGAGGTGTTCATAGTGAGTTCCAGCACCTCTTTTTCTAGAAAAACAGCACTGGTCATTTCCATGTTATTTGATTCCAGGGGAAAAAAAATCTGTTTGCAGCCCACTTAATTTGGAAAGTCATGTGACTAAAGTGATGAAATCTGGAGTGGCAGACCTGCATACAGTTCTTTCCTGCTGTTTTTAGGGGGAGCTGGGAAACACACATGTGCGTAAGGGGGGGAGGGAGAAGTACTGACATTGTACTGCGATGTACATTGTGGTGTCACACCACACCCACTGATGTGGTCAAACGTTAGCATGATATACCGATATGCATCAGTCAACAAGCCAGGGTTCCATACTTCAACAGGTACTGCAGTATGAAAAGTGCCTTAGAAGCGGCAGCACTATAATTAGGAAAGCTATTGCAATATTCCCCCAAGTAAGAGTGTACCCAGAAAGAGTGCTCAAATGACAATCATTATAGGAGAAGCTGCAGGAAGCAGAGATGAGAGGCCAAGATACAAGCAACAACCTAGGGGAAGGAACACAGGGTTCCTTCAGACAACCGGTTTACTGAGCATTCACCCCGATTTGCTTGCACACAGCGTTGTAAGAAAAACTGCTCCTTTTCCCTTATGGGGTATTCCAGAGACTGTATAAGTGGGTTCGCTATCGATAGGAGAAAATAACAGAGGCCAACCAGAGAGCCAGTGTGGTGTAGTGGTTAAAAGCAGTGGACTTGTAATCTGGTGAACTGGGTTCACGTCTCCGCTCCTCCACATGCAGCTGCTGGGTGACCTTGGGCTAGTCACACTTCTCTGAAGTCTCTCAGCCCCACTCACCTCACAGAGTGTTTGTTGTGGGAGAGGAAGGGAAAGGAGAATGTTAGCTGCTTTGAGACTCCTTCGGGTAGTGATAAAGCGGGATATCAAATCCAAACTCCTCTTCTTCTTATATTGAGAAGCAAAGTGGCTAGTAAGCCTGGTCTTTACTCAAGGAACTGCTGCAACAGGGTCCCCACTCACCACACGCAGGAAGGAGGAGAACCCTGAACAATGGTGTGCAAGCCCTTATACCTGTACAGACTTTTGAAATTGCCCACCCTGTAGCTCAAGACCACCATCCCAAAACATCATGCATACATCACAGAAGGAGGCGGTCTATAGCAGAAATCCTGTTTGCCAGGATGTCTGATAATGGTTACTGATTGCATTACCTGGGCAGTCTGGCCTTTCTTTTGTGATGGTTAATAATGCTTTAGTTCCTGAATCCAGATCACAGGTTCACCCTATTCATGCACAAATAAGCCCTTAAGACAGGATTTGTAAGCAAAAAGGCAACATGAAGGCTTTCCCCATTTGCCTCCCTTAAAGGTAAAGGTACCCCTGCCCGTACGGGCCAGTCTTGCCAGACTCTAGGGTTGTGTGCTCATCTCACTCTATAGGCCGGGAGCCAGCGCTGTCCGCAGACACTTCCGGGTCACGTGGCCAGCGTGACAAGCTGCATCTGGCGAGCCAGCGCAGCACACGGAAACGCCGTTTACCTTCCCGCTGGTAAGCGGTCCCTATTTATCTACTTGCACCCGGGGGTGCTTTCGAACTGCTAGGTTGGCAGGCGCTGGGACCGAACGACGGGAGCGCACCCCGCCGCGGGGATTCAAACCGCCGACCATGCGATCAGCAAGTCCTAGGCACTGAGGTTTTACCCACAGCACCACCTGCGTCCCTTTGCCTCCCTTACTGCAGAGGAAAATTTGAGGTCATTGGGAGAGTCAAAATGACTTCAGGATTGTTTTCCCATACCATTTCAGACACATGCTTCATATATTTAGATAGGTGTGCATTTATGAATATGTATTCTATATTTGAGTCCTTAAAATTCTTATAACGAAGGATTGTTGTTGTTTAGTCGTTTAGTCGTGACCAACTCTTCGTGACCCCATGGACCAGAGCACGCCAGGCACTTCTGTCTTCCACTGCCTCCCACAATTTAGGCAAACTCATGCTGGTAGCTTCGAGAACAATAACGAAGGATAGCCTGCACCTAGTCTTTATTGAGCATTTGTTCCAATTTGCTTGTGAGGAGGTCAGATGGCAACAAGCATCCGTCTCAGTTTGTTTGTGGGGTGTTTCTTCCCATTCACCATTAGTTTATTCCACATTTTTCAGTACATTTCCCCATTGGGAAAAGTCATTTTGAAAGAAAAAGCAAAAAAAGTGGGTTCATTGTGCAGGGGCGAAAACGTGCTTTTAATCCACTTTAACCTCACAAACCTACATTTCCAGAATTACCAGAATGCGGCTGAGCTGCATCTCACAAAATGCTGACAGCCTGGAAACATCCACAGATAAGGGAGGATGATAACCCACCCTTGGCATGTAGACAGAGAGGAGAAAAACTCCCACTATGGCATCACACATACATCCCTTTCATCGTTATGAGGCCAACAACTGTTCAAAGGCCCTCACTGGAATCAAACTCGAAAGAGACACTTGGAGAAGCAGATCTTGATCATTAGTGAAAATGCGCTTTCTTTCATCAGCCTCTGACATGAAAGCATCAAGGGGGGAGGCAGCCCTTTTGGGAAAGAAGGGTTTGGGGGAGAGAAAGAGAAGCTGTGACCGCCTGCAGAAAAAAGGGGGCTGTTGATGCCCCAGAGGGCTTTTAAATCCAGACAACGGCAATTAGGATTGCACCATTTAATGGCAAGGGGGTGTTGTTGTTGAAAGACCTCTTTCCTCAATGAAATAAGACGCAAGCTTTACACAGAGACGGTTAACGAACCAGAAGGAGAGATAATCATGGGTTGTAATTTAAAGCCCCTCCCTCCTGTGAGTCCCTGCAAATCATGACACAGGGACTACCTGTGAGTTTAAAGAAGGGCTGTTTGTAAGTTTCCATCACAGGGCCAGGGAAGCCTGTGTCCTCCCCACAGACGTTGAACCCCAACTTCCATCAGCCACAGAAGTCAGCACAGCCAAAGGTCAGGGATGATTCCCTCTTGTAAGGGATGCAGCGAGGGTTGCCAGGTCAGGAGCATCTCACATCCTGAGATTTGAGGGCCCAAACTTGAGTTTTTGGGGTGACCCCCTGGTGATGTCATGGGGGAGGGCCCTTGTGGTTGTTCTTCAGCGCTCCATCCCACTACTGAGCCCTGGAGACGGAGGTTAATTGGGAGAGGGGAGGAGGGAGCAGAGGAGGGCAGACCGCCCAGAAAGACTATGCAATAATTTGCAGCCGTAAACCACAAGAGCCTAGGACTTGCAGATCAGAAGGTTGGCGGTTCGAATCCCCGCGACGGGGTGAGCTCCCGTTGCTCGCTCCCTGCTCCTGCCAACCTAGCAGTTCGAAAGCACGTCAAAGTGCAAGTAGATAAATAGGTACCGCTCCGCATATCTGGAGTCTTCAGGTCAGCTTAGAGGTCTGGCAACCCAAGATCGTATCGGGGTTCCTCTTGCTACCCATTCTCCACCCCCCATTTGCCAAGCCAAATAAGGATGGCATGAAGAGTAAAAGCAAGATTTTAGACGTGCAAAGAGGGGAGGGCAAACAGAGAGAAAGGAAGCCAAAAGGGTCTTTCTGAGAAGCCCCTTCTGCTGAAGCAAGGCCCCGGGCAAAATGACCCCGTTGCTATAGCTCTTGAGGCCTTTGGCTGAAACTTGCAAGGCTGCCTTTTCACACTGCCATCTGCAATCTGTCTTCAGTCAAGCAAACAGTCATCTCTCTGTTTCATACCAAGCTGGTCAGGCAAGTACCCCCCCCCCCCGGGCTGGGTGTCCCAAGCTCTGATTGATAATAACTTTGCTGTGCAAGCCTCCCTTTCACAGAACAACTTCCTAAAGTTGGGGCATTTTTTGAAACCACCACCACCTCCACCCACCTGTACAACAAGGCACAGAAACTGTCATTTTGTTTTTCAGAAAATTTAAACTCACAAAGAGCCGTCTCTCTACAGCAGGGCTGAGGAAACCGTTCTCAGCTAGAGGGCCGCATACCCTGTTGGGTGACCTTCTGAGGGCCACGTGCTAGGGGTGGAGCAACTTATGAAAATTTTACCTTTGCACAGTAGGCCGCTTTCTACACTAACACACCTCTCAGAGCTGGAGGACACTTTCCAGGCAGGTAAAAACACCCAAAGTTCAAAGCAGGTTTCAGTGATGGGTGCCGCCTAGGAAGAGTTCTGAGGGCCATTTGGAGAGAACTGGAGGTCCGCATTTGCCCCCTTGATATGAGGTTTCCCAACTTTGTTGCTAAAATTTCAGAGTAGCAAACATTCCCCCTTCGGGGGGAAATTGGACGACACACAACTGAAGTGTTATTAGCAACCAGAGATGTGGTGCAGTTGATGTGTTTTTTAGCTCAGCGAATTATGGATTGTCCAGCCAGTTGGGGGAGGGGAAGAAATGCGCCGTTCATGTCAACCACTTACTGGGCTAATGCAACAACAGTATATAATCCCAGCCATCGACTGACATTTTCATTAGCGAGCATGGAGGAGGAGTGGTGGGAGAAAAAGAGGAAGAAGACCCCAATGGCTAAATGGCCATGATTCCCTGAAGAGATAGAGAAAAAGGTGGCCAGCAATTGGGTTGTGAGTCGGCTCCCTCCCAGGGCAATTTGATCATCGCCAGTTTTGTTCAAGGTGTGGATAGAGGACCCCCCCAGACTCACTCCTAAGAAAAATGGTGCTTTAGCACACATGATTCTACACTTACTGCTAAAAATTGTAGCTCTGTGAGGGAGGGGGGTCTTCTAACAACTTTCACAGCCCTTAACAAACTATAGTTCCCATGTTAAAGCAGTATAAGAATCTTTTAAATGTATGGTGTGAATATGACCTACCGTAACTCGGCTTCCCTCACTCTGGAAATTGCCTTTGGATTAAGACAGAGGCAGCCATCTTGGGCTACATTGACACCCGGGGACAGGGGTGGCACTGTGGCCTAAACCACTGAGCCTCTTGGGCTTGCAGATCAGAAGGTTGGCAGTTCGAATCCCCATGATGGGGCGAGCTTCTGCTGCTCTGTCCCAGCTTCTGCCAACCTAGCAGTTCAAAAGCACACCAGTGCAAGTAGATAAATAGGTGCCGCTGCGGTGGGAGGGTAAACGGCGTTTCCGTGTGCTCTGGTTTCCGCCACGGTGTCCCGTTGCACCAGAAGTGGTTTAGTCATGCTGGCCACATGACCCAGAGAACTGTCTGTGGACAAAGACTGGCTCCCTTGGCCTGAAAGAGAGATGAGCGCCACACCTCATAGTCGCCTTTACATTGACACCATGCATTTGAAGAACTATTACACCATGTCTGCTTAGACATGGCTTCCCGCAAGGAATTCTGGGAATTGAAGTTTTTTCAGGTTGCTGAGAGTTGTTGGCAGACCCCCCGTTTCCCTCATAGAGCTACAATTCTTGGGAGCAGTCTAAAAACCCATCATTCTGCACAGGGAACTCTAGGAATTGTAGCTCTGTGAGGGAGAATAGGGTGCCTAACAACACCTGGCACACTTAACACACTACAGCTCCCAGAATTCCCCTCTTCAAAAAAACTGCTACTACCATCCAACATCATCACTCACCCACCTACCCACCCACCCCAGGAATTGTGAATGAAATGACCCAAATTTGTATGAAGGTAGGGGGTGTTTAATTTTCATACAGTTGCATGGTTTCCCCCCCCTTTACTTTTGTAAAGCCCTCTCCCTCCCATGGCTTACAGCAACTGATATTCAGAAGCATTGCTGCCTCTGACCGTGGAGCCAGAGCACAGCCATCATGCCTAAAGGTAAAGGGACCCCTGACCATTAGGTCCAGTCGTGGCCGACTCTGGGGTTGCGGCGCTCATCTCGCTTTATTGGCCGAGGGAGCCGGCGTACAGCTTCCGGGTCATGTGGCCAGCATGACTAAGCCGCTTCTGGCGAACCAGAGCAGTGCACGGAAATGCCGTTTACCTTCCCGCTGGAGTGGTACCTATTTATCTACTTGCACTTTGACGTGCTTTCGAATGCTAGGTTGGCAGGAGCAGGGACCGAGCAACAGGAGCTCACCCCATTCACAGGGATTCAAACCGCCAACCTTCTGATCGGCAAGTCCTAGGCTCTGTGGTTTAACCCACACGCCACACGTGTCCCAGGCCATCATGCCTAGTAGCCTTCAATAGCCTTGTTCTCTGTGCATTGGTGCAGTCCTCTTTTAAAAACTTCCAAGTTGGTGGCCATCATCCCTGCCTCCTGTGGGAGTGAGTTCCACAGTTTAACAATCCACCGAGTGACAAAGCCCTTGCTTTTCTTTGCCCTGAATCTTTCAACTTTCAGCTTCATTGGACATCCACGAGTTCTAGCATTATGGAGAGACGAACATTTCTCCATCTGCTTTCTCCATGCAATGTGTAATTTTACAAACTTCGATCGTGTCGCCTATCGCTCACCTTTTCTCTAAACCAGGAAGTCCCAAATGCGGAAAACTTTCCTCGTAAGGGAAAGACTGCACGTTGCTTTTGGGTTGCCGTGGGCAAGATAAAGCGACTAACAAATGAACAATTTTTTTAAAAGGGGGAGTCGCTCCGTCCCCTTGATAATTTTCGGTGACATTTTCCGAATTTATTATAAATGTTACCCCTCTTCCATCAGCTCCTATACAGGATTCACGACAGGATATTGCAGCACTGGGAGAGTTTCCACTCGCTCCAGCTCTGCCTCATTGATGGCGGAGGGAGCAGAACTTGGAGAGCGGTGCCTTTTCACCTCTAATAACACCACCACACTGGTGTGGCAAGAAACCTCACTTCCTCCCAGACCAGCAACGGAGACGCCAGTCTGTATCCCTTAAAAATAGAAGCAGGCAATGTTTCTTCCCCTTTCCAGGGCCACACATTACTTCAGGGGCAATTTGTTGGGGGCCACATTCTGAATTATGGTGCTGGAGGAGACTCTTGAGAGTCCCATGGACTGCAAGAAGATCCAACCTCTCCATTCTTAAGGAAATCAGCCCTGAGTGCTCACTGGAAGGACAGATCATGAAGCTGAGGCTCCAATACTTTGGCCACCTCATGAGAAGAGAAGACCCCCTGGAAAAGACCCTGATGTTGGGAAAGATGGAGGGCACAAGGAGAAGGGGACGACAGAGGACAAGATGGTTGGACAGTGTTCTCGAAGCTACCAGCATGAGTTTGACCAAACTGCAGGAGGCAGTGGAAGACAGGAGTGCCTGGCGTGCTCTGATCCATGGGGTCACGAAGAGTCAGACATGACTAAACGACTAAACAACAACAACATTCTGACTGTATGACTGCCCCTTTTCCACCTGCCTGCTGCCCTCTTCTTCTTTTGTCTCTTTTTTCTTTCAGACCAGCCAACAACCAGATACCTCTAGAAATCCCAAAACAGGACAGGAGGACAATTGCCATCCCCACTCGTGATTCTCACAGTAATTGGGATTCAAAGGCATATTGCCTCCAATACTGGTTTAGCACATCCTTTCCACACAGAAAGGTTCAGTTTTTGTCACCTGAGACCATGGGAAGCTGCAGCCTGTCAGGGCAGACAGTACTGCAATAGATGAACTTAGTATGAGACGATTCTTATATTGCAACCACTGTAGGCTGCAATTTATTTGTTGCATCTGTATCTCACCTTTTTCTGCAAGGCGCTCAAGGCAGCTGACATTATTCAACCCCTCATTTATCCCCAAAGCAACCCTGTGAGGTAGGTCAGGCCGAGTGGAAGTGAGTGGCCCAAGATGGGCTTCATGGCAGAGTGGGGAATTGCTTTTGAACCTTGGTCTCCTACAACATGGCTCTCTGAGAAGCTCAAGTCGAAATGAATATGACCCCTGACCATTAGATCCAGTTACCTTCCCGCCGGAGCGGGCCCTATTTATCTACTTGCACTTTGAAGTTGCTTTCGAACTGCTAGGTTGGCAGGAGCAGGGACCGAGCAACAGGAGCTCACCCCGTTGCGGGGGTTAGAACCGCCGACCTTCTGATCGGCAAGTCCTAGGCTCTGTGGTTTAACCCACAGCGCCACCCGCGTTTACAGGGCTGCAAATTCATAAGGCACAGCAGAGATCTGCAATATATCGCCCAGGTGTAAGCTGCTCTCCTTGGAGGAGTTTTCGGAGCCATCTTGCCCTCGGACTTATCCCCAAGCACCTTTCCAGAAGGGGATGGTTCTTCACTGACTGGAAGGCAACTGAGACAGTTCAACAGGTGGGGAGATGTTAGGCCAGGGGTATCTGATGACTTGCAGGTGAGCCATTTTCTGGACAACCTAAATGGCCCTTCCCCGAGATCCAGGCTTTTGTCTCACTATCCACTGTGCAAGCGTTAGGAATTTGCCAGGCGCGTTTTGCACCTAGCTATGAGCCACCTGCAACCAAATGAAGATCCCTGGGTCCCAGGATGACGCCTGACGTCACCACCATCTGGAGGTGCGTGCCTAGAAGATCCTTGGATTTGACTGTTTTCACACACTAGCAACACACCCTGTAGAATTCTATCTGTATCTGCATAATCAGAATGAATTTCAGGAACCAAAACGTCGTATTGAAAAATACGGCTTTCTAGCTGCCTGGTCCCCAAATGGCAAATAGGCATTCTGTTTTGGTGGCGGCAACCTTGGTTTAAGGAGCCATTTGGCGCCTAGCTTATAGATCTGAGTTTCCACCACCCGATGTGGCAAATTTCAAAAGCAGCCTCTTCCCATAAGCTTCTGCTTCCCCAGTCATCAGTACAAGTTTACTTGGATGACAGCCCTGCCAATGACTTTTATTTCCAAGCATGGACACTTGAGAGATGCAGCTTGAGGAGGATGAAATACTAGCAATGTTTTGTCTCTGGGTGAGCAGCATTCCTTCCCCACCTCCCTGAGATGAGAACAAACTTTTTTTTAAAAAAAAGAAGCATAATGGGGATCTATAGGATATAATATAAATAGCACATCAGACTGGCTGTCTCTGTCGACTCCTGTTTGAGCCAGTCAGGAAGCTCCTGGTTCGGTTTTGTTTCTTTTCTTTCTTAATGCCAACTAAATAGTGGCGTTTCACCCCTCCCTGCTGAACAGTCAACGCCGCCTTCCCTTAAATGCAAGCTTTGACTTCCTGCCCAGACTGGCTGAAGGCTCCGTCTGTCACTCAAGGCTTAGGAAACATTTGTCCGAGGAGGCAATAAAACCTTCTCGGATTCTTTATCCGCTGCCCTATTAGGAATTCGTCCAGCCACAGAGTAAGCAAGCGTAGCCCTTGGCTCGACAATCCATTCCGTTTCTTTCTCCTGATAAAAGCAAGGAAACAGAACAGAAATTTGCATCTTGTGCATAGAGCCGGCATCACCCGATGTTTGCACGAGTGTGTGCAAATTACCTAGACAAGCCAGGTGGCCTAAATCAGGGGCAGGCAGACTTCAAGCTTGTGGGATCTACCAAATTTTTTGCTCTATAAGACTCACTTTTTCCCTCCTAAAAAGTAAAGGGAAATGTGTGTGCGTCCTATGGAGCGAATGCAGGCTGCGCGGCTATCCCAGAAGCCAGAACAGCAAGAGGGATTGCTGCTTTCACTGTGCAGCGATCCCTCTTGCTGTTCTGGCTTCTGGGATTCAGAATCCCCCCCCCCCTTGTTTTCCTCCTCCAAAAACTAG